>NC_138183.1:189027756-189627756 GCF_964194105.1 Spermophilus citellus
AAACCTTGCCCTTTGGAAGTGTTTACAAAACTTAATGGAACTAGGGAGATGTTGATTATCATTATCTATGAAAAAGCACAGCACAGTTAGGGTTCTTAGGTCTGAGAGTCCACACCTGTTATTTGAAAACATTTAGATATTCCCCTCTGACTGAAAAAAATTCATTCCCTCATTCGTTCATTCATAGCAATGGTATGCCAGATAGCCCTGGGTATTGGTGGTGGGAGAAATAAACATGAATGTGGCCCATACCTCACAGATGAATGTGAGGGACAGAAGGACACACAAATAACCAAATTTTATAGCAAGAACTGGGAATTGTTTGAACTGCAAAAAGTACTAGGCGTATACCCACTCATGGTCCCTGACTCTGATCCCTCCAGGGGTTCCCAAAGGATCTGTGACTATTCTGTAATGCTGCCCCCTGCAGGTTTTTCCAGGGAGTGCTGCTGTCTTCAGGAGAGGCAGTTCCTAACAACCTCATCTCTCTTCCAAGGGTGGAATTGAAACTGGTGACAAGAGCTCTGGCCTGGGAATCAGGAGGCCTGGTGTCAGCCCTAGATCCATTGCTTCCTAGTATGTAGCCCTTGGCCAAGCTATTCACTAAGTTCCTGTTTCCTTCCATAAACTATGAGGGTAGTGTTCTTGATGTTGTTCATGGTGACCTCTATGGTAATACATAAAGGTCCCATACCAATTAATTTTTGCAATAATTCAAACAATAGTATTTATCAAAACTTTTCCATTCCTAGGGCTATAATAGGGTCTATGGAGGTTGCAAAAGCTGTGATACCTGCCTCAAGCTGCTCACCTTCTTGTTGGATAGAAATCTTTACACAGATGATCTAGGCAGGAAATGAGAGAATACAAGGCAATATCTCTGATTTTAGGATTTAAACCGGTTTTCTATATATTAAATCTGACTTTTCCATTGAATTACCTGTTTACTCCCAAGATGTGTTTTCTTGGTTGTGAAGAGCTTTAGGCTATCATAAGTCTTTTCATTTAAGCTACATAGATCCCCCACCCCATTCTGCCTCTCTCTGTCCTGGGATTGTTCTATGGTCAGATGAGTAAAGAGTAGGTAAGCAATCTGAAAACCAGATGCTGAGAAGTCAAGGGAGGCTGAAAGACCTGAGAAACCACATAGACCAGCTTCACCAGCTTCCTGGGTAAAGATCCTACCTCTGTCTGTGCTGCTCTGTGCTTCTAAAGTGGCATCTGAACACTCCTCTGGAGGGAAGGAACAGAAGGCAGAAACGGCCCAACTCCCTCCACCAAGCCTTTTAATAATGGCATTAATCTATCCATAGGGGTAGATCCCTCATGACCTAAACACCTCCCACAGAGCCCCACCCACTCATGCCATTATACTGTGCATTTAATTTTCAATACATGAATTTGGGGACACACATTCAGATCATAGCAGATCCTGGGGTGCAGAGAACAGAGATGCTGTAAGCAAGTGAATAGTCTAAGTTAGTGATAGAACAGGGCCAAGGGCCGAGGCTATGGCTTAATGGCGGAACACTTGCCCAGCAAGGCCTTGGGTTTGATCCCCAGCACTCCCCCCAAAAGAGAGAGAGAGAGAGAGAGAGAGAGAGAGAAAGAGAGAGAGAGAGAGAGAGAGAGAGAGAGAGAGAGAGAGAGAGAGAGAATGAGAACTGGGCTTAGAAGCCAGATGCCTGTCCTGGGCCTTTACCAAGTTCCTCATCATTTCTCTCCTCCTGCTATACAGGGGGTGGGGAAGGTATCTCTGTTTATAGCTACTCTTAGGTAAACTTATGAAACTCACAGACAGTCATAGTCAAATCTTAATTCCTGGTTTAAAGAAGTCATTTAACTTCCCTAAAGTGTAAAATGTTAGAATAATGCTTAATGCTCATTTCATCATGCCATTGTTCAGGATGCAATATCTGACAAAGACTCTTGAGTAAATGCCAGAGAATGAGGCCCATCAAGCCACCCTAGGGAACAGCCATTCAATAAGTACTGCCCAAATCTTCATCCATGTTTGTCCCCCAGATGTCACTGTGCACCTTCAAGAGCTCCTCCTGTATCCACCCATCCTGGTCACTGGGCCCTCTAGGACACAGCAGCCCGTGCTGGGCAGCCCTTCCCCTTTCAACCAGTTACTACTGAGCAGCTTTTTGCTGCCACATTAATTAACAGTGAAGCAGATAATTGGCATTAGCTTATAGGAGCTGAAAAATCATTAATAGTTCTTTTCACACTAGTTGTAGAACATTCATTGTGATAAATCTTGATTTGAATGTAATTCACCCTCATTTTCATTTATCCCTAATGAGAGGATGAAGGCATTTTCTTGACATACGGGAATTAGAAGAGACTGGTGGCTACACTAGGTTTACCTGCAACTAAGTAAACATCTATTGAAGAAATGAATTGATTTTAAAAAGAAATGATAAAAATGAAAGAGTAATTGGAGTTTGTTAGGTTCATGGTTATAGGCATGTGGAGTAATAATTCAAGCAGTAATCTCTAGCCATCCCTTTCCAGGCCTAGGGTTGTGACATCACTTCTCTATGCTTGTTTCTTCGAGTGCTAAATGGAGACGCTAATCCCCATCTTACAGTTATTGTGATAATCATAGATAATATATATAAAATGCCAGCATAGCAACTGACCTTAGGCGCTTAGGAAATGGTAGTTGCTGCTCCGCTCATCATCATCATCATCACCATTATCTTCATCATCACCGTCTCAATGTCTTCATCATGACTATGCCATTAGCCTTACCCAACATTATCATTCCCTTCCTCTTCACGGTTTTCATCATCTCCATCATTTTTTACAAAGCTGTATGGACTTTGATCAAAGCTAATCTTTGTCTTTATTGGGAATATCACTTTCAGAAAGACGAAATGCTATCTTTTGTGTGTGTGTCTGTTAGAAACCTTTTATTCTGAAATAATCACATTTCCAGACAGGACCCTTTATTCTGCAGTCTGCAGAGTAATTGCTTCAGCCACTGCCACCTTGAAAGGTTTCCAGGGCTGTGTGAATGGAGGAATGTATGGGAGCAAAGACTACTCTCCCTCTGGTCCCGGGACTGATTATCTTGTTTGCCTTTGATCACAAATCAGCATAGAGATCCTTTGCTGGGGCTGTTTACTGCGAAGCTGAGACCAGTGGCACATGCTTGGAAGGTCTTTGGATGATCAGCTATAGAGAAGGGAACTGTGGGGTTGCAGAATGAGGACAGACTGACATTCCCACCTTACTTCTGGGTTTACTATTGGGCCTCTCTGGGCCTTGGTGTCTTCATTTGCAAAATATTTTTACAGCATCTTCTAGGGATGCCATAAAATTAAATGATCTAAATTAATGTGTGTGCAGAGTACAATACAGTGCCTAACACAAAATAAGTGAGTGGCAAAGTGTCCATTGATTTGATGAAGGCCCACACAGTGATTATACCACCCAACACCTTAAGTTAGGGCTCCAACCTGTCCATCTCCATCACGGTTGGTTATATCACCATCAATGTCCCTCTGGTTCTCAATAGATTTGCTTCCATTTAAGAAGAATGGAGCCACACCTTCTAGATATCACCTGCTAAGTACCTCATGCCCCAGACAAAAATTACTGGATCTTTTACTTGCTCAACCCAAAGACAAAGGAATTTTCTTCTGAGGTTGTTTTGAACCTTAAAAGCCAACATAATACATGGCATCATAGCATCCTCCTGTAGAGAACCTTAGACATCCTCTGGTCCTAACCTGCAGATATATGATGAGTGTCCAAAGCCCACACTTCCCCTTTGGGTGTTCTGAAGGGTTCCATGTCATCTCGTGACCATAATTCTCCTCATGTGGAACTGCTGCAGTGGACACCCCGACTATACCCTCTGTCAATGGCAGGATAGCCAGCCCCTCTTCTGATTCTACTTTTTTCCCTCTGTGGCTTTCCTGGCCTCTGAAGCTGGCTTTGCCCACACATGAGGCAGATCAGACATGACAAGAAATGAACTTCCCCTGGGAGCATCCCTCAGCCAATGATTGACAGGCGTTGGTATTGAAATCCCCCAGTTCCTGCACTTTTTTCAGGTAGGATAATACTGCAAACATATTCACAATTGGTTGTTTTCCCCTTCCCATCATATATCCCCACTCCTCCCATATTTATTTTTCTCTCAGATAGTACTTGCACCTGTTTTCAGGGTTTGCTCCTGGAGGGCCCAAAAAACAGGACACTCATCCTTGCTATAAGAAGAACAGCTGTAGAAAGCATGGCCTTCCACTCCCCTCAAGTTTGTCAAGGGTCTGTGAGCAAATGAATCATGATTGGCCCCTGCCTTCAGATGCTTCTGTTCTGGGAAGGAGACTTGGAAACACATTTGTGACAAGAGCTTTGTAAAAGAAAAGGCCATTTTGGGGGCTGTTGTGGGATCCAATAAACTAGTGTGTATAAAATTTCAGGTGATTTGTTAACATTCACCCAACACTAGGTGAGAATGTATCCTGTGCTTGGCTCTGGGTTGGTGCAGCAGGGACACAAAGATGATTAAGACACATCCTCTACATTTGAGGCACTTGTAGAATAGTAAATGAGACAGAAATAGGAGTTAATGCTCTACCATGCATAAGGTGTGCAGCTACAGGGAACTTAGATGAGAAAGCAAAATGTCAGAAATAGTTCTTTCTCCTCCCCTGAGGAATTCTCTTTGGGGCCTGAGGTCTAGCTTCAGGTGTGTCATGGAGTAGATGCCCAGTGATGCTGGTTGAACTGAAATAAGAAGTTGAGGAGGAAGAGCCCTCTGACCCTGTGATTCCTGTGCCCAGCTGAGAAATGCCTTTCTCTATAGATCCTTGATCTTAGAAAAGAAATAAGCCCCAAGTGATTTGAACATTGTCAGTAACGGTAGACAACAGGATCCAAACTACAAGATTTTTGTCTTTTTCATGCCTGGAAACATCCCCATTTATATTCCAAGGTTTAAATGCTTTCAGGGTTGGGTGAGGAGGAGCCATCTGAGCTGCGAGCTATTGTTCATGCTTGGCTGATATTTAATCAGTTTGTTGGGTCGTAATTGAGAATACAGTTCCAATGACACATAAATTCAAATGATCAAGTCGAAGCAGTGAGCCTTCCTCATTATTTATCTTACAGTAGAGATAACCTTTTCATTATTGAAATATAATTGCCAAATGAGATCGTTAATATTAAAACAGAATTAGCAACATGAGCTCAACATTGGGGAAGAAATTTCTAATAGTACTTTTTACGTCTGCAAAATTAGT
This sequence comes from Spermophilus citellus, assembly GCF_964194105.1. Classification (NCBI taxonomy): domain Eukaryota; kingdom Metazoa; phylum Chordata; class Mammalia; order Rodentia; family Sciuridae; genus Spermophilus; species Spermophilus citellus. The sequence continues at coordinate 189,033,021 of NC_138183.1, forward strand.
GTTCAGTCTTGCTGTAGTGTAGATTGGTAGTTGGGGATGGGAGAGAGACCCCGCTGCCCTGCTGTCTAGCAAGGGGGTCCTCTTGAATCCTCGGGATCAGTAACGAAACTGCTGTCTGTGCCTAGAGAATAGAAAGCTTTGTTCTATCCTATGTGCTGGCCCTGGTTGATCTATTTAACAAAGAAGGGTTGAGTTCTGGCAAAAGGAGGTGGGCTATGGGGGTGGGAAAAGATGAATGAGTCATGGCAGTCCCCACCAAGCTAAAAGGCTGGCAGGGTGGTAGGAAATTGATGGCCATAGAATACCAGGTGCTCATGTGCCCTGAGGTCTCCGCATCTGTCTTTACCTCTCACCTTTACACCCCACTCCCCAGTTCCTCCAGGCTCATCTTTCAAGATGCAGCTGTCTTCACTTCTCCAAGGAACCCTGGCTTGGGGAGGGTCCCTTGATGTCCCTCGGCTCTCAGTGCTTCCCTTCAATGTCATATTCTCATGGTGCATCTATCCCAACCTCCTCAATAGCCCACTCCCAAGACTGTGAACTCGAGGGAAATGAGAGCACCTTGTCGGTGAATTCTCAGCTCCTGTACCTAGTACGGAACACAGTGCACAGTGGGTGATGAATAAGTTTGAAAAAATGACGTTAGAATGGGCAAAAAAAAAATAAAAGTGATTTGAGAACAATGTAAAGGAGAACTTTCTGGAAGAGGCAACAGTCAAATGGGAATTTGAAAAGTAAAGGCAGTGATTCTGCCTGTTCCAGCAGAGTCAGCTGCTGTGGTTACCTGAGGAGGAATGTCTCCCAGGAGGAGTCAGAGGTACAGGAGTTGGGCTTTGGAGGGGATGGGCTGTTCCACTCGGGGAGCCCTGCTGACAGCCCCTCATCCTCAAAGAAGTGAGAGAACAGCATTTCAGTGTGATCTCAGTGCAGTGTGGCCCAACTGCTTCACAAACTTTCATCCTTCGTTCTACCATGCTGTCTTCCTCTGCATGACTCTGGGTCAGCCCTGGGGACCTAGTGGTGGGTCCAGCCCTTGGAGTAATTCTCTCTTCAGCACAAGCCAGCAGTGGCATTTCAGATGGCAGATGCATCCACAGAGGCACAGAAGTATGCAGGGGAGGTCAGCCATTCAGAAAATGCCACTATATTTTTTACTTTTTTTTTTTCTAGCAGTCTTTGCTATCCTTTCTCATGGGCAAGATCCAAGCTATTCCCATAGGATAAGGAAATATTCAGAAGATAGCCAAGAGATGTGGGAGCTAGGAGTCAGAGTTTACACTGTAGGGCCCTGGACAAATGCCTGCCCCTCCATGAGATGAGGAGGTTGTACTAGCTCAGCTCTAGGTCTTGTTTATTTGGTTTTTTTTTTTTTTTGGTTTTTTTTTTTTTTTGTGTGTGTGTGTGTGTGTGTGGTGCTCGAGATGGAGCCCCAGGCCTCACACATGCTAGGCAAGTGCTCTACATTCCCAGCCCTTTTCTAAATTTTATTTTGTGATAGGGCCTCACTCAGTTACCCAGACTGGCCTCGAACTTGTGATCCTCCTGCCTCAGCCTCCTGAGAGCTGGAATTACAGGCCTGCATCACCAAACCCAGTGCTATACAGTCTTAATCTTTGTCAGCGCTTTTGTTCTAAGACTGCTAATTTGAAAGTCTGGCTAAGAAATGTCAACGAATAACATGTGGATCAGCTTGGTTGGAGCGAGAACCAACCTTCGCTCCTCCCTCCCTGCCTGGCTCAAATCACATTTCACATATTAAACCCATTTTGAAAATAAGAAGAGGGGGAAGGTCTCCAGGAAGCAAGTAAACCTATTCCAAGTAATCTCTCCGTCTGTCTGTCTGTCTGTCTCTCTCTCTCTCTCTCTCTCTCTCTCTCTCTCTCTCTCTCTCGCCACTCTTTCCTCCAGAGGCGGAGATAAGCACATTGTTTCAATCAGGCCTGAGTTCCATTTCCTTATCTTAAAACTATCTTCTGCCACATTATAAATAATCAGCTTACTAGTGAACAAGGCCAGATGTGTGCATGCATGAGTGTGTAGTGGGGGTGGAGCATCTGGGACAAGGCAGCTGCCCTGATCCTTAAACAGTCCAAACAAAGGGGTTTCCCCCCTGGCCTGTCAGACCCAGGAGCTGGCTACTGGCAAGAAAGCCTTAGCACAGGGTGGCCATGTAATTTGTTGATTAAAAGGAATTATTTTCTGAATGAATAGGATCACTGCTCATAATTACATGGGAACAGTAGGCACAAACCAAGATCAGGCCCGGCCAACTGTACTGTGGTCATCTGAGCTTTAGGGCCCCTGTGTTAGGCACACTTTGTACCCAGGGTCCCTGCCTTCATTCAGGGACCAGGATCTTATTTCAGATTTGAAGAATGGCTCTATCTCTCCACCCCCAGGGCCCATGCTTGACACTGTCCCCCAGCATTCAGCCAAACAGGTTTCTAGCCCCAGTTCACATCCTCCAAGGATAAGGACCATCTCTCCTCCCCAGCAGGATCTGCTGACACTATTTATGGGACCCGGTACAAAATGAAGATGCAGGGCTCCATGCTCAAACATTAAGAACTTCTAGATGGCAACAGCAGAGCCTTAAATAGAGCATGAGGACCTTCTAAGCCCAGGGTCCTAGAAAGCCCCACAGGGTGGGGCCTGTGCCACAGGTGCTGCCTCCCAAGCAGCCTAAGCCTTGTTTGAGGATGTACTTGCTTGCTGGCTTCTGTTACATTTCCAATTTAATAGTTTGAGTATGTGATATTTTCACTTGGTTCAAAAGTCAAGCAATACAAATGGTTATGGTAAAAAGTCTTACTTCTGCCTCTTCCCTTTTCCTTCCTGACCCAATTCCCAGCACACCTATCCTCTTCCTCGCAGGTAACTAGATTTTTAGTTTCTTGTATATCCCTTCAGGATTTCTTTATGTAAATATAAATATATGTTCTTATTTTTCTCCCTTTTTGAAGATTCAAAGGTTGTTAATAGACTAGATTTCTGGGCCTGGTCTCCAATAGTGGTTTGTCCCACCATGACTGCCCTCCTACTCCCCGTCTTTGGAACCACACAAAACAAGGCCAGTTCCTCTTTTCTGGTGAGACCCTTCCAAAATATGAAAGCAGAGTCTAATTCTCCACCTCATCACTTCATCTAGCCTCAACTCCTTTGATCTAGGCAATTTCTTCAGCCATTCTTCACAGGGTATTGTCTAGACTGCTCTTGTTCTTTCTGAGTGTGTAGAGCCCAAAGCTGGCCAAAGGATCCACCAAGGGGTGAGCAGCTCTGCTCAGAGTAGAAAGAAACTCATCTCCATCATTGTGGTCCCTTGACCAGCTCTTTGCATTCACCTTAATAATTAAAATGGCTCCCTCAGGGGGATGGCATTGTGGCTCAGCAGTAGAACGCTTGCCTAGTACATGCAAAGCATGGGGTTCAATCCCCAGCACAACATAAAAATAAATAAATAAAATAAAAGATATTGTGTCCAACTACAACTATGTGTGTGTGTGTGTGTGTGTGTGTGTGTGTGTGTGTGTAATGGCTCTCATAGGAATTTGCCCTGTGCCAGGAGCCATACTTGCCCTCACAACTCTATGATGTAGGTTTATAGAGACTTTTGTCCAGGGAGGCTCAGGAAGGTAAAACAAAAACAAACAAACAAACTTAGAGAAGTTTAACCAGCAAGTAAATGGTAAATGTTAAAGGAAGGCTTCAAAAAGTCTTTCTGACTCTAAACCATGCTCTTGACCAGCCCATAATCCCATGTCCCCCTCACTTACCTTGGGGTCTTTTGGTGAAACCATTATGGGGCTGAAGGCCAAATGCTTCCCCCAATGTCTTCCTCACACACATGATATTAACTGTGAAATTCCTGTCAGGTGCTTTTCCTGGGCCTGGTAGGTGCTAACTCTTGTGTTATCTATCCTGTTGTTGAATAACCCCAACCCTGACTCTCAAGGTGCTCTTGTGTTTTCTTCACCTTAAATATGAGACAAATTTACATCTTCTGCTCAGACATTTTCTCCAAACTCCAAACTTCAATCTCCAAATATCTATTGACATCTCTCTTTAAATGTCTAGTGAGTCTCTCAAATATAACATCCCTAAAGCAGAACAAATAATCATGACTTCAAATCTATCCCTGCCACCTCTTCCCCATCTTACTGAATGAACCGATCAGCCTCATTGCCCAAGTTAGAAACCCCTGTCACCTCCAATCTCTACCTTTGTTTCAGCTTCCAGGCCCAAAACATCAACAGGCACCATCGGTTCCACCTCCAAAAGGGTATCCCTAATCCATCTCTCTAATTCAAGTCCTCATAGTCTCTCATCTGGATTGCTTCCATATTCTATTTCTCTTTTCCCTTTTCTTATTCTTGCCTTCCGTACAGTAGACCTCTGGAAGATTTAAAATGAATCATCATTATGGCCCCATTTAAAACCCTTCTGTGGTTTCCCTTCTTTCCTACAGTAAACTCCAGAGCATTTATCCTGCCTGCAGGACTTTTCCCTGCCTGATCTGCTCTTGGTCATTTCCTACCTATGCACGCTGACCCCGCCACACTTTCGGTTCCTTGGACATATCAGGCTTACCCTTGTCTTTGGCCTTTACACATGTTGTTCCCCCTCCTGAGCTGTTCTTCCATCTGCTTTTGGCATTCTCTGCCCTTCTTGTCCTTTGGATCTCAACCTAATCCTCACCTTCTCGAAAGGCTTTTTCTGACAACCTTTCCTGAACTAACAACTTGGCATCCTCTCTCAAATTGTCCTGTTAATTTATGTCTCTCAAAGCACTGAGGAACCTTCCTTTCTGGTGTCCATTTTGGTTATATTCACTGTACCTCTCTTTTCCAGATGCATGAGGACAGCAGCGATGTCCTTCTCATCTACCATAGTACCTCGGGCAATAAGCATAGGGCCAGACAACAGCACATTCTCAAATATTGTGGAATTCTTTTCCTTTCTTCAGTTGTTTCTTATAATAGACTTTAATAGAAAGCTACAATATGATTTTTATTGCCTGTTGTTTTAATTGAATAGGTATTTGCTCTGTGGGAGATTTGACAATAAAGATGTCTCTTAGAATACATACACACTGAATGACTCTTTGCTTATGAAATCAGCAGAGTAGCTTTTCCCTGTACTTCAGTGATCCACAGTATGAATGGAAAGAGGCAGCCACGGGCAGTCCTCATGCCTCAGGAAGCAGTTGAACCCTGTTCTAATAGAATGGCTCCTGGCACCACTCTGCTACAGCAAAATTATTTACCATGGCAGTGGCTTTGACCACAGCCTTGGAGCCAAACTGCTTGGGTTTAAATCCCAGCTCTGCCTCAATTCTTCATCTCTACAATGGAGTGATAAATATGGTACCCACCTCCTCTGGTACTTTTGAGGAGTTCATGTGTTAACACAGTGCATGGCAGCTAGTAATTATTTGGTGTTGCACTTATTAGCATCATTACCGTGTGCCAAGCTCCTTACACATGTTTTCTCCCAACTGTCTAATGAGATGTTTATAGTTTAGTTTAGTTCAACAAACATTTCCTGTGCCCCTCTGCCAGGACCCAGAGATTCAGGCCCTCACAGGTCTCCCAACCTCTTGGGGACACCACACAAATATGGTAGTTAAGCAATGAACTCAGCACAGTCTGACAGCAAGGCCCAGGAGGAGGCAGCAAGCCTCCTGACAGCTGTCTGCAAATCCACTGCCCTTGACCAAGGTACAGGCCTAGTGCATAAAGGCTCTCTTGCCTACCTCTACATCTTCTCTCAGAACCCACTTTCTCTGTGGGTATAACTTGGTTTGCAAATGGCAAGAGAAAAGCAGTCCTCTCCACGGAGAATCTCACTTGCACCTCCCCCAGGACCCTGGATGACTGCCTCTCACTCTAGGCCAAAAAGCCCTGGTGGCCACCTTGCACTTAGTCTGTTTGGGGCCTAATGGAGTGAAAAGGCATTTCCCTGCTTTGGACCCGGGAGTGCAACAGTTACTGACTGCTGAAGGCAGACATTAAGGAGAACCATTTAATTGACTAGAATGTGCATATGCTGTATTGGTTTAGTTTGAGGGCATTTTGGAACAAATAGCGCTGTCATTGTGGGCCTTAATTAGATAATAAATTAATAGATAAATGGATTCTCAACTTCCAGTGGCCTTCCCTCCTCCTTGCCAGAACCAGCAAAGAGATAGGGGCTTCCTCTTGTACTGCTGGTGATCTGTGTGGAGGAGGAGAGAACCAGGCCTCTGGGCCAAGGTTCCCAAGGTTCTTTAGGTCCAGGCATCCTGCAGATAACTTTTAAGTTCAACACTGAGGCAAAAAGCAAGCTTTTCATTATAGAGGAAATGGCATATAATAGAGCAAATAGAACCCAGGCTGGCTCACTTCTTTTTAATGAGTATTTGTGCACTGCTTTTCTATGGCCTGAAGACTGTGCTGAGCACAGGGAATATGAACAGTAAAACCCCTACCCTCACAGAAAGATAAATGAAATGAGTAAAATGTTATAGCTTTTGTTAGGGAGTAAAAAAAGACCAAGAGAAAAATCAAGTAGGTGCAGAGGTACTTGGAAATATACGGTAGGGCAGTCAACAGAAAGGCAGGTGGCAATTTTAAACAGAGTGGCTAGCAAAGTGACTGAGGAGGTGCCACTTGAGCCAAGAATGAAAGGCAGTGAGGAGTGGAGCCCTCTAGGAAAGGAGATTGGACCATACAGAGGTCCTGAGGCAGGAGGTGCCTGGGGAGTTTGAGGGAAAGCAAGGGGTCCTGTCAGGCGTGCTCTGAGTGAGCAAGGGTTGGGGGTGAGGGGGCCAGAGAGGACAAGTCACAGCCCAGCTGGGTCATGGAGGGCCTTCCTTGGGAGCTGCTGTCAGACTTGGTTTTGATTGGCTAGAGGCAAGGAGCCTTTGGAGGGAGCTCAGCAGCGGAGCTGCCTACCTCATGTTTCCTCATCTGCATTCTGAAGGGGCAGAGCAGCTGTGTTCTCTGGCACCCCCAGCAGATAGCACGATGTGACTTTGGAAGCTTGCTTATCCAACCTTTCAGAAGCTCCACCAGCCCCTCCAAGGTGGCACTCCAGAGGAAGCACTAGATTCCAGCCACTTCCCCACACCATGCCTGGGCCACTTGTCTGCCCTGGGTCTGAGGGACCCAGCATGTGGAAAGGCAATGGGCCCAGTGCCTGCCCAGTGTGCTTCATGGAGGGAGTTGGTGAGGGGGAAAGGAGAGCCCAAAATGCAACAGCAAGACAGGTCTGATACTCTGTCAGGAGACACAGGGTCATTAATGCTGCCTGGGGAGGAGGAGTCATGGAGAGCTCCCCAGAGGAGGTGAACGTTGAGAGTATCTTAAAGGTTGAGTGTGATATGATCGGGAAAGAGCAGCCTGAGGAAGCATCACCAGGAATGCAGGGCAGAGAGAAGGGGGTGGAGAACAGCAAAACCCCTACCCTCACAGAAAGATAAATGAAATGAGTAAAATATTATAGCTTTTGATAGAGAGTAAAAAAAAGACCAAGAGAAAAATCTGGTGCAGAAACATGGGGAGCACTTCATGAGACCTCTTGTGCCCCGTGAATGGTTGCCGACCCCTGAATGTCTACTTTCTAAGAGACACAAGAAGATAAATCATATTGAATATATTAGGATAATGCCAATTACTTTAGGAAATCAATCCTGCCATTTCAGAGCTTACCTCAATCTCTTGTTTGTGCATCAGTCAAGGGTAGTGTTCCTGAGGGGCAGACAGCAGTTCTTATGCTGGGGGTGATCGAGACACCCAGACTCCTGTCCTGTGGCTCTTTCATTCACTAGAGCTTCAGAAGCATGAGAGAGGGGGGGGAGGGAGGGGGGGAAGGGGGAGGGAGGGAGGGGGGAAGGGGGGGAGGGAGGGGGGAAGGGGGGGAGGGAGGGGGGGAAGGAGGGGGGAGGGAGGGAGGGAGGGAGGGAGGGGAAGGAGCAAAGAAGGCACACCTGCTTATTCACCATCTGAGTTTTCCTTAATTCCCTAAGTGAAATCCAGAGCCTTATTGCCACTTAGTTACAAGGGAAGCTAGGAAATGTGGTCCTTGGCTGGGCAGCCACTTTGAGCTATGGTGCTGTACTCTGGGCCAGAGAGTGAGCGCGCGCACACACACACACACACACACACACACACACACAGCTGGCCATCTCCCCTGTGTGAATATGCTGCCAATTCAGCCCTCATCATCCTGCATCCCTTTTACCTCATTCAGCATAGCAAACCACATTGACAATAAGAGTTACCATTCGTCACATTTTCAGAAAATGTTATCACTTCTAAAGAGCTTAGAGTTAAGTTCAGGTTGATAAGCATTTATTAAGCATCTACTTCATGTCAGACAATACAAAAACTCTGACTTACTTTTCTCTTCTGGAAATAAGAGTAATAATTCTCCTCAGCTCAGGGTTATTACAGGGATTGAAGGGAGGATTTCCAGGCACATAGTAGGTGTTCAGTAAGCATTAGCACCCATCCTCCCTTCTTTTGGACTTGCCTAGAAGAGATCCTCAAGGTAGATGGGATGGTCTGGTACCCACCCTTCTCTCTACTTGAGGATCCTGACTTGGAAAATCTCATCATACCACAAAGAAAAGAGTCAACTTGCAAAGACAAGGCCACCAGAGCAAGGCTGTACACACAAGAATTAGAGATAGAGGTGACACGTCTGAGTCTTTCTAACACTAAGAGCTGGAACTCGTAGTGACAGACTTCAACTTCATGTACCCCAGGAAAAGGTGCCAGTCCCATTTCTCTGGGTGTATAAACCATAAGCCTTTGCTTCTGAGGACAGATGGCTAGGATTGCTGTTTGTCACAAGGACTAGCAGCCCACTTGGCTCCCACCTGCAGAGAGGGAGGAAATAGACTGGAGGGTCCACCTAAGGAGAAGGGAATTTCGTCTAAAGAAAGGAAAAAGCTAGGAACTATGATCAGAGTTTAGTCTCTTGAATCAGAGTGACAGAGTCATGGGATTTTTTGAAAAGGCAATAAAAAAGAGATGGACAAGGTCCCTCGCATGAAGAAATTGCCTGCTATGCTTCATGCCTGGTGACTATACTAGTGGCTTCTGTGATAATATTCCTCTAAGTTATATTCATTTCATGGCCATAAATTTCTTCCAATGGTCAGGCAGTGAGGAAAGGATGGCTTTAGACTGACTCCCTGAGGCTGAACAGGGGCTGTCAAGCAAGGGGGTGCTGACCCCAATGGGGGTCCTAGCTAGCAAATGCTTCCTGGGGAGGAGGGTTACAGGTTTAGGATCTGGCTTCTCATTCCACATTTGGGAATCTTAGCATATGGGTCAGGGACACCAGGGGAGTTCAGTCTTGGGAGAGGGTCTCATAGAAGTAAGGCAGGTGTGGCTAAGACAGCCCCCAACCAGGCCACTAAAATCAACATAGAATCAAGGCCAAAACAAATCTGAGACCTGGGCCTTGAAAATGCTTGTGTAAGATCTTCAACAGCAGAAAGAAGGTAACTTTTGGACACAGTTAAGCCTGTGGGTTTGAGGACTAATTCAGGGACCCAGGGAGAGCTAGAGTCAGAGTATATAGCCACAGGAAGGAGGCATGGGCAGAGAAAGTACTGAGAGCTCCCTCTAAGGAGCAGGTGGGGCAGAATCCCTGGGGAGCCCAGCTGCTTCAGATACAGAGAAGGTTTTTAAAAGAGAATATTGCAGTAGAGCTTAAAAGGATGTGATGGAGAGGGAAGCACACTACGCATCAAACATTCTACTATGTGCTTTATCTATTTCTCATAGACAATGCAGTAGTTTATTCTAGTGATCAGAAAACTAAGGCCCAGAGAGTGAAATAACTTTCCCAGGGACCCGCAGCTCATAAGGGGTGGAGCCTGATTCTAAAGCCTGTATTCTTTCTCCCAGAATACTATGGTCAGGTATAAGAGTGGCACTAGCCTCCCTTTCTTGGCTGTCACCTGGCACCCTGTGGGGACACTCCCCAGAGCCAAATAGAGACTTCTACCTTGACCTCCCCAAGTCTCCCCTGAACCCCAGGAGACCAAAGTACTTACACCTATTCCCCTCTGATTACTTATACTACCCTCTGCTGTCTCCTCCCTACCCACCATGAGTTCCTTTGGGGCACGAGCCAGAATTTTAATTTTTTGTCCTGATACATAAAAGGTATCAGGAAAGGGGAGTGAAAGAACAGGAAAGCTGGCATATAAAGAAATTGGGTGCTAGTAAAAAAATTTTTTTAAAAAAGGCCTACACTGGGAAGCAGGACACTTGGAATCCAGACCAGCCCTGTTACTAACTTGCCCTGAGACCTTAGTCAAGTCGCTGTCTTCTCTGAGCCTGAGCCTTAGTTTCCTCATCTGTAAAATAGGAGGATCCAACTAAATGATTGCTAAGATCTCCTCAACCCCAAAACTGTGTTATCCTGTGGCATAAGAGTTAGGGTTTCTGGGTTCAAAGACTAACCCTAATGCTTTATAGAGTTGAATTGCAGGTGTTGGGAGCATATCAAATGGCATTTATTACCCCCTTGGGTTCCAGTCACAGGTGCACTTATTTTTAAGTAGTCTGCCAACTCATTGAGGGGCATTAACTCATCTCTGTATCCCCAGATCTTGATGCATAGAATCAGGCTCATGAGAACAATGCAATGTTTGGTTGGGGACCTGTAGCTGAATCCAGCCTGGGTACACTACAGACCTAACAAAAGCTTTAATATTAACCCCCCACCTCCAGAAACTGGGGCCTGAGACACCCTTGGTGTGATCATCTCACAGCTAAACAATAGTAACTAGAAACCCATGTGTGTCCAGCTTGGCTTGTGCTTGAGAAGTTTTCCAGAATTAACAAATCAGTAAAAATATTTCTATAACAAATATGGCAGACAATCCTCTAGGACACAGAAATGCAGATGATACACAAATGAGCAAGATGTTCACCCTTGCTAGTATCCAAACATACAGATGAAAACACAGTGAGCAGCATTCTGTAGTTATCAAATTAGTAGATTTATTAAAAACTAAAGCTCTCAGTGTGAGCAAGGCCATGGTAACATTGACATCCCATGCAGGGTAGACGGAAGAGTCAACCGATCACCTTTTTAGAAAAGCAAGTTGGCAACATGAGTCAGGACACTTGAAAATGTGTCCATCCGTTGGCCCAGCAATTCTGCTTCTAGAATTCTGTGCCAAGGAACTCTTTGGAAATATGAGCAATCTTTATGTTGCCAGATGTTCATGATGTCATTATTTATAATCACACACACGAAAATCAGAAACCAGCTCCATATCCAACAATATGGAAAATAATACTACCTCTTTATGGTATATCAACCTAATGGAATATTATAAAGTTACTTAAAATGAGATCTACAAAGAGATTTTCATGACCTCAAAATGTTTATCATAAAATGTTAAGCAAATCTTATAGAATCCTATCACAGCTATGTCCAAACTATGTCAAAAATAGGTGTGCAAATATAATGAAATATTCACAATGGTGTTGGTGAATCATGTCTTACAGCTCGTTTTATTTTTTCAAAAATTTTTATTGTTTTAAATATATATTCTTTAAAAGAAAGGCAGGAAGAAAACTACTTTTGCTGGCAGCAGGACGGATAGGACCCATTTGTCTCTACAATCACCAGGGACCGCCTGCTAAGGAAGCCCGTTAAACCGGGGGCGGCAGAGCCCCTGTGCCGAAATCGCTCTGTCTCTGGAGCATATTTTTTCTTTACTGAGGAAATTGCTTTCCATAAAACCAGCTCTCTGACACCTCCGAGTACCAGGGAACCATGCAAGCCCGCTTTCCTGGGGACATTCTCTAATGGGGAACTCCATCACGTTCCAGCTTGGCGATCCCAACGAATCCTAGCCAGCCATAAAAATTTTTAGCACCCTGTATGCAAGACTGATTGCCGCGGCCTCATAAAAATCCCATTCACCAACCAAGAGCTGCAGGTCTAAAACTCTGAGTTCCCTGCTGTTTTAAACCCAGTGGCACAGCACATTGCTAAGTGACGCCTGGTAGAGCTCCACACAGCCAGTCAGGAGGGGGATCTGGGGCAGAACTAGCAACAAAGCAGGACAAAATGCGCCCTCGCTGAGCTGAGCACGCGGGGCACAGTCACGATAAAAAGCCATGTTCTTGCAGGCAGCGTGAGTGCAAGGGAGAGGAATTGGAAGATAGCAATCCTTCAAGGTGGGAAAGGGATTGTGCGGGGTGTTGGAGGAGGAGCCAGCAAGGGAGCATCCTGCCTTATCTGCTGTACTCACTTGGGATGAGAGTGCTCTTTTCCTGTCTGCCCCTAGGTGGCGGTGGAGGAGGCCTGGGCTATTAGGTGCCCCTCTGCTCTCTGGGGGTTTGGGGGTGGGGTGGGCTCCCTTACTCCCTTACTCCCTTTTGATTTGGAGGTTTCAGCCTCACCTCCAACAGTAGGTGAATTTGGGTTAACAGCCCTCTGCTTGCACATAGCTTGCAGCACCTCAGTCATTGGACCCTAATGCCCCATGCTTCTTTCCACACTAGCTGGGCTCTAGGATGCCTGACTTCTAGACATTTCCTCTTGTCCCCAGTTAATTTTGTCATCCTAGAGAGGTCACTTTCTTGGTCCATCCCCCAACTCTGTATTTATCATCTGTAAAGAGAATAACAAACTCTCTTCCCCTGCCACTCCCCTTGCACACATCCTTCCTACCCATTGTATTAAATTTTTATCATCAAATGTTTCAGGGCTCTAGTCAAGTAAAATCATTTAAAAATCACTGAAGCACTGTATTAGCCAGGATTCTCCAGAGAAACAGTACCAATAGGATGTCTGAATGCATAGAAAGAGATTTATTTTAAAGAATTGGCTCATGCCTTTGTAGAAATTGGCAAGTCTGTATTCTTCAGGGTAGATGCAGGCTTGTGGTCCAAGAAGAGATGATGTTACCATCCAAGACTGAACTCCTTCTGCTGGAAGAAACCCCTTTAGCTTATGGAAGCTTAGTCTTTTGTTCTGGTTGGGCCTTCAACTGATTGGATGAGGACTTCCCCATTATGGAAGGTCATCTGCTTTACTTAAAGTCTTATTAGTTTAAATGTTAAGTCTTATTAATTTAAATGTTAATTCATTCATAAACACATTTATAGAAACATTCAGAATAATGTTTAATCAAATATTTGGTTCTGTGGCCTGGACAACTTGACAAATAAAAATTAACCATCACAAGAATTTGTCTTAAAGCTTCAAAAAAATTTATTGTTCACCATGCTTCTTTAGTATTCAGAATTCTCTACAACTCTAGTCTCTGAAACAAAAGATTAAAGTTGTCTTTCATGGAGGTCCCAGGCCTGTGCCCTATAGCTATATTTGGTGGATTTGTATCCCAAGCCTGCCCTTGGATAACTTAACATAGCTGAACCTCAGTTCTCTCATGCCTCTCTTGTAGAGTTTTGGGGGAAATTCAAAGGGATTGTATATTAAAATGCTTTGTGTAATACTTGACCTAGGTAGGATCAATAAATGACCCTGCCTGCATTTGTCTGAATAGGAATTAGAGTTTAGAGTATTGCTCAGAGCACCTTCTTAGGATCTATATATATTAAAACTTTCCAATAAATATTCAGGTTATATAAATGAATGTTTTGTTTTTATAATTTCTGACACTGAGTATAAACCAACTTAAACCTCTCTGAAAGGTAGTATGGTGCCACCCATTCCTTGGGATTGCAACTTTTAGTTGAGTAGTAGGATGGTACTGATTAGGAAGGGGAAAGAGGAATAATGAGGATGGCAGTCTGTCTGCCTCAAAGAGTAAGTACTCCCAGGAGAGTGACAGCTACCATCATCTAGCTGCTTTATGCTATGCTTTGCTATGCCCAGAGAGGAATGGGAAGGTTCTGTATTTTTTTGGTGGTTGTTGTTGGTAATTTCTAATACAATTCTTTTTCTTTGGGGGTGGGGGCGGGTACTGTGGATTGAATTCAGAGGCACTCGGCCACTGAGCCACATCCCCAGCCCTATTTTGTATTTTATTTAGAGACAGGGTCTCACTGAGTTGTTTAGTGCCTCACCATTGCGAGGGCTAGCCTTTAATTCGAGATCCTCCTACCTCAGTTTCCCAAGCTGCTGGGATTACAGGTATGAACCACCATGCCTGGCTCTAAAACAATTCTGTTGCAATGAAAAAACACACTTTGTATGCTATCAGTCCTTCTAGATTTATTGATATTTGTCTTATGGTCTGACATGGGGTCTATCCTAGAGAATATTCCATGTTCATTGGGAAAGAATGTGTGTTCTTCAGAGTGGTCTTAAGTGCCTATGAGCTCTGGTAGGTTTACATTGTTATCCTAGTCTTCTATATCCTTGCTATTTTCTGGTTAGTTTTTCTATTGAGATTGAGGTATTAGAATCTCTAATTGTCTGTTTTTCCCTCTACTCTGACATTTTTTGATTCATGAGATTTGTTATGCACTTAAAACTGTCATATTTTCTTGATATATTGACCGTTTATTATTATGAAATTCCCCTCTTTTTTTCTAGAACATCTCTTGTCCTACAACTATCACTTTAAAAGAGCCACTCTAGCTCTCTTCGAGTTATTGTTTGAATGGTGTTATCTTTTTAATTCTTCCAGCCTATTAGTGCCTTATAACCTAAGGTATGCCTCCTATAAACAACATATTATTGGATCTTTTTTTCTTGTCAGATAATTTCATCCTTTTGGATAATTTGGACCATTCATAGCTAATGTCATTACCAATAAGACTGAATTTACATTTGCCACTTTCTATTTGTTTATTCTATGCTTCTTTTCTCCTTTCTCTGTTCCTACTCTGTTGTCTTTAATATTTTTCAGTGCTGCATTTTAATTCTTTTGTTGAATTTTAACTATATGTTAAGGACTTTTTTAAAATGGCTGCTTTAGGGATTACAATATGCATCTTAATTTATCACAGTCTACTTCAGATTAATAATGACAATTCTACTAAAACTTAGAAACTTTGCCCCAAGATAGTTCCATTTCTTCTTCCCTTTTCTATTTTTGTCATGCATTGTTATAAGTACTGCTGTATTAATCTGATGTTTTTGAAAGATTAAGAGAAAAAATGAGAAAATTTATATTGATAGGTTTAATTATATTAACCCATACACTTTCCATTTCTAATGCTTTCCATTTCTTCCTGTGTATTTGAGTATATCCCACTATCATTTTCTCTTGGCTTAAGAGATTTGATTTAGACAAATAAGGTAGGTCTCCTAGAAACAAATTGTCTCAGTCTTTGATTATCTAGAAATGTCTTTAAATTGCCTTCATTTTTTTAAAGGATAGTCTTGCTGAATATGGAATTCTTGATCAACAGCTTTTTTTTTTTTTAACACTGATCTGGACTCCATTGTTTAAGATGAGAAATCAGTCATTAATTATATTGATGTTTTCCTGTGAGTAATGAGTCATTTTTCTCTCATTCTTTTTTTTTTTTTTTTTTTTTTTTTTTAGTTGTAGAAGGATACAATGCCTTTATTTTTCTATTTATGCAGTTCTGAGGATCGCACTCAGGGCCTCACTTGTGCTAGGCAAGCGCTCTACCACTAAGCCACAACCTCAGCCCCTCTCTCATTCTTTTCAATAGTTCCTCTTTGTCTTTAAATTTTATCTGTTTGATTATGATGTATCTATCTATGTATATGTACATTGAGGTGGTTCATCAAATTTGCAGAAGTTATAGCCATTATTTCTTCAAATATTTCCCTTCACCCTCCCTTCCTCTTCTAAAGCCTTCATTGTATGTTTCCTGGTACTTTTAACATTCAGTTTCTATTGATTGCTTTTCTTCTTGTTTCTTTACAGATGTGTTTTATAAATTTGCTGTTGTTGAAAGTGAACATTTTAGTTATATATTGTAGTGACTCTGGATTCTGGCTTTCCTTCATAAAGATTGTCATTACTGCTCTGTTTCCTTGATTGTTGTCTTTGTTTAAAACTGTTTTGGCTGTTAAATCTTTCTCTCCCACACTATTGTTATCTCTGCTCACTTTTTGTTGTTATTGGTTGCTTTCTTTAGTTTTATCTTTCTTGCTTTTAAGCTTCTGTCTGCCTGAGCCTCTGGAGTCTCTGGGATTACAGGTGTGCATGACCATATCCAACTTGAGCTTCTGACTGCATAGCTTAGTGGTCAACCAGTGATTGGATAGAGGTTTTCTTCAGACACCTCCATCCCCAGCCCTTTTTATTTTTTATTGCTTAGGTCCTCGCTAAATTGCTGAGGCTGGCCTCAAATCTGCAATCCTCCTGCCTCGGCTTTCTAAATCACTGGGATAACAGGAATGCACCACACTCCTGGCCCATGGCGTTCTTTTGCATGTGTGCATCATCAGTGTTGGCCAGGAGTAAATGGTTTGCTCATTGCTGTCTGGTCTCCATGATTCATTCATGTCTCAGTCAAGAATATGCTTAGTCCGCCATGACCTTATGCTAGTAGAGGTGTTGACCCGCCCCCACTTGCCTGTTGCCAAGGATCCTTACTTCCACTAACAATGCCATTGGCTATGGGCATCAGCTATCACTCCCATACACCACAGCATTCAAGTTGCCAGTCCTCATGGCAGCCTCACCCCAGCTGAACCTCTGTGCTGACCACACTGGAAGAATGGATGAGGTGATAACCTCGAGGTCACAACACCACTGAGACCCCTAAGTTTTTCCCCGAAGTTTAGCAGTTTTTCAAGTATAAACATTTCTGAGATTATTGTAGACCTTTTGTCAAGTTTCCAAAGCATTGAGATGGTTATTTTTGTCAGTTTTGTTCTTTCTTTGAGGGGAGATGACTTGCTCACGTTCTCATTTAGCCATACCCAGAAATCCCTTCTATACTTTCATTTTCAAGGTCTCATTGATTAGAAGAGATAGGGCAAGTGTTGTTAGCTTCATTTCAAAGATAAAGAAAAAAGTGACATGCTCAGCATTATTCAACTGAAGGCTGACTGAGCTGGAATTCCAGGTCAGTTTTCTGTCTTTCAGTGTCATTTCTACTACACCACACAGTCCGGGTGTGGCTCCACTGAGCATTAAGCAAGAAAACTATCTTAGTTTCAGATGCTATAACAAAATACCACAGATGGGTAGCTAAAAACAATATACATTGATATCTCACATTTCTGGAGGCTGGGCGGTCCAAGATCAAGGTACCTACAGATTTGGTTCTTAGTGGGGGCCTGATTCCTGGCCAGTCCACAGCCACCTTCTCAATGTGTGTGGACATGGCCTTTCTCAGTGCAGGTAACTGAGGAAAGAGAGAAGACCTTTCTCCCTTTCTTCCCTTATGAGCGCACTAATACCACTATAACATGTGACCCTTATAACCTCATCTAAACACAATTACTTCCTACAAACCCCTATCATGTTGGAGGTTAGTGCTTCAACATATAAATCTGGGAGGACACAGATTCAGCCTATAACAGAAACCAGCCCGGAGCTGAGTCTTCTTTTGCTGCCTTGAGTCCTGTAGAGTTTCACTGGTCTTCATACTCATCAAAAGCCAAACTTCAGGGAGAGAGAAACAAAGGACAAACTCCAGCTGTGGGTGCTGAAGCTCGGAGACTTTCCTCTTCTCACCATTAAGACAAGAGTGGAACTCCTTCTCTCATACAGCCATGATGCAGAAGGACTCTGTGTTGTCCATGGGTAGCCCCTGAATTATAACTGTGGCATGTGTTTTGACCAGTTTTAAAGCTGTAACCATCATTTTTTTTTCATCTCCCTCTGTTAAACAGTCCAGCAAAGAAAAGTGACATTTGTTTGAAGATTCAGACATTCATAGCCCCCCAGATCAGAGTATTACTTTCCAAGCCAAAACAAGGACTTACATATGTGAACTCAGGAGGTTGATCAGATTTCCCTGCATCCCTCGAGAGTATTGTAAACTCTGTATTCTTGAGGTGACTGCTGTTGCTTATGAATAAGCCCAGAGTCTTTGGCAGCGGGCAGAGTCTCACGGAGAAAAAGTGTTAGACTACTCTAGACATTAGGGCCACTTCCTTAATAATAAAATCTGTCACGTGTTGAACACTTCCTGTGTATCAAACACTATGTTAGGAACTTGACATGCAAAATACAGATTTCCCCAGGCCTCATCAGCCTTTGGTCACATTGGGTAATAATCCAGACTTATCATATTCCCCTGGCACCAAAAGCATCCACATAACCTATCACTCAGGGCTTCTCTGGAAGCCTCCAGGAGCCTCACATGTATTCAAGAAGTCTGCTCTGTACCTTCACATCACACTCCTCATAAATAGTCTTCTTCTGTATTTCCAGCTGGAGCTTCCACAAGACAACCATTATTTCAACAAGGAACTAGACCTAACAATTCCAAAGCTGAAATTTCCAAATTTTTACAATGTTCACACTGTTCCATAAATGCTCTATTAGCTAGAGAAAGAGGAAGAGAGACCCATACCCCCACTGTCTAAATCCTGGTACTTGGGTATAGCAGCTCTGCTAGGATTCAGTCCCCCCACTTACCCCAGGCCCAAGCAGGGGAGCAAATTAAATTGTTACTTCTAGGTAACAACCCCTCACTGTGTGACAACCTACCCCAAAATTCAATGACTTAAAATAACAACCAGGTATAATTTTTTTCAGAATTCTGTGGGTCAGCCAGACAGCTCTACAAGTCCTACTCAGGGTGCAGTCATATGATGACTGGGAAAAGAGCACCCAAGATGGCTCCACACATGTATCTGGCACTTTGACAGGGTCACCTGGAAGGCTGGCACCTCCATATGGTCTTTCCACTTAGCTAGCTTGGACTCCTCTATTCATAACCAGATCTCAAGAGTTGAACGCTCCAATAGGGAGGATGCAGAAGTTACTAGTTCTCTTAAGAGTTAGGCCAAGAACTATCCCAGCACCACATCTAACTACATTTCATTAGTTGAAGTAGTCACAGGGGGTCAGCCAAGATTCGGTGGGAGAGAAAATAAGCCCCACATCCATATGATATTGGTGACCATTTGTAGCCATCTTGAATCTACTTTGACCCTCCAGTTCTCTGAGGCTGCTCTTAAGGATACAATTCTTATGTGCTCTCTTCACTGCATGTAAATCAATTGAACAAATGAGAGCTGAGACATTGATAACCCTCCAAAAGCAAACTCCATTTAGGCTCAGAGGGGACCACCCCATTGATCTCTTCTGTATCTTACTTCCATTCAGCAAGGTGGGATTCTTTTTTTTTTTTTAATCTTTCAATCAATAGATGAGGAAACTAAAACTCAGAGAGTTGAACTGATCTGCCCAAGGCCACAGTCCGTAAGTGGCCAGACCAGAATTCAAATTGCAGTCATCCTACCTCCAGAACACAGGCTCTTCTGCCCCCCTCACTCTGTGTCTCATCTCTCTGGGTCTCAGTTACCTCCAATGTAATATATTAAGTTGAGTACAGAACCAAATAATTTTCAAGGGCTATTCTAACTCTATAATTTTATGATTCTTCCCCACCCACCACTTTCCTGAAGAAACACATCTTTCCTCACTGCGTATACTGCTTTTCTGTGTCTCTGATGATGGTATTTCTACCTCACAGAATTGGTTTGTAAGTGTCTTATACTATTTTTTTAAAAAGCCATATGGCAATCAGGTGGTATAGCGATACCAGATTTCAAACTATATTACAGAGCAATAGTAATAAAAACAGCATGGTACTGGTACCAGAACAGGCGGGTGGACCAATGGTACAGAATAGAGGACACAGAGACTAAACCACAAAGCTACAACTATCTTATATTTGATAAAGGAGCTAAAAACATGCAATGGAGAAAGGATAACATCTTCAACAAATGGTGTTGGGAAAACTGGAAATCCATATGCAACAAAATGAAACTGAATCCCCTCCTCTCGCCATGCACAAAAGTCAACTCAAAGTGGATAAAGGAGCTAGATATCAAATCAGAGACTCTCCGTCTGATAGAAGAAAAAGTTGGCTCCGATCTACAGATTGTGGGGACGGGCTCAAAATTCCTTAATAGGACACCCATAGCACAAGAGTTAGTAACAAGAATCAACAAATGGGACTTTCTTAAACTGAAAAGTTTTTTCTCAGCAAGAGAAACAATAAGAGAGGTAAATAGGGAGCCTACATCCTGGGAACATATTTTTACTCCTCACACTTCAGATAGAGCCCTAATATCCAGAGTATACAAAGAACTCAAAAAATTAGACAATAAGATAACAAATAACCCAATAAACAAATGGGCCAAGGACCTGAACAGACACTTCTCAGAGGAGGACATACAATCAATCAACAAGTACATGAAAAAATGCTCACCATCTCTAGCAGTCAAGGAAATGCAAATCAAAACCACCCTAAGATACCACCTCACCCCAGTAAGATTGGCAGCCATGATGAAGTCAAACAACAACAAGTGTTGGCGAGGATGTGGGGAAAAGGGTACTCTTGTACACTGCTGGTGGGACTGCAAACGGGTGCGGCCAATTTGGAAAGCAGTATGGAGATTCCTGGGAAAGCTGGGAATGGAACCACCATTTGACCCAGCTATTGCCCTACTCAGACTATTTCCTGAAGACCTTAAAAGAGCACACTACAGGGATACTGCCACATCGATGTTCATAGCAGCACAATACACAATTGCTAGACTGTGGAATCAACCCAGATGCCCTTCAATAGATGAATGGATAAAAAAAATGTGGCATTTATACACCATGGAGTATTACGCAGCACTAAAAAATGACAAAATCATGGAATTTGCAGGGAAATGGATGGCACTAGAGCAGATTATGCTTAGTGAAGCTAGCCAATCCCTAAAAAACAAATACCAAATGTCTTCCTTGATATAATGAGAGCAACTAAGAACAGAACAGGGAGGATGAGCAGGAAGAAAAGATTAGCATTAAACAGAGACATGAGGTGGGAGGGAAAGGGAGAAAAAAAAGGGAAATCACATGGAAATGGAGGGAGACCCTCATTGTTATACAAAATTACATTTAAGAGTTTACGAGGGGAATGGGATAACAAACATGGAGGGAAATGAATTACAGTAGATGGGGTAGAGAGAGAAGATGGGAGGGGAGGGGAGGGGGGATAGTAGAGGATAGGAAAAGTAGCAGAATACAACAGTCACTATTATGGCAGTATGTAAAAATGTGATGTGTAACCGATGTGATTCTGCAATCTCTATTTGGGAAAAAATGGGAGTTCATAACCCAACTGATTCTAATTTATGAAATATGATTTGTCATGAGCTTTGTAAAGTTGTGAACATCCAATAAAAAAAAATATTGAAAAAAAAAATAAAAAAATAAAAAGCCATATGGCTCTTATGAAAAGGTCCTTCGAATTCTGGTAGAAAAGAATTCGTTTCTAAAGCCCTCCCCAGTCCCATAAATCTCCTTTGAGTATTCCATCCTTTTCCTGCCAGCTGGGAGATGTCAAGGACAGGAGTTTTCAGGATATTGCTCCCCTGCTTAAAAGCTTTCTGTGGCTCCCCCATTGCCCCTCAGAATAAAGTCTAACCTCTTAACAAGGCATACAAGATCCCTCAAGATCAGATCAAGATCAGATCTGCTTCTCCTGTCTCCTCTCATACTGCCACACTGCAATGCTTAGTTTCCTGTGGGTGCCTTATATCTTGGTGCCTTTGCTTATCTTGTTACCATTTTCTAGAACGTGTCTCTGAATCCCTTCCAGTCCCAGTTAACTCTTGCTCATCTTTGGAAACACAGCACATATATTGTAGAGGAAGCTATACCCACAAGCCCCCCACTCTTCTCCCATAGCACCTCAGGCACAACCGTCTCACCTCACTCACCACTTTGTTTTGAAAGTAATTCTTTCACCTAAAATATGTCAATTCCCAGAAGATGGGATTTGAGTCTTGTTCTTCTTTGTAACACCAAATTCCTGCCCCAGCACAGTATCTTAGTGTGTTGGCACCCAGAGAATGGTTGAAATGAACACAGATCAAAACAAACTGTAAACTCCACTAGGGGAAGTCAATTTATTTGTGTTATTCACCACAAAATCCCCAGTGCATGCAGGAACTCAGTACATATCTGCTGTTGCTGAAATGAGCTCCTCTTTCTCATTACCTTATGCCTAGGTCCTACCTATTTTTCAAACAATTTTTCCAGTTCTCCTTTTTCCACATTTTTCACTGCTAGCCATCTTGGAGTAACTGCAACTGGCCATCCTATACCAAAAATGATTGTGAAATTTTATACAATATGTGAAATAACTGTTTTCTGACATTGGACAAAAGACAGCACAATGGTATGATTTCCAAGAGAAAGGAAACAGCACAAGTCACATGGCTGTCCCAGCTTCAGCTTAGGGGAGGTTGTTGAAACTGCAGGAAAGGAGAATTACAAGAGAACACAGCCATGCTACGAGGCTAGGGCCACTAACAGGTCTGGAATCTGTAGGACAGGATACAAGAGAGAAACTTTAGAAATCTGAATAGAGATCCTCTGAAGTCTTTGATCAATTCTAAGTTTCACATGTGCAGGGAAAGACTCCATGTGGCTGGTCAAGAAAATCCACTATGGAAAGAACAACTGCCAAGGCACAAAACCTTGACCAAGCAGCTGTGTGCAGAATCTCACAAAGCAGAGAGATGATTTAATTTCAACCATCCCAAATAGGAAGACCTTTTTGAACACCCCAGGCTTGTAATAGAAGCTGCAGAAAGACCATCTTTCAACTCAAAAAATTAGACAATAAGATAACAAATAACCCGATCAACAAATGGGCCAAGGACCTGAACAGACACTTCTCAGAGGAGGATATACAATCAATCAATAAGTACATGAAAAAATGCTCACCATCTCTAGCAGTCAGAGAAATGCAAATCAAAACCACCCTAACATACCATCTCACTCCAGTAAGATTGGCAGCCACTATGAAGTCAAACAACAACAAGTGCTGGAGAGGTTGTGGAGAAAAGGGTACACTTGTACATTGCTGGTGGGACTGCAAATTGGTGCGGCCAATTTGGAAAGCAGTTTGGAGATTCCTGGGAAAGATGGGAATGGAACCACCATTTGACCCTGCTATTGCCCTTCTTGGACTATTCCCTGAAGACCTTAAAAGAGCATGCTACAGGGATACTGCCACATCGATGTTCATAGCAGCACAATTCACAACTGCTAGACTGTGGAACCAACCCAGATGCCCTTCAATAGATGAATGGATAAAAAAAAGTGGCATCTATACACAATGGAGTACTATGCAGCAATAAAAAATGACAAAATCATAGAATTTGCAGGGAAATGGATGGCACTAGAGCAGATTATGCTTAGTGAAGCTAGCCAATCCCTAAAAAACAAATACCAAATGTCTTCTTTGATATAATGAGAGCAACTATGAACAGAGCAGGGAGGAAGAGTAGGAAGAAAAGATTAACATTAAACAGAGACATGAGATGGGAGGGAAAGGGTGAGAAAAGGGAAATTGCATGGAAATGAAGGGAGACCCTCATTGCTATACAAAATTACATACAAGAGGTTGTGAGGGAATGGGAAAATAAACAAGGAGAGAAATGAAATACAGTAGATGGGGTAGAGAGAGAAGTTGGGAGGGGAGGGGAGGGGGGATAGTAGGGGATAGGAAAGGTAGCAGAATACAACAATGACCAATAGGACATTATGTAAAATTGTGGAAGTGTAACCGATGTGACTCTACAATCTGCATTTGGGGTAAAATTGGGGGTTCATAACCCACTTCAGTCCAATGTATGAAGTATGTTATGTCAAGAGCTTTGTAATGTTGTGAACAACCAATAAAAAAAAAAAAAAAAAAGACCATCTTTCCAGAATAGGGCATTAGCCACAGAGTGAAGGCTGCTTTAGGCTGATTCTAATGAAGCTTAAAATGACCATTGAAAGGACCAAGTAATCTGCAAGTAAATTAACTTCCTACCTAAGCAAAAACTCAGCATTTTCTCAAGAAGGACAACAAAACTCAGACTTCAGACATCCTAGCATCTGTAATGCACAGTGTATAGCCAAAACTTACCATGCATGCAGAAGAAGATGTGGGACCCAAAACTAAAAAAAAAAAAATTAGTCAATCGAAACAAATCACAGAAATTATAGAATTAGCAAACGAGGGCTGGCTTCTATAAATACGTTCAAAGAGTTAGAACTATGAACATAATGAGTAAATGGAAGACCTCCCTAGAGAAATGGAACCAGGGGGAAGTTCAAGTTTAAAAGCGTAATATCTGAAATGAAATTTTCACTGATGGGTTTAACAGCAGATTATATCCTGTGTAACAAAAGCTTCATGAACTTGCATACAGGGCAATAAAACTGTCCAAATTGAAGCAAAGAGAGAGAAAAAAAAAGGACTGGAAAAAAATAAAGAAATCTTCAGTGGCCTGTGGGGACAATATGAAATAATCTAACAAGTAATTAGAGTCCTACAAGGAGATGTGAGAGAAATGAGGACATCAAAGTCCTGAATTAAATAATAGCTGAAAATTTCCCAAAGTTAATGTAAACGAAACCCACAGATCCAGGAAGCTCAACAAATCTCAGGAATAAACACACACACACACACACACACACACAATTATAATAAAATCATGGGAAAAATTATTAGAAGAAAAATCTTAAAAGCAAAGAGAGAATGACACAAATTGCCCCTTTTCTATAAACTGATTTTCCTTCTGTAACACTCTCTTCTCTGCCAGGCTCTCTGGGTACCTCATCTTTAGCTCCCCTGTGACTCTTGTCCAGACCAGAGCTTTGTTTCTATGTCTCATCTCCCCTTTGAGATTTTGAATGTTTTAATGCTGGCAACCCCTCTTGCTTTGAGACTGTCACAGCATGTTGCAACATCTTATCAGTAATAGTTGTTGAATGAATGAATTACATTAATGGATGTAGTACATGAATGAATAAGGATAAGAATAACACAGGTCAGTTATCAAATCCTTGGCATCTAAGCAAACAATCTCTAAGAAGCAGTAGGACTCAGGCCATCCTACAATTTCAAATAAGAATCCCCATTCAGAATAATAATATTTAAAACCACAATTTATTGAGTATTCCCTGAATGCCTGCCACCGTGGTAAGCCATTAATACACACCTAATGAATATCTTATTCTGTGAAAACTAAAGGGCAAACAGTGAAGTAAATTGCTTCAGGTCACATGGATAGTGAGTGCTGTTGCCAGACTGTCTTCCCAGGATTGATTTCAAAAGCTGTGCTTTTTAACCACATTTCTCTGCCCCCTGCTGACCATCATTCCTCAATCATACACTTCCATGCCTCTATGAGTTTGTTCATGTTATTCCTTCTGTCCATCATGCCCCTTCTCTTATCTGCCTGGTGAATTCCAGTTCTTACTCATGATCTACACCAAGCATTACTTTGACAGGAAAAAATTCATTCACACACCACTTGATCCCAGAAAGCAGAGCTGTCCTGGGCGCCCACACTGTTCTAAGCCATAGGGATCCAGAGATGAGTGACATGTTTTCTGTCCTAGAGAAACTCACAGTCAGATCAGAGAAAGAGCCCTGTGGAAAATGAGATCAGAACAAGAGAGAAGGGCATTGGAGGCCCTGAACCAGCCTGGAGTGGTCAGGGTGGGCTTTCTGGAACAGGTCACTAAAATTGGAGTTGAAAGTAAGGGGGAGGCTGAAAAAAATGAAGAAAACCTCAGTGAACCTAGAAAGAGGAGAGAGAGAGAGAGAGAGAGAGAGAGAGGAGGAAATTAGTCCTTTGCTTAGATGTTCAGAAATTGATAATTAATGTGTAGTATTCTTATCCTTATTCATTCATGTAGGTCATTCATTAATATAACATTCATTGAACCTGAGATGTTTTAAGGGTATGCACATTGGCCAAATATAAGATACTGATGTAAGAACAGATTCATTGTGCCTGCATAAGTGAAAGAAAAGTTATTTGGGGCACATGGTTTCATAGGTTCAGTCCATGATTGGCCAACTCGATTGCTCTGGGTGTGAGATGAGGCAGAACATCATGGTGGAAATATTCTCAGCTCCTGGCAGCCAGGAAGCAGAGAGAGAGAGAGAGAGAGAGAGAGAGAGAGAGAGAGAAGGGACCATGGATGGATATAGTCTAGGCCATACACCCAGTAACCTACTTTTTCCAGCCAAACCCTACCTGCTTATAGTTATTCTGCAGTCATCCATTCAAAAATTATTAATCCATCAATGAATTAATCTACTAATGAGGTTACAGCTCTCCTATACTAATCACTTCACTTCTGAACATTCCTGCATTGCCTAACGCATGAGCTTTTTGGCAGACACTAAAGATCCACTTTGTCAGAGTGCTTATTCTCCCAACATCTGTCTCCAGCAGGATTTTGCAGGTCTGAGTTCCTATTCTTAAGACAAGTCTGCCATAACTCTGCCTCCTGTTCACCCTGTGGCACGGGGAATTAAATTCCTTTTGAATAGATCTACCTTAAGAGTGAGAAGTTAATGGCTCGCAATTCTTCAAATTTAGGGGAAATCCATAGTTGTCCTAGCTTTATAGCTTGGTATTATTGGATAATCAAACACAACTATTTTCTCAAAATAGAACGGGTTTCCCTTGCCCTTCCCAGCCGCCTCCACAGGTTGTGGCAGAGAGAGGGAGGGAGGGGAAGCCAGTGTTTTCCCCTGGTCCAGGCCCACATTGCTCTTTTCATTCTAAACTGGGTAATTGGCCCTTGCAGACAGAGGTTAATTTCCCACCGTGAATTCCCTACCAAAGTAGTATGGGTCCTGTGGGGAAAACAGAGGAGAAATTGCTTCCAGGTGCTACCTGGTCTCCCTGCATGGCCATCAGGGAAGCCACAAGAGGATGTGCAAGGAGCAAGGGCTCGCAAAGCCAAACCAGGGCTTTTATGGTGCCATTTACTGGCCAAGTGCCCCGGGGCTGCTGGGTCTAATCTCAGGGCTTTAGTTTGTTCACCCATAAAATAGGGATAATACCACTCTGCAAATTGTGGGAAGACATGAGGAGGTTGGCACAGCACTTATACAAACAAGTATTCAGCAAATGCTTTTGCCTCTTGGCTGCTTGGTACAATCTGGCCACCATCTACCTCTCTTTTTTGCAGAATTCTCCCTTTCAAAAATCTTTGGTAACCTCCCTCCCAGATGTTCTAATAACAGGGAACAAAAATGAATCTCTTTTTTTTTGTAATCTCAAAGGGAATGTGAAGTTCAAATAAGAGGATAGGGATGTTTTAAAACTCTACATTTAAATAGTCTACGGGTATTTAGGCAAGTGCTCTGCAGGTATTTCTTAACAGGGCTCCATTGACATTGGGGCAGGACATTTTTAGCATTTCTAGATTCAGCCAGTAGCAGCCTTCTTAGTCACTGTGTCAACCAAAAACAACTTCTCTACAGCTCCAGCCACATGCAACAGGCACATACTCACACACAGGCACCTCGTAACCCATCTGAGAAATTCTCACCATGTGATAACCTGTTCTCACCTGTGTGGTAAATCTTCTCTCTGTTCTGTGAACTAAAAGCATTGCCATGGAATGCAGAACATTATTAACATTTATTTTTAATATCTTTTTTCTAATTCTACAAGTAGTATATGGTAGTCAAAAATATCAAACAATGGAGAAGTGTGACAAGTAAAAAAATGAGAGTCCCCAGCATTAACCTGTTAAATATTTATACTATTTTTTCTCATAAAAAGTAATAAGGTCACATGTTTAAAAATTCAAACAGTGCTAAAGGGTATAAAATGAAAAGTAAAGGTCTTTAGCATCAACCCCATTCTGTCATTAGCAGTTTTATATGAATCTTTCTAGAAATTTCTACACAGAGTCATGTATAGACCCCTTTCAAACACCAGTGGAATCTTCTACTTGATTTGTTATTCTTTTTTTAAAAATATTTTATTTACATTTTAGTTTTCGGCAGACACAACATCTTTGTTGGTATGTGGTGCTGAGGATCGAACCTGGACCGCACCTATGCCAGGGGAGCGCACTACCGCTTGAGCTACATCCCCAGCCCCTTGATTTGTTATTCTTCAAGGGTTTGTTTTTGTTTTTGTTTTCCCCAGTGAACAACATATCTTGTAGATCACACCCTAGGAGCATATTTAGATACTCCTTATCCCTTTTTTTTCAGTTTTGAAATATTCCATAGAATATAGGAACCTGGCTGTTTCCGTGTCTCCACTATCATACACAGTCTTGCCATGGAGATTGCTGTCTATGCCAGAGATCCTACAGCCCTATTGCTCTCAGTGATAATAGAGGATAGACATGCAGCACAGGTCAGGGGACAAACCAAACTAAGCCCAAGCTGAACAGGAGAGATCACAGACACATAAGCACAGTCAGAATGCCCAGGTTCTAGACAGCCTGGCCAATCCCTCTCTGGGTGAACTTGAGTAGTCCTCTTTGTGCCATAGTTTCCTTGTCTATAAAATTGGAGGCAGGAGAGAGTGGACAAAATGATTCTTAACTTTAACATATCTGTGAATCTTAAACTTTAAAAATAAGTTCTAAAAACATTCCTCTGATCTAATAAAGGAGGTAGAAATGTGAAACCTTCATTTGTATACTCTGGAATAGGCCATTGCCACGTTCATTAACTGCCACAGCTTGGAAGAGAGGGAAGGCTCAGGGAAAGGCCCTACCATGGGACAAAGGAGCGGAAAACCCAGATGAGGATAGTTCAGGGGAACTGGAGCTGTTTAACCTGAAGATGAGAAGACTCCACTGTGATTTTATTACTCCCTGTGCATAAATGAAGAGTGTCTCTAAAGAGAGTTCTTAACACATATTCCTCATATTCTTGGAGGATGAAGCAAAAGAAAGGGGGATGAAATGAAAGCTGTAGAAATTTGTGTGAGGTGGAAAGACATTTATTTGATTATTAGGATTAAACAAGAAGCAGAAAGCAGAAGTTGCTACCAGAGGCTATTACGTGAGTCTCTTACTCTGGGTATACTCAAACATGGTTAAAACATCTGCCTAGAGACAGAAGGAATAAGTGAGAACATTACTAGGTGCTTTCCTGTTTCCTATGATGCTTCCACAGGCTTTAAATGCTAAATCCTGACCAAAAGGTAACCTCTGGTTAATGTTAATAGAATCAGGCCAATCTTGACACTGATGATTAATATTCTAATGAAGACAGCTGGTATCAAACACAGCTGAACTATTATACTCTGGGTCTTCAAGAGGGCTAATTTAATGTAATGTTTTGAACAACCAACAATAAAATAAAAAAAGAGGGCTAATTTATAAATAACAAGTAGTAAATTCTTATTTCTTCTCTGAGATGTGACATTATTCAGGCCTGTGGGATTAAGGTTGAGAGGATACAGCTAAAGTATGCAATGGCAGAGTCGTGGACCTTTACTGTGTGGACTTAGCACAAAAATTAGAGTCCAAAGGGAATCAGGAAGATTCTCAAAAGCCAGGCTGGACATTGAAACAAAGCCTCCTGAGTCTCAACCCTCAGGTGAGGCTATTGCTTTGTGATTCTTTGAGGTCTAAGTTCATCATTGAGAGTTGTTCACCACTTAATTCAAATGACTCCTTATTTGTATTAAGTTTTCAAATGTCATATAACATATTACCCTCAAGTTAGCTACTTAGAATGGTATTTATTATTTCACATGATTTGTGAAGATCAGGAATTCATAAGCAACTTAACTGGCTGATCTGGCTTAGTTTTCATCCAGGGCTGCAGTCATCCAAAGACTTCACCAGGGGCTGTAGGATCCACCACTTGCAAGATGGCTCACTCACACAGCTGGCAAGCTGCTGCTGGCTGTTGGCAGGGTCCTCAGCTTCTCACCGCATGTACCTCTCCATAGCTTCTTAAGGGTGCTCCCACAAGGCAATCGGTTTCCCAGAGCAAGTGATCTGAGCAAATGCAAGGAGAAAACAACAACGTCTTTATGACCTAGATTTGGAAGTAAGTCACACTCTATATTTCTACAATAAGCTATTGGCATCATAATATCTTATGGTTATGTGATCACAAGTCACCTCCATTCATGGGAGGGAATTATACAAGGCCATGATTACCAGACATTGAGGATCATCAGTGGCATCTTGGAGGCTACCACACCTTATAAGGAGGTCCCTTGGATTGCTAGGATTTAATAGCATAGGCCTTGAAGAGACACAGACCTGGCTCTGAGTCCTGGTCCTGTATGGTTGAGTTGCCTGTGGCAAAGAACATAAGTTGTCTTACCATCAGTTTCTTCATCTATGAAACAGAAGTGATAATACCTACTTCTCAAGAGTTGTCATGAAGTAGAATATATAGTGCTTCACACAGCGCCTTCAATATAGAAAGTAGTCTGTTATAGTAACTACTATTTTTATTATTTAGAGAGCCTTCACACTAATCATGTTTAGATTTGCATTTTACTTGCCCTCCCTTGAGAACTTTTAAGAAGAACAACATGTGAATAAAGTGAATAAAGCACACTTAAGGGTACACCTCAGTGATATATTACAGTAAGTCCACCCATCCCTGTAGCTATAATCTAGATCAACATATAAAAGATTTCCAACAAACTGGTAAGGTTCCCTAGTGTACCCACTGCCCTGAGGCAGCCACTGCTCTGCTTCTATAAATATTCCTTAGTTTGCCTGCTATTGAATTTTATAGAAACAGAATCATATGCTATGTGCTTCTTTCACTTGCAATGAATGAAGCTGAAAGTCTGTGAGATTCATCCATGATATTGCATTTATCAAAGTTTTTTTTTCATTGCTTTGGAGCTTCATGTGGTATGAATATACTACAGTCTATTTATCAGTTCACCTGTTGATAGATATTTGGATTGTTTCCAGAATGTTATGAACAAAACTGCCATGAACATCACTGTTATATCACCATCACCACAGAGTAGAATAGGAATATGAACATACCCAGCTGGAAAACAATGTGATTGACATGGAAATAATATAATGGGGAGGAAACAGGAAACAATAAAATAGTTGCTACTGCTGCTGCTGTTATTATCATTATTTCTAAAAGTGATTAATCTGTTTCTGTGGATCAGGCATGAAACTATGTATTCTATATTCTTTTTCCTATTTAACCTTCACAGAATCTATATGAGGAAATATAATTATCTTCACTTGACAGTTTAACAAACCTAACTTAGAGAAGTTAAGTGACTGCTTAAGCCAGATTGGCCCATTTGGCTCCAGAGCCCTTAACCATGGTGCCAGGAGTCAAAGACTTAGGGTCACGACCTTTCATCTACTTGCAGTGTGACAGGTTCACTAGTAATCTTCCCAAACCACAGTCTTCTCATGAGAAAATGAGACCCTACTTGTAATCATAGAGGGGTGAAATTTATGAGAATAAGATATAAAATCTTGGGCTGGGGTTGTGGCTCAGCAGTAGAGCACTCACCTCACATGTGTGAGACCCTGGGTTCAATCCTCAGCACCACATAAAAATAAATAAACAAAATAAAGACATTGTGCCCATGTATAACTAAAAAAAAAATAGAAAAAAAGGATATAAAATCTCTTAGTTCAGTGTCTGAGATATGTATTTGATTAGTATCAATTTTCCTTCTGAAAAATTAAAAGTCTTTAATGTTGGAGATGTTTCTTTGAGTCTTACAGAGTCTTTAAAAATCTCAATCCGTTCCTCAAACAAATATCCAAATTAGAATCTCCTGAAAAACTGCAAATTTTTAGCACTTTTATCTGTTCCAATATCCCTGGGTCTCCATTCCTGGATTAAAAAGAAACTGCCCCTGAAGATCAGTTTTTCTGAAGGGATTGTGCTCCTCCTACTGCACTCAGGAGGGAAGGAAGGAAGAGAAGGGAAGGAAGAGAAAAGGCTCTTTTGGATTCAGAATATCTCCAGAATGCACACAAGGACATGGGGTTCTGTTCCTATTTTGTCTGCATGTGCTTCTTTGTTGGCCTTCAGATCCTGAGGGAGCCTGAGCAGACCTGATGACAGGAAGCAATTCAGGAAGCAGGCTGACCTTCACTGAATCAGAAGCTATAAAGAAAGACTGAGAAATCCAAGTTAAGCATTTTTTGCATGATTAAAAAATATGTATATATATATATATATATATACACACACATATACACACATATAACACACATATAACATATAAATGATGTCCAAGGAAATTAGAAAAATGTTATATTTTATAAAGTTTATTAATTTCCTTAACAGAATACCCACAGACCAATAAATAGAAAAAAATGGGCAACCAATTTGTTAGGGAAAAAACTGTACAGAGATATGTATAGCAATTCACAGATGAGTTATTATAAATATTTGGTAAACATAGAAAAATATTTAAACTCCCTAATAGTTAAAGTAGTGACTATCAAAGAGGCTTTAAGATATTTCACATCTATCAGATAAGCAAGGATTTAAAAGTTTAGGGCTACTTAGGGTTGCTCAGGTAATGGAGAAATATGCATTATTGGAATATAGAAATCTATACATTCTCTTTTGGAAAATATTCAGCATTATCTTTTTAAAAATATTAAATATTCATGTTCTTTGATCCAGTGATTTATCTTTTAGCTTGAAAAAATTCTCATTCCAGTATAAACAAACAAACAAAAAAACAATGTATAGCACGTGTATATCAAATGCCTAGCACAGACCATGGCTTAGAGTAGATGCCAAACCAGTGATGGTTTTTGTTAATAGGCCAACACTTAACAGATCCAGCATAGTTCTAAGCACTTTGCATGTAGTAATTAATTTAATTCTCACAAAAAGCCTTCTGTGGCAGATACCATTATTACCCCAATTTTATAGGTGAGGAAACAGGGTCATGGAAAAGTAACTTAATGAGATAGCACAGTGAGTGGCAAGGTCAGGACACCATCCCTGACAGTCTGGTCCTACAGCAGCACTATCCATTCAAACTCTCTGCTGTGGTAGAAAGTTCCACCACCTGCACAATCCAATATGGATCCACTGAATACCTGAAATGTGCTGGACACAGCAGCTCAGGAGTTTGAGGCAGGAGAATCACAAGTTCAAAGCAAACCTCGGCAAAAGTGAGGTGCTAAGCAATTCAGTGAGACCCTGTCTGTAAAATACAAAATAGGGCTGGGGACGTGGCTCAGTGTCTGAGTGCCTCCGAGTTCCAACCCTGCTATCCCCACCCCCCCCCAAGAAAAGAATACCTGAAATGTGAAATGTGCATAGTGTAACTGAAATACTTTATCTTTTATTCAATTTTAATTAAAATTCAATTTTTAAAAGACTGCCATATTAGACAGCACAGCTCTGGAGTCTATGTTCCTAATCACTATACTACACTTGTTATGATTACAGTAGTCCCTCCTCAACTGTGGGGGATACATTCCAAGACCACCCCCTGCCGGTGTTCACCTGAACCTGTGGATTATACCACATCCTATATATGCTATATTTTTTTTTTCTATACACACTTAATAAAGTTTAATTTGTTAATTTGTAATTTGTTTTTTTGTAAGAGACTAACAGCAATAACTAATAATAAAGTAGCACAATTATAACAATACAATAACAGTTGTATGAATGTGGTCTCTCACTCTCAAAATATATTACTTTTACCTTTTCACTCAAAGGAAATAGTATGATTCTCTTTGGCATATCTGAATTATTCTTTGGGCCATTATTAGGTAAAATAAGAGTTAATTGCATATAAGCATTGTGATCTAGTAACAGTGAAACTCTTAATCAGGATGATTGCTAAGTGATTAATGGGGGATGTGTAACAGAGTGGGTGTACTAGACAAAGGGATGATTCATGTCCTGGGCATGATGGCATGAGATTTCATCAAACTACTCAGAATCACATGCAGTTTAAAATTTATGAAATGTTTATCTCTGGAATTTCTCATTTAGTATTTTTAGACCCCTGATTGACTGTGGGTGACTGAAGCTGTAGAAAGTAAAATTGTGGATAGAGGAGAACTACCATGTAGTCACAAGAGCAGCAATAGTGTTTCAGCATAATAGAAGAAAGACTTTTATGGTGGTCAGAGTTGAAGGAGGAGGGAATAGGCTGCCTCTGGAGAGAGAAGGGAATTTCTTGTCATGTCTGCAGCAACCATTTTGGAGATGAGATTCAGGCATTTGGATTTGGGAGGGCTGGGAAGGCAGGTTATAGGAAGGAATAGGAGAGTTGTTGATATTCAAGGTCTGGTCCATCAATGAGAACTTTAATCCTAAGAAGTAAACACAGTCCACACTCCTCATTCCACTAACATCTCAGGTGAGAAACTATGTCACCAAAATGTTTCCTTCCAAGAAAAAGTACCTAGACTCTCAGAGGAGGGGAATTAACCTTTACTGGGTATTTAATCTGTGCCAAATACTGTACCAGGCTTCATTTGCGATATCCTAAGCCTTATGCCAATATAACAAGGCAGATGTTGTAAATCCCCATTTTGCATTAGAGGAAAATAAGGCTCAGAGAGATTAAGTGACTTACTACAGATCACAAAGTAAGAGACAGAGATTGGATTTGAACTTAAACATGCCTGATTCCAAAACCTGCTCCCTTCATTTCCAAATGAGAAACCTGAGGCCCAGAGTAGTACAGAGAAAGCCAGAGTCAGGAGGGTCCTGCTGCTTTGTTGTGGCCAGTCCCTCTCCTCCTCTCCCTTGTAAAATCCCCTCCTTATGATGCTTGACAGATGGATGACCACCCATTTCTTTGAGATGCTCCCTGAGACTTCCTGTTTTATAGCTGAGAAAACCAAGTCCTGGTAAGAAAATTAGTGAAAGGCTGAAACCAAAAGTGAGGGTTCCTGACTCCTGTCCTGAGCTCCTGCCACACTAGTGCTGCCCCCAGTCCCAGCTCCACCTTCAAAGGGCGGGAAGTTACCCAGAGAGCAGTCTGAGCAGAAAGTTCTCTGGAGTGGCCAGCTCCATAGGCCCAGTAGAGATTGCCACGCCTTCTGACTTATCTTGGGTTGGTAAACACCCCGTAAGTGGCACGGGCAGGTCCTGGTACACAGTAGTCACCAGCTCTGTGCTGTGGTTTGGATGGGAAAACAAATCACAGTGGATGGCACCATTACCTGACCTGTGTGTCAGCAAAACTTTTCCTCACCTGAAACACATATTTTAAAAAATCTAACCGTTTCATTATGAATAATGTGTTTAAAGCATTGGACACCTAGTGGGTATCCCATATGTCTCTAAGTTTCCTGACGGCTTTGTCACTGGCTTGGTACCAATGCCTGACACAGGGCTTAACATGTGTGGCTTTCAATAAATACCTGTTGAATAAATGAATGAGTGATTTAACAAACAAATGCAAATGAACGATGAGATTTTGAAGTCTTCATATACACTGGGTGCTCAAAAGGTGTGAGTTCTCTTCTTTTTTCCCAAGGATGTGGCATTTGAACTAGGCCTTCAAGAACTGATATTGGGAAGGGTACTGAAGGTCAAAGGAATAGTCCAACAAAGGCCAGAGGCCAAAAGAGGTCCCAGGGATCTAGTTCCTCAGAACCAGAACATTATGGGTCAGTCACTGTAAGAGCAGCCATGGAGACTCTATGCATAAGGCCAAAGGACAGTCCTCAGGTCTGTTGTTAAAGTAGGCTGATCCCCAAGGCTTCATCAGAGTAACTCGGGGGATAGTGAACTTCCAAAGAGGAAGAGCAGGGATTTAACACCATGGGCACTGTAGGGTCTAGGCTATGTCCCTGGGCATCAGGACATCGTTTCTGAAATGGAGAGCCATCTGTTGCACTTTAAATGAGCCCCTCCTAGGGAAGTGCATGAGCTGAGGCCTGGTTGGATTGTGGAACATTACAACTGTGTGGAAAGTTGGCAAGAAGAAGAGCCATCCCCAGGACATGTGTGTGCCTCAAGGTACAAGCTCATCAGGGAGGGGAGTGTGAGGATGGCTGGAGGACAAGACTTCCACTTGACCACTTGCAACACTGTTGTACCCAGACTGGTTACAGGGGACCCTCAGGGAGGAAGTTGGTTTATACTTGGTATCATCCACTTGGCAATCTTAGAAGCAGACAGGAAAGAGGAATCCAGGTGAGCAGGACCTGAGACTCTGGCATTGTCCCTGAGGAAGAGAAACGCTCTCAGCCAGTAGTTTTCAAAAGAAGCCACAGCCCTTACTAGGCTTGGGGCTGAAATGAGGCAAGGCCTCCAACAATTTCTACCTTGTTAGATGAGAAGTCCTGCAAGAATAGGATGCTTGCCACTGGTTCTTCATGCCTGGCATGAAGTTCTTCTGCCCAACAGAAGAACCTGGGCTTCTTACTGATTAAGGGAAGTGATTATCCTTTGAGGGAACTGAGGACACCAATCTTTCCCTGCTTTATTTATAATGATTTATAAATCACTATAACCCCAGTACAGTTGAAGAAACAGCCTTGGCCTCCCTGCACAGCCTTAACATCACTACACAGGATTCTCGTGGTTGGGGTCCCTTCATGCCCACCTTCTGGTAAGTCCTGTCCATGGACAAACACTGGGAATGCAGGAGGTGCTCGTGTCCATGGAAAGGGAACCCAAGAAACTGAACTATAGTTTGCTTGTAAAAGATTTCAGCAAGATCATATTTAGCATAGGAAAATAAGCATGAAAAGTAAAAGTAGTGGGAGTGGGTTTTTAGGAAGACCGTCTGCAGTGAGGTAGGGCAGAGTAGGATGCCTTATACAAGACAGCAACTCAAACTGGCTGCCACCATTATTATTAACATGGACATTTATTATATCAGCAAGAAGTCCTGAGGCAGAGCAATTCCAGGCATGTTCATCAAAGCTCAGACTTAGTGTCTTGGCTTCCATTATTGCCATCTCAAGCACTGTGTCCAGATGGTTCAATGTCCAGGGAACTCCAGGTCTCTCCTCGTGTCAGACTGGCCAGTGGTTCACATTCCCCCAAAGAGAGTGGAACTGCCATCATTTTCCAGTCAGGATCTACCAACTGAGACACACGAAGAGGAACAGCTAGCGAGCAAAGCCGGGCTTATGTCAGAGAGGGCAGTGAGTACTGGAGGCAACCAAGAGTGGCCGCCACAACAGGCTATATATAATAGAATGAGCTTTGTTCCCCTACCTGCAGGGCCACTGTGGGGACGCAGTGAGATAATGGATGTGAAAGGTTTTCTGAGCCACAGAGGGCTCTGTACACAGGATGAGTTGTTATTATCCTTATAAAATAATCATGTTTCTATTGTAGAATAACAGATAATACTGAATGCAGTCATGCATCCCACTTGTGGCTGTGCTTTCTTGCTTGTCAATGTCCCCCTCCCCCACACCCATCATTTTAAGATATAAACATCAAAAACAGGCAAAATACTTCATAGTAATGCGGTGCTGGGTGTCAGTGTTCTTTGCAAAGCTGCATACATGAGGGAGAGGTTACTGTGGTTTGGGGATCAGATGATCATGGATTCCAATTCAGCTTCGGTAGCTCCCAGGAGGTGTGACTTTAGGCACGCTATTTGTCGTTCTAAGTTGGTTTCTGTCTGGATATAGGCATGATAATCCCTTTCCAATCTGAGATTCAAATAAAGAACATCAAGCATCATTTCTGGCACAGAACAGTTTAACAAGTGATTACAAATGCTTGGTAGAGCTTCCAGGCCTAGACCCTAAACCTTGTCCAACCCTGTGATGTAGGTACTACTCTTATCCCTATTCCATAGAAACCCAGGCCGAGAGAACTGAAAGGCCTTGTCCAGGGTTGTACTGCTTGTAGGTGGCAGCAGTGGATTCAAACTCAGGCAGGTGGCTTTAGGGGTCATGGTCTAGCCACTCTGCTAGGCTGCCACTCAATACTGTTTATATTATTGAAATTCATACTGCAAAGCCAATTCTGCTGCCTTATGGTAGGAACTGGGGCTCATTCCATCACCTTTCCAGGCTTCAATTTCCTTATGTGTAAACCTCCAAGTTGTGCTGGAAGAGCCTTCTTCTTTTTAAACTTCCCAGAAAAGTCTTTCAATGCTTAGGCTATGGGTGGTCAGCCACCTGGGGCCACCTTCAGTCCTTTCCCTGCTCAGCTTGACGTTGTGACCTTAATCAAGCTGATTGATCACTCACTGTAAGCCCAAGCTTCCTCATCTCTGAAGTGGGGACAGTAGACATCTCAGCCTCCTAAGACTTTTGTGAGGATTAAAAATGGATGCCTGTCTCTACGCACTGTGGTACTACGTCCAGCAAAGAGAAAGTACCCAATCAATAGTAGCCGTTA
The DNA here is from genome assembly GCF_964194105.1 of Spermophilus citellus. Taxonomy (NCBI): domain Eukaryota; kingdom Metazoa; phylum Chordata; class Mammalia; order Rodentia; family Sciuridae; genus Spermophilus; species Spermophilus citellus. Next base: position 189,071,213 of record NC_138183.1, read on the forward strand.
TCATCACCATTGTTGTTGTTGTCATTAACAAATCATTTTCTCTCTTCTCTAAATAGAATTCCTCTGAGAGCACAGGACTCAGTTATTTCCGTAGAAAGCCCAAGAGCGGTTTCTTTCACAAAATCATAGATTTGTAGAACGCAGTCACTTAACCTTCTTTGAACTTCTCTCCTCTCATCTGCTAAATGGGGGGGGGTAATAAAGAGTGACTCAGAGACTGATATTAGGATTTTGTAGACTAGCACGAATCAGTCTTGATACTGTTATATTGGAGCTTTAAGAGAGCTTAGAAGGTAGCCTGTGTAACCATGGTAATTTGCAGCTTAAGAGACCCAGAAAAGTTTCATGACTCAGTTCAGGTGGCACAGCCTAGACACTGGGTCTAGAGCCCAGGGAGTAGGGACAGGCCCTGGGTTCTAGGAGAAGCCCTCATAGGATCCACACTTTGCCTCCCCATTCATCTCTGTGCCATTTTGTCTACCTCTACTCCTGACTCATGGGACACTTAGTCCTCTCGTTTCCCTAGCAGTACTGTACTCTTTTCTACCTGTGGGTCTTGGCCAGCTCTTTCTGCCTGAGACACTCATCAGCCCACCCCTTGCACACAGGTGTGGTACATCACACACATGCACATGCATGCCCAGCCCACACATGCCCACAATGCCTCGGTAGCCTGGTCACCTCTGAGCTCCGCTGCAGGCTTCTGCTTCAGCCTCACTTTCTCTATGAAGGTGCTGCTGGACCTTAAGTCTTCAGAGCCTCCTCTGTTCTTCTCACCTTTATGGTGTTATGGGGCAATTGCCTATGCTGGGTTTACTTGGCTACAAAGGGGGCGCTTGTCAAAGGCATGTGGGGACCCAGTCCTGTTGCTCACAATAGCTTCATTGGGGTGCTAGTTGGAATTCTGAGCAGGATTGCTGAGAACTTCCCAGGGCAGGATCTAGGTGTAGGACACTCCAGAAAGATGCTTGACTTTCTTTACCAAGTGACTGGTACTCACCTCTGGTTAGCCCAGGGTCCTGTGACAACTACATAGACCCACCCTGCACACACACAACAGCCTCTCGAACCACTGAACTCTGTGTTCTTGGCACACAGGAACATCCTAAATGCATTTCCTACCCTGCAGGCACCTCTCCCCTCATTTTCCAAACCACGTGAAATCCGAGGCAAATGCAGTCCATGTGTGCCAACTCCAAAGTCACAGGAATGCTCTTTCTCAAGATCTGCCCAAGAAATGTCAAGAAGCTTCTTCCAGGGCCTTGCCCTCCAGAAAGCAAGACATTTTATTATGTTAGCAACAATCAGGCTTTGCCATCCAAGAAGTGGGGCTAGATCTGAACTCCTGAGCTTAGGCGTATTGAATGCCATTAGCCTCTGATATCTAAATTCCTCTGATTCCAGCTGAGTCTTTTGGTTAAAAGAAACAAATAGTCAAGTCCTTATTCCTTTTTCAATCCAGTACCCTCAGTCAGGGTGAGCAGCCTCCCCAGGAAGACTTAGGATCAAACCGTTTCATTAGCCAATTGTGTTGGCCTCTGGCTCCAGTTCTGGTGGCCAGTTCTCCTACCACAAACCCTTCCATCTCCTTGATGAGGTTGCAGAAAAAGGATAGGTAGAAAGTCTAGCCACCATTTTGGTCCTTTTCTTCGGTCCTTTTCTTCCTCTCATGAACTGACTAACCTCTCTTTCTAGAGTTCATTTTCTTTATCAGGAAAATAAGAATGATACCTATCTCATAGAGGTATCAAGGACTAAGTGTGATATCATATGTGAAAGTTCTTTCTATATAAAAAATACCAGCTAAGGGAATCCCATGCTGGCACCCATCAATATGGGTGCTTGGCTCAGATCTGGATTTGTGATTTACTACCACAGATCTTGAATAAATCACTTGGCCCCTGTACCAACTTACTCAACTGGAGGAGGTGGTTTCTGTGCTGGAAGCACCACACCGCAGTGTTAGTATTATGGGTTGGATTATCCTCCATCCCTCACCCCTGGAAGAAAAGACACGTGGAAGTCCTAACCTCCAGTACCTGAAAATGTGACCCATATCTGGAAATACGATCATTGGAGTTGTAATCAGTTAAGATGAGGTCCTATTGGAGTAGGGCAAGAACCTAATCCAATTTGACTGGCAGCCTTTCCAGAAGACAACTACATGAAGACAGGGACACACTAGGAGAACGTCATGGGATGGCAGAGTCAGATACTGGAGTGATGTAAGCCAAGGAAAGCCAAAGTTGCCAGCAACTGAGAGGGTGGCCCTGCTAACACCCAGACTTTGGAACTTCTAGCCTCCAGAACTGGGAGGCAGTACATTTTTATTGCTTATTAAATTCAGCTAATATTTGTTGAGTAAGAGAGTGATACTTACGTGGAGTTCATGTGGGAAAGCACACATTAGGTGCTGGGTCCTGTGCCTGACCACACAAGGCATGTGGTTAATGGCTGCTCCTTCCACTTCTCCTATCATCACAAAGGTTCCTTTGGGTGTAGAGTACAGTTCAGGATTAAAAGCAAATCTGATTTCCCTCAAATTTGTACCATAAATCTCCCCAATGCCTCCTCCTTTGAGAACCTCCCTCAGAGGAAGTGCCAAGCCTGGGTGAGATGAAGTCTCTGTGGGACAGATCCCCAGTCATTTTGCCCCCATCCACTCTCCCCACCTTGGTTTTCTAGAGCAACAGAAGAGGTTTCTGGAACCTTGGCCTTTATGATGGTTATATTTTCTCCCCAAAAAGTTGCAAGAAGCTTTGTTTAAATTTAACGAGAGCAAGAAGCTGAGGCACGAGTACATTCAGAGGAAGCTGTTTCAAATCAGGGCATTTGCTAGGGAAAAGCTGTTGGAGGGAAATGCCTCTCCCCGTTACGCTTGCATTCACGCCACATGGCTTTCTGTTATTTTTTAAATTTTTTTTAATTGAAATATTATAGTTATTTAGAAAAAGTCCACAAATGATGAATACACAGCACAGGCTTGGCTTTACATGCTTTTTATTTCCTGGTTGGTTTTTTCCCAGTTCATTGGTTACACTAATCCCTAACTCCCACTCCAAGACCTTATGAAAGACAGAATGAGGCCCTGGAAAGAACTGCGCTGTGGGCTCCAGTGGCCTGGCTTTGAAGCCCTGCTCCACACCTCACTATTTTGTGGCTTTGAGTAAGTGGCTTAATTTTGAACCTAATTGCCTTCTTCTCACAGCTGATGGAAGATCAGGGAGGTAAACCCATGAATTTACAAACATACATTCTTACACTTATTGCTATGGTCTGTTCAGGTTATTTTAGTGGGAAAGTGTGGGCTTGGGGTCCAACAGAACAATGTCCAGAGCTCAGCCTGGCACTCACCAGCTGGGTGACCTCATTGAAACCTCAAATCTGAATCTGTCATTTGGAGCCTAACATCCTTTCAGAGGATGTAAGAATTAATTGAAATAATTTATATAAAGGGTTTTCCATAGTGTTGGACACTAAATTAATCTCCATGACTTCCCTGCCCTCCAGCAAGTGGCTCTTTTCTCTTTGTAGCTCCCTGTCTCTTACTACTTTTATCTGTACCTAGTACCCCCACTATCCCTCCAATATCTGAGTAGAAGGGAGCCTGATGATTCCATTACACTCATCCTTGATCTTGGGTCCTAGATTTTTTCAGCTGTATAAATTGAGTGTGGGGGAAAAATATAGAGAGACACAGCCCCAGGAAGTAATAAATGACTTTAAACAGCTGTTTGGGAGACTTTCTTAATCAAATCTGAGTGCAAAAGTGCAGAGTCCAGGCCTCCCTGTTGAAGAAAGCTCTCTGGAACCAGAATGTTCAAAGCCATCAATTTTACTCGCTCCTTGTTCACGTTTGCCAGCAGATCTTGACAGTCAGAGATAATCCAGCTTGCCTTGTGCCTTCCTTCTCCACATCCCACAGAAGGTGGCCCTCCACAGACAGACCCAGCCAAGCCTCCTGAGGCCTTGACAGGCCATCTTAAACCCCTCTGGAGGCAGCTTCTGGGAAAGGTTGTCAGCACTAACCCTTGGAGCTCCGCAGGCCCCTTGTTCACCTCCTCTCTGATCCCAGTACCTCCCTCACCTCTGCCCCCTCCGCTGGCTTCACTGCCTCTCTTATAATAAAGTACAGCATTTCTGTCACCTTCACCCATGAGGCTGGGTGTCCCTCCAGGGGACTGTGTCTCTGGTGCCTAGTCAGGACTGCACACATAGGCTGCCTCGGTGTATGACCTTCAAGGGAGTTGGAAGACAGCTCTCACTCTTGAGCACCTGCTGTATGCTACACATGCACTCATTGATTTACTTTTCAAGGAATCCGTGTAAGGTAAGCCCAGATCCTGAGATCCCAGGGTTCTAAAACATGAAACAATCTGTGTCAAGTCACAATCATCAGTTTTAAATCCAGATCTTATTTGCTGCTCCTCCCTGGATTGGAGTCCCACATAGCACCCTACAAGTTGGTTGTCCCTCTATAGATCACATCACCTCTCCTTGGTTTATCTATCTGTAACATGGGGGTGATGACTATTACCCCACTCAGATGTGGTAAGGATCAAACGAGATGATAGATGTGAAACTCCTGTGCAAACTATACAGTAAATGCTATTCACATGTACATACTGATTTTGTTAGGATTTCAGTAAAATATAATAAGTAGTAGGTGCTCGTCACATGTAAATTTCATTGATGTGCAGTGAACACACAGAGATGACTAAGATCAGTCCACTTCCTTAGGGAATTGGCTCATATGAATACATATGCATAAAGGTTCTAGTCTGCAGGTTTTGCTCATCTATAATCTGGCCCTTGACAACATCTCAGGGCTCATTTCCTAGCACACTCCTTGTTATGCTTCTCCAGCCTTTAGCTTCCTTCATGTCTCTCAAATGAACTTGATCCTACTGCAGAGGCTTTGGCATTGCTGGACCCCTACCTGGAAAGCAGAGGCTTCCAGATGTTTGTATGGCTTACTCCTTAACCTCCTCTGTCACCTCCTGACCTCAGAGAGGCCTCCCTGACCACCTTATTTATAATAGCACACCCATTCCATTACCCCAGCTCCCACACCCACTTGACTTTTCTTCATAGCATTTCCCCCACTAGATCTTCTATGCAAGTATTTGTTTTCTTGTTTATCAATTTTTCTCCTTCACTAAAATGTAAGTTTCTGAGGGCAAAGGGTCTAACAGTCATGCTTAGAATGCTGCCTGGCAAAGTAGGCATAAAATAAATGTTTGAGGATTATAATCAATGGCCACACCTCAATTTTTAAAATGGATGAAGGATCTGAACAGATATTTCTTCAAAGAAGATATAAAAATGGTTAATAAGTGCATGAAAGATGCTCTACATCATTAGCCTTCAGGGAAATGCAAATCAAACCACAATGAGATACCACTTTACACTCACTGGAAGAGCTGTAATCACTAACTCAGATGATAACAAATGTTGGTGAGGATGTGAAGAAATTGGAACCCTGATTCCGAGAGAAATAAAAATGCATTCCCATATAAAAAATTGTACACAAATGTTTGTAGCAGCCTTGATACTAGCCAAAAAGTGAAAACAACCCAAGTTTGATAAATGAATAAGCAAAATGTGGTATATCCATATACTGCAATGTTATTTAGCCATAAATTGAAACAAAGTCCTGATCCATGCTTTAGCAAGGGTAAACCTTGAAAACATTATGTAAAGTGAAAGAAGCCAGACATAAAAGAGCATATATCGTATGATCCCATATATATGAAATGCCTGGAATAGGTAAATCCATAGAGACAGAAAGGAGATTCGTGACTGTCTAGGCCTGCAGGAGGTGGGGTTCTGGGGAGTGACTGCCAATGAGCATGGGGTTTTGGGGAGGGAGTGATGAAAATGTTCTAAAATTGATTGTAGCCATGGCTGCACTACTCTTTGAAAATACTGAACACCATTAATTTGTACACTTTAAATGGGTGACTTGTATGTGAATTATATCCCAATAAATTGAATATTATAAAAAATAAATCAAGGAATGTCCTCATTGAATATGTCTGTCAAACATGCAGACTAGTGGATAGGCCATCCCATGTGAAGACCAGACAGTTGGAGGGGCTCACTTCTGGTTGCAGAGGAGGAGGAACACCAGTGACCTGGCTTCCCCAGGGAAGCAGGTAAAAGCAGAGCTCTGTTCAGTATGAATGCTTATATATATATATATTTAATGTTTTCAACTCCCAGAGAAACCTGTAAGGAGGAGAGCTAGAGATCAAATGACCTGAGCCTGAGAAATTTACTGCGTCCTGTTTTCCAGAGACCATTTTCCCAGCATAAGTCACAGAGACAGATGGCCCCGGGTCTGCTTCTGAAAATAACCATTGTCGAGGAGAGCTGACTTAGTGGGAGCTGCCGAGCTGGGGGAGTAAGACCCACAAGATTTACTAGGCTGGACAAGGGGGTGATTTTGGACCCTGTAGGCTGCGGTTCTTCCCAGCTCATCCCAACAGAGGCCCCAAGCAGGAGCTGTCTTCCGGGCTTTCTATATTTTCTTCTTTTTACAATAACTTTTATTGTTTGTTTTTTCAAATCTCATCATCACATTTCTTCCTTTAAAAAAATTAGAAAATTTAGAATATAAAGATTAAAATTTATTCACAATTCTACCGCCCTAAGGTAACTGGTACTAACATTTTTGTACACACACATTGTACGTGTATTCACTTAAATAAAGTTGGAAGTACTTTTTAAAATTTATTTTTAGTTGTTGATAGATCTTTATTTTATTTATTTCTATGTGGTGCTGAGAATCGAACCCAGTGCCTCACACATGCCAAGCAAGTGCACTACTGCTGAGCCACAGCCCCAGCCCCAGAAATACTTTTCAAACAGTTCTGTACCATGCTTTGTTTGTATCCTGTTCTCCATAACAGTGGTTTTTTTTTTCATTTTAGCATTGTATTGTTGTGCCTTAGTTTATCTAATTGAAAGCATTTACTTTTTAAAATTAAAGATGCGTAACCTTTTAAACATTTTTAAAAATTTTTACTTTTTACTACCTCAAATCATATTGTGATGTGTATCCTCAAAAGAAAATCTTTTGAATGGTCAAAATGTTTGCTAGTCATGGTGGCATACATCTGTAATCCCAGCAGCTCAGGAGGATGAGTCAGGAAGATTTCAAGTTCAAAGCCAGCCTGGGCTACCTAGCAAGACCCTGTCTCAAAATAAAAAAATTAAAAGGTCTGGGTTGTAGCTCAGTGGTAAAGTGCTCCTGAGTTAAATCCCCAATATTGCCAAAAAAAAAAAAAAAAAAAAAAAGTCAAGTTTTGTGTAAATTCCTAGAAGTGGAATTGTTTAAAACTCAGTTTATATTTAGTTATACAACTAGCATCAATGCATAAAATCATGTTTGTATTTAAGACCAAATCTCTTTTAGCACCTACTAGATGCCAGATATTTTCACACATATTTTATCCGTCAGTTTTAAAAATAATTTTTTAGTCAGCTTTTCATCACTGTGACCACAAGACCTGACAAGAACAACTTAGAGAAGGAAAAGCTTATTTTGGCTCACTGTTTCAGAGGTTCAGCCCATGGTTGGCTGACTCCACAGCTCTGGGCCTGAGGTGAGGCAGAACCCATGGTGGAAGGATGTGGTAGAAGAAAGCTGCTCACTTCATGACAACCAGAGAGAAGAGAGAGCTCCAGTGCAAGGAGGCAGGCATGATGTGACCCCCAGGAGCACACCCCGGTGACCTACTTCCTCCAGCCTCACCCTTCCTGCCTGTGGATTAATCCATCAAATGGATTAATCCACTGATAAAGTACAGCTCTCATAATCTCATCATTTTACCTCTGAACATTCCTGCATTGTCTCACACATGAGCTTTCAGGGGACACTTCATATCCAAATCATAAAAAATAACTTTTAAAAGTATAAAAATGATAGGGGCTTGGGTTGTAACTCAGTGGTAGAATACTTGCCTAGCATGCAAGAGGCCTTGAGTTCAATCGTCCCTATACAAAAAAAAAAAAAAAAAAAAAAAAAAAAAAATATATATATATATATATATATGATGTATAATTATACATGTAGATATATAGAACTACATATATCCATTGTAAAAAATTTTTCAATGTATAAAAACATTAAAATTCTAATTTTCCCATAATCATTATGATAATCATTACAAAGGCCTTGTTTTTTATTTTTGGCAATCTTTTTTCCCCTATACACTTATGCAAATTTATTCCTTCAGTAAACATTTTATGAGCATATACTATGCTGGAGGTATCTGACTCTCATAGCTGAAGTCATTTATGTCCTACATTTTTCCCCTTAATCCTCAGAACAAGACCTTCAGGTGTAGACCTCTGTTATTCCCATCTTGCAGAATGTTGGACCACAAAAGGACCTTAGGGAATACTAGTCCAACAGAGAGAGAGGAGGACCTACCCATGATCATGAGGAACTTTGTTGACCCTGCATCCATTTGGATCCCCTGACCCCCATTTCCATGGCTACTGAGAACCCACCTCTGATGTGGAACTGAATCTGTACTACCCTAAAACAGGGCGGCCTTGTAATGAATTGTCCAAATCAAGATGTTTTTTACAGTAAAAGGGGGGACTGTTATTGTCAGTGCAGAATAATAGGGGTAAATTTGGGCTATCCTGACAAACCAGAATGGTGGGTCACTCTAGATTTTCAGATTTCCAGCTCTCTGAAATATTTTGCAGGAATAGATTCCAATCAACTTCAAGTAATTAGGGGAAATAGTTTTGTGACCCTTTGTTGATTTGAGACCCTGAGCCAGGCCTGAACAGAGATGAGCAGTACTTGATCCCTGTATGGCAGGATATTCTGTTCAAAGAGTCGGTGTGAACCTAACTCATTGGAATACAAAGCAGAACATGAAACCATCAAAATAGAGTTGCTGATCTCCATCAGCCCAAAATTTCTGAATCGGTAGGACATCTCAGTTTTCTTCATGTTCTCGCCTCTCCTCAGAACTGATATCATTTTACTTATCTAACCAAGCAATGTGATCTCCTGCGCTGGTGTGTGAGGAGAGAAGGAATACATTGGGTTTTAGGTGGAGGGGCTGAAATGGTTCTGGAAAGAAGGCTGAGAAGATGAAACACACCAGCTTTCACAGGACGGACGAATCCATCGGATCAGTGCCCCAAGGACAGGAGGAACCTGTGTAGGTCTGAGGGTCTGCTTTGGTGTGGTTGCTGGGTTTCATTTATTGAGTAATGACTGAGAACTGGAGTAGACATTTCACATAAAGGTTTCTAAGTCACAGGGCTGCCAGTTAAAGCAGTTATTAGAAAGCGCCTGCAATAACCCAGGTAATTGCCTCTGTGGCAGCCCACAGCTAGTCCTCTGCTTTACTGATGGGGACTCACTTTCCATTGTGTGTGCACACCCAAATTCCCCTGCCAAAGCCTAGATGGGGTTTAACATAGATCAATACAGTTCCACTTAGCATTCACACACATTTCTCAGGACTGCTGAGCAAAGTGTTAAAAAAAAAAAAAAAAAAAGTGCATTTTGTTAATAGTCTTTCTTTGACTTGTCCATCAACTAGCCTTTCACACTTTTAGTCTCGTGGCATATCCCAAACATATGCTCAGAATCCAGAATGCTAGGAAATAGCATTCTTTGAGAACTGGCCTGCTCTAGTTATAGGATAGGTTTAAAATGCAAGGAAAGCTACCATTTATTCACAGAGAGGTATAGGTCACTGAAATTATTCCTGCAGATTCTAGGACTTTCTTGTCCTATACACAGCTGTCTCCCTAACTCACTCCATCTATCTATCCATCTATCTATCAGTATTGGGAATTGAGCTCAGGGGCACTTTACCAGTAAGCTACAACCCCAAATCTTTCTATTTTTTGAGACAAGGTCTCACTAAGTTGCTTAGGGCCTTGTGAAGTTACTGAGGCTAGCCTCAAACTTGCAATTCTCCTTCTTCAGTCTCTCAAGTCTCTGGGATTATAGACATGCACCACTGTGCTTGGCTCCTCTGTTTTGTTGTTGTTGTTGTTGTTGTTTTGTTTTTTCCACATCATCACGTGATACATATTGATAAAAATGACATTGGCAGGCATGTAGATCTGTCATTGTTTCTTTCGCCAAACCACCACGTTCTGTCTGTGTCAGATCTACAACTGTAGAGCTGGCAGATGAAAACAATATTGGTTGAGCCTTTGCCATGTACAGGCCGACTGCAGGGCTCTTTTTGAGCATAATACCATCAGTCCCTCAGCAGCTCTTTGCAGTGAGCACTGTCGTTCCATTTTTGAAAGGAGAAAATTGAGACTCATAGAAATGACTTATCCAAGATCATACAACCTGCAGTGAAACTGGGCTTTGACCCCTGGTCTGCCCAGTAGGAAGATCATCCACCATCTTTCTACTTCAGTTATGTTTGTCTAAAGGACGTGCCCCTTCCTCTCCCTAGCCTAGTAGAAAATCTAAATCACGGTTGAAAAAATGTTATTCTCACTATTCAATGGAAAGAGCATTACAGTTATGGGTTCTTCTCTAGGCTCTAGAACCACAAACAAGTTCCTTTACTTCTCTAAGCCTCCTTTTCTTGACCTTGAAAATGGGGATGGGTTTTCCTACCCATACTGGTATTGTGAGGAAAAGATCTTACAAAGCATCCAGCCCAGTTTGGGGCCCTTTGGAGCCCCCACCCCCACCCCCAACCATGCAGGTGTCCACCCTGGCTCACCTTGTTGTCTTCTTTCTCCATCCTTATTATCTATAAGGCAGATCCAGGCTCACTGTGCCCTCCTCAAGAAGCTTGGATAATTCCTCCTACTCTTCCAGGGGTGTTGGAGCAGGGCCTCTAATTATCCCATCTCATCTTACCACAAACACATGGAAGCATCTACAATACTGGATTCCCCTCATCTGGTAATCAGAACACATGGGAAGGCACACCTGAACCCCAGGAAACAGGCACCCTTATTTGCCTGCCTGAGCATGTATCTGGGCCTCATTCAAAAGGCGAACCTAGGTCATCTGGATTTTCAACAGCCTGACAGAACCAAACCAGTCAGGGAGGAAATCTGGGTGATTGAGCAGATGCCTGAGGCTTAAAGAATCAATCCTTCTAAAGCATGACCCTGGGCTTGTCACCTTCCTGCTTTAAAAACCTCCCAGGCTCCCCAGTCAAAGTCTGATTTCCTTCTCCTAATATTCAAGGCCTAAACCAACTGTTCATGTCTCACCATTCTTACGTAGATAATCAAGGTATTCTTATTCTTAAATACATACTAGTGCTTTCAATGTGCAAGATACTAAGCACAAGTAAATATGGTAAAGACAAGCTGGCAGACACATGAAGGACACAGAAGTAAATACCACAAAGTGAGAAAAGTTGCAATAGGGAGAATCCAGAGGACTTGAGGGCATACGGTGGAGGGGTGAAGCCCCTCTTCAGGGAGGCATCAGGGAGGCCTTCCTGGGGGAGGCACCATAAGATCAAACTCTGAGGAGTGGGAATTAAAAAGACTTACCAGGTGGCAGTGAGGAAAGGAAATGCTTCAGGGGAAAAGAACAGTGTGTGCAAAAGCTCAGAGGCAAAACTACTGTAGTTGCACTCCCAGAAGTAGCATTCAGATAGACTCAATACAGAGAGTTTACAGCTCTGTGAACATGGGTGAGAGAACGAGAGCAACGAGTCTCTGGAAACAAGAACAAGCCAGGTGTCTCAGCAAGTCTCAGCAGAACTTGGTGAGAAGGTAATGGTAACACATGAGACCTGAGAGGTATTGGAAGGGCAGATTGCTGAAACCAGGGAAAGGAAGGACTTTATACTCTTCCCTCGGCCAGGGGATGCTCATAACCCCATCCCTCCCCCATTGAAATCTCCCATGGCTCCATAAAGCCTTTCTCAGTTCCCTCATTTGAAATGAGCTCCACAGCCCTCCTCCCCTTGCACCGGGCTTCGTGCTGTTCCAACATGTCCCACCTTGCTCAGAGCTCCGTGTGCATTCTCCCTCCCACCAGCACTTTGGGGCTGTGTCTCTCTCTGTGTCCCCTCACCTTCAGTGAGTGTTTAGGAAATGTCTCTGATGTGAAGCAGTGTTCACCATACTTTTACAATCATCTTCTATTCTAATAAAAAAGAAAAACTTAGCACCCCTTCATTTTATCCATACAAGTTTGCATAGCAACGTTTGATGTTCGTTGGGTGTTTACTGGCTGCCAAACACTGTTCTCAACATGTTGCTTGTTGTAATCCCTTTAATCCTCAGAGCAACACACACACACACAAAAAGAGTAGGTGCTCTTTTTTTCTAATCTAAAGTATAAAGATGAGGAAACTGAGGCACAAAGGGAAAAATAATTTGCCTAAGGTCATAAGCAGGTATAGGGCCTGAGTTTCCAACACAGACAGTTGGCTCCAGAGCTCCTTCTCCCAGCGCAACCCTGCTCTGCTGGGAACATGCTGCATTGGTACAGCAGTGCATTTTAGTGCATGCATCCAAGAGTTCATGCATTGATGTGTGTCTATCATAAAACACAAACTACATAGAAATTTTTAAATCATGAGTTAAAAAATAAATATTTCCTAGTATTCTCTTTGAATTCTAGGAAATCATTCTGTGCATTCTGCCTTGAAAATCAGTGAACATAGAATATGCCAATAAATGAGAGGAAGGGAATTAAGGGGTTTTCAATGATTTCTGTATCTCACAGAAACTTCTCATACTTGTGAAGTCCCTAGCACCTGGATGGGGGCTTCAGATATTAGTGATAAATATTCAGAGCAACCCTCAATCCTGAGGAGAAACCTGGAGATTGGATGGAAGGAAGAAAAGGCAGGCATGGGGTCCGGGAGAATGCCAGGCTGGGCTCAACCCAGGGTCTCTGAAGTTTGTCATGGAACAACTTAATGCAGGAACTTTTTACTTGTTAAAGCTTCCCGGCTTTACTGGGGAAGAGGCTTTCACAGGTACCCTGAAACAGCATATAGTGCTTCCTAGTTTGGTCTGAAAACTAACAATGCTGCAGGATCTGGTCCTAGTTATCTCAAGCTCATCAGAAGCTCGGATTGGAGAGTATAAGATATCTTTGATTAATAAAAGATGAGGAAGTGGGTATTTGTTTGCTTAATAAATACAGCCTGGTAGACAAAAATCTTCTGTAGGGGAAGGGGAGTCGTGAAAGGGGTTCCTGGAGGGGTGGCTTTGTTCAATTTAATAAGCATTTGGTGAGCACTGACCTCAGGCTCCCACGCGCTCATGCACACCGTGTGTGCTCACATAGAGTATCTTTAGTCCTCACAGGAACTATATAACAGGCAGGGCACAGGGGGGTAGACAACTTATAAATAAGGAACTAGAAGTAATTTTCCCAAGATCGTATAACTAATAGGAAGCTAGACGGGCTGCAGTAGAACTCTAAATCCCACTCCGAGAGTGCACCATACCCTCAAAATGCACTGCATACTTTTATGTATGCAGATAATTGCACATATAGCAGGGCAAACATGATATTAGAATGGAAGACAAGGTCAAAGAAAGGAATGCTCCAGTCTATATGTTTGGCTGATAAGAGGTGTCAAGGTAAATTGAGAATACTGGTTTGAACAATTGAACTTTAGCCTGAATTTTTTTGTAAAGAAACCAAAACCAGGAGGGAAAAGCTGTTCAGAGCTTGTACTGTGGTCATTGATTCCTACTCTTTCAGTTGTCTTTACTGAACTTCTAAAATAAGGCAGTTAAATGGCATACAAAGCAACTCTACAAAGTGTGGTCATGCACAGTTAAGTTCAGGGATGGACATTAAGGTCATGGAACCTGAAAAGTCCTGCAAGATTTGGTGACTGTGAACTGAGTGGGAGTCTCTTTTATGGACCAAATATGAAAAGCTTTTTCTTTGCCCCCAATAATCAGCAGCTCTCCATGACCTCTCCCTCTTAGAGTCCTGCCAAATTTTAGGATGCCATGGCACATCTGGGCTGCATTATGCTTCCTAAGGGTCAGTCTCTGAAAAGCCACATGGAATACGATTATGTTGTGCACCTTCTATCAATCAAGATGGGAGAAAATAAGCAGCCTTTGCTGCCAAGTGGATGCGATGTCTTGTACTGTATACTTTTATATGTCTGTGCTTGTGTTCCCTCTCTTGTAGACGATGTACTGCACACGTTGAAAGGTCAGCCACAGACAAGACTGCAAATTACCTGAACTCAAAAGTCTTGTCCCAGGCCATCACCTCCTCCTTCTGAAGAGTTTAGAGTTTGCTATAGAACGATAGGAAGCCAGGACCTTTGAATCATGACATAATATAACCCTGGAGTCAGATTTTACTGACACTGTTCTGGAACCCACACAATGGCATTGTCCTAATATTATAGAATATTGTCATATTCAAATTTCAGAACTTAAGAATCCTAGTGTGTTAAATCCCTGAAACAGTTCTATTCAACAAATGTTTCTTTAGTGTGAGGTTTCAAGAATCATAAAATGTTAGATTCTTAGAAAAGTAAAACATTAGTGTGTTGAAATTCTCAACAATGCCATAGGTGGAAGGGAGCCCTGAATCATTCTTTCCAACTCTCACTGCCTTTTATGAGGCCCAGAGCTTGTTCCAGGCATGTTGGATTAAAAACTCTCTAATAAGAACATCATTAAGGCTCGGTGACATCACAGACGGGCCAGTTTGGAGGGGCTGAGAGATCACTCAGTCCCGACTGCTCTTTTTACCGAGGAGACATTGAGACTCAGAGAGGGCAGCAGTTTTGATGGATCACATAGCCCCGTCAGAATTAGACCTCAGGGTTCCGGGCGTCTCAAAAAGAACAGGCAAACCAGGGAAGGTTCCCCTAGAGTGTTTCTAAGGTGCCCTTTGTGAGCTGCACAGACTTTTGCCTGGACCCTGCTCTTCTGAAGGAGTGTTCACCAACTCTCTGCGGAGGTACCAGCCCCGCCACGTGTGCAGTAGATCGCGCAGTATCGGGAGCCTCCTCCCCTGTTGATACGTGTTTTATTTTGCTCCCTCCCCTTCCCCGTGTGCCTCCGAATCAATTTTCATTGTTGTTTTTTTTTTTTCTGTCTGTGTTTGTCTTTGTGGTTCGCAGGTGCTCCCTTGCATTGTTCATCCGCTTCTTCAACCCCTATTGAGCAGTCCCCCTCCCCGCCCCCTTCCCCTCCGGCCAATGAGAGCCAGAGGCGGTTGCTAGGCAACGGTGTGGCCCAGCCAACCCCGGACTCAGACTCTGAGGAAGAGTTTGTCCCTAATTCATTCTTAGTTAAAAGTGGCTCCGCCAGCCTGGGGGTCGCAGCAAACGGTAAGTCCCTCTCTCTTCCTAACTTTTGTGGGTTTGTTTCTTTTATTTCCTTTCGTTGACGATGCCTGCTTGGGCCGCCTGCTGGGCGGAGGGCCCCGATGCACGATGCATGGTGCACATGCACCACGGTGGGCTCGCGGGCAGTCGGGTGCCAGGAGGCTCGCGGGCTAGAGCAACCCAGCTCCTGCTCCTGCCTGGCGTCAGAGGCTCTGTAGGAGCGTGGGGGGAGACTGTTGCTGTCCTCCTCCTAGGCGACTGACTCCAGCAGGCAGGTGCACGGACAGAGGTGCACAGACACCACGACAGAAGCATCAGGTAGAGCTCCAAGCAGGTGAAGATACAAAGATCGGCAGGGAGAGCAACAACGGGGAGTCCAGATACAAATAACACTGATTGGCTTCCCACTGTGTGCCAGGGACTGTGTCAACACTGTCACCTGTTGCTTCATTGGATTCTTACAACCCTTCCTACCAGACCAGAATTAGTGTCCCCATTAACAATGAGAAAACTGAGAGAAGGAGTCCTATCTGAAGCCCAGCACTAGCTTTGAAAGTTCCGAACTTTTACACAGTCTGGAGACAGGGCTCTGAAGCCCCAGGCGGTGGCAGGGCTGAATGCTGGCTGAGACAGAGCCACTGCATTTCAGCATGGATCTGCCTGTGACCAGCTCTTTTTCTCGGCTCTGCCCTGGCTTTCTTTAAGGAGAGGAGGTGTGTTGGGGTCAGTGGGAGAGTTCCAGGCTGATGGAGTTCACCTGGGCCAAGATGCTTGCCCTGTGGTCAACAGAGGCCAGTCCATTTCTTTGCAAAAAATGTTCTATAGGGTATCCAAGCCTCTGAGGAAGATGAGGAAGCCTGGGATCACTCTAATGGCCCCCAAACTTCCTGATTCTAGCAGAAGAAATGAGACTGTTTCCCACAATTAATACTGTAGGTTATGTTGACATGGCAAGCATTTATTTATAAGTGCCCATGCGGTACTGAGTTTCAGACAGGATTCTGGAAATGGAGGCAGAGATATGGAGAAGTATAAGGCAGAGTCCATGGGGTCTGGAATCAGTCAGCTCTGCATTAGATGTAAGCTTTATTGCTTTAGGACTTTGGAAACATCTCCATGTCTTTCCAAGCTTGTTTCCTCAAGCATAAAGTGGACAATATATTAGCCAGCTCCTGATGAGCACCCATCACAGTGCCTGGGACAGAGAAGAAGTTTAGCAAATATTGATGCCTTTCCCAGGCACCTGCAGTCTTCCTCTAGAGAACTTTCAGAGCCCACCTGTGAAAGCAACCCCATGCTGCCAGGCACTTAGGCAAGCTCCAAGAGGCCTTCATCAGAGGCCCTCAATTCACAGCCCAAGGTGATAAGAGAGGATGGAGCCTACCCAGGATAAAGCCTCTGCTGCCTGAAGGAATTAGGAAATGCATCTTGGAGGAGGTGCTAGTTGGATCTGAAGGAACAGTCTGCCAGGCAGTGGTTACTATGGGCAAGAATAACCAAGAGTCCTCTGAACAGAAAGAAAATGTGAAAAAAAAAAAAAAAAACTGGAACTGAGAGCCTGCTTAAACCTGGGAACCTGGGCCATAAACAGGCACAGACCTGGGAAAAGTATGGAAGGCCACATGGTGAAAGTCACCTGAGCTCCTCTGGGTACAGAGTCAATCCCCTCAACATTGACAAAGGTGGCTTATTGCCCACCACTCTTTCCTATCCAGGACCTCTCCCAGACTCCACTGCTGTCAAGCACCAGAGTGATCTTTGGCCTTCATGGCTCTCCTCTGACAGGACTTCAGGCCCTTCCTTCTCTATGACCCACACCCAAAGGATCCTCCAGGGCCCATTCCCTGTGCTCTCTGAGGATGGCGCTTTCTTTACAGTGATTTGGTGCCCATGTTTCAAACGATGTATGGAAACAGGAACCCTAGGCTGGGAGTAAGGAGATCTGGGTTCCAGGCCCAGCTCTGTAGCTTATTGGCTACTTGTTCTTGTTCTATTCCAGGCCTCAGTTTCCCCATCTTGCCAATGATGGAGCAGTTTCTAAGGTACTCTGGTTTTATCAGTGCCATGTGGTGCTGTCAGAGTTATCTCTGCCAATAGCTTGCTTTAGCTTATTAGGAATGGGAGAAACGTTATATATATTTATTAAATATAATATTATATATAATATATATATATACTTTTTTATACATAAGCATTGCAGGTACAAGAGAAGGCAGGAGATTAAAGTCCTTAATCTCTCCCTTTGTTAATTAACTGAAATAGAGCAGTCGCTTTATTGCAAATTCTGGGGCAAGCTGAGGTGCTTCTGCATTACTGATGTGCAGGGAAGATAGGGATGGGGGGACTTTGGCCTATAGATCTCTGCTCAGTTTTACACCTCAGGGCTCCTGCTCCCTGTGGGGGTTCGAGACATTAGGAATTGCTTCCCTGGGGCCTTGCTCTGAGAATCACTCTAAAGATTGTTTTTAAATGTGTCCCATGCCTAAAGGGAGATTCTAGGTCCTTATTGGTCGTCTGCTTTAGGGTTGGAGTCCTGGGAGAAGCCACTGCATCTGGCCTATAGCTAACCCCTGCCTGCTTCCTCCTGTCACCTGCAAGCCCAAGCCAGAAGGTCTTCTATATACTGAAGGACCTGCTGGTGCTGACATGAGTCTAGCACTAGTGAGGGACCATGAGTGGGTCCTGCTAAATCAGAGTGCAGTAAAGTTGAAAGAGTTTGGTATGCTTTCTTTAAAAAGAAAGGGGGAAAAAAGAATAAAAGAAAAAGATAAAGTATCTTAATGAGTTTATGAGCAATAGTATTTTGCTAATTATAAAAGGAATGATGCTCGTTGGCATTCAGATAATCCAGAAGGGTAAAATGTGACGCACGTGTCATCCTTGTTCCAGAGATAACAACATTTAACACCTTTGTGGATGGTCTTAGGGATACTTATTATTCAGTGTTCATTAAAGAAGTGAATGAATGAACCAGTGAGCAAGCAATGCAAACTACACACCACTACAGGTCAGCAGAGACGGCCCTGGAGGCTGTAGACCCAAACCTAAATTCCTGATGTGGGACCCCAGGCAAGGTCCTGAACCTCTCTGATCATCTGTTCCTCCATCCCTGAAATGGCGGGGAGAAAACCTTCCAAGTTTGTTAAGGAATCTAAAGACAAAACTGTTTTAAAACCTCCCTAACTGCACACCCTATTGCCTGCCACCAATTTAAGGTTTTAGAGCCCACCCTAAACAGATCAATTACTTTAGGGCCACTTTCCCTCAGATTTAGTTGGGAATGCATTTTAATGACAAAGGATGCCCCTCTGGCTCCTGAAGGGTGAAAATTTGGCAGCTTCCTGTGGCGACGCTGACCTCTTGAAACCTGCCTTCTCAGCAGCCAGGCTGCCTCTCTCCCGCTCCCCTGGAGGCCCGCTGCCTGCAGCTGTGTCAACTCTAGCCCAAAGCTGGGACCCCAGGCCTGAGGTGTCTAAGAGCCACCCTGCGAAAATCTCCATGTAAAGTGCAGAGAGGGCACATGGGGCATCCCAGCACAACTCACAGTCCCTGTGGAAAACAGGGCAAGTGGCTCTTTGTCATCAGGAGCCTAATCCTCCCCCAAAGGCACTCATCCAGAAACCACTGATGTATAGAAAGAAAGATTTCACTGAAATATCAACTGGTAGCTGTTGAGAAGCTAAGGAAGTGGTTAGGATTAAGTAAGTATTTGTCCCTATCCCAAAGAAACTTTTTCAGAATAAATATTAAATGCTTCATGAGTTGTTCTAATCTCAGTTCTAAAGAGAGGGGACTTTGAAAACTTGGGAGTTGATATTTAAGAGGGTCAGGGGAGGCTGTTTAGAGTTCCTCAAAGGCCTAGGGGTGGGGGAATTGTTGTCCTAAGGTCCTTCTGTGTATCAGATTGTTCTTTTTGTGCATAATCTTATTTAAGCTTCAGTTTATCTCTATTTTACTGTTTGGGAAACTGAGGCCCAGGGAGTGACAGAGACTTGCCCTTTGCCCTGCTTCTTTTAAGGGACATGGGCAAAGATTCAAAACCAAGCCTGCGTGACTCCAGAGTCATTGTTTCTTTCTTTCTTTCTTTTTTTTTTTTTTTTCCCTTGTCTTTTTCATTTCACTTCCAGTACTAGACTCTGTCATTTTTGTCCCCTCCTTAGTAGAAGGCTGGAGAGGACAAGAGGAATTCTATATAAGCTGTGCCATGATGTCTCTTATGTCCCCTCTCTGCTTTTAAAAGAATTCCTCATTGTTGGATGCCTATCACTACAAAACCTTGAAGAAGCGTGTTAGAAGCATTTTATTTTGTGGAATCATTGACACCACTTATCTATCCTATGATATAACCCTGTTTTAATCTCATTGAAGTAATAAAGGCCCAGAGAAGTTCATTTCCTCCTCTTAGTCACACAGCTTCTAAGTGATACAGTCAGATTTGAACTCCAGGGCTGCCTGATACCACAGCATGGAATCTTTTCGTGGTGTTTTTGTGAAGACTGCAGGAGTTTCAGAGGCAAATCAGATCAGAGAACTTAGACATTAAATTTTGTCATAGCTTCCAAAAAAACAGGACTATCCCTGACTCCCCTCCACTCCACCCCAGCCACCCCAGCACCAGATCCTTCCTGCCTCTCCTTAGAAAATTTCTCACAGTCAGCATCACTATTGTTTGGCAGTTTGATTGACTTTCTAGGGTCTTAAGCAGCTGGGATTATTTTGTTTTGACTTCCAATCCAGTGGAGGAGTGTTTATTTTTCTTTTCAATGGGAAACACTGTGTATATGTAAGCTCCTTCTAAAAGTGTTTTCTTAAAACAATATAAAAATTTCAACTTAATTTAGAACCTATCTAGAGTCCCTGGGGGGGGAGACTCAAGTCAGTTTGTGAAATGCCTGTTTCTAAATGTTGAGGAAAGTGTCCAGTGAGATTTGTTTTTTTCTCCTTTCACCAAGAATTTCATGGAACCTGTTTCTGTCGTTCTGCACCAACTGCAGTTTCTCGGGTCTGCTGGCTTAGCAAGTTGTGAGGATAAAGGGTAAAGTCTTCAGGCAGTCTGGTTCACCATTGTTCTCAGCCCTTGCATCAAAACACCTTTGTTGGTAAATAAATTTTTATTGTACCAGCTGTATAGAGAAACCAACTTCCTAACTCTTGGTAGTGAGATAAATTGATTTTTTCCTTTATTCGTACATTCCTGATGACATTTTAAATGTTTGTGGGTGTTTTTCAGAGAGATGGGGGGGAGCATATTCTAAGCAGAAAGACCCTGAAAAAAAGGTATAGGTCAAACTGGGCATGGTGGCACATCTGTAATCCCAACAGCTCAGGAGGCTGAGATAGGAGGACCATGAGTTCAAAGCCAGCCTCAGTAATGGCAAGACACTAAGCAACTCAGTGAGACCCTGTCTCTAAATAAAATACAAAATAAGGCTGGGGGTGTGGCTCAGTGGTGGAGTGTCCCTGAGCTCAATCCCTTGTACCAAAAAAAAAAAAAAAAAAGGAAGAAAGAAATTAAATTAAGTTATGGGGTCAAAATTCCTTAAATGAAACTGTGGGAATCAAATGCATTTCAGAATTCAGATATTTTCAGATTTAAGAAAGAAAATAGAATATATCTTCTGTGTTCTTCCTGAAACTCACATAGTGATCAAACACATCACTGTTTCTGCAGTAAAACATCAAAACTAATACAATTAAACTAGTGGAATTAAAATTAAAAAAAAAAAAAGCTTCAAGACTACTGCAAGTTCAGGTATTTTGCCACCAGATGAATTTTAGTAAAATATTTGTTCTAGCAGTTTGGGGTTTTTGTTTGTTTTGGTTTTGGGGGTTACTGGAAATTGAACTCAGGGGCACTTAACCACTGAGCCACATCCCCAGCTCTATTTTGTATTTTATTTAGAGACAGGGTCTCACTGAGTTGCTTAGCACCTCGCCATTGCTGAGGCTGGCTTTGAACTCACAATCCTCCTGCCCCAGCCTCTGGAGCCATTGGGATTACAGATGTGTGTGACCATGCCCGAAAATTGGGGGTGGGGGTGTGTAAAGATGGCTAATTTGTGATAATACTGAATTGTACTTTTTTTTTTTTAATGGGAGAACCAAGACTCAGAAAGTTTTAGTAACCTGCCCATGGCTATAGGAACAAATCGCCTGAAAATTAGACCGCAAGATACAGGTGTAAGTCTCTGGCTGGGCAGCTCTGTGGAGCACTTGTTGTTTACTCATAATTACTGCCTGGAAAGGCCTCACCCACTCTGCTTGGCAGCGAGAGCTTAGGGAACTGCACAGCATGCTGGCCAGCCTGCAGGCCTGGGAGCTGAGGAGGCAAGAGGCCTAGTTGTCATTTCTCCCAAGTTGAGAACTTGGCCAGCGTGAGTTCTTCAGGAAGTGTTCCTGCACCCTCTCTGCTGTGGTGCCCCACTTCTTGGATACCCAACTGTCTTTCGTAGACTCCTGCCTGCAGTCTGAGCCCTGGTTATTCACGTGTCTGTACTCCTCATCTAGCTCCAAGTTCCTGGAAGGAGGTCTGGGTCACACTGTACCTCCTGCACGCCCACAGTGCCTGGCACCTAACTTCAAAATTAAAAATTAAAATGAAACTGAAAAATAAGTTGATTTCCCTTTCTCCCTCCTTTCTCCCAGCACCCCTCCCATGCACGTGCAAAACCACCACCCTAAAAATAGCGCACTGAGCGGTGAACATGGTAGAGCGGTGGAAATTCATGGAGATGAAGCAATTTGCCCAGCTACGGAGCTAAGATTCAAAGCATGGCCCAGACTTCAGGGCCCTTTCCACTCTGCCAGGTGCTCCCCAAGCCAGACAAGCCCTCACCTGTGGCCTCCCACCAGGGGCAGACAATTATGCCCCCTAATTGGGGGCAGTGGGGACACCCTCACAGGGGTCACTTGTGTTTTATGTAGTTTACAAAGCCCTTTTTCATACATTCCCCCAGGCAAACTCTAGTGACTCTAATTTAATTGCCACATTGGCTTTCTAGGAGGTAAGGCTTCTTCCTGACCTCACAAAATAAACAGGTCACACTTTGAATTAATGTAACTGAACGTCCTGGGAGAACCAGGGCCCTCTAATTAGTCACTCACGTGACTGGATTGCAGACTCTCTGCAGCTCCTTTTCCATTCATTTCCCCCAAATGCCATTGCATTAAAAAGTACAGAAACAACAATTTTGGTGTATGGCTTGATTGGATCTAGGAACTCCCAGACCACCCCTTGAGGAAGGCACATTAGCCATGCATCCCAGCTCTAACATCTGGAAACTAAGGCCGGTTTGTGTCCCCATTGAAATGTTAGTGGCCTGCTCCCCAGAGCCCTTGTGAACACCATATATTTTTTTTAAATACCAGGCATTGAACCCAGGGGCACTTAACCACTGAGCCACATCCCCAGCCCTTTTATTTGTTTTATTTAGAGAGAGAGTTTCAATGAGTTGCTCAGGGCCTCGCTGAGTTGCTGAGGCTGGATTTGAACTCACGTTCCTCCTGCCTTAGACTCCCGAGCTGCTAGGATTACAGGTGTATGCCACTGCATCTGGCTAGGTCACCACATCTTAAAGCATCTCCTGACACTTTGGGGCCCAGATTGTTAAAGATGCACCTGAAAGAAAGTCAAGGAGCATTTGAGAGATTAGTATAACTAACATGTGTGCAGCCATTTCATTCTCAAAGCTTTGTTCACACACATCATCTTGTTGGATCTACAGAACAGTAAGGATGGCTACGTGGGGACAGTGGTGGAGCCTGGGACACTTGAGCAACAGATGCAGAACACAGAGCACCTGAGAGAGCTCCCTTGGGCTGCACAGCTCTGAACCCGCTTTGGTTTTGCTCACAATGGTCCATCTGACTTGGGAAGGCCCTGCCATCCATGTAAGCTCAGCTTTCCAGTTATAACCTATCTGGAGAAACCCTCCCAGTCTAGCCTGGAAAGCTGCTTTTTTAAGAGACCTGTGCCTGGGAATAAGGCACCTGTCTTCTTCTTTTTTTTTTTTTTTCCTTTTTTTTTTTCTAATTTTTAAAATTCTTTTTAGATATACATGACAGTAGAGTGTATTTTGACATTTTATACATACATGGAGTATAACTTCCCACTCTTGTGGTTGTACCTGATGTGGAGTTACACTGTTCATGTATTCATATATGAACACAAGAAACTTAGGTCTGACTCATTCTTACTATCTTTCCCATTCCCATCCTCTCTCCCTTCCTTCATTTCCCTTTGTCTAATCCAATGAACTTCTATCTTCCCACACAAACACCCATGTGTTAGGATCTGTGTATCAGAGAGAATATTTGGCCTTTGGCTTTGGGGCATTGGCTTATTTCACTTAGCATGATGGTTTCCAATTCCATCCATTTACTGGCAATGCTATAATTTCTTTCTTCTTTATGGCTGAGTGATATTTCATTGTGTATATAGGCCACATTTTCTTTATCCATGCATTTATTGAAGGGTACCTAGGTTGGCTTCTTAGCTTAGGTATTGTGAATCGAGCTGCTGTAAACATTGATGTGGCTGTGTCACTGAAGTATGCTGATTTTAAGTCTTTGGGGTATTAACGGAGGAGTGGAGTAACTGGGTCGAATGGTTGTTCCATTCCAAGTATTCTGAGGAATCTCCATATTGCTTTCCAGAGCAGTTGCACCAATTAGCAGTCATGTATGAGTGTACGTTTTTCCCCACATCCTCACCAACATTTATTGTCACTTATATTCCTGATAATTGCCATTCTGACTAGAGTAAGAGGAATCTCAGTGTAGTTTTAATTTGCTTTTCTTTAATTGTTAGAGATGTTGAACATTTTTTCATATATTTGTTGGCCGATCATGTTTCTTCTGTGAAGTGCCTGTTCAGTTCCTTTGCCCATTTATTTTGCCCAGTTCATTTATTGATTGGTTATTTGTTTTTTTCCGAGGACATCAGAAACTATTATGTCACTTTGCAAGAGCCTTGTCCCTTAGCTTTCTAGTCTGGGCAGTGAGAGAACTGGATTAAATCAACATTTAATCTTTTTCATCTGTGTGTCTGTCACTGGCATAGTCTGTACCATGGTGGTGCACCCACCTACATTGTTATTTGTGTTCCTTTAGACTGACTCTTTTTCAAACTTTTTTACTTATTTTAGAAGGAAATTGTATATTACCACTGTGACTCGCTTGCCATATAGCAAGCGAATGCCTTGCCATAAATAGAAGGTAACTGTAAAAATAAACACAATGAAAACTGGTTATCTCCTCTGGCAAGAGACTGCTCAAGGACACAGAGCAGAACTTGCCTCTCTCTGTTAGACAGGGACACTGGCAAGTGTGAGATGTTAAAAACACCAGCAGCAAACTGAGACTGCTTCCTTCCATCAGTCAAGGGGCTGAAAAAAAAAAATGGAAGCTATCCCCCTGTGACTCCATGTTCCTTAAGGCTCACTCCAGGGGATGCCGGGAAAATCTCCTCCACAGGGTGCGCAGCTCCACAGCTTTTTCTAATCCACTCTCCGAGCTTTTACTGCTACCCCACCGCCTGCCTGCTCACCTTGAGAATAAACATCTCATTCTGCTCCCAGAACCCCACCCTGCTGTCCCTCTCCTGAGGGAGCTGTTGGTTCCCACCTTCCCCTCACAGCCTCTGGCCCTCTGCCCCAGTCATCAGGTCTGAGCTGGGTGCTTTGAGCTCAGCTGGATACTCAATTACTGGTTAATGACTCCAGTGTGGACCAGAACCACGTGGCTCCCTCTTCTCCCCACTCCTCCTTCACCTCCTCCCTCTCCCTCTGAACTGCCATTATTTATAAAGGTGTTTGAGATTAAACAACGAAAAAACAATTCTTTCTGCTTCCCAAGGCCTAAAAGGACCAAGACCTGAAGAAAAGCAGAAATGGCACAATGTGCACCGTGGTGGGAAAAGATAGACTATGGAAGTCTACAGGTCCTTGTTCTGCTGTGCACCACGGGCAATTGGCCTAACCTCTCTGGGCCTCAGTCATGTCTTCTGTAGAGATTGATTTTAACAGGACTTCACAAAATTCTTGTGAAAATGAGAAAATATGGAAAAGGCTTCTGGCACCATGATTGCTACATTATAAGTACCCAGTGAACGCATTTCCTCATTCCCTTCATGGAACCCCAAAATGTTTGGCCCAA
Source organism: Spermophilus citellus (assembly GCF_964194105.1). Classification (NCBI taxonomy): domain Eukaryota; kingdom Metazoa; phylum Chordata; class Mammalia; order Rodentia; family Sciuridae; genus Spermophilus; species Spermophilus citellus. The sequence continues at coordinate 189,096,670 of NC_138183.1, forward strand.
TATCCTTGGAAAGAAGACCCATTTCAACACTCTTACCCCTCCAGGCTTGGAAGAGTCTCCACAATTAATAGCTCGGCCTGGGAACCCTGAGCTTGGATCCCCCTCCCCCTCCTGGGTGATTTCCAGAGATTTGGGGAAGGGGGGCAGGGAGCCCAAGGCAGCAGCTAAACAAACACAGCAAGGGGTCTTAGAGACAGCTCTGAGCCCCTGCAGCCCTACTCTGCTTCCTTTCCCCACCATCCCAGCAGCTGAGTGTGATGTTTGGTACCCGATGAAACTGATGTGTTTTCCTCTTGGTCAGTGGCCTTCCCCCTGGAGTTGAAAGGAGAGGAAAAGGACTGGTAATTCGTTTATGCTCCATTCCCCCTCCCCTGGTGGATCGTATTTCTATAAATAACTTGGAGAGCTGCTGCACTGGCTGGCCAACCATCAGTAGTATGCACAGTGAGCTTCCAGAAGCCTCTCTGTGGAAGCTCGTTGTGGGGGGCAGGGGAGGACACACCTGATAAACTGGTGTCTCCTCCTCCTACCTGTGTGACCTCACCATGCTCAGCTCTCTGGCCCAGGTGCCCATCTCTAATGGGGACTAAGCAGAGCAGTGTGGGGGTTTCAAAGGTGGCACAGGATAACATCAAGGACAGGGGTGCTTCGTGTCTCCTTTGTGTCTCCCCCGTGAGTCTCTGCTCTTGCTCTTTGTCAAAGAAGGCAGAACATTTTCAGGGGGTGAGAAGGTTATCGGATCCAAACTGAAGTTGGTATCACCCATCTGCTGTCATCCTGAGAAGGAGCACAAGATGATTCCTAGCTATCTGCTCACTCTGCGCGAGGCTGCTCCCCTTAGCCAGAGTGTTTCCTGTTGTCTTCTTTCCTCCCTGGCTCCTTGACTCCTGTTCCTCCCTTTAGTCCATCCCTCACACTAACCAGAGTGACCCTTCCAAAGCCCAAATTCTAGCAGCAGCTCAGGTCTCCACAGCCAGCAGTCCAGGCCTTTCTGCAGATGCCCCCCCTTCCCTCTGGCTGCCAACCTGGGTGCAGACATGACACAGTTCTTGAGGGGACGGAGAGCAGGGCCTGTGACAAGTGTCCATCAAGACTAGGAACAAAGGCTTCTGAACACAACACAACCTCACTAATAAAGAAAGCAGGGGAGGCCAGGTATTGGTGGCATGTGCCCATAATTCTAGCAATTTACAGGCTGAGGCAGGAGGATCGCAAGTTCGAGGACTGCCTCAGGGACTTCAACTAGGTGAAGCCCTGTCTCAAAATAATGATAATAATAATATATTTTAAAAAGGGTCTGGGGTATAACTCAGTAATAAAGCATCCCTGTGTTCAATCCCCATTGCAAAGAGAGAGAGACAGAGAGAGAGAGAAACAGGGAAGGGTGTTTATGATTTAGACTGATATAGGAAGAAATGGGTCTTGTTCACCCTTAAAACCAGTTCAGTTCAGCAAATTATGATTAAGGACCTAGTGTGTGCCGACACCCCCAGAGAACAGCAAGCAGTCAACTTGCACCTTGATCACTCGGGAGACAGACACACACAAACAGCTGTACCCTGTAGCAGACACGGTGGGGGGAAAAAGTCAGGGATGTACCAGGGTATGTGAGGCGGTTGGATGAAACCTTCCCAGAGAAAGAAGGAACTCCCCAAAAGACAGGCAAGTTTATACATTCAGATTTGCTTGGCTTGATGTTGACATATCGCCTCCCATCCAATGATGATGATGATGATGATGATGATGATGATGATGATGATGATATCAGTTATTTGTGTATAGCCAAACACTCCCCATCTAATTCTGAAGTCAGAAAGTGTTTATTTCCTCAAAAATTTATTAGTTCATTCATTCATTCACTCACTCATTTAGCAGATTTTTTCCTGTGAATGCTCTGTGTGAGCAGAATGGACTCTGATCAGACTGCCTCTATTTCCTACCTGAGCAGCCAGGTGCTCAGGGGACAGGGAGGGAAGCACTGAGAGCCACTGCAGGGGCCAGTGAGGGGAGGGGAGCTGTCTTCCTCCCTGAGGAAAGAACAGCCTCAAGCCCCCTCTACCTCACCTCAGGGAGTAGCTCTTTTGTGGACTAGAGTTTCCTGGGGTGGATGTAGGAATGGGTGAGCTTCTCTCCACTCATGTCAGGGCCCACCTCAGCAACCGGCGGGGGTGGGGGGTGTCTCATCTTCCCTTGGCTTGTGTAGCAGAAGACCAAATCCCACCATTCAGCTCCTGCAGGGTGCCAGGGGCTATGCTGGGTACTTTGCCTTTCCCACCTCATTGAATATGCCAGAAGATTGGAAGGTTCTGGAACAGAAGAATTAAGCGTAGGTTTAAATTTATTTTGCCTCCGTCATTATTAGCTATGATCTTTAGCAAATGATTGAAACTCTGATGTTCGTTTTCTTCCTCCAATATAAAATACTTCATAGGTGTTAGAATTCAATGCAAAATTACATTTGCAAAGTGCCTGGTTTGTGCAAAGTCTTAAACAGAAGTTTCTATGATTATCATTGCTCTGGTTATTGATATACTGAACTGAGTATCCAAAAGCTGCAACCTGCCCAAAGTCACACAGACAGTAAGGGGCATTTTTCATCCAGGTGTGCCTGACTCTTCAACCCAACCTCTTGTCACCCACCAGGCTATCTTTTTTCATCTAACAACCATTGTCCTCCTTTCTTGACAGCTCTCAGGAAGCCACAGAATCTAAGGGAACCTCCAAAGCAGATCAGAGGGTTCTTTTCCCGCCCCGTGCACAGAGGATAAGGCTACATGCAATCTTGGTAGCAATCCCCTAGCCCCTGGCCAGAAGCCCCCTGAATGGAAATCGCTGAGTTGCACTCGGGTGCTCCCAGTTCTTTTAAGACACTCCTATTGGGACCCTGTGTGGGTGACAAGATGATGCATGAGGTCTGGCTAAGCAGCTTATTTGTCTGAGCTGGTGATGGTCTTTGTCCTGAGGTGGGTTAATGGTAAGGGGCAATGGCCCCTTAAAGCCTGGACAATGGGCAGGCTTCTCAGGTCATCAAATCACTCAGCAGAATGGTGCTGAGCCCCTCAGAGCATGGGAGGCCTCTGCCCCTCTACTCCCTGCTAACCCTGCTCATCAGCTGGACAAGACTCCCCTCCCAGCAAGGAGGAACACTGGAATAAAGGGGATAAAGCAGTATAAAGCATTAGAATGACAAAAGATGAGAGGAGGAAGCCGAGACAGCAAAGGGACAGTGATAATTCCAGACTTCCCGCCTGAACCCTGCCCTCCACCCTGTGCTGGGCTCCCCCCTCCTCAGTTCAGCCTCATGCCTAGCCATGCTAGACCCGGTTCCACAGCTGCTCCTTCCACTGCCAGAACTAAATGCTACAGATTACAGTCGGAACTTTCTGTCCTGGCAGTCATGGCTGCTGGAATTCACCCCTTCCCCTCCTGTTTGAACCTCTCTGATCCTCCCCAAAGCCCCACTCAAGTGAGGACATCATATGGCCTTCACCACCTGCTTCAACCAAAGCAGTTCCCTTTTATGAGTTCCACATTTGCTTCTCATGAAGATCCTATTTAAAGAACACTTCTAATATTAGGGTTTTTTTAAAAAAAAGTACAAAAACCACTGATTTAAATCATCTCTCTCTTTATGTGGAGAGAGGGAGCTGGGATTCAAGGCCAGGCCTTCTCCTTCTCCTTGAGAAGTCCCTGGCTAGTGCAAAGTCTTAAATAGAAGTTTCTATGATGATTGTCATTGCTCTGGTTACTGATATACTGAACTGAGCATCCAAAAGCTACAACTTGCCCAAAGTCAAACAGATTTTTCTCAATGGGTGTGTTCATTCATTCATTAAAAAGATGTCTGGAGTCACTTACTGTGTGTCCCTAGGACCTGAGCATCAGCATACAGCCCTGTTGAAGGGCCAAGAAGGCAAATGTGAAAGTGCCCATTGACTTTGGCCTCTGGCTGGCCACTGGGGACCTTGGGAAGGGCATTTCCAGGGTGCAGTGGGTTGAGAGGAGAGAATGCAATGAAGGATGCAGTGGGTTGAGAGGAGAGAAGGCAATGAAGATACTTGACTCAAGAAGTGGATCCTGGTGTCACAGAATATTTACTCATTACAAAGGGACAAACGAACAAGTGGAGAACTAATTATAGTGAGGAAGCATTTTGAGCCATCCTGGTACCATGCAGTAAGTACATTTCATCGCTGGTATGCTGGCCAAAGAGGTTTAACCTAAATCTAATCATAAGAACACCATCAGAGGTTTCCAGAACATGGGGCAGTCAGTTAGACAACTGGCCTGAACTTTGCAAACAGGTCAGTATCATGAAAAAAGGAATGCTAGGTGACTGGGTGGGTAGGAGGCTCCTGCAGATGGAAAGAGACTAAGGAAAATAAGCCAGACTTGGAAAGTCAAGGATCAAATATTTTCTCTCCTATGAGTAAGCTAGAGAGAAAAAAAAGGAAGAAAAGAAGGGGATCTCATGAAAATAGAAGGGAGATCAGCAAAGTAGAAGATGGGGCCTAAGATGGAAGTAGGGAAGAGGATAGGGGAAGCTCTGAGGCGTGAAGTAGAACAAAGTGTGCTATATGCATTTGGGCATATGTCAGTGCATTACAGTTTTACATTTAACTATAATGCACCAATTAATAAGTAAATAGACAAAGAGAAGGAAGACCAATATAATAGAGGAAAGGGATGGGCTGCAGAGAAGGAAGGGAAGAGAATAAGGTAGATTTAAGGATTAAATGGAGAAAATGATGTCACATGAATTTATGAATATGCCAAAATGAGCCCCACCATTATGTAAAACTATGATGCACTACATCAAAAAATTTTTAAAAAGATTAACAGAATACAACTGCCAAATGCAGCCCCTAATCTTAATTGGATCCTGATTTTTTTTTTAAGGCCATAATAAAGACATTTGAAAAGAACTTGGGTCACTTTTAGATGAGGCATGTATGTCAGGTAATATGGTGGGACACTTCTTCGTTTGCTCACTGTGCTGCGATGCTCTTACTCTTAGGTGATGTTTGCAGATGTGAACTGTACTGATGCCTACAACTCTCTTTTAAATAATTCAGTAAAAAATTAAATATCCATAGAAATATATCAACATGGCAACATATTAGCAATTGACAGGTTTAGATGAAGAGTACATAGGTGCTTTTGTGCTATTCTAACTTTTCTAAAGGGTTGAATTTTTTAAAAATTAAAAGGATACCTTATTTGGGTTGGAGAGAGATTAGACAGTAACAACTGGGTTTGGGAAAAGGGTTTCTTGGGATGGGTGGGACTGGATGCTTTAAGTAGCAATCCTCCCCCGCCCCCATTCCCTTAGATATAGGGACCTCTGAAACTTTATAGAAGCTCTGCAATTGTGGTGAGCCAGTCCTCGCTGGGCATGGAAGGGACTTCCGCAAGGCGCTAGAGCTGGTAATGGGAACCACATTGGCGGGAGTGTGGGGAGCCCCACCCAGAAATAGCCTTTCTATGCTGAGGTAGGACAACTGGAACAAATTATGTGCATTCATACTTGTTAAACTGCCTTGGCACCAGAAGTGATCCTCGTAACCTGAGCTTTCCAGCGGTGCGGCCATAGTTAAAGTTGGGTCAGCCTTGTCCCCACACCCTCTCTGTTGGAGGTTTATGGCTATAGCATAAAACAATTCAGCATGAGCTGAAACATGAAAAACTCCTCCAGATTGTAAAGGCAAACTTTTCTTTTTAAAGTTTTCTAGAGAGGTTAGCATTTGGGAATAAAATCTTTTTGGTCCCCTTCTGCTTTTCTAATCTTTGGCCAGGCCCCCAAACACCCTGCCTCCACCCTATCCCACTCCCCACTTTAAGCCCAGACCATAATCCAATCAGACACAGAAGCCACTGCATTCTGTGGTTGAAGGGTTCTGTTGTGCCTGTTTCTGAGTTTGAGCCCTGAAGCTATGTGGCCTTGGTCAAGTTGGTTCCTCTCTCTGGGCTTCAGCCTCTTGGTTATTTATAGACAATGTTTATTATAAGATTTACAACAAGATTTCCGAGTCCTATGGTGATATGATTATTGAATGGCTGGATCCTGTACACACAGTAGGCACTCTGTCAGTATTGTCTTATTGATTATCAGAGCATGTCAAATTTGTGAAGCTCTATAGAGAGTAGTCATCATATTTTGGTAATGAAGAAGTTTGTCCAAAATTATTATTGTTTTTAGCTGAAAGGTAGCTAAAGTTCTTGGTGGAAGAGAACTCACATGGAAAATCCCAGGAAAGGGATATGATTTTATCTTTTCATTAAGTGTTCTAAGTAAAATAGAGGCTTTGAAGTCTGATAGGCCTAGGTTCAAACCCGAACTCTGCCACATGCTGCTAGAAAGACCCTAGGAGAGGAGTAGACCCTTCTGAGTGAGCAGAATAATCCCAGCCCAGCAGGGTAGAGGGAGGCTCTCTGAATAGTCCTGATTCAGAGAGCAGGAAGACTCCTGATGTCTCTCAAGAGCTGTTCTTGGGCACTAAGGACGACAGACCAAGGGAAGCCAGCCAACATCTAAATCCCAGACTGTGGGATGGAGGATGAAAACCACTGTGATTCCTGCCCTTTTGAAGTTGCCTCAGCCAAGCCCCTTAAGCTACTCGTTGTTTGCAGGGCTATGAGGACGTTGAGAACGAGAAGAAACTTCCATTTGTTATTTCAGAGCAAGGTAGCTGCCTCAGATGGGACACACTGGTTCCTTCCCAGCCTAGGCTCCTAGATGTGTGTTCAGGGGAGAGAGGAATACTCACCCGCCTTCTTCTTTCAGCAAATGCACTAGGGATAGACAGGAAGTGTGTGCCAGAGTTGGGTGTCTCGTTTACTGTTACCTGAGTCAGGACTGAGAACCCCCGCACTGCTTCTGTTCAGGTTTGCATCTTAATCTGCATCACCACAGAATAGGCCAGTTTATCCCAGGCCGGTAGGCGCACCCGATCTCAGCTCAGCGCCTCACTGGCTGGGTGACAGACACTACTGGAAAACCACTCTGCCTCCTGGGTCCTCACCTCTAAAGGAAAAAGACCACCTGCTCTGCTGGCCTCTCCAGCCTCTGTGAGATGAGGCAAGTGATAGTCTGAGTGCTCAAAAGGACAGGTATAGGAAAACAGCCCCACCAGCATGCCTTCTATAACACCCCCCACACACACACATACACACACCTTCATGCAACAGGCATTTTGCCCAGAAGCTGTACATAAACAGAGTATGTGTTACTCTGGTAATTGGTTAGTAGAATATTTAGTAAATAGAAGCATTTTAAGTACAGGATAGGGGATAGAGAAAACCAATATTTGTTTAACATCTGTTACTCTCAATTTTTTTAAATAGTTTTTTTTTTTTTTAGTTGTAGATGAACAAAACCTTTATTTATTTATTTTATGTGGTGCTGAGGATCGAACCCAGTGCCTCACGCATGCAAGGCAAGCACTCTAATACTGAGCTACAGCCCCAGCCCTTGTTACTCTTAATTTATTCTGGGGTTGGCACCTAGATTCTTGACTGCACATTTTTGCACATTCACGTAGCACATCTGGATTGTCAGGACTTTCCAACAGGTCATCTGCACTATCACTAAAGATCTAAGTTCAATTCCTTACTAAAAAAACAAAATTGTTTTAAATTATGCTTTGAAACTCACCAATCCTCTGAACAGATGAATCTTTATGACTGGCAATTAAGAGATGTGTATTTGCTGAATGTGAATTTCTCTTGGTGAAGCAGAGGAAGGAATATATATGAAGTGGGATAGATGAGGGTGGGAAGGGACTGGCCTTGCTTCCTGCCCATTTGCAGGCTGGGTTCAGAGTTTCCAATCTGTGTTCCTTGGAGTCCTTGAGTCTGCCAGTCATACCCACCCAGCCCAGCACCTCGCTCCAGGACATCCTTCCATTTTCTGTCTCACTTCTTTAAGATTCTTCTCAGAACATGTCTCATGCTTCAGAACATACCTCCTCTACTACTGGAAAATGGCCTAAAAGTTGGAGTATGAAATCACTCCCTTCCTTCAGGGCCTCCTGCCCCAGCTTGAGGGCAGCTGTCCCTGCTCACCAAGGAGCAGCTCAGTTCCTGTCTGAAAGGCGCATGTTAATTAAGGATCTTTAGCTAAAGTCCCCTTCTTAGGGCTAGCAGCAGATGCATAGTTCTGGAAAAGGACCAAAGAATTTATCCTAAAGACCCCCATGGAATCTCACACCAGCTTTGAAGGGAAGGTTTGGTCAGATGTAAGTCTGGTGGGATGTGCCCCGTGCACTGGGAAGCCATGAGCTCTCCAAGCCTGCCAGGGGTTCTCCTGGGAAGACAGTGTCCCGAGGGGCACAGCTGTGGGGCCACCAGAAGTGGCTTCATGTTAATACTCTCCACTGTGTGGCCACACAGCACTGGGAAATTCCCTCATTGAGCCCTATTTTTGTCTTTTGCAAAAGAGGGATAATAATTCTTACCTGGGAAGAGAAGGGAGTGGGAGGCAGTTGGCAGGACAAATCCTCCAGGCACAAGTCCCCCAGCCCTCTGGCTCCTTGAGGCCAGACTGCTACCTGCTGCTTTGCACATGTGAAGCACTGAAGGCTGGGGGCGGGGGGTCTGCCCTTGCACTCGAAGAATGCCAGCTGGTAGCCTGGTCCCGCGGTACTATCCCCCAGGCTGTCCCCAAAGTGGCTGACTCCATGCTTCTCCATGTTTAAAAGACCTCATCTTCAATTCTCACTGCTGCTATGGGACAGGAACAACTCCATCACAGGAGTGTCATGAGGCTCTGTGTACAAAAGCATTAAGAACAGCACCTGGCACACAGTAGGTTCTCAGAAAATGTTCAATCGTACAGAACAGAAAGCTGGTTAAAGACAGGCCAGGAATGTGTCTGGGTTTTGTCAGAGACAGCTTCTACCCACTTCAGGGACAGCTTTGTGAGGTGAGAATGAGTCAGGGCAGCCTCAGGCTCCGGGAGAGCCTGCTCTGGATTGTGCAACACATCGGGGTGGGCGCAGAGAGCCAAGAAGCCTGTGTCCCCAAGTCCGCCCTGCCACGGCACCTGCTTCTAGTGGGCTCCTGGCTGGCACCCTGCCAGCACTTGCCTTCCTGCCTCCCAGCACTGGGGCCAGGCTGCCTCCAAGTCATGTCTGAATGGGTGTCACCAAGACCTGACCAGAACAGCCCTCCTCTGTGTGGGTGCTTCTTCTGCACCCGCTCAGCAGCCTGGCCCGATGCTGTAGTGGGGCCTAGGCCTTTGCATGTAGACCCACCTGTCAGTCCCTGAGGGGCCACTTTCTGTTCCTGGTGCACACCTGGCCCCTTGCGGTTTTCCCAGGAGCTCCTTTGCCGGTCACATAGGATGCTTAGTGCATCGTGTCTCTGGCCTCATTTCATCTTTACAGCAACTCCTGGACACCAGCTGGGTTCCCTTTTTATAGGCAAGGCAACTGAGGCTCAGAGAGGTCACATGAGTTGCTTGAGGTCAGTCAGCTAGCAAGCGGAAGGCCCACAGTCTCTGCACCACCCTGCTGTGGGCTCCATGATGGAGTTTCAGGGCCCCACTGGCTTCGGGGTCATGCCTGCTCAGGTACTCACAGTGCTGGCTGTTTGCTCACTGTTCATTTGACAAAGTGGGGCAATTTGTCAGGTTCTTTGGGTAAGTCTCTTGGGCAAAGGGGCTCTGACAGAGGTAGCTCTTAGTTCTCATGGAGCAGGGCTTGAGAGGGGCTATTTCTGGTCAGCCTAGGACCAGGGACAAAAGCAAAAGCAGCTGCAGAGATTGGGGTAAGTGCTGGGCTTGTCAGAAAGATAATCTCCCCACACCTGTGTCATGGAAACACAATCCAGGGCTCTGAGATGCACTTTCGTCTGTCACCAGGGTGTCCCCAGGGTGACCTGCCCAAGCGTATCCCAACCGGTAGGGATCAAGTTACAGGGCCCTTTCTCAGGGCCCTTGAATCCTAACAATGCCTGCTTGTCCTTTGGAACTGCTGTCTCCCAGGAGGAATGTTAATGGGATGGGGCAGGAAGGGGAACAGGAGGGAGAAGAGGAGGACTTTGGTCTGAGCCTGCTGTCCCCGACAGCCTGGGAGTGTGCCCACCCGGGAAGATCTGCTGTCTTTCAAGAGCCACTTAAACCATCCCAGTAAGAGGGACTCATCCTTGTTCCTTCCTACAGCAGCCCCATTTCTCCTGAAGGGGTGGCGGCTGGGACTTACCTCCTCCCTGGCAGAGCTCACAATTCAACTCAAGAAATATTTTCAAAAACCAAAAAAGACGTGGAGGTCCAGTAATAGGAAGTGGGTAGAAGAACATTATCTCCTGTCCCTACCATGAAGTGTTAAGAAGCTATTTAAATTATATCCTCAAATAATATTTAAAGATATAAGAAAACTGTTATAGTATATGTTAGGTGGAAATTGGACACATACCCAATATAAGCCCCACTTGATAAAAGCATGCTGACCCATGTGTAAGAAGAGGCCGGAAGGAAACGCACTGAGAGCGTAGCTGTTTCTATGGCTGCGATTGGCTTCTGTCTTTTTCCATCGTACTTTTCTCCTTTGTGCATATTCTAGTGAAAACAGGCCACTTTAGAATCAAAAGACGATTAATTTCTTAAAAAGTAATTCATTTCCCTCCCACTGTATAACTGACACATGCCAGGTGCTGGGATAAGAGGTGTAAAGGAACCGAGTCCCTGCACTCTGAGCTCCTGGCCTGGTAGGGCCTGACTAGGAACAAGCAGGGGACAAAGATGTTATTTCAACAAAGGCAGCAACAATGATGATCGTACTAATTTGTTAAGTGCCCTGGATCGTTCTGAGTGCTTTAAGTGTATTTACATTTAAACCTTACAGCTCCATGAGGTAGGTAGTTATTAACCCACTTTACAAATAGTTTGTACAGGCTGCTGTGGGAACTTAGGGAACAGGGGAAATTAATTCTCCCTGTGGGGTCAGTAAGGCTGCAGTCAAGAACAGGCACTTATTCTGACTTTTTTTTAAACCACTGAGCCACATCTCCAGACCTTTTTTATTTTTTATTTTGAGGCAGGGTCTCACTGAGTTGCTGAGGCTGGCCTTGAACTTGTGATCCTCCTGCCTCAGCCTCCTAAATCATTGGGATTACAGGCATGTGCCACCGTGCCCAGTGCTTATTCTGACTCTTGACAGTATAACTGTGAGTTCTCTGAGCAGACAGCAAGGAAAAGATTTCCAGGTAGAAGAAAGATGATGAACAAAGACACCAAAGGGAAAAAGAGCAAGGCATTGTTATGAAATTGCTAATGCCAAGCTCCTTCGTCCCCCAGAGACTCCAGAAACACCTTCAGGGCCATTTTATGAAGGGCATAGAGGATCATGCTGTAAAGTTTGAGTGTGATTCTATCAGGCAGCAGTGAGCTATCGAGGGCTCTGCCATGGGCACTCTGTATTAGAGAAAGATCATCCTGGGCTTTTTAAACACTATGAATGGCTCAGCCATTTGTGGAGAAAGAAGTGTTCCTCTGGAGACAGATGCTGCAGGAAAATTCATCTCCGTTCCGGCTGAAGTAGCAGAGAAGGAGAAAGGAAACGAAGGGAGGTTGCAGCAATGTGTGATTTCCCTTACCCTTATCGGCTTGTAGAAAGTGACTGCAGCCCTGTGGAATGGGAGATGTATGTACAAAGAAGTGTGTTCGCTGTCCAGACTACGCAAAGGCATTACCACCAGAAGAGAGACCTGGGAATTCCAAATGGACTTTTAGTTTTGAATGCAATTTCTGTGTTTAATTAGTCCAAATCACTTCTGGTTTGGCCACAGGAACAAGGGAAAGTCTTGTGTAAAGATATCGTGAATACTTACATTCCGAGCTTAGTTGAAGCTGCCAATAAATACAGAAGTCCCCTCACCATAAGCCTGATCAAATGCCAGGAAGCCAGAACAACCTCTATGGTTCCATTTGCCGTGTCTTTAGCCTATAGAAGCTGGTCTGCAGCGCTTGGCACGGGGCTCTTGCTTGCAACAAAAGGAAGGATCAGAGTGATAACAGCAGTTCATCAGAATTATCTCCGGTTCTAGCAGTGTCCTCCCCATTAAGATAATCCCTTTTACAATGAAGTAATGATGAATAGAGGACAAGTTTTCTTTGCAATTTTTGTTTAGACTTAAAAAAAAAAACTTTACTATGAAATGCAAAAGTCTGGGAACCACTGAGTCTCTGCCTTATTGATCTGTAGTTGGTGCCAGGTTCTGGGAGAGATACAAAGATGATTCAGATGTGGACATGGCCTTGAGAGACAGATGATCTTGAGTTGAAATCAAAGGTAGGAAACAATGAATATCATTTGGAAAGGCTGAACATTACTGAGAGTGATTGGATGAAAAATACACAAGAACTATTTGTACTATATTTGCAACTTTGAGGTGAATCTAAAATTATTTCCAAAAAGAAGAAGAAGAAGAAGGCGGGTACCTAGGGTGAATGATCAGGGGACCAGAAAGTAAAATATAGAAAACAGTCAGATTGTCATTTAAAGTTAAATCAGGGAGAATCCTGAATATCAGACTTGAGTTCACATTGTATTCTGTAGATAGTGTGGATCCATGGAAATTTTTTGATTAAAGGTAAAAAGCAGTCAGACTTCCTAACAAGAAAAATCACTTGATAATCAGGGTTATGACTGATTATAGAGAGATGAGCCTGGTGGTGGTTGAAATAACCCAGGTGGAAGAGGAAGATCTTTGAAAAACCCAGGCATAGTAATGCATGTCTGTAATCCCAATGACTCAGGAGGCTGACGCAGGAGAATTGCAAGTTCAAGGCCAGCCTTAGCAAGACCCTGTCTCAAAATTTAAAAAGAGGGTTAGGGATGTAGCTCAGTAGTAAAGGACCCCTGGGCTCAATCCCTAGTACCAAAAATAAAAACAAATGAATAAACTATCCCTAAGACATCTAGGGACAGATGCTGCTCTAATTAGCCCTGCAGTATGTTTATAGGTGCTACTTGGTGCTGGGGTTCCATGGACAGATTGCTAAAGATATTCCTTGCTCCAGGAGTTCTTTGAAGCATTAACTTGCTAGATAATGGGCACAGAGGTTCTCTAAGTAGAGAAGAGAAAATGCAGTGTTTCTCAAATGTTTTTGACTATGAAACCCTCATACTGTGGGGAGCATTGGCTGACAATGAAATGAAGAGGAGCAGGTATGTAAAGCACAGTCCCTTCTTCTGTATTCTGCAAACTGGAAGCCATGGCCCAAACATTCTTGGATCTCTTCTGCCTGGCCTGGGGAGCAGGGTGCCTGCCTGCCAAACCACCTCTTTCTTTTCTCTGCTCTCTAAGCCCCCAGTTTCAGACATGTCTGGGGTCACTGCCTTTCCCCATGCGTGGAAGACTCTTTTGTGAGTTTAACATGAACTAATAACATCAGAGATGCCTAGGCCACATTTCCAATCCAATTTTTTTAAAAATTCCAACAATGAGAAATAATTTGATGTTTTCCTATGAAGGGAAAAATTTTTTGAAGGGTTCTTCTTTGTTTCTTTTTTGGTGCTGGGGATTGAATCCAGGAGTGCTCTACCAGTGAACTATATCCACAGCCCTTTTATTTTATTTCATTTTGAGTCAGGGTCATGCTAAGTTGCTGAGGCAGGTCTTCATATTATAATCCTCCTGTCTCAGCCTCCCCAGTCACTGGGATTACAGGTTTGTACCACTATGCCTGGCATTTGAAGAATTCTTTAAATATCATTTTCCAATTGATTAAGTTCCTTCATTAACCTCTTTTTTTTTGTATTTGAATGAAAATATATGGTAGTTTTTAATCTCCTTCCCCCTTTTAAGTAAAGTCTTGATTTTGACCTTCTATAATTAGTTAATGGGGCCTCTCTTTCCCACTACCTCCTCACTTGACCACATTACTTTGTGGTTGGCAGTAGCACAAAGTGATTATTGATATGCTTATTATTCAGCATTTATTTTCATTTGAGTTCATTAAGCCCTCTGATCTTGTTACACATACTAGCCTCTACCTGTTGTTTGACCCTCAGTAAGTTATTTAACCTCTCTGAGCATTGCTTTTCTTATCTTCAGTATGGGAAGAGCTAGTGCAGAATGGTGCTGGGCGCTTGGTAAACACTCTTCCTAAAAGCCTCTGTTCTGTGATTCACATGCGCTCTGCACTTCGCAGTCCCTCAAAAATGCCTATTTAATGAATACAGATATATACAGCTGCTGTTAGCCTAATGAAGATATTAATTAAGTAGTAAATTGCACCCTTTAAGATCTTTATTTATTCTCTTTTGCCTTCTTTTCAATAAAAACACTTTACTTTGGCAATAATAAGCTGTCGACAAGCCTGTGTGGTATCTATTATTGCTCCCATTTTATAAATGAGGAAAATGGACCTAGAGTGAAGCTATATTAAAGTGCAGATCTTTCTGATTCCTAAGACTGTGTTCTTTGATATTGCACCAGGAATGGAAAGATCCACTCTTTATTTCACTCTTCCAGTCAACTCAACAGTCCCTGACATGTGCTGGGTGCCAGACACAAGACGCTTTCCATCTCTCCAGGAATTCTCCTGGTTGAAGGAGATGAACCATGTGCTTGAAACTTCCAAGGCAGCCCTGTAACACCTCATTTGTCCCTTGCCGGGGAATGAGCTGTTATATTAAGTGAATTTTACAGATGGAATCAAATAACTCAAAGAGGACTTAGAGATCTCACAGTACAACCTCATTCTTTTAAGGGGAAGAAATGTGACCTCAAAGACACTGGGTGACCTGCTCAAGGTGACTCTGCCCATCTATTGTAAAACCAACACTGGAATCCAGTTTCTTTGACTTCCTACCTAGGACTTTAAAAAGATGTTAACCATTTTCTTAAACTAGAGTACATACTTCTTTGAAATTTGTGTCAAATAGTATTTGTCCTTTGTCTTGGTATCATCACTACAGTCAGCATCATCACACTGTTAGAACCCAGCAAACCTTCTGAACCTTCCCAGGTGTGTGTAGGATAGTTCGTTCCTTACTCTTTGGCTCAGACAGCTTCCTTTTACCCAAGGCTGTTAGCTCACTTTCCAACCCAGAATCGTCTTTCTGGTTTTCTTTTTATACACAAACATAAAGTTGAACTAGCCATGGGAACTGTATAGTTAAACACATTTGTTTGACTGATTAACTTTGGTCCAATTTATATCTGTGAGCCCATTTCCGTGCCTTTTAAACAGGCAGATTACAACAACCGATCTCATAGAATCGTTGGACAGGAGTAAAATGTTCCTAAAACTTAATAGGTCCTTAGCTCCCGTCTTCCCTTGCCTTCTTTCCAAGTGTTCAAGAAACTTTTAAAAGTTGTATACTTCCTCAACTCCCAAAGTGCACAGAAATAATGAAGTAGAACCAAAATAAGTGCTGGTCATGAAACACAACCTCCTCCTGCATAGTAAATCAAAAGTTCCACTGCCCCCCCCAAAAAAACACATATAACATGTCTACTTTCTTCCTCCCAAGAGAATAAGGAAGGCTTTAACACAAAGCATAATTCATATCATCTGCAGATCTTGGGCCATAGCACCTCATGAAAACTATTAACACATCTTCCACCGCCTACTTTATGAACTCATATAAAAGCAGATCAGGTGAGCATTCTCTAAGTAATGGCTGAATCCCTGAAGTATGCGAAATTTGACCTTCTGTGAAGCAATTGTTTTAAATTCACTCTGGGAAGCCAGAACGCCTCTTTGTGATGTACATGAGCACTCCTAACAGCACTGTGTATTCCTAGACTCAGAAAGTCAGGACTTGAGTCTTGGAAGGAAACTTTCAACTCCTCTAGTCCAATCCCTAAAAGGTAAAGAAACTGAGGCCCGAAGAACACCTGACATGGCCCCCAAACAGAGTCTGGGACAGATCCCAGGTGACTCCTGCTTTTCTAGGAATCCCACACTCATCACTTAACAATGAAAGACCAGAATTGAGGCCTTTCTGTAGATTATGTTGATGCCTTTGTTTTAGGCTTGGGTTTCCCCTGTTTAAAATGAGCTTGTCAGATTCAGAGGCCTCTGTGGTTTGTAGGTTTGGAAGAGACGACTAAATGAATATGTGGATGCCCGCAGCCTGGATCAAAGCCCCTACAGAGTCACTAGAGCCCAAATTCATCTTTTTGCAGAATCTCTTTCTGCAACATCCCCTCAGCACCCTCTTTCTCAGGCTTTATTTACGCCAGTTAGACCCATCTTGAGGTGCCCTCTTCTACCACAGAGAAGGGGCTCCTTTCTCTGGCAAAAATACCGCCCCGTACACTTGCCTATGTGATAAGTGTTTTTAAATTCCCAACAGTTTCTCACAGGCGGAGAAGAAAACTCTAACTCCCAGTGCATCATTGTGCTAGGAGCCTGGCAAGCAAACCTTGGCCCTTTCTCTTTCACTGTGAAGGTATTTTTTTACTTGTGTTTGCAGTTGGTAGACAGAGCCAAATGAAGGCCCTGAGCTCTTTACCTAGCACAGAGGAGGAAAGGGAATTCACATTTATTGATCACCTACCAGGAGCAACATATGTTCTCTCCTCTACAGAGGCAGGTATTTCTTTCCTCTCTTGTACAGAAACTGAGGTCAAGGTACTCTGAGAGAAAGCCCAGCTTGCCCAAGGCACTGTGGAGTCCAGTTGAGGCTATCTGCCTTCTCCACCTGCCTTGCCCTGACTCCTCCCCTACCCCATGAACTTCCCTGGCCTCCATAATGCCTCTGAGGTTTAAATTAAATCCACAGCAGTGTTCTCTAGGTTTAGATGTTGCAAAATATCACTGGCATTTAACAGGGTTGGGTGTTTGAGAGTATTTTCGTGTCTTGCCTGGGGCCTGAATAAAAGTTACAAGCAGCACTGAAGACCAAACCAAGAAAGAAAATGTGGGCAGCCAACCTTGTAACCTTAGCTAATCTTTAATTATACCTTAATTGAGGACCTATGAAGTAGATATAGGAAGATGAATAATAATATGTTGCACTTATGCAGCATTTTAATTTCCCAAACTCTTTCTTTTATAATTGCTGCCGTTTACTGAGCCCCAGCTGGGTGCCAAAGGCTCAGTGAAATTCTTCATATTATTTCTCTTGTATTTCTCTCCACTCTGTGAGGGAAGTGTTTCCCCTTTTCACAAGTGAAGAAACCAAGTATTACTTGTCCAGGGGAGAAGCAGTGGGCAGCTCTTTGCCCAGGTAGAGGTAAGAGGCCAGGAAACAGGAGGAGGCCTGGGCAAAGGTGAAGGTCAACTCCAGCTTGTAACTTATAGGAAGTGCTTCCTGTGGTCCTTGGTCCCCTGGGAGCAGGGGACACATTTTTTGCTTGCTTTTGGCTCTCTAGGGCATATCACTCTCCCTTTTGAAAGAGTTCAGAGGCAAAGGTACTGAATCCCAGCCCAACAGCTCTGTTAAATAAACCTCAGCATCCTTCTTTGTACAGATGAGGAAACTGAACAGTAGACAGTTCTTGAAAGGGCCTTGGTCAGATTCCAGTGTTAAAGCTCTTTTCTCAGCACCAGCCAGCTCCCCGAGAGAGGTAAACCCAAAGGGTCTGAGGTCTTCTGAGAACTCTACCAAGATCCTTCCCAACTTGCCTCATCCCCAGTCACACTCACACAGCCATTCTCCAGCTGGAGAGCAAGTTGGAAGCCACCACGTCATCAAACCGAGTAGCCTG
Source organism: Spermophilus citellus (assembly GCF_964194105.1). NCBI lineage: Eukaryota > Metazoa > Chordata > Mammalia > Rodentia > Sciuridae > Spermophilus > Spermophilus citellus. The sequence continues at coordinate 189,114,337 of NC_138183.1, forward strand.
TGCCTGCTGCACTGATGTGCGGAACACCATCACATCATCTCGCAGGAATGAAGTCCCCACAACCCAGCAGTTTTCGCTTGCTTGTTTTCCAAATTGTTGACTTATTTAATTTTTCAAAGATCTGGAACTTTGGCAAGTACAGGAAGTTGAGTTGATCTTCCACAAGTCTGGCTGGCCCATCTGGTTAATCTGTATTTTATGACAATGGCTATTGTGTAAGTACTTCCTAGGTGCTAGGAAGTCTCATAAGTACTTTTTTTTAATTGTAGTTGGACACAATGCCTTTATTTTTTTAATTTATTTTTATGTGGTGCTGAGGATCGAACCCAGCATCTCACATGTGCTAGGCAAGAGCTCTACCACTGAACCACAACCCCAGCCCCTCATAAGTACTTTATAAGAATTATCCACTGTGTCATCATCCCACGACCCTGGGAAGTAGCATTACTATTATCAGTGCCATATTTAAGGGAAACACAGAGGTTCTGGTAACCTGCTGAAGGTCACATAGCTAGTCAGAAGTGCCTGATTTCAGAACCAATACTCTACGCTTCCACAGAATGGCTTCACCCCTTTGCAGCATAGTGACCCTAGGCCAGTCACATAACCAGATTCTTTAGAAGTGGGGCAATAACATTCACCTCGCTGGATGCAAGTAAGTAAGATGGCAGATAGCAAAAGCCAGCGGATGCTGGTAAAGGTCTTTTTCCTTCTCTACGTGAGTCGCAGCCAGCTAATATCTACTGATTTAGTTTTTAGATGCTTGGATACAAATGTCATGCCCACTACCTGTTTCCTGCTTTTATTATTTAACAGCTGAGGAAAGCAGTGCTTTAGGCTATGGGCTTTGGAGTCTGGACAGCAAACTCCTCCTTCAGCCTCCTTTCATGTTATGTATGTCCTTTCCTGTCAGATCTGGTGGGGCTGCTCTGAGGAGTGCAGGGTGGCCCCTGAAGTAGTGTGCCTTTTTCTTTTTTTAAATTTACATATGACAGCAGAATGCATTACAATTCTTATTACACATATAGAACACAATCTTTCATATTTCTGTTGTATACGTAGTATATTCACACCAATTCGTCTCTTCATACCTGTACTTTGGATAGTAATAATCTTCCACCCATGATCCTCCTCCCTATCCCACTATGAATCAGCCTCCTTATATTAAAGAAAACATTTGGCATCTGGTTTTGGGGGATTAATGCTAAGTGAAGTTAGTAGTGTGTCTTTTTAAAAGACTGGCTGGAGAAGGGGTGGAGGTGACGGTGCAGAGAAAACCTATTCCCAAGCCACTCGGGAAGTCAGATGGAAGGGCCCATCTCCGCAACCTGTTTTGTCATTTTCCTCATGACTGGTGGGCAGAGAGAATCCATGTAGAGTTGGCACCTTTGGGGCTGTTCAGCAAGTGCCCTGATTTCCCTAAAAGGGAGAGTTAACAGGCTGGGGGAGAGTGGCTGGCGGCCATCAGGATGATGAAGTGAAATTTCAAATTACATTAGATGTTTGCTTAAGGAACAACAGATGAGGCCCTGTGGATTCTCAAATCCTCTTGGCAACACTGCAAAATGAAAGCATAACCATTTGGAACCCTTCCCCTGGACCGTATGAAGTCTGGGCCACAAAGATGACCTTTTAACGATAGCTTCCTGCCTCTGAAGGGTAGAGTGTGTCGAATTTTTCCTTGCTACAGACCTGGTTTTAATCATTGCCTGGGTCAGAAGAAAAGGCTCTTATCCACACCATTCTCTTTTCAAAATACCTGGGATGTTCTTCCAGTTTACAATCAAGATTTTTTTTTGGATAAGATTCCCTGTCCTTTACCTGGAATTCCTTGGAATTTTAGACCTTTGGACCTTTGTAGTATTAAAGGAGAATCTACTCTGGCCCTGGGGCCACTTTACATGGATGGGTGAATTTCATCTTCCCAAGGACCCTGGCCCTGAGACCTTGTATTTTCCTTATTTAAAGATGAGCAAACTGAGGCTCTAAAAGGTAAGTCATTGTCAGGATAACATGCACCTAATAGATGAGCAAACCCTTACCCCTGAGTAGAAGAGAGGAAAAGGGGCAGAGGGACCTGCCAAGTGCAGACTCCCTCCAAGTTCATTGCCCTTAGTACTACACTAACTCTCTAATAGGGGTAAGTTTATGGGAGGCATAGACATTTTCTGAATAGAGTAAGAACTTGGAGAATGTCAACTAGTTAGCGTCTTTCTTCCTTTCTAAATCATTCTCATTTAAGAATCTTAATGTAAGAATCTTAATGTCGGGCTGGGGATGTGCCTCAAGCGGTAGAGCGCTCGCCTGGCATGCGTGCGGCCCGGGTTCGATCCTCAGCACCACATACCAACAAAGATGTTGTGTCCGCCAAGAACTAATAAATATTAAAATTCTCTCTCTCTCTCTCTCTCTCTCTCTCTCTCCCCCCCCTCCCTCTCTAAAAAAAAAAAAAAGAATCTTAATATCACTAAATTCATGTAACGTACCCAAGGTCAGTGTGCACATTGTACTGATGTGGAAAATGAGACCTAAAAAAGTTATATAAGCTGCCCAAGGTCACAAGCCTAGCATTTAAACAGGATGCTAGATGCTCGTGATATTCCCTAAAAAAACCAACTCTGAGGACCCTGCTCTGGTCCTCAGAAGCCCAGTTCATCCCTCTCTGTAAAGCTCTCCTGGTAAAATTAGAATGAGTCCTAGATAAAGGCTCAGAGCTGCTCCACCCTAAGTTGTTCAGTCCTTCTGCCCCCCACCCCACAATTGCAATGGATTTGTTCTGTTCAGAATCTAAATTTAATTAGTCTTAAAAGAAAACTTTTGTGGTAAAATAGATTACCAGCAGAGAAGCCTTTGTTTTCAATGTTTGGTGGCTAAAAAAGGGCACATTTTGCACCAAAATGACAGCATCTGGGGGTGGTGAACTTTTGACACAAGGAGACTAAATCCTTCAAGAGAAAATCTACAACCACCTGAAGCTTGGCTGGGCTGTATTTATGCAAATAGGCCCCAGCCCCCAGCAGGATATTAGGAACTATTATTAACAGTCCCCCTCTTTGCCAGCTCTCCCAAGGGCCCCCATCCTTGGCTTAAGTCTTTCATTTCCATAATAAAGGCTACCATCTCCCAATTCATCACTTACTCTCCCCAAACCATTTAAAGACCTAGGCGCCCCTTTGTGGGAGGATTTCCCTGGATCCCCTTCCCTAGCCCTTTCTCCCTCGTCTCTTCTGAACCTGCGGGTTTTTCCAAGGGAGAGATTAAATCAGTTGCAAAGAGCTGTTTAATTAAACTCTCCCCCTCCCACCTCTGAAGTTGCTGGAGACTTCTTTTGACTTCTCCTTGGCGATGCCTAATCACTGTAATTTAGCAGATTCTGTAATTGCCTGCCTCACACGGAAGCAATTTGATTGCTGTTTCTTTGTCTTGCCTATTTCAACCTCAACTGACAGCCGTGCTCACCCTCCACGAAGGTCTAGAACATCCTGGCAGGAGGCAGAGTGATGTGAATTTACAGGCGACCGGTGTGGGGTTCCAGATTTACAGGCACGTGGGACCAAAACTGTGAGTGAGGAGCATTCTGCGGGCCAGGTGGGCTTCCTCTGTCTGCATGGTGACCTGCCAGGCTGCTGGTGCAGGGAGGAGCCTGCAAGGATAGGGATGGGGTGGGCTTGGGTGTCCTGGCCCTGCCATCAGGATCACGGATCTCTCTGCTCTCAGTGATCCTTCCAGTGAGCTTCTCATGCTGCAAGTCCCAGACAGGCAGGAAGTGCACAATGCTCTCCCCTGGCCCCCAACCCCCAGGCTCTTCCCACTCAGAAGTGCCAGTATCACATTGTACAGATGAGCAAAGGAAGATGACACTCCTACTAGTGACTGGTGGCACTTGGGTTCAAATCCAGGCCTGCCTAAAACCCCATCCCACTCAATCAGTGCCCACTGGGTACATGCCTGTGTGCTAAGTGCTTCTCGTCATATCTTTTTACTTCTTTCAACAATAATTAATTACATAATTACAGACTAGGTTTAATTATTTCCATTAATTACAAATGAAATTTAAGAAGTTTATGCAATATGTGCAAGTCACACAGTTGAGCAAATGGGAAAGTTGGAATTCCCGCCTCTGTGGGTGTGACTCAAAGCTCACACTCAACCCCCACACTCTCCTCCCTTCTTTCTTACATAGTGAGTTCTGTTAATTCCAGGATATGGCTCAATGCTAGCAAATCCATTCTGTCAAGCTCCTTGTAGATTTGTAAACTGTTTCTATATTATTTTAATTGTTTAGCTTTATCATGTGTTTAAATATTGAACAGTTATATTAGGAATTAGTGGCAGAACCATGTTATTCCTCTCAGGCTTTTGTTACCTTAAGTGTTACAGCTATGGGGAGGAAAGTCCTTCTTCTTCTTCTTTTTTTTTTTTTTTTTTTTTTTTTTTTTGCTTCTTAAAGTATGATGTCACCCTCCTGAAACCATTCTGGCCATGTGGGTGGGACAGCATCTGCTGCAGCCATCCTTTCTCCCTGGGCCTCCCTATCCTTCCTGAAGACTGCTGGGGACCACACCACTCTGGCAGCAGACAAACACCCAGCACCCCCAGGGCTGCTCTGCTGGTAGGACTGCAGTAGGGAGACAGGAAGGTCCAGGGCTCCAAGCCCTCTGCTTGTTGGGACAGTATGGGGCTGCACGGTGGGGGTGATGGCAACTTCCAAGAAGGCAGTGACAACTCCAGCCCTAGGACTCTGCCTTTGGATGACAGGACCATTGGGCAGGGATCCCAGACAGACTCAGCAGGACATGGAATGCCCTTCTGGGTGTCAGGGAGTTCAAAATGGAACCTGTGGCCATCACTGAGGATGCTTCAAATTAAGTGTGAATAAAAGGCAGAGAAACCGACTTTTTTCCCTTCTTCTGCAATGGGAGGGAGAGAGCTGAGCCTGCTGACTCTCTGACAGGACCTGTGCTTTGACTGGACTCCTGACTTGAAGGACATTGTTACTGAAGTTGACAGGGAATTTTCTACACATCTCGTAAGTTTTCAAAGTGAAGAGTCCTTTGCCTTAACACAGCAGCGTGCGAGTGTCAGTCATACATGTTTGGGTCCAGTGAGTGCTTTGGGTAGAGTCAGCCTAATACCACCAGTGTTTGGGGTAAAAGTTGCTATAAGAATCTTTCAGAGCCCCATTAGCCACTGTTCAAATCCCTTCCTCAAGATCTCAAGGTATCTCCTCTCTCTTTCTCTCTCTCTCGTTTTTTGTTCTGTATAGACTTTTTCCACATTTACATTTTTAATATACTTTTATTTTATTTATTTATTTTTATGTGGTGCTGAGGATCAAACCCAGGGCCTCAACACATGCAAGGCGAGCATTCTACTGCTGAGCTATAACCCCAGCCCCCACATTTATATCTTTTACCAGACCAGCATTCTAACGTTTCTTGATGCCTGCTTAATTATCTTTAATACAAGAATGCTGGAAAAAGTGGTATAGAGTCAACTACTTTCCTTACAAAGTTTTTTTCTAATATAAAAGTAATACATTGTTGATTTTTTTTAAATAAACTGGAATAAATTACTATGGGATCCATGGAGACAAAGCAAAGGTAACAGTGAAAAAATGACATGGCAACAAGCCAACTACTTTAACAAGAAGTCCCTATGCCAGTAGCCATATGCATGCAAGCAAATAATGCATCATATACAAGCTCTAAGCACATGGCAGTGTCATCCATGTGAAGGAATTCCAATACCATGTTCACACATGAACTTAAACAAATAATTCAGTGTTTATTAGTGCACAGCAAGCTAGCAAAGACAAACAATTTGGGAGCAGGTATTAGGGATTAAACCCAGGGGCACTAACATAGAGCCACATCCCTACCCCTTTCTTAATTTTTTTTTTCTTGAGACAGGATCTTATTAAGTTGCGTAGGACCTCACTGAGTTGCTGAGGCTGGCCTCAAACTTACAATCCTCTGGCTTCAGTCTCCCAAGTTGCTGGGATCATAGGCATGCAAAGAAAAATAATTTAATGGTTTATAGGAAAAACATATTTTGGTGAATATCAATGCTTTATAACAAGCAGCAAAAATGTACAGCATTATGAAGATTTTAATCTTCATCCCTCAAACCCAGAAAATTATCATCTGCAAAGCCAGGTAAATAAACATTTTCAAAGCCTTCAAAAGCTCATGTCATTGATAGATTCCAGATGATTCTTCTAATCACGGGTGTTCACCGCATTAAAAAGCAAGTTATCTTGATCTGTAAAATACCACCCTGCAGCTCTCTGTGTCCTTTCTCAAAGTGCCTATAACATTAACATCAAATCTGAGGTTAACATTTTGCTTCTATGTTTTTTTTAAAACCAACTTTTTACTTACAATTATTTTTAAATGAAAGTGATCTGTGCACAACGTTTTAGCAGTTAAATTTCAGTAAAAGTTTTTAGTAAACCTTTAGTAAATTTTGGGTAAAATTCATTGCCCCAGCCCTTCTGATCCCAGGTTCCACTCCCCGGTACTTACCTCCATGTTTCTAAATAATAGACTTTTGCTGCTATTTCTATCATCAGTTTTAGGCATTATTCATTGATTTGTGCAAGAAAAGATGACACCCACACCCGCTCTCTTGTTTTTCCTCACCATAACTCTAATATAATTATTATAATCATTTTTGGTTAAATAAGCAGACATTGGTTATATAATTATGATTATGTAATGTATGCAATTTTTGGTTCTGGTTTGTATTTTTTTGCTCCTAAGCTAAGTATCTGTAACAGTCCGTCCTTTCTGGTACATGCCTTCATTTTTCTTGGGAGTTGTTAATTGCCTCTTTGTTGTTGGTGGTGGCCTTGTTTGAGAAATTACAGATGGTTCAGTGGGTCTAGGTCAGAATGCTTAATGTAAGGGACCTGGTGACAGATAAGACTATTAAAGGACCCAGATGGAAATGAAATGCCAGACTAGGAACTTGCACTTGAGGGTAGTAAGGTATCATGGAAGGGCCTTAAGCAGGAAATGACCTTCTTGACCATTACTCTGAGGGCTGTGTGAGAGGACCATATGGAAACTCTTAGACTGACATGGAAGGGTGTGTGAAAGCATCTGCATTTTCACCATCTTTCCAACACAACTGGTGCCATCTTTAGGAAACTGCCACACTTGGGTAGGTGTTTGTCAAGTTGCTAACAGACTCCAGCTCTCCTGCTTTTTTCCTTCCCTGAAAATATGGGTACGTTGTAAGAAAGGGTAAAAATCATGTCTCTGAGTGCACCCAAATGGAATTTCCCAAGATTCATTAGGAGTTATCCAGTCACAAAGTAGTCCATAGGCAACAGGAAAACTATGTTTTCCAGCCCCATCCTCCCCACCCCCTTTTTGCTTAAAAAAAATAAATAAGGAAAAAAAACCCTAAAATGTTGATGGGTAGAATTTGTGCATCACCTATCACCATAAGTTAGAATTTATTTTACCCCCCAAATTTCTGTTTTTGAACATAAATTACACATTTGTCAGTTGCTGCTGTTCTGTTTCATTTTGTTGGGGGAGAAAAACGAAAAAGTTTCAAAAACTCAAAATTAGAATATAGAATAAGAATTAAGATCTAACATGTTACTCAAATAGAAATAGAAACTAGGGTTCATATCAGTGACAAGATATATGAGATTATTTTTAATTTCTCAACTTCATAGCCTTATCATTTCAGCCTTTCTAGGTAAACCTTGCAATTAATATTCATAAAGAAGAAAGCAAGCCCCACTGTGATGGGTGATCAGCAAACGTCCAGATTTCTGAGAGGACAAATCACTAACCAAATGCTACTATAATGTGCAGTGTGATTAAATTTGCTTGTCAAGTTCTTTAAATTCCATTAGTATAGTTACAAATTGCTTTTTATGCAAAGATAAGGTATCTTTTAAAAAAAGATGTCTGCTGCTTCTTCCTCCATTAGAAAATTCTGTTTACAACCAACCCATCAGCAGGAAATGAAGTGGTAACAGCTACGTGTTAGGTCCACACAGTATCATCATCATGTCCGATGTTGATGGAGCCCTGGCTATGTTCCAGGCACTGTCCAAGTACCTTCGCTAGCATCACGTCCTTTGATCTTAGAAAATGTGATTACTTGTCCCCATTTTCTAGTGGAGGAGAGAAAATGGTGTTTGCACAAAGATAGTTGGTAAGTGACAGAATCAGGCTTTAAAATGAAGCTGGTCTAACTTTGTGTCGATTGAGATGCTTTGGGCTATAATTTACAAAAGGAACACCAAGCATGGAGATATGTATTGTATCCTATAAAAGGAAGCCAAGAGGAAAGGTGGGCCTCAGGACTGGCTTCTCCAGAGACTAATGAAATCATCAGGGAGATTCTCTTTGTGGCTTTCCCTGCCATACTCAGACTGGTTTCCCCTTGTAATTATGGGATGGCTGCAAGTAGCAATGTGGATCTCATGCTTGCTCACTTATTGGTTAAGAAAGACTGGCTTCCCATTGCTCAGTATTAAAAACAAGGATGGATTTTCCTAGAAAACCACCTGGAGTTTCACTGGCCCAAATGAGGTAATTTCTGAACCATTCATTGGCCCAGGCGATGGGATCACCTTAGAGCACCCAGGCAACTTTACTGGAGGTCAGCTCCCTAGGCCACCCCATTGCTATTCAGGGGAAAGGACAGAGGGGTAGCTGGATGGCGAAGCTCTTTGACCATATCCATGACAGGTTACATCATTTATAGGCCCTAGTGCAAAATTAAAATGAGGGCCCCTGGTTCAATATTTTTTTAGGAATTTCAAGATGGTGACAACACAATCAAATCAAGAGTGAGGCCTCTGTTCATAGAGTCTTGAGTGACTAAAGAGGCCATGAACCTATGAAGCTGCCCTGAACAGATGCTGCCTTCTGCAGTTTTTAACTGGTTACTTCTTTTCCTTTCATTTGAGATCAGGGACCAGCCCTTTCTGATCATCATTGGATCCTCTGTGTTTCATTCATGACTGACAACTAATAGATGCTTCAGAAAAAAAAAAAAACAACAATGTTTGAGAGAGCAGCACTTGGCTGAGCCATTCAGAATGCTCTGGTCTGAAGACATTGTGACAAGGATAGTGGTGATGCTGAGGAGGTCCTGAGCACCAGCTGGCTGCCAGGCATTGTGCTGTGCCCTCTCCAAGCCACGACCTCAACTCTGACATCAACACTGAGACCACTTCACCTCTCATGGGCCTCCCCAGTATAACTGTTTGTATTTTGATATTGAGCATTTCTTATTTAGTTTGCTTTCCTGGTATCTCATAGGCCTTGGGCCTTTGGGGTTGTGACACATGCTGAACTATAGTCACCCATCTGACACCCATGACCAGAATCTCCACAAGGGTGCAAGCATTTACTTCTAGTCTTCATATCACCATGCAGGGGATTTTCTTTCTGATGTTGAAAACTCACTTCGGATAGGGCATTCAGAAAGGGTGTTTCCCCTGTGTCAATCCAGTCCATGTTTTTTCCTAGTACAGGAACATGGTCCTTATGTTAGTAACAGTTGAGGCAGCTTTTGTTGCACGCAGAGCACTGCGTGGACTCTAAGGAGAAACAGAGATTTAAGGAAGTGTTTAGACATGTTGGCCTAGTTGGAGACACTGGCAAAAACACCGGAAGAGTTAAGTAACAAGAACTGTCATCATAAAGACATCACAGGGGCAATGCTTAATTAAATTAATTGCCTTTTGAATGGTAAAGACCACACACTCATTATTTTCTGCCTGCCTGCCTTTGCTCACGCTGTCCCTGCATATTTTCTACATTGTCCCTATCATTTAGTTCTGCCCATTCTGCTAGAGATTGCCTCTGAGACCCTGATTAGAAATGTTCTGTAGAGTGCCTGGTGCATGTTGGCAGCTGGTACACATTTATTCCCTGCTCCCAGGTGCTTTCCCCCAATTTTGCAAGAGAAGGTGAGTCATCGAACTCAGTTCTACTCTGGGTACCAGTGATTCCCATGCAGCATCCAGTTAGGGCTCATTGTCCCCAAACCTGTCTCCTTAAGGCTCAGTGTCTTGATGGGAGGGATACCTTCATGCCATCCCCTCCTTCCCTGCATTTCTATCACCTGGCCTTGTAAGAAGTGGGTACCATTAAAACTTAGTTGTCTTGATTCTGTACTCTGAGGTCAGACAGGAAAGAGGATCTGTGGGTTTGAAGGCCCAAGGGGATTCTCATGAACCTCAGGAAAAATCAGAGGTCACAAGAGAAACAGGCAACGTGTGACTTTATTCTAGTGAGGCACCCAGGACAAGAATCGCCTTGAGCTGTCAAGCAGACACCAGTCCCCAGGACTGACGCCTCCCTTTTGCCTTGGCCCTATGCCTGCAATTTCCAGGCCTCCCCCAGCCATCCTCTGGGAGAGCAGGACTCCCCAGGGAGCCTGCCTGCAATGCTTGACTGCGTTTGTTACAGCTCTGCACAGATGGGCCCAGACAAGGCAAATATGGAGGGTCAGGGAGGAAGTGTCTGTAATTACAGCACAGACCTCCAGTGTGTGTGAAGGGGGTGGTCAGACTCTATCTTCATGGAGGCTTTTGACATTTAAAAATACTCCTAAATGCCACATTTGAGTTTGGGGGGGGGGCGGGGAGAAGAGAGATGTATTTCCAAAGATGCTTTGGGCACAACCCACTCGTGCCGCTGTGCCACTGCAGTCCCTGCTCAGTCCACATCCATGACAGACCTGGGCATCTCCTCCAGGAGCCTAAGGAATGGCAGATGGAGGTGGGACCTGACACACGGTACCACTGCCAGCCTTCACGGGACTGGCTGTTCCCACTGTACTAAGTCCCTTTACTATACGGTGTCCAAAGGAGCGATGGGGAGGGGGAGAAAAGGCCCATGCCTAGAGGCTCGCCCCAATCCTGGGTTTACATCTACCACATACTGGGCACCCTCAGGCTCACCCTTCACTTCCAGGAGCCCCCGTTTCATGTGGGAAATGAGGGTGAGAGCATTAAAACCTCACAGTGCTGTAACATATATCGTCGGTACACACAGATTTAAAGTCGAAAGCACAGTGCTGAGCACACAGGAGACTCAGCACTTGCTTAGGAAGAGTCTGGCCAACACCACACACGAGGTGCTCCCTGAGTGACCTGGCACAAGGAAGGGTCACAAGGACAGTCACAAGCCTGAACATGTTTTCCCCATTTGGAATTACTCTGCCTGATTTACATGGAAAGTTAAGAGAATGGAGATGTTAGAGTGTTTTTTGATAATATCTTGTTTGATGTCTTCCTTTCTGGGATGATGGCTAACATGTATCATATGGCTGTTTTTGCCCAATTTCAGTCATTAGATTAAGGATGGATGAGGTAGTTTGTCCTCAGGGGGCAAAAAGAATCGATGTGAGTAAGCATGATTAGTAACAGTGCCCGTGAGTAATGCAGCCAGGGACGGGGACGTGAACAAAGGTGTGGACGGTTACTATGACCCACCGTGCAGCTGCTCCCGTGTCCACATGGGTCATGCTCTGTCCACCTGGAGGTGGACACTCTCTTGTTATCTCATATCCACAGATCACTGCAGGACACTTTTCTTATGAGGTAGAACTGGTCATACTTTAGAGTAGTGGACAGTGTGTTTCTGATCATTTTCTGATGCTAGTGAGGCCAGAGAAAGCCGTTGCTGTTTCTTTTGCTCCGCCTGCTTCTATACTTCCTATGCAGCAAGCATTGCACTGGGTGAAAGTGACATGACAATTCAAGAGTCACCTCCAGGGGCTCACAAATTAGTGGGGGACATGCTCATGCTGAGGAATTCTTGTTCTGGCTGTGCAGGAACCTTGTGGTTTCAAGTTCATGGGACACAAAGGAGGGTGTGGCCAGGTCTATGTGAAGAGTAAGAAGGGCGTGGAGGTGGCAATTAGATATCTGAGGTGTTTGAACCTCATGGATGAAGGAGGACACCAGGGGCAAGTTCCTCTGCCTGAGTCAGAAACCCTGGCCAGAGAAACAGGGTGCTCTTATTGATTACTCAGTTTCATCCAATTTAATACTGAGAGTAGGGCTCCCTCAAACCAGAAGGTAAGTATTAGGATCAATGACAGAGGAGCCAAAGCCACGCACCCAAGAGACATGGTGGGAGGAAACAGTCTTGAGCAAGAGCAATTCTACAAGTCTTCCCAAGATGGGAGGCTAAATGGACCGCGCTTGCCTCACTTTCCCTCCAGCCACTAAGGTCTTGGTGGCATAGGTGCCAGCAGAGCCAGGCTTTGACCATACCACAAACTCCATCCCAAACTGCAATCCCAGGCTATTAAAAATCATGTAAATAGAGGAGTGCTGAGAGCAGTGGCCGTTTCTGCAGAAAGTGCAGCCAAAGACTGTGGTCATTGTCCTGCATTAAGACTGTGCTGGCCAACGTTTAGGATGCTCTTAGTAGCGTGGTAGTTTCCGTGCAGTGTGCAGTGTGCATACTTCATGTGACTCGCCATGGCAATGGAGTGTGAGGGTTGGGATCACAGACCCCCTGGGGCTGGATCCCGTCTCCTTCACACAAATGTGTCCTTAGGCAAGTTACAAAACATTCTCTCTGTACTTTAGTTTTCCATCTGTAAAATGGGAATGATAATATTAATCTTCAAAGTTATTATGCAGATTGGGTTAATATATGTAAAACATTTAGAATAGAACTTGCCACATAGTATGTACTGTAGCAGGAGCATTGGCTATTGTTATCTACCTCTTTTGTGTGTGTTTGTGCTCCCATGCGCACACACAGGTGCGCAGGGTAATGGGGATTGACCCCAGGGCCTCATGCATTGCTGGGCAAGCACTCTACCACTAAACTATGTCCCCACTCTTTTTTATAATTTTATTTTGAAACAGAGTTTCATAAGTGGCCCAAGTTTGACTCTCCTGCCTCAGCCTCCTGGGTAGCTAGGATTACAGGCATGCACCACAATGCCTGGCTTATTTTTCTTATCTTATTATTATCATTCAACTTTATAGCAAGGGGCTGTTAGATAGGTCTAGTAGTTTTCATTTCACAGGGAGCCTCTGAGAGTATAAATGACATGCCCCAAATCAAACTGCTTGCAAATGGCTGAGTTGGAATTCGGTTTCAGATCTTTCTGACTCCATATTTTTCCCACTAGCCTGTGTTCTTCTGCTTGGGATCAAACATTTATTCCTTCACTTCTCTGTTTAGTGAACACAGGGCCAACTTTGTATTCGCAATAGACTAGGTGTTAGGGATCCATTCACTGAGTTCCCCTATCTGAAACTGATCACCAGCTCTGCATGTTTGATTTTTGAAATGAGAAAACAATTAATGATTAGTTAATGAAGATAACTTATTGACAAGGTTTTTTTTTAAAAAAAAAACATCTGCTATTAGAGCCAAGAGATGGGAATTAATAGGATCCTAGGAGTGACACATTTGGAAACAATTGGCAGAAATATTTGCTGAGTTAAATAATTCAGACCTAACACCCTCCATTTAGATTGGAAGGAACCAAGGTCCAGAGAAGTGGGGCACCTGGTCTATGTGCCCACAAGATCATTGTGGGGACCAGAACCCAGGCCTATGGACTGCCACCAAAAGAGAGTGGGCCGCACACAGGTGGGCTGAATCAGACCCACCTGGGTGCCTGGGTGGCCCCTCCCACCCACCACTCCCAGTCATTCAGGAGAGCTAGACTCTCACTTCCATTTTTTCTAGAGAGTTCAGAAACCCAGGCCCCACAGCAAGGATGGAAGAGTCATCGTGCTCAGTGACTAACACAGAGCAAGCCCATGGCAAATGTTCAGCTGGGAAAAATGATCAGGCTCCTCTGATGTTTCACCCTGACTTCTGAGTAGCCCCAAAGAATCCCAGAGCACACGGTCAAAAGGAGAAAGGGGAATTACATTCCTCAAGAACCTTTCTCAGCTGGGTGGAGGTCCGCAGGTGCTGTGGAAGGAAGGGCCAGGACAGACGTGGAGTGGGCAGGCCTGGGTTTGAATCCTGACACTGCTCTGTGACCTTGGCGCCCTCACAACTCCTTCCTACCAACTGTAGTAGTTTGGACAAGTTACCCAATTTTTCAGAGCCTTGGTTATTTTAAAGCTGGAAAGGAGATAACAACACATGCATTAGAGTTGTTTTTAAGATAAAATAAATTTATGCATATAAAGAGCTGCCCATAATTTCTAGCACATAGTAAACACTCAGTAAACCAAACATTAGGATTACAGACATCGTAAATAAACACTCATATTAGACTCACAATAAAGCAGGTCTTGCGCTCAGTGCTGAGAATACAAAGTTCTTCATCTAATGGGAAACACACTGTTTTCTCATTTAATCTTCAATCTCTGAGTACTTATAATTATCTCCATTTTATAGGTGATGCACAGAAGATTAAGTAGCTTGTTCAGGTCACATAGTTAGTGAGTGGCAGAGCTAGAATTAACTGGGCTCTCTTAACTGGACCCTGAAGTAAGTGTCCTCTCAAGGACAATGAGGCTGATTGACCTTTCTACTCTGTTGCTTCCAAAAAACAAAGGAAGTGTTCAGGTAAAAGCTTACTTCTCCCTTTCATTACTTTAGAAAAAGAAAACGTGGTATGACATTCAGGAGTGGGTGAAATTCCTGAGGGACCTGCCTCCAAATCCATATATGCTCCTGATTCTTCAAGATGCCAGGCCTGGAGACCTACACCCCTTCAGCTGTGTCAGCCCACCTCTGCAGTACACCCCAATTTGTCAGGAGTATTTCTTTAGGGTTGTCTAAATTAGGCAGAGCCATGATCACAGTGGTTATGAATGTGCCTCTTTGATTAAGGTTCTGGACCTGCCATCTTATTTATTTTGCAAACCTGGGCTGGTTTGATTGGATTTCTTTCTCTTCTTTTTTTTTTTTTTTAACATAAGTAGATTCTGAAATTGGAAAAATAAAATATTCCACAGCTGAGAGAAAAGAATTAACTTGGAGAATGAGCTCAGGTGGTGTCCACAGAACATACAGTTTTTGCATTGAAATAAAGGCAACACCACCTGCGCCCTTGCTGTGGGGACTTGCTCTATCAACAGCCCACAGTGCGTGGCAAGAGAGGGACAGGGACGAGGAGTCAGCCATCCTGGGAAGGCACCAACCAGGACCATTCTCAAATATGAATAATAATACCAGTTACTAAGCACCTGGTAAATACAGGTGAACAGTAGGGTAAAGTGTGGAAGGTAATCCATAGCCCTTCAGATCAGGGAGTTGAAGCTAGAGAGAGATGGATTTCAGACTTGGCTTTCAGTAGCTATGAAACAGGAGTAAATTCTCTTTCTGAGCCTCAGTTTTCTCCTCTGGGAAGTAAAGATATCATAAGGTAACATTAGCAGGCGCATGTTATGGGTCAGGCATGTTCTTAGTAATACCTGACTCCCCGACCCCACCCTCTGTATTCCACATCAGGAGGAAGGGGGCCCCAGAAGAGCTAAGTAGCTCGTAGAAGTCCACACAACTAGGAACTAGTCGAGCCAGAATTCAACCCCGGGCCACCTTCTAACATACACTACTGTTCCTTTTACACAAACCTCAGAGGACTCTTGGGAAAATGAAATGGGGGAAAAAAGAAAAAGTGTGTTAAAGATATTTAGAGTAATTAGCAGCCCAGCCTTCAATACTTTGAGGCCATAATTAATATTAGTATAACATTTCTGTGGCCTGGGGACAGAACTAGGCATTTTGCAGAGGACTTCAAAAGGACAAAACTCCTATTATCTGTTTCTAGTAAGACTACATTTACAGACGTTGAAGGATGGAATACCTGTCCAAGATCTCCTGAGTTTGTATCAAAAAGAAAACCCACATGTGCTCATGTCATAAATGATGAAAAGCTCCTCTCTGATGTGTATAATTAGTTGAGTGCTTTCTGCCTTTTCTCTCAAGTGAGGCCTTTTTGGGGCTGAGGAAGAAGGGAAGCTCATGTGGGCAGGGCCACCATGCTGCCTGTGACGGGCTGGCACTGGACAGTTCTCTTTGAGATGGGCAGGGTTTGCATGCAGCTTCTCTAAAGGGTGGGAAGGTCCCTGGGTTAGAGGTGGACTTTAGCACCTGGGCAAGCCCCTTGGCTGTCAGAGCCTCAGTTTCCTTATCTGTAAAAGGAGGATAAGAACATCTACTTCTTTTTTTTAAAAAAAAATATTTTTTAATTGCCAATTGATCTTATATTTAATTTATTTATTTATATGAGGTGCTGAGGATTGAACTCAGGGCCTCACACATACCAGGCAAGCACACTACCACTGACGCACAACAGCAGCCCACATCTCCGTCTTCTTTTTTTTCTTGGTGGTGCTGGGGATTGATCCCAGAGCCTTGTGCATGTGAAACAAGAACTCTACTAACTGAGCTATATCCACAGCCCTCATGTCTACTTCTTAGAGTGGTTGTTATAGTGTATTGTCAACTATCAAAACTTTCTGTGGCCCTCAGAACACTTCATTCATATAATCATTGATTGTTATTAGTCATAACAAAAACACATCGAAGTTTTGCAGTTAATAACTTGTTCAGTGCATATCATTTAAATGCTTCAAGATTAAGCAGTTTTCTTCTTCTGCCTCCAAGAAGCACCAAGAATAGAAAGAACAATTGGAGAGATCTATACTGTGATCTTGGCTTCTATCATTACCTAGCATTGTGACAATAGACAGGTTTCTTTTTTTTTTTTTTTTTTTTTTTGGTGTGCTGTGTGGTTTGGGGATCAAGGTGTCACTTTTAATAAAGTTGCCCCCAAATGCTAGGACCCAAGATACCCCTTTGTTGGAAAGAAAATTGAAAAATTCATAAAAGCATGAGCAGGTTTCTGAGGCTCTATTTCCTCATCTGTAAAATGGAGAAATAAAGACCCATCATATAGTGTTGCGCTGGAGACAAATGAGAAAAACCTTCCTGAGAAGTCATTTGTCAATAACCATTCATTTCTTCCTCCCTGACAACCTCCCTGTGCCCAGACCTAAAGACCTTGCATGAACAAAGGCTTGGTTTAGTTTCACTCAACAAACATTCAGAAACAGTGTAACAGCCTCCGCAGGGAAGGCAGCTAAAGGCACAGAGAAGACCATACACTAGGCAAGAAGCCAGAGAAGATCTGCCTCTAGGAGACTCTGCAGCCTAAGAGGAGCGTCAAAAGACCTAAGGCCAAGTAGTTATAAGAGACAAAGCATGGGCCACCTCAGCTGATCCTTTCTGTGTCAGTCACTGTGCTAAGGACACTTCACACATTTTGTCACTAAACCCCTACACTAAGAGGTAAATGCCCCTCTACTGCTCATAAAAACAGAGTTTATGCCCATCTCGATTATCAACTGTCTTCAATGTGCAGTTTGTAGAATAGTAGGTCAAGTTTAAAGGAAAGGGCAAGGTGCCTAGGGTATTCCCAGTCACCCAGTGCCTCTTGAGAATCTATGGTGCAGGAGCCTGCCATGGGTCCTAGGAAGAAGAGTCATCTGCTTCTACCCTCAAGGCCTGTTATGTATTAAGACTTCTACCCTGGAGCGTAGAGTCTGGTGGTAACTTCCAGCCCTGGTCCCAAGCAGTAAACAAATGGTGGTAACTCTGAATGAGCAGCGGGGGCTAGAAGAGCCCAGAGGGGAGCCTCTAGCCCAAAGTGGGTGAGGTGGGGGTGGGGATCAGAGAAGGCTTCCTGGAGGAGGTAGCTTCTAATACAAGGTATCCAGGTAAAGGATTTTTTTTTGCACATTTTTTTTCCATGCAAAAGAAGAGTATATGCCAAGCCTTGGATATGAGATAAGCAATGAGCAGTTTCATGAGTGGTTTGTAATCAGCCTGTTAGCCTTGGCACCTTCTTTTGTAAATTATTATTTGTTCTTCTTAGATATACATGATAGTAGAATATACTTTGACATATTATACATACATGGAGTATAACTTCCCATTCTTGTGGTTGTACATGATGTGGTACACGTATACACATACTGGTCACACATTCATATATGAACATAGGAAAGTTATGTCCAGTTCATTCTACTGTCTTATTCCCATCCCCATTCCTTTCCTTCATTCCCCTTTGTCTAATCAGATGAACTTTCATCTTCCCTCCCTGCCCCCTTATGTGAGTCAGTATCCGAATATCAGAGAGGACAGTTGGCCTTTGGTTTTGGGGATTGGCTTATTTCATTTAACTTGATAATCTTCATTTCCCCTCAATTACCAGCAAATGCCATAATTTAGTTCTTCTTTATGGCCGAGTAATATTCCATTTTGTATACTACCACATTTTCTTTATCCATTCATCTGTTGAAGGGTTGGTTCCATAGCATAACTATTGTGAATTGAGCTGCTATAAACATGTTGTGGCTACGTCACTAGTATGCTGATTTTTAGTTCTTTGGGTGTATACCAAGGAGTGGGATAACTGAGTCAAATGGTCGTTCCATTCCAAGTTTTCTGAGGAATCTCCATACTTCTTTCCAGAGTGGTTGCACCAATTTGTAGTCCCACCAGCAATGTATGAGTGTAGCTCTTCCCCACATCCTCACCTTGACACCTTTTTACAGAGGGAGGCAGAGAGCTATGGATTCTGCTGTGCAGTTGTGGGGCTTAAGCCAGGGGGTGGGAGGTCTTACCCAGTTGTTGAGAGCCACAGCCGAAGGGGCCCCAGCAAACTTTCAGACTGCCAGCTGATGATTGGCTCACAGAGGCCCCAGCAACTTCTAGCTGATTGGCTCCTCTGCGGTGATGCTCATTGGGCTGTTTCCTGGCCCTTTCAGACTACAGAGCTGCTCATTGGGGGACTTTTTTTGGCTCCGCCCACGCAACCCAGCCAATCGGCCTCAAGAGCAGGAGGAGTGGGGGAGGTTGAGAGGCTTGTGGGAAGCCGATGGTGGCAGTTGGGCTCTGAGGGTTTTTCCTGAGGAGCTGTTTTGTTTGACGTGTGTGGTTCTAAAAATAAAGTTCGTTTCTTTTGACAAGTGGCTCCTGATTGTGCCCAGCCAGACTGTGGCATTTGGTGGGCCGCAGGGGGAATGACTGAGGGTAAGTGATAAGGTAAACTGCTCGCCCCTGAGGGCAGGGCGAGAGGATGGGTAGCCATTTTAAGATTCTTCTTTTGTTTTGCTTCACTTTTGTTTTAAGTTGCCTGTCCCTGGAGATGAGTGAGACGGAAGAAAAACCGCTCACATCTGAGGAAAGACTATTTGCATCTGAGGAACAGATAGGGAGAAAGGACGGATGGACATCTCAGGAGGATAGAAAGGCTATAATGAATTTTTGTTGTTCCATTTTTATTTCATTCTGTCTCGGTTTTGTTTGGCGTCATCTTGTTGGGTTGTATTATAGTAGAAATATGGGATCAGAAATTAGTAAAAAACAAACTGAAAGACTGTTAAGTTAATTGTTAGAGGAAGGAGGCATCTCAGTAAAATCAAGAACAGTCAGGGCATATGTTGATACAATACAAAAATGTAGCCCATGGCTTTTTAAGGGGGAGTTGTTGAATATATCACAATGGAACCATCATGGTGAAGATTTAAAAAGAATAGAAAAGAAAAGCCCAGGAACTCTGCCAGTTGGCACATTGACATTGTGGGCGTTGGTATCTTGTTTGCTTAGTCCAAAGCCTTCAGTTCAGACAAAGGTAGAGGAAGGAGAAGACATATTGATTCAAGTAAAAGAGAAGGCCTCTCGAGCTAGTCAGACAGAGGAAAAGATTCAAGTAAAAGAGAAGGTCTCTCGAGCTAGTCAGATAGAGGAAGAAAGCTTAGAGCAGAAAAAGCCATCAGGGGAAAAGTTACAACAGGAGACTGCTACTAACACCTTTCTATCACCAGAGGGCGTAAGTGTCCAACCAACAGCGCCACCTCTACAGAAGACTGCTACTAACACCTTTCTATCACAGAGGGCATAAGTGTCCAACCAACAGCGCCACCTCCATATGCTGGGAGGCTCCCAACCTCCACAGTTGATAGTTGGGATCCTGAGACAGGATCTCAAATATTAACATGCCCTGTATTTGAGGCAGGAGAGCAGCGAATTCACCATGCTTTAAATTTCAAAAAAGTGAAGCAGCTAAAAGAGGCTGTAACAACCTATGGTCCTCAAGCACCCTTCACTGTAAGCATGGTCGAATCCATTACCAACTTGAACATGACGCCAGCAGATTGGGCTAATATGTGTAAAGCTGTGCTAAATGGAGGACAGTACCTGTTATGGAAGGTTGCCAATGAGGAATTTTGCAAGGAGACAGCTAGGCAAAATGCAGCAGCTGGTTATCCTCAGAGAAATCTAGATATGTTGTTAGGAAAGGGACCTTATGAGGATCAGCAGCAACAAATTGCATATGATCCTGGTGTACACGCACAAATTGCTGCAGATGCAGTTAGGGCATGGAAGACATTACAAGGGCATGAAGGTTTACAAGGTCAATTATCTAAGGTAATACAAGGAGCTAATGTATGAGTGTAGCTCTTCCCCACATCCTCACCTTGACACCTTTTTACAGAGGGAGGCAGAGAGCTATGGATTCTGCTGTGCAGTTGTGGGGCTTAAGCCAAGGGGTGGGAGGTCTTACCCAGTGGGAGTGCGAGGGCCACCAAAAGACTGTAAGGCAGGGCAATGAGTTGATCAGTTTCCTGTGAGGACTCTCACTCCGGCTGATGGATGGCCAGTGCACCGGAGCAGGGTAAGCCTGCAGGCAGGGACACCAATGTTGTCTATGGCCCTGGCTACACGTCCACTGATGAGGACCTGAAAGAAGATAGAGGCAGTGGGGGAGGAGAGGCTTCAACAGATACCTGGAAGGTAAAGGGAGAGGATCTGGTGTCATTGCTAAGCTATTGAACCTGGAAAAGAGGGTGGGGGCGATGGCAAAGCCCCAGGCCTGGGGTGGTGGTTCTGCCCCCAGCTGGTGGCGGTGAGAGCAGAAACACCAGGAGGGGTAGAGCAGGGGTGGGAGCGCAGAGAGGCGTGCAGGTCAACTCTGCACTTTGAGTTAGAGTGCTGGAGTCTGGAGTTCCAGGCAGAGGTCAAGGTGGCCGCTTCAGGTGGATACCTGGAGAGGCGGCCCATTCAGTACCTAGAGCTTGATGGGAAGAGGTTTTCTTAAACGGAACCACTGTTGGCTCCAAGTAACTTCTAAACCTGGTCCCGATTCATCTTTTGAAAGCCCTGTGGGGCAGATCTGCCCCGACTTCCACCCTGTAGCTGTTTGAAGACAGCAGGAGGATCTTTCCTGAGAAGACCAAAGACCTCCGTGAGGAATCAGACTCTGAAAGGCTGGAAGAAACTGCAGGAGAGCCTCTAAAAATGGGGGGACCCTGTTTTTCAGATAGCTAAATTGGGGCCCAGAGAAAAGAGGATACTTTCCAAAGTCGCAGAGAAAGTTGATGGCAGAGCTGGGAATCTTCTGTCATGTGCATCATGTGGGCAGTGGCCAGGAGACTGAAGAGCTGTCCTAAGGCATCTGGCAGGATTCAGCTGGACTTTAAGCCCTTCCCTCTCCAGGCTCCTCTACCTGCTCCCACAGGAGTGCTGTCTCTAAGCCCTTCCCCATCCAAGAACCTCGGGGAGAGGATTGACTCAGAGGAGGGCCAGCTTTCTCTGATGAGTTGACCCACAGTGCAGAAGTTCCTCCTCTGGACCTGCCCCGGCTAATCTGCCTAGCATGACCATCAACCCCCCTGACCATCACCTCCCTGTACCCCGTGCTTCACCTCAGTGAATGCAGCCTATGTCCATTTCCATGAGCTTACCTGTTCAGCACACCACGGCTCCTGTTGAGTTGAACTCCACCCCCATCACACACACACTCCTGTCTTAGCTGTCAACTGAGGTTCCTTATTGATTTGGGGTTTGACCTAACTGTTTACGGGTCAGATCACTTTTGAAAAGGGTCAGAAGGTGACTGTGGAAAGAAGGAAAACTCATTTGACAGACAGAAAGCTTTCCCAGGACAAGTTCTGCCTTGAGGTAGACTTGGCTTTAAGTTGGGGGAGAGCTTGTACCCAGAAGAGATCCCCCGGCCCTTGGCTGCACTGGCCTTTCCAAGCAAGTCTGTTCAGGTTTTACAGGCAGGAGCTGTCTAGCCCTTCTCTGTGTCTCCAGGATCAAGCTCAAGGCCTACGGAGAGTGAAGTTCATCAAAGGAATGAAGGCAGGGAAGTGGGGAGGGGGAAGTGGCAGGAATCCCCATGTTCCTCTTTTTCCCCGTCCACCTCTCAGCTTGTCTGGTGCCCAGGTGCCCAGCACATCTTCTGCAGGCAGAGGTTCATTAACCAGTAACACACGTTCATCTGCCCAAAGTGACAAAGACTTAGATTTTAAAACTGGAGGGAACTCCCTCTACCTCTTTTTCCTATTTATCAACCAAGGAAATTAGGACTCAGATGGGTTAAGTGCCTTGAACAAGACCACACAGTGTATTTTCACCAATGGGGACAAACACAAGAATCAAGTTTGAGTGTATGTGGGAAGATAGTTCCAAGGCATTCATGCACGCACCATGCTTAGAAGGGATAGGCATTGATGCTCTTGGCTTAGTTTGTGACTGAATTGCCGTGACCCTGGAATAGACAGCAACACTGACTATGCTGTCTCAGAGATTCTGAAACTCTGCTCTTTCCCTAATTATCTACTTGGAGGCAGCAGGATACGGTGTCAAGAACCCACCCAGCAGAGAACTCATTGCTGTGTATTTAACAAAGCCTGGGGCTCCGGGCTCACTCTTGTGAGTACTCTTGGCTTTCAAAACTGGAAGTTGGGGTGAGCCCTCTGAACAACCTTAAAGCTGAAAGGGAGTCCCGATCTCATCCTGTGGCCCCTTGCCAGATTCCCACTGCAGGCACCCATGTCCCTGGGCCATCCTCCACCCTTATCTTTCAGCCATGGGCCTTTCTTCCTGCCAGCCCCCCCCCCCACCTGAGGCCCTCCCCTTCTTCTTTTTTTAAAAATATTTTTAAATTGTCAATGGACCTTTATTTTCTATTTATTGATACGTGGTTCTGAGAATCAAACCCAGTGCCTCACATATGCTAGGCAAGTACTCTGCCACTGAGCCACAACCCCAGCCCTCTCCCCTTCTGTTGATACACCTCACCCCTACTCTACTTCAGCTTCCATTTCAGTCCTCGCCCTTCCCCAAACCATTATCTTTAAGCTTTGTAGCCTTGAGGGAGGTGACTACTGCCTGGCACAGGAGAGGGTACCTCAGTTTCTCAGTTCTCCCACTTTTCAGCACACTGCTAGGCTCTTACTTAGCCAAACCTATCTGAAAGACAGAGGGCAAGAGAGCCAGGGTGTCCCAAGGAGTTAGAGAAGAACAGAGACTGATCAGGAACTCAGGACAGGGGTGGAGGAGGCCACCAGTAAAGTCTGACAGTAACCGTTCACCTCTCCCACCACACACTTAGGGTTCCTGGTACCATTTCTACCAAATGCCAGTTGAACTTCTCAGGCATTTTAACAACCGGAAAACACCCCCTTCCACTCCCACCCACACCCCTATTTGAGAACCATCACATCAAACAATGAAGCTTTTGCATACACTGTCCCCTCATTACAATCTCTAAATTACAAAGCACTTAAATAGTCTATTTAGTCTGTTCTAAGTAAGTAAGAAAGCAAAAACAGCCACACCCTGAGCCCTACTCCAACCTCAAGGAGCTCTGTTTAACCCCCAGTAAGAAAAGTGGAAGGGTATCCTCCTAACTTCCAGGCCCTTCTCTCTCAGTGAAGCATCTGGGGTTCCAGGCCAAGTACCATTTAGAATCCCTGCACACTTGCCATTAGGAAGATGTCAGGGAAAGTGAACAGAAAGCATTTTGTTCAGGGAGGAAATGAATGGGCAGAGAACACACCACGAAAAATCCAACCTGAGCCATATGCTCAGGCCCAGGGTTGCTTTTTACATTTCACTGTTTGTATCCACTCCAGGTCCAGGTGATCATTCTCTCTAACTCTTGCGTGGGACTCCACAGTTTACACAGTGTCCACACACACATTTGACAGACGAAGAAACTAAAACTCGGAGAGGTTGAATAAATTGTTGGAGATTATACAGCTTGAAGAAGGCAGAACCAAGATTAGAAGTCAGGCCATCAGATTGCGGCTGACGATGGTGGTGACAAAGAGCTTTCTGGCCTCTCGAAATTGGTCTCGTGGGCCAGGGTTCATCAGCTAAACTCTCAGCACCGCTACATCACCATCCCGAGTCAGGGGTAGTCAATGGCATTTCAATGGAAGCCAAATAACTCTTTCTGTGTGCATTCTCAGGCAGCGGCATTTTTGTGTCTTATGGTAATTAAATACCGTCATCTTTCATATCTGACAATCTTTAGGGCCCGATGAATGACTGCAGTGCACACTGGGGCCATCATTAACTCCATGGCAAGGAGAACTCTGGGCACTGTCAGCCATTTTGCAGGGCATGGTGTGGGCACCCTGCCTGCCCCCCTCACTGACCTCAAATCGCAGGGTTATTGGCATGTCTGAGTCCTTTGCCTGAGCCAGGGCTCTGAGAGATTATGACTTTTCCTTGAGTGTATGATCTTATTTTAAAAAATGGTGAGGTACTCCGCTGGAATCTTCTATCAGTAAGACACCCGGGGTTGTCAGGGCCTGCGTGTAGCTTGCCCTTCCTGCCTCCTCCTCCACAGGGCCACCAGGAAGCTCCCTCAGATGCTAATGTGACGACAGCTGTTTCAGTCAGTTTTTCCACTGCTGAGACCAAAAATGCCTGAAAAGAACAATTAGAGGAGAAAAAGTTTATTTTGAGGCTCACCGTTTCAGAGGTCTCAATCTATAGATAGCCAACTCCATTCCTTGGGGCCTGATGTGAGGCAGAGCATCATGGAGGAAGTGTGTGGGAGAGGAAAGTAGCTGGGGACGTGGTACCAGGAAGCAGAGAGGGAGTCCACTCCCAAGGGACAAAATATATACCCCAAAGGCCCATCCCCAGTGACCCACCTCCCCTGGCCACATCTTACCTGCCTATAATTTCCACCCAGTTAATCTCTACCAGGGGATCAACTCACTGATTATGTTAAGTCTGTTATAATAGAATCATTTCACCTCTAAACTCTCTTGCATTATCTCACATATGAGCTTTTGGGGGACTCCTCACATCTAAACCACAACAATGGCGCTCCCTCTTACCCTCCAGATAAAGGCCAGTTCCTTGGCCTGGCACCTCCAGGCAACCACCCCCTGGGCCTTCCCCTAGTGCCTCCACCTCACCCCAGCAACTGTCCCTTACAACCATCCATGCTATTTTAAAAAGGTGTCCCCAGCAGTCCTGCTGTCTCAGGCTTCTGAACGCTTGTACATGTGTCCTTCTCTGCCTGGAACGCCCTGTATCACTTCTCAGGAAACCTTCCCTGACCCCGAGAGTCAGCTGTGCCACAGTGTGCTCCAGCTCCATAGCTGTAGTGTGAGCCAATGAGCATGACCCGGGAGGTGCTCACATGATAGGTATGGATGCAAGAACTGCTCGTGTCACCTCTCTTGATGGGCATGAGCAGAGTGCTTCCGAGCATGGGCCTAGAGTTCAGATTCTGGCTCCATCACCTCATGGCTTTGTAATCTCAAGCAAAGTATGTACCCTCTCTGTGTCTCAGTGTCCTCATCTACAAAATGAGGACCAATGATAGTACTTTTTTCCTCTTTCTTTCTTTCTTTCTATTTATTTATTTATTTATTTATTTATTTATTTATTTATTTATTTATTTGTAACAGGGTCACTCAACCACTGAGTCACATCCCCAGCCATTTCTAGTTTTTATTTGAGACAGGGTCTCATTAAGTTGCTTAAAGCCTCACCAAATTGCTAAGGCTGGCCTCAAACTTGTGATCCTCCTGTCTCAGCTTCCTGAGTCACTGGGATTATAGGCATGCGCCACCAAGCCTGGCAATAGTACCTTCTTTACAGAGTTGTGATAGGGATGAATAAATAAGTACTTAGAAAATGTCTGGCATGGAGTATCCTACACATGTGAACTGGTATAAATGACGATGTCCGTGATGGACAATTTCATCCTGATCACCATTTTGTGCAGGGTGTATATGTGTGTTATCTTAACTACACTATGAACATTTCAAAGCCATGCCAAGGACCATATTTGCTTTTGCTTTATTTCTGATGTGTTTGTGTTTGTGTGTGTGTGTGTGTGTGTGTGTGTGTGTGGTTTTGAGGACTGAACCTAGGTCCTCCAGCCTGCCAGACGAGTATTCTACCACTGAGCCACAACCCCAGCCCTTATTTCTGAATCTCTGTATCAGTCTATGATAGATATGGTTTAGATATCAGGTATCCCCCAAAAGCTCATGTGTGAAACAATGCAAGAAATTTGGAGGTGAAATGATTGGGTTATGAGAGCCTTAACCCAATCAGTGAATCAATCCCCTGACAGGGATTAGCTGGGTGGTAACTACTGAAGGCAGGCAGGGTGGGGCTGGAGGGGGTGAGTCAGTGGGGACGTGCTTTGTGGCATATAGTTTATATCTGGAGAGAAGAGTCAATGCCTCCCATTCCTGGTGCCATGTTCCCAGGTGCTTTCCTGTGCCACAGCTTTCTGCCATGTTGTTCTGCCCTCACCTTGAGCCCTGAGGAATGGGGCTGTCTAGGGACTGAGACCTCTGAAACTGTTGAGCACCATATAAAGTTTTTCTCTTCTAATTGTTCTTGCCAGGTCTTTTGGTCACAGTGATGAAAAATCTGACTAAAACAGACTGTCTTCTTTTGTCTCCTTTTATTGCAGTTACTAATATAAATACATTTTATAGATGAGTAACTAGAGGCTCAGAGAAGTTAAGTAATTTTCCCATAAGAGACAGGATTAAAGCTGAACCCAGGTCTCTGAGACCCCCAAGCTCTGCCCTTGTGCCTTTCTTTACCAACTGTCCCCCAAACACTGGCTACTTGTTAAGAATGGGACTCTCTCCTCTGATAATTCATAAGTCCCTGCACACAATGAAAGCTATTTAATGTTGCTGATGAACTGAACAACCTCAGGGTCCTCCCACTATGCCACACCTGGAAACTGGACAGAGAGGCATGATTTGGGTGACAGTGCTGGTTTGATCTAGATGCTTATATATGAATAAATGAGCCCTCATCTTTGAAGACTTGGAGACCCCATGTGTTTGATTTCACTGTGGGCATCAGGACTGGTCATGCTCATCAACTTCTGACCTGCATGTTGAACCACAGGTGCCCTCCTGAGACCAGGCTCCCAAGAGCCAGTGGGTTGTCCAGAGGGTGACTCAGCAGTAATAAAAGAGTATCACACTTCGGTTGTTAGCTATTTTCCTGCTCCTTCTTTCTCAATGTATTTTGCTTTGGGGCCCCTGTTATAAATGCTGAAGAGTGGTCACCATGGAGATATTTAGTGCTTTATGATTTATTCATTCGACATCCCTTTATCATGACTATGGATTAATAGTTAATAATTTTTTTAAAAAAAAATACTCCAGGCACTGTGCTGCTTACCTCACATACATTATCTCATTTAATACTCATAATAATCCTGTAAAGTAGGTATTATCTCTGTTTAGATTATAAAACTAAAATCCAGAGATATTAAGTGACTTGATTAAGGTCACACAGTTTATAAGCTTCTAAGTAGCATAACCAAAACTTGAACTATGGAATGTCTAACACCAAGATCCAATCCCTTTCTGTGATTTACTGCTTGGGCCCAGAACTCTGAAGGAGACTCCCTATGATCTCTGTTCAGGAAGTAGCAGCGAGGAGCTTTTGGTGTTCTGAATTTGTGTGTATATAAATTTTGAAATGTCTGAGGTGTTGGAAGCCACCAGCAACTGCAAATATCCCTGAGAACTTGTAGGAAGAAAAAAGAAAAAATCTCCCTAGAAAACTGTACTTGCAAAACTCAGATAAGCAAGAGACCTTTATTGACAACGCTATGCACAAATAACAGTAAAAAGAGTCACATCAGGCTTGCTGGAGAGACGCAGTTGGTATCTGCACCTGCAAGAAGAGGGTGTAAATTGGAACTTGCAGCAGAGCTTTATAAATGCATGGAGGCTTACTCCCAGGCAGCAGGAGAGAAGCAGGAACCTGAGCAGGCACAAGGGCCAAGCCCCTCACCTGCTGCTCTCCTTACCACATGCTGAGGGTTTCCCATGCACCAGGCCCAGCTCTGTTCTGCCACTGGAGATATGGAGACAAGGGAGTGTGAGCCCCTCCCTCAGGACTCCACTGTACACTTGGCACTTGAGCAAAGGCCATGACTCTTCATCATCCAGAGGTGATGAAGGCGGAGTACACGGCCCCTCCCACAAATGCACCAACCACAGACTGAGGAGGGGAAGTGAGTTGTTGGCCAGTAAGTGGAAACCAGAAGAGAGGTCTCTTAAGCCATATATATATATATATATATATATATATATATATATATATATATATCTTGTTTCATTCCCGGCACCCTGTTTTACAAGACCTGGCCCAGAACAGTCTCTCAGTAAATGCACAATGCATGAATTCATTCTAATTCCTTCTGAAGAGGAGCACAGGAAGGAGAGGAGGTCAAAGAAGGCGCCTCTGTAGCCTCTCTCCCCTGCCTTCCCTCCTGGCCACAGCAGCAGAAAGGAGGATGCAG
Source organism: Spermophilus citellus (assembly GCF_964194105.1). NCBI lineage: Eukaryota > Metazoa > Chordata > Mammalia > Rodentia > Sciuridae > Spermophilus > Spermophilus citellus. The sequence goes on from NC_138183.1 coordinate 189,142,933, forward strand.
ACCAGGGGAGACATTTGCTCCTTGTGAAAGAGCTTTGCAAGTGAGGTTTCCATTGCTGAGCTGCCCAATACAGAGCTTTCCCCTTGGGAACAGCAAGGTCCCCTTTCTTAAGATTCTCAGAGCAGAAATGGTGAGGGAAGGAGAAGGGCCCAGCCAAGCATCTGGAGCTCTGGCTCCAGGCAAGTAAGTAAGGGTCTGTGTGGGCCCAAGGGCTGGAGGGTCCAGGGTGGTGGCCTATCTTTTTTCCTATTCAAACATACTCCAAAGGAACAATACCCTCCTGGACAGACTGCCCAGGCCACTCGCATAAGCTGCCCACTCAAGAAGCCTGTCATGCCCATCCACTCAGTTCTGGGACCTGCAGTTGCCCCACACAGAGCCACAGGGTATTCACCTCTATTAGGAAGGCAGAACAGGGACAAAAGTGCACATGATCCCCGAGGAGACAGTGGGGAGAGGGTGGGTCCGCTGTAGCCGGTGTTTGAGGAGAAGAGAACTTGGGGAGGGACCCAGGGAGGCAATAGATAGGCGGCAATTGAACTCAGCTTCAAAAAATAGAGGATTTGGACCAGAACTTTCCTTGTCCCCACAGGAGAAATTTCTTTTAGAGTGAGTTTTTAGATCTGTGACCAGTGACCTTATACTTGAAATCTCAGTAGATCAGCAGCCTTGGCGGGCTTCTGAACAGTATCAAGGTCTAGCCTGAGGTCCTTACTAAGTCACAAAGCGAGTCTGTAGCCTCACAGACCAGCTTGTCAGACCCCGGACCCTACTCTCTTCCCTAAGGGCATTCTTACTGCCTTCAGCCATGGACTAAGACAGCCTGTGTTTTACACAAGGCTTAGAAGACAGAATTTAGTCTTTGGATTTATGAGGACCACTTACTAGTGGTAAGCCTCAACAACCTCACCTGTAAAATGGGAATGATGTGAACACCATCCTCTAGAGGTTGCTGTGCACATCAGAAAAGTTAAGAATGCGAAAACATAGAGTAGGGGCTCACTTCCATCACAGCCATTATTAATATCAAGTGACACGCCTCGAGGTTGACTCCTGGGAGGGGGCAGGAGCAAGGACTGGGTTATCTCTCCCAGCTGGCCGTACTGGATTAGTCACTGCCCCCTCTACTCTGGTGGGCTGGCGTGGGGGCAGTCAGTCAGCCCAGGCAGTTACTTCTGCTGCTGGCTTCTGTCCCAGGCTCTGTTTCCATTAAAGTGCTGCCTGAGGACAGCTAGACTAAACAAATGACCCTGTCCATTTTTGCAGTCTCCCTGGCCCAAGGTTTCTCTGGGTGGGGGTGGGGGTGGGGCACTGCCAGACAGGTCATATTGGCTTCCAGGTACTGTCCCCTCCCATCAAAGGGCATCCTGCTAGCTCCCTTCTGGCCCAGGACTTTAGCACTGCCCATCTTCTGGGGGTACCATTCACATCCTGTGGCTATCCTGGCAACTCTCCTCATGGAGGTTGAGGTTTCAAACACTTGAACTGCCTCAGTGGACTCCTGGCTTCTGAGAGGAAGTGTGTCTGGAGTGGGGCGGGGGAAAGGTGAGGCTGAGCACCAGGCCTGCATCAGATCCCAGTGGCTCCATCGCCCATGTAGGATCCATGCTGAAGGTGGCAGCTTGCATGGGAAGTGACCCACTCTAGTGCCTGTCTCTTTCCCTCTTTCTCTCCTAACACCCCCACCCCAAATTCCACACCAGATTTGCTTTATAACTCCTTGGTATGAAAGACGGGGTTACCTAAAAAGCAGAGAGTGATGCATCTTCCACTACTAAATCCACATCACTGAGAGGCTTCGTGTTCTGCTGTACTTGCAGTCTTCAGAAAGCCGTCCCTGATCCCAGAAAGAGCACACCCTCTGGAATATGGCACCCACTGTGGTTTGAATCCTGCTCTCTCAGACTCTTAGTCTCCTTTGCAAAATAAAGAATGTTCATGAACAACAAGCAAAGCAGAGTACTTTGTAAACTGTGAACTTCAAAAATATTTCTTTCCCACTGATTGTGTCATTTAATTTCCTCATAGCTCTGTCATTCCTTGCAATAAACTATCTGTCCCATCTTGCAGGCGAGAAAACTTTGGCTCTAAGAGGTTAAGAGGCTTGTCTGTGGTTATGTGTTTAATAAATGGCAGAATCTACACTAGAATCTAATTTCCTAACTTCTTTACCCCATAATATATTCAGCATAGAAAGACTAAGCTCTCTGTATACATAGCTTATCTGGATGGTAAACATTTACCTCTAGACTGGCCACATTCACGGCATCACCAGGAATTTTATTTGCTTTATTTGTCAATAGCAACTACTTAACCACATACCCTTGGGCACTTTACCTACCTGCTCCAAGACTAAGGTTTTCACTTATAAATTTATGATAATAATACCTGTTGCTCTGGATAACTGAAAGGAATAAATAAAAGATTGATTTCAATCTCCTCATCTGTAAAATGGGAAGAAAAAAACAGTACCTGCTCTGCAGTATGATAAATTAGCTGAATGACTACATGTAGAGGGCTCAGAAGAGTGCCTGTTAACATAGTATGTGTTCAATAAATGTTAATAGTAGTTTTTAACCACCCAGACACCAGGAGGGCTCACTTGACTCAAAAGTCATCTTCTCTCTGAAGCCACTTGGTCTAGGATTTCAGCAGTGCCTGCGCATACCCAGGCCATAGTCTCCTTCCTTACTCTGTGTGTTCTCATATTTATCAACTCAGCCCTGGAGGCTTTGTGAAATCAGATTACTGGGCCTCACCACAAAGCTCAATAAGCCTGGAGATGGACCCCAGAACTTTCATCTCAAACACATTATCACACCCACTGGTGATGTTGAAGCTTCTGGTCCAGAACCACATTTTAAAAATTAAAGCTCTAAAAGTATGAGAGAAGCACAGTGAAGTTGCTGACATGGGCAGCTAGTTTTTTGTTTTGTTTTGAATCTTGTCTGTTTTTTTTTCCCCTGGCTAGAATTTAAGCTCAATGGGTTGGGTCCAGAACTTTTATTCTGTTCATCTTTCCCCACACACATACCTAGAATAGTAGGTGCTCAGTAAACATGGGTCAACTAAATCTTGATCGAATGCTTTAATCTAGATCATTGCTAACACCCAGAGTGTTTCAGTCTTTCCCCATGGTCTTGTTCAGCCCTCCGGGGCTGCTCCTCCAGCGGAGGGGCAGGGTCCAGCTAGCTCATTACTCCTCTGACCTGGCCATGTTTGTGTTCCAGATCACCCAGGAGGCCTGCAGAACCACCCTCGGCTCAGGACTCCGCCGCCACCACTCTCCCATGCCCACACCCCCAACCAGCACCACGCAGCCTCCATCAACTCTCTGAATCGGGGCAACTTCACTCCGAGGAGCAACCCCAGCCCCGCCCCCACGGACCACTCCCTCTCTGGAGAGCCCCCTGCAGGCGGCGCCCAGGAGCCCGCCCACGCCCAGGACAACTGGCTGCTCAACAGCAACATCCCGCTGGAGACCAGGTGCTTGCCGGGGGGTGCCCGCTGGGGACCTGGGCAGGTGGGGGCCATTATACCTGAGACCGACCTCTTCGGGTGGCCTGTTGGGGTGGTCTGTGTCCCTGCCTCCTTCCTGATCAGAGAGGCTGGGGTCAGGTGCACAGCCTTAGGATGTGATTCTCAGATTGCACGAGAAAAGGCGGAACAGAATACGGAACAGAAAGATCATGGGCTTTGGAAACCGTCAGACCTAAGATCCGCTGCTAGCCTGCTGCTTCCCGAAGGAAGGGATGACCTTGGTCCAGTGGCTGGACCATCGCTCCCTTGTCTCCCTTCTCTGAAATGGTCATGATGCCGACTGGGTAGGGCAGCTTTAGAAGTAGGCGAGAGCCGATGTGTGCAAAGGAAGCAGCCACAGGTGTGACAAAAGCAGGCTCTCAGTTCTGGTTTGATTGGGGTCCTCTCCTCTCCTGTTTCTACCATGATTTCATCACCCTATGCCTAACATCAGGCCTGTCTGACCTGGGTGGGTGTTCAATAAACCCCAGTTCCCCTCCCCTCATCCTCTCCTGCTGTCCTATCCCCTTTATACCCAAAGCCCTAGTGACCCCTGAGGATCAGTGTTGGTTGCAAGGGCTTTCAATGTGTGGTATTATGCAATCCTCCACCTTCATGAGATGGGGCTTGCTAGGATGACCCCCATTTGGGAGTTTTGGAAAATAAGAATTAGAGCAGATCCTAGCTCAGGGTCACACGGGCAGGTAATGCACAACTCAGATTTGAACCCTGTTTTCTTGACTCGCTGTCCAGTGCTGTTCCCAACACCCCAGATTTCTTCTTTATTCCAACCATGTGTTGGAATGCTTCCCTCAGCTCAGGGACAATCAGTCAGTCTGAGTTCTCTAGCCACTACTTAGCCACTATTTTTCCAAAATGAAACATTTTTTTTAGTACATTTTTAAAAATTATTTTTTTGTTGTTGATAGACCTTTATTTTTTTTATTTATACGCAGTGCTGAGAATCGAACCCAGTGCCTCTCACATGCCAGGCAAGTGTGCTACTGCTGAGCCACAGCCACAGCCCCCAAATGAAACATTTTTAATGATTATAAAAACCATACAGCTCACTGTAGAATATGCAGGAAGATACAAAGAGGAGAATTCAATTTACCTGTCACCCTACTACTCTGAGATGAGCACTATTGACTATGGGGAGGGCATGGCCTTTCCCTGCTCTCTACACTGAAGGCAGAGTATCCTGGGGGACACAGTGGTACCACTTCATCTTCTACCCTATCTACATATCTTTTTTTTTCCAGTACTGAGGATTGAACCCAAGGGGTGCTTACCCACTGAACCACATCCCTCCCAGGCTTTTAAATACTTTTTAATTGCCAATGGATTTTTTACTTTATTTGTTTATTCATATGTGGTGCTAAGGATCGAACCCAGGGTCTCACACATTCTAGGCAAGTGCTTTACCACTGAGCCACAACCCCAGTCCCAACCACATCCCCTTTTTTGTATTTCATTTAGATTTAGAGTCTCAGTGAGTTGCCTGGGGCCTCGCTAAGCTGCTAAAGCTGCCTTTGAACTCTAGATCCTCCTGCCTCAGCCTCCCAAGCCACTAGGATTACAGGTGTGCACTACTGTGCCCAGCTATATATCTATTTTTGCAGTACTGGGGATTGAACCCAGGAATACTCTACCATTGAGCTACTTCTCCAGCCCTTTCTATTTTTTTATTTTGAGACAGGATCTCACTAAGTTGCAGTAGCTGGCCTCAAATAATAATAATAATTATTATTATTATTATACCAGGGATTGAATGCAGGGGCACTCGACCACTGAGCCACATCCCCAGCCCTATTTTGTATTTTATTTAGAGACAGAGTCTCACTGAGTTGCTTAGCACCTCGTTTTTGCTGAGGCTGGCTTTGAATTTGCGATCCTCCTGCCTCAGCCTCCCAAGCTACTGGGTTTGCAGGCATGCACCACAGAGCCCATCATGGCTTCAAACTTTTGATCCTCTTGCCTTAGCCTCCTCAGTCACCAGGAGAAATGGCCTGTGCCATTGTGCCCAGCCCTGTTTCTTTAAAGTAGTGGGAAACATACATTTTATTTTTCTAAGCTTCTGTTTATTACATATGAAGAGCTCAAAAGTCATAGCACATTTCGGGAAGTGAAATTGATCCACATATGGAAGGTGTCCCCTTCTGACTCTGCCTGATTCACAACTACAGTGTTGGCACATTGAGCTTGTGGTGTCTAATGAAAGAAAATCAACATCCATTTGTGCCACTTTACTCCTGTAGAGTCATTTTTCCAAAAGCACATTTCTCAGAGGTGAGGCCCAACCAGCCCCCATCCCTCTCTTAATTAATATTGTTTCTGTTGGCTTCATTTAAAATTGTGCATGACTTTTCCCTACATGCCTCCTTTGCTCTCATCAGTTATAGAGTGGGATAATTGTTTGTCATCTTGTCCAGGACAGCTAATCGGGTCTCCGTTATTTCCAGTGTGTTTATTGAGTGGCACATGGCAGAAAGAAGCCAGTGGCTAATCAATGGTTCTGATTTTTGCATGGACCACGGCCACCACTCCCTTGTCTTGGTGTTTATTTTCTCAATTAGGGGCAAAGCAGGACTTCCTACTTTGAGTCTCCAGGTTTTTCCAGGGAAAGGGAGATAGGAGACCAGCAGCCAGGGTGGTTTTCCTAACAGTGTGTGATGCAGAGGTGGGCCCAGCTCACCTCTCCCACCTCATGAGCCCTGCTTGCCTGCCTCCCCGATCCTCTACCCTCCCACAACCATTGCTCATGCTGCATGGAATTGTGCTTTCTTTTCCTTTATACTTTATCACTCAAATAATACATGTTCATCACAGAACAGTTAGCAAGTGAAGTAAGTAAGAAGAAAAGAAAGTCACCATATCTACCTCCAAAAGGTAAATGTTGTTAATGTGTACATATGTACTCACACCATTTTGTACATATATCCATGTATATACATCACACAATGACATAAATGTTACATTGAATATATTTAACAGCCTGTATAAGCATCTCCCCCAGTCCCCAGCCCTTTCATGCCTCTGCACCTTTACAGGGACTCTGAGCTCTGCCAGAGTCACCCTTCCGTTGTGGGTGAAGACAATACCTTTATTTTATTTTTATGTGGGGCTGAGGATGGAACCCAGTGCATCACACATGCTTGGCAAGCGCTCTACCGCTGAGCCACAACCTCAGCCCCTCTTCCTCACTTTTGGATCTAGCCAAGCATTACTTATTCTTGATGCTCTACATGAAATGTTTGAGAAAGCTTCCCTTTGTGACCCCAGAGTCACGAAGGATGAATGGCAGCTGAGAGAAATATCTGATATGGTGGGTAACACAATCAGAACCCAGGGTCTTTATACTGACCTTAACTGGTGCACGGCATTAAACTAAAAGGTAGAGTTTAAGAGGGATTAGTGACAAATCTTCCAGGTAGAATCACAAGCTGACCAGCTTGGCCAGATGGAAAGACTGTGGGCTTTAAAGTCAGGTGGAGCTTCGTTCTTACCTCAGCTTTAATGCTCAGTGCCTGGGCAAGTTCCTTAACATCTCTGAACTTTGATTCCCTGCTCTATAACTTGAGATAAGAATCCAAGCTTCTCAAGGAGGTTGGGAAGAAGAATTGAGATATCATTTAAGAAGCACACAGCACAGAGCCTGGCATGTAAAAGTCATACTGCAAAGGCGATTTCCCTTCTTTTCACGTATGTCTGCCTCCCGAGGTCAACCTGTGAAGAAGTCATTTGGAGTGTCCTTATTCACCAAAGGAGTTAAGAGAATGGAGGAGTTCTACCCCTTCTCATACTTTGCACACCATGTGTGGCCTGGTATTCAAAGGGCATAAGTGACAGTCCATTGACCATAGCAAGTGGTTCATGGCACAGATGTTAGGGTCAGACGCACCCTATGCTCAAACTCCCACCTCATACACATTAGCTGGGACTTAAACTTCGTGACCTCTGAAATGGAGAAAATAATAGTAACTTCCTGTTCTGATTATATATTACTGCATAACAATCTAGCCAGAACTTAGTGGCTTAGAAAACATCCAGCCAATAATATTTAACTGGATGAGTGGGGAGTTCAGGAAGGGCCCAGCTGGCTCACTCCACATGGTGCTGAGTGTCAGCTGGGAGCTGACACCTGCTGGGGGCAGAGAGCTGCACTCAGCAGGACCCGTCTCTCTCTGACAATCTCAGGGCTTCTCCTAAGCAGGACAGTTGTATTTCATTTTTCTGTGACTCAGGATTTCAAGGTAACAGGACAAAAGCCATTGATCCTCCAAGAGACTTGGCCTGGAACTGGCAAAGCATCACCTCCACCATAGTTTGTTGGTCAAAGCAGTCATGGACCAGGCAGCTTCAAGGGGAGTGGAAACAGACCTCGCATCTCAATGGGAGAAGTGTCAAAGAATTGACAGTCACCTTTAATCCACAACACCTTTGTAAGGCTGTTGTATTAATAACATATTAACGTCAGAAAATTTAGTACTCGTTATTCAGTTAATACTCACGAGTGCCCACTATGAATTAACAGACTCTTGCAGTAGGATAAGTGCTGTGGCCGAGGTGAGTGTAGGGAGTGTGCTGTGTTCTCATTGCTTGGGATTCCCAGCACAGGACTCGGTGGTGGCCATAAGAGAGAAGGTGCTTGATAAATATTAACACACAGGTAAAATGAATGAGTGATGGAACAAATAATTATAAATATAGGTAACTTAAGTTTGAGTGGGGATAAGGGCTGGCTTCCCAGTGACCCTGATGCTGTGCGACAGGTTTGAAGAGCAAGCAGGGGTCCTCCAGGTGGAGGACCAGAGGGCCCGAGAGAGGCCTGGAAGCTGAGTGAGCAGGCCTTATGTGAGACAGTTGTCCTAAATAGCTTTTGCTAAGCACCACCAGAAGGAGAGCCTCCTGGTACCAGAGAAAAATAGTCACAGCCCCTTCCCTAATTGTCAAACTGAGTCCATGTTGAGAGTCTAAAGCAAATAAAGTAACAGCTGGTAGGATGACCAGGAGGGATTACATTTATGTTGGCAGAAAAAGAAAGGCTAGCAGAAGGATGGAGGAGAGAGAGGGCTTCTGTAGGGGTGTTCCATGCTCCGTTCCCATTGCACCTCTTGTGATCCCCAAGGCTGCTTGGGCCCCCCAGGGAGGACCTGGCTTACTCATGCTTCCTAGAGCTGGGGTGAGATGCTGCTTTAAGCCACACAGATGACTCTGTGATCCATTCTTCAGAGGGCCATGTGTTCAGGGTCCCCCAAACCCTGATCCACTTCTTTCTCACTGCGCAGCATCAGATGCTTAATTGATTTCTCTGAGACTGTCTGATTAATAACCCATCAGGCTCCTGTCAGATGAAGGAGAAGTCAGAGCAGAAGGCTTGCCAGACCTCTGCCATGGCTCAGCTGATCTCAGGCCTGGTTTGGGAGCCTGGGGCCCATTTTGTGGTCACACTGCATTTTTGGAACAGCCTTTCCACCCTTAGAATGGGGCTACCTGATGGCCTCTGGGCCAGCCTGGGGGTGGGTCCCAGAATGGCTCACAGTGACTTCTCATGGGCCAATGCAACCCTTGAGCATTGCTGAGTTAGATTGGACAGCCTCCGCTGTTGTTCAGTCACAAACATGCTTAAAACACAGAGCACTGCCATTTAAGAAGCTCATGAGCTGTGGAGGGAGGCAGACATGCCACATAGTATTCTGATAGAATGCACACCCTCAGCCGAGGGCCAGGTGTGGTTCCCTCTACTTGGGAGCATCAAGTAGCCATCAACAAACCCTCATAGAATCCTTACTGGGTACAGACTTCCCACTTTACCCTTTTATCATCACAAGTCCCCCATAGGTCATCTCTTCAGGTCCCCACAACCATCTCCAGATTTAGTAGTAGCGCTCATGGGACTCATGGATAGCCAGATCAAGGGTCCACTTTATTAAGGTGAAAGGATACAAAGCAACAGCAGCAAAAGAATGGAGCATGAGGTGAAGTCCAGAGACATCAAACCAGATGCAATTCCATAGTCCTCAGTCCTCAATAGGTATGGCAACACTTGAAATGCTGCCAATCAGGGAGCTCTTTAGGTTCTCGGTGCCCAGGGTTTTTACTAGGGGCTGGTCATGTGGGCCCTCTGCCTGGAAAATTCCAGAATCCCAGAAGGAAGGCAGGTATTCAGCATTAACCATGTTATTTTTGCAGATAGTTTATGCAGGTTGAGCCAGCTGTTCCGGTCAGGGCATAGTGGGAACACTCCTAAAACCTCAGTTCCCAGATGCCAGCCAAGAGCCCGCCTGATAGCAGCCCTTCTTGCATGTTAACTCTTTTCCACATAAGTAGGTTGTCTTATTAGCATGCCCATTAGAGATGAAGGATCTGAAAGGCAGAAGACTGAGTTACTTGCCTAAAGTCCACAGCCAGCAAATAATAGGGCCAGGTACCCAGGCCGGGTGGCTCAGAGCCCTTGCAACCCATGACTGCCCAAAGCCGACTTCCTAATTACTGAAAGTAGCTTGTAAAGGCATCCACAGGTAGGAGTTTACAGGGGAAAATGGAATTCTGAGTTGAGGAATTGAGTAAAAAAGCCCAGAGCTGGGAGAGAATGTGTCATTTTGGAGAGGTGGTAAATAGTTGAGTGAAATGGGAGCACAGGTGGTCTCATGAAGATGTCAGCAAAGGAGATGGACATTGGAGGACCTGAGTCACATGAAAGGAGGTTGCACTTTTCCCTGTGGCCATGGGGGCGGGAGTGGTAGAAGTGGGGATGAGTAGCTAGCTATCAGCATCCTTTAAGTTCAAAAGTGGAATTATGGGATGGGATTTTGGAAGGATCTCCCAGTGCACTTTTTGTTTCTTCCTTTATTTGTTCAAATGCCAGCCCCAAAACTGACTGTGGTCTTGATGGAGTCATTGATCCCCTGCACACCATGGGGTCTCAGACAGGTTTGAATCCTGCCTGTCCTACCTCACTGGGGGATGGTGAGATTCAGATGCAGTGGTAGCTGTCCCAGAGTCTTGTGGGCAGGAACACAGTCCAGGATAGCAGGCTCATTGTGTAGAGATGGGCTGTTGAACAGGGACGTCTGGGGGGATGGCTGCCTCTGCGATTTCTGGGCACTTCTTTCCTGAAGCCATTTCTGCCCTTGCGAATAAACTCAACCTGCCCTGGGTCACAGGCCTGGAAGTTCCTGCTTCAGGCAGCTCAGGGATTAGTCCAGGCATAAAGTGGACCCAGTCTCCTCTCCACTCTGAGAAGGGCTACAAGAACGGAACAGCACCTGAGTGTAAGAGCTGGTGACCTCTTTCTTGAAGGGCATCTGGTGGTCAGATATTTGGTTTGAGTCCCATCCCTGCCTTTCCTTGCCAAATGACCCTGGGCAGTCACTTCATCTGCCTGAGCCTCAGTTTCCATATCTGTCAGAGAGATAGTAACACCCATCAAAGTGAAGGTCAAATGAATCAGGTGTCCATTCCTGAGAGCCCCTAGTAGTAGTGAGCAGGAGACCATGCAGGACCCTGACCCGGGAGGGCTCAACAGCTTAGGTTCCCAAGGAGGAATTCTCACAGCCATTGTTTCTTAGAAGAACTTGGCACACAGAGTGTTGCAGGGTAGCAGGAGCAGGGTGGTGGTCAGGTAACTTAGGGAATGTCCTTAAGCTGGCAGCCAGGGCACTGGGTTTTCATTTCAGCTTCAGTGCTATCTTGCTGTGTGTACAGGAGCAGGATATATGTGTTTCTGGGGCTCGGTTTCCTCATCAGTTAAATGAGCACAAACAATTTGGCCCAGAACTAAGTTTTACAAGAAGAGAAAAAGACTATCTTAAGGTAGTAGTAACATTCTGAACATCCATCATTTACAGCAAGTGCACAAATCCCACCCAGGTTCCCAAGGGATCTAAATAATTTATATCCAAGCTAGTATGTTTGTAAAGCTCTTTCAGGAGGTCTGGCCCCCTATTGCTGTAGAAATCCTTTATTCTGTTGCACTGCTTCTTCCCTGATCCTAACAGACCTGTACTTTTAGAAGACAACTGCCAACATTGCCAGTTCTCTCCCTTTTTAGAAATAAGTTTCTTTCTAAAATATAAAAGTTAAAAAAAACATGCGATTCGGCACTTGACAATCCCTGCCTTTAACATTTTGATCTTCATCCTCTTGTTTATCTCTGAAAACATACTTATTTATTTATTTGTGTCTGAGACACAGACCTGACTCTCAGAGCACAGTGTGTCCTGGTGACCCTAGCCAAACTCCCAGGTGTTTTGGGGAGTGGCCTGTGCAGCCAGCCCCAGTCCCAGGGGGGCAGCAGAACTCTTCCTCTGTGCAGGGATGGGTGGGGCTGCTCATGCTGGGCTGTGTGGGCTGCAGAGAGACAGAAACTCCCTCTGGAAGTGCAGGGAATGGAAGAAATAAAAATAAATGCCACCTGCTGCTATCTTCAATTAAGCACATGGTCCATGTACCCCAAATTCAGCAACACTCGGCACAGATTTATTTAGTCCCTATGTGCCAGGCATTCCTCTAAGACTCCGAGCACATAGTAGTGAACAAGACAGATAAGACTCCTGCCTCGTGGAAATTGAATTGCATTAGGAAGAAACACAATTAGCAGATAAACATATATACGTTTATGGCTTCCCCATCATCACTCCCTGGCCCCTGTGCAGTTTTATTATTCATAGGGCTTAACGGTTTTGCGGGGAGGGGCAAGCAGAGAGGAGAGAGAAGAAGGCAGTGCTAGGGCCAGCAGTGGTTGGGAAGTGAGTAGGAGCTGCTCTAGCAGGGTGAGAAGGTCCTAGTTGAGGAGGAAAGAGGTAACCCACGCAGGCCATTGCAGAAGGATGATTCTGGCAGATGAACACAATGGCTTAGCTTATTTTAGAAATGCAAGAGGGCAGTGTATCTGTAGTCTAGAATAGGAGATTTGAAAAGTGGTGGAAAGCTAGATCTTGCAAGATCTTATGGGCCCTGGGAAGGACTAGAGAGGGTTGAGGTCAGAGAAGTTATCCAAATTACACTTGAGGGTCTATCATGTGAGCAGTTATCCCCTTTCAGGGATGCTCAGAGAATCCACTTACCTACTGAGAGCAGGTGAAGGATGGACCTGGGAACTGAACCCAGATGGTCTGGCCCTGAGCTTGTATGCCTCCCCTGGGCCCCAGGCCTTTCCTCAGCAGGACTGCCTGGCTGAGGGTAGCAATGAAGCCACTCTGAGGGACTTCCCCACCTCTTTAGCTCCTCCCAGGCACTGAGAGATAGCTCAGGGGCCTTGAACACCACCAGAACACCTGCTGCCCAGACTGCCATGCTTCATGACTCACCTTAAGGGGAGGTCCCCACGGCCACTGCAGTATTCATTTTGGTCTTTGAGGCCAGTCGGGGGTCAGCAGTCACAGGTTGTGCTGAGTGAGGCAGGGTTATGAAGCAGAGAGAACCTGAGTGCCGGGCTCCAGCAAACCCAGGAGCCAGTGTCAGCTTATTGATATGACCTTTAAAACATTACTTGTCAGCCTTGCTCTGCCAGCCTACAAAGCAGAGGTAACAGTACTGAAATATAAAATAAACATTAAAAAAAATGCAATTCAGGCACTTGACAATCCCTGCCTTTAACATTTTGTTGGGTTGTTGTGAGGAATTAAGTTTAAATCAGACAGTTGTAGAGTTCCTAGAAGAATGAATAAAATATAGTAGATACAGGATAAATAGCAGCTATCATATTTAGCATTAGCACTTTTATTATATTTTTGTAACCCTTAATAAGTCATCCAACATTAACCCAGTTGATGCTCATAGCAAACTTGGTGAGCTTAGTATTACAATCCTCATTTAACAAGAGGGAAGGAAGGTTTAGAGAATTTAAGGTTCTTACCCAAAGTCACACAGCAAGAAGGCAGCATAAAAGATACTTGGATCTGGGTATGCTGTTTTCAGGTCTGGGCAGAGTCAGAAGGAAGGTCCGCCTCTCAGGACTGGGCCCACACTTGACTTTCTGCAGCCAGTTCTTCCCTGGGGTGCATGTGGCAAGCTGAAGCTCTGCTGGCTTGTTAGAGGTGATTCACTTCAGGGTCATATAGTGTGGTGGGAACCTTCCTGAAAACAGCAGAAGACAAAAGACAGAGCACCTGAGTGTGACAGATGTCACTTAGCAGGCCTGGTTGGGATCAAAAAGGGCCAGTGAGGCTATCATCATTCATGCTATGCTGCCCTTAGTCAGGGGGTGATGAGCCCCCCTGTGTCTTCCATGGGGAGCCACCCTTGCCAATCAGCCATCACTCAGGAGCCCACACAGCTAAAGGACAGTGACACTTCACCATGGTCAGCATCCACCTGGAGGCTGGGGAGAATACAGATTCTCAGTCCCCACACATTGACTCTGAGTCCCTGGAGGTGGGCAGTGCCTGCCCAGCTCTCCAGATGGTCCTGCTGGTCACTCCAGTGTGAGCATCATTGCTTTAGAGATGATAGCCCCAAATACTTGGCTTTCTTGTTTCTTTACACAAGTCAAATGAATGTCTCCCGTTAAAGCAGATGTAGGTCATTGAGTGGGGGATTAAGTGCAGGGGCTGGATCTAGATTCACCTGAGCTCACATTCCTGCTTCCAACCTTGCTCACCAGTGACCTTGGGCAGGGCCATCACCACTCCCATCTCAGGCTCCTCAGGTGTGGGATGGGAAAGCACTGCCTTCCTCACATAGCCTATTTTGAAGATTTGAGAGAATGGGTGTAACGTGCCTAGGTCAGTGCTGGACTCGTGTCAGTCCTCTTCAGGGACAGCTGTGATTCGATGCACACAGCTGCCATTCAGGTTTGTATATAGAATGCTCCCCCTGACTGCTGTGAACCAGGCAGACCCCTTGCACACGTGGCTTGCACACTGACCCCATCGCCTGGAAACCATGTCCCGCTGGTCTCACACACAGCTGCACCGAACAGTCACTTTGTGTGTTTCTCTACTCTCCCCCTTCATCGATGCATGACTCATTGCTTCATTCATGTCTCCATGTGTGCGTAGAAACCTAGGCAAGCAGCCATTCCTAGGGACATTGCAGGACAACCTCATTGAGATGGACATTCTCAGCGCCTCCCGCCATGATGGGGCTTACGGTGACGGGTAGGTGACATCCCCATGCTCCTCCTCTCTGTGTGTGCTCTCCTTGTGGCTCCTGCACTTGCATGCATACCCTGAGACCTTTCCCTGGGATCTCCTTGGGGAAACAATGCCATGTCACATGCCCATCCCCAATTCCATGTTCAACTTGCAGCAGTTTGTCCTTGGAATCCCTTGTCCTCCAGCATATTAACAGCAGTCTTGTTAATATGCCGCTCTCCCCATCTCATTGGCTGCCTCCAGCATTCTGAAAACCATATCACGTAGCAATTTTTATGCAGAACAGGCCATGTATTGTATGCATCTAGCCCTAAGTGTGTATTCTGTGGCCTGAGGCATTTTGTACGCCAAGAGGGATGGGTTCCCACCAGGACTAGGGGACTAGGGTATGCGGTGCAATGAAAGCACTCCATTTCTCAGGCTGTATGCAGGTCCTCCTTGGCCATGGTTAAAACCAGGCTGGGGAAGATCTCCTAGTTTGGCTATAACCATGTGCTTTGACCATGCCTCACTGCCCTCAAGATTGCAGTGAGGCTGTAGGACACAGTCACCCATCTGCCTCCCACCCAGCTTTCATGTGGGGCTCAGAAGGCAACCCCCTGGCTTCCAAGCAGATTACTCTGAAGGCATTCTTAACTGCCACTAGCAGACTCATGGCCACAGGCAGAACTTAGTGGTGGATTTTTGGCTTCCAGCCCAACTAAACCCTTTTAAAAAGTAGGATATTCCAGTCCTTAACCAATGTGCACTGGTAATGCAAGTATTGGAAGAAGAAGAAAAAATTTAGATCCCGTATTCAGCGCCTCAGGAACAGACAGGATTTTAGACACTTTCCAAGTTACTTCAATAATTTCAAAGAACAGATAGTTAATTCCCCGAGCTACTCTAAGCACCATCGATTCCCAGGAGAAGACCCTCCAGGCCAGCCTGGGTTGAGTGGGTAACAACTTCTTCCCTGGCTTCAGTGGGGTTGTCATAGGTAGGGCTGTCCCATTCGTGTTCCCTGGAAACCTGTCTTCGTGCCCGTTCTGTGATCCGGTTTGTGACTCTCCTCTTCCTGTCCCTGCCATCTTCTCTGTGGTGACTCTCTCTCTCTCCAGGCCCTCTGCATGCTTCTCCTGCGGCTTCTGTCCTGCAGGTCGAGCCTCGTCAGCTGGCAGACCCTGACGCCCTCTGGCCTCTCTTCATCCACAGGCACTTCCTCTTCAAGCCTGGAGGCACCTCCCCACTCTTCTGCACCACATCTCCAGGGTACCCACTGACGTCCAGCACCGTGTACTCACCCCCGCCCCGCCCCCTGCCCCGCAGCACCTTCGCCCGGCCAGCCTTCAACCTCAAGAAGCCCTCCAAGTACTGCAACTGGAAGTGCGCAGCCCTGAGTGCCATCGTCATCTCGGCCACACTGGTCATCCTGCTGGCGTACTTTGTGGGTAAGTGCATCCTCATCCCAGCTCCCCATGGCTCCCCTTTGGCCCAGAGGGCAGCAACCAAGGTGCCTGTGGGCACAGAAGCCTCCTCACCAGCACAGCATGAGTGTCACAGATTGGAGTTACTGAAAAATAAATGGCAAACGGAGAGACTGGAGAGAAAGCAGCAGGTGGTTATAGTGAGGAGTAACAAAGGGGGTGGAGCACCCCAGCATTGGAGGGAAACTGCCAGGGAAGCCTGTCAGCTGGGAAGGGTCTGGCATGGTCATCTGAGGGTGTCAGAGGGACCAATATTAGAGTTGAACCAGGGTCAGGAGCCCAGAGAAATCCCAACTGAGGAGCCATGGGTGCCAGTGAGCAGACTGAAGGAAGCACAGAGACTTGGAGCCACACTGGCTTCGTGCTGCTTACCCCATCCCAGGGCACGGACATGATGTCAGAAACTCCTCCTGATCCACTGTCTTGGTCTTGCTCCCAGACAAGCTCCCAATCTGCGTTCTTTTGATATATTTCTATCACAGTCTGGTTTCCATCTTCTGACCCTCTCTTTGGTCTTCTCCCAGGAAAAGATTAATCTGAAGAGATCTGTGGGCGTTGTGTAGAGTCTCCACCTCTATGTAACCCAGCCAATTAGTAAAGGCTTAACCTTCTGTGTCCTTTCTAGCCTTCAGGTTCTATAATTCTAAGACCTAAGGTCAGGCCAGCTCAAGAAGCCCTTGAACCCAGACTAAGGAATTCAGGGATAATTCTGTAAACAAATGTTTTTTTTTTTTTTTCCCCTAACATAAGCCAATAAGTAGAAATAGAACTAACTGGCAGAGGCCAAAGGAAGACAGAGTGCCATCCACTGTGAAAAAGAACCCGTAACAAGCAAAGTCATTGTGAGTGAAAAGTGGGGCTTGGCTTGAGAGGTAGACAGTGCTGGCACTGAGAGTGATGGCCTCCACTTGTTCTGGAGAAATGGCTTGAACATGAATAGGGTCTAGGTAAGGATGTAAGCTCCAAGGTCACTTCTCCTCAAGATTTTTGAATTTCATAAAAACCAGTAAAGAGAAAGATGATAGTCCAGCAAATAGGGAAATCTTATATCTCACACTATAATAAGCCTCATTGGGTATGACAGGTCTCTTTTTCCTCTTTTAGAGATAGGCTCAGAGAAATGCATGGCTCCAAGGCAGGATGGCATACATGTTTAATCTTTTCTTCTATCTAATTGATTAGTTGTTATTACCTAGAACGTTGTGTTGGGAAGGATTCTGAGGTTATATTCAGATTCAAAAAGAGTGTCTGTGATTGATTAGTGATGTCTGTCACAGTTGCAGGAGTAGAGAATATAGATGACTTACCACTTATTCGCCATTCCTGCTATGGGTCGTTAGATAAAAGGAACAGCCAAACTGGGAGAGGTCAGGGCCACTCAGGCTCTCTGAGAGGTGCATCATTGATGTAGCCTGGATCACAGGTGAGGGTTGTGGAATTCATGAACCATCACCAGCATCATTAGAAGTATGTCGCCACCACCTCAACCCCTGACATAGCCCTCCCTTGCTTTTGTGATATTATTGTTTTCCTAAATTAGTAGACTATTAGAAGGCACTGATACTGTTCAAGACCAAATACTTTGCAACATATAGACAGCAATATTTTGCATTGAAGCCTTGAGATTTATACCAAATAGCTGTTTTAATCAGCTTTTGCATTGCTGTGACCCAAATACCTGACAAGAACAATTTAGAGGAGGAAAAGTTTATTTTTTTTCCTCATGGTATCAGAAGTTTCAGTCCATAGACAGCTGATTCCAAAGCTCTGGACCCAGGATGAGGCAGAACATCATGAGGGAAGGGTATAGCAAAGGGAAGCTGTTCCCCTCATGGTAGCCAGGAAGGAGAGAGAGAAAGAGAGAGAGAGAGAGAGAGAGAGAGAGAGAGAGAGAGAGAGTGTGTGTGTGTGTGTGTGTGTGTGTGTGTGTAGGGGCCACAGGGCAGATGAACCCCTCCAGGGCATGTCCCCAGTGACCCACCTCCTCCAACCATGCCCCACCTGCCTACTATTACTATTCAGTCGATTCAAGCTAGGGGGGACTGATTGGGTTACAGCTCTCATAATCTAATCATTTTCTCTGAATATTACTGCATTAACAGGAACTTTTTGAGGAGATCTCATATTCAAACCATAACAGTAGATAATTTTAGGGAGGAGGAGAAAATTTTTATAGCTAAGAAAACTATTTTTCATTCCATGGGCTTCTTCTTCCATTTTATAAGAATACTTGGTCAATCTTCAGCTAAATAAAAACGACAAGGCTACTTATGGGAAGTAGTGAACTCCCTGTCGTAGGAAGGGTACAAGTGAGCTCAATGCCCACTTAGCAAGCATAGGATTCAGGCATTGAGAGAATTTTTACTAAGTGACCATTAATTTCCTTTCCAACATTGACAGTCTTTGAGTCTTTAATGATTTTGCGAATCTTACTTTTCATTCAGCAAGCCATACCTGCTTTGAGCCAGGCACTATGCTAAGTGCTGGGATTCAAGGTAAGGTTGATAGCTTAAAAGAGGAGATAGTCGTGTTAGCAGGTAAATCAAGAATGACTGATGGACACAGCAGTTCAGAGGCTATGGGAGCAACAGTCCCCAGCCAGGAGGGCTGGGGAGAGCTTCTTGGGAAAGGTGATGATGTATGTATGGAATCTTAAAGTAGGAGTTTGCAGAAGTAGGCATGCAGGAGGGTATTTTAAATCAAGAGAACATGCAGAGACTTGAAATAGGACCATGCCGCAGAAAGAGTTCTTGAAGCGCTTTAGGACTGGGGTACCCCTTGGAGCTAATATACAAATGTTTTGTCAGATTTATGAAGATCACCTTGAAGTCCAGCTGAGCACCTTATTGGATGGGCAGTTGGGGAGTCATTGAAGGGTCATAAGCACAGTAGGGCATAGCCAGATTTTTATTTTACAAAGATAAGTGTAGAGGAATGAAGGGGCAGAAGGCAGAGCTCTTAGTCAGAAATAGCCAATGGCTTCAGCAAAGACAGTGACAGTGTAGGTATAGAGAGGAGGGGGTAGAGAGATGTAAGGTCACTTTAGGAGAATTTGTGTCCTAAGTTAGGAGTAGTCAGTTCATTATATCCTTCTGATAAAGTTGTATCTATGTAGAAATCTTAAGACAGGATCATACCCAGGGATTAGGTCAAAGAGGCAAGCCTGGGCAGGGTGCAGTGGTGCATGTCTGTAATTCCAGCGACTTGGGAGGCTGAGGCAGGAGGATCATGAGTTCAAAATCGCCTTAGCAACTTAGCGAGGCCCTAAGCAACTCAGAGAGACCCTGTCTTTAAATAAAGTGCTGGGGATGTGGCTCAGTAGTTAAGTGCCCCGGGTTCAATCCCCAGTACCAAAAAGGAAAAAAAAAAAAAAAAAAAAAACAGGCAAGCCTGGGTGTTCCCTTTGCTACCTGGAGACACAGCAAGGACTTGGGGAAGCACCTGGCCCCAGTGCCTAACAGCCCTGGATTCCTTTCCCCGTTCTACCACCAGGCAGCTGCTCTGCCCCCCTCCACACCCCTCCTCTGGGGACCTCACTGCTCTGCCTGAGTTCTGATCTCCTCATCTGGAAAACATGCATGACCACAGATGTAGGTGGATGCATGAGAGGCCGAAGTGAGTTTCTGTAGGTGAATGCATTGCAGGTGTGGGGCCAACCACCCTTCCTCCAAGGGTGGGGTGGTGGCAGCCTGCATGCCGTTCCCTCCAGCTGCCGGGCCAAAGAACTAGCGTCTTGTTGCTTGGCCATAATTACAGGCTGTGATGACTAACTTATAAGGAACTATCAATTATTAAAAATCAAATTAATTGTCTCAGCCAAGCACAAATATCCTTAACAAAGATTCTTTTCCAGCAGACCAACTGATCTAATCAACAGGCAAAAGCACAGATATTTAATTAGATTTTTGATGAAAAATTGTGTTTAATTTCAAGTATAATCAATTATTAATTACTGTAATGAGTGAATCTGACTGGGTTTACTAATTAACTCATTTAAAAATTATGAATAACCTTTTCATTTGTAATTATTTTATACATCCTATCAAGTTCTAGATAAGAATCGCATCACACCCCCAGAACAGGGGGAGTCAGAAACAGAGAGTCCAAAAGAATTTTTCTTTTGCTGGTATCTGCCCAGGGCTGCCATATCTGGATGGTAATCCTGACAGATCCATTTGACGTTCAGTTTCTTTGTTGGGAAGTTTCTTGAGAAATGAGCAGCCAGTGACCTTTCAATTGCAGAGCTATTTACTGGTATTTTCATGGGAAAAATAGAGAAATCAGAGTGAGCACTTCCCACCCACAAAGGCAGCAGGAGGAGGGTCTTGCCATCTCCCCCCTCCCTACCCTGAGTTACTTGGCTTACCTGGCCTGGGGTGGGAGTCTGGGGAGGACCCTCTGGCAGCTGTGGGATCTCTTCAGGTAGAAAATGTACATTTTTGCTCCAAAGGACACCTGCCCTCTTGTTAAGCAAGGCAGCCATTGAGGATGAGTTTCCTCCTTTCATTTGCTGCTCCTCCCTGCTCCAGTTTTCTGGCCCTTGTTGGTCTCCACTTAAGTACCCTTGCTTTTCCTTTCCTGAAGAGATCTGTTCGCAGAACAACATGGCGGAGAGTGATAAGTGGAGAAGATAAGTTTTAGGTCAACATGTGAAACTTGTGCAGCCATTGTAATAATGCTTTATTTTACAGAACATTATTGTTTTAAAAACATTTTCCAGGGGCTAAGGATGTGTTGTAGAGTAGTAAGAATAATCTTGGTCCCTTGTTATCATTTGACTTTGTGTGCTGTTCACCTGCCTCTTTCTGTTCTAAGGAGAACAGCTTATGCTGTCTCACTGAAATCTCCTAACAACCGCACAATTTACAGATGAGGACGCCGAGACCCAGTAAACCAAAGTAACTTACCAATGTCACTTGGTAAATGTTAGGAATGTGACCTCCCTAACCCAAACGCCCTGGCTCTTGAACTGGTGCTTTTGAAATATACTTTCTCTTTTGAGCTCACAATCTTAACCCTTATGCTACAATCTACCTGTCTTAATATTTGGTTCTTTGAATTTTTACTGTGTGCCTAGCATTGAGCCACACCCATGACATGTATCACCTCTTTGGACCCTCACACTGATTCTGTGAAATGAGTATTATTTTTTGTAGTTTCAAGACCAGATGATAAAGAACTAAAAGACTTCACTTCATGTCCTGGCTCTATCCCCTGCCCACTGTGTAGACTCGGGCAACATTTCTTAACTTCTCTGAACATCACTTGCCACTTTTCAGATGGTTCTTATAACGCGAGCGACTGGGATGATGTCCCATCTTACAGATGGGGAAACCAGAGTAGCATCCTGGTTGAGAGTCTAGGTTCTGTAATTAGCAGCCTGCTTTCACATCTCAGCTCCATTATTTTCAGGCTTTGAGATATTAGGTTGAGTTTATGTGATGTTTCCAACATTATTTTATCCTTCTATAAAATAAGGTTGGAAACATCACATAAACGTATTTTATCCTTCTGTAAAATAAGGATAATAATAGTGATTGTTGTGAGATAATTTATATAAAGTACCTAGCCCACGGCCTGGCACAGACTTAACACCTGTGAAAGTTAGATATTATTATCAGCAGCAATGATATTAGTATTATTGTATCACATATTAGAGCATGAGGAGCTTCTGGGTGAGAATTTGGATCAGGACTCTTGCATCTGGGAACTTCCCAGACTGAGTTAGTCACAAGAGCAGGTGACAGAGCAACCAGGGGACCTGTCAGGAACCATCTGTAGAGATGTCTGGCTGTTCCAGGGGAGGAGATGCAAGGGTTGGCACCTACAAAGCACCTCACATCATTTCTTCTACTAGCACAAAAGTTCAATTTGCCTCATTGACAGTAGTTGCCTCTATCCAGATGAAACTGGCAGCTTCCCTCCTGTTCCAAAGACTACAAGAGGTGAACACTGAGTGCCATGGAAAAACCTTGAATTAATATATTGAGGACTCTTCAAGCACCTGTCTGGTCAGATAGGCCTTTGGAATAGGAGCCAAAAAAGACTTGCTAATAATATAAAAACCAGGAGTGGATTACTGAAGGAGTGGATTTCAGAGGCCCCAGGATCCTCTGAGATGCTGGTTCTTCCATCAACAGACCTAGGCCAGTCTGTGAGATAGGGGTGTCACTCCCTGTGATTTCTCCAAAGCATGGTACTCTCACTGGGAGAGAAGATAGGACTCAGAGTTGGATAGACTGGGTGGAAATCCTAGCCCTACCGTCTCCAGAAATAACCTTATGAGTCTTGGTTTCTTCAAAGTAGGAAGAATAATAAAACCACCTTCATAAGGCTGTTGTACAGGTTATATAATATAGTGTTGAAAATCACGGGCTGATGGCCTTGGAAGATTATCATTACTGCTTCTTATAACTAGACCTCGGTTATTTCAACCTGAAATGTGATAGGAGTAGATGATTCCATCTGGGTCTTCCCAGTCTAGAGTTCCCTGCCTGTGGGAAATTGTACCAGGACATGGTGGAGTCAAAAAGTGGGCTGCAGCAGTGTCTATGTACCTCCACTGGAACATTGTAACATGCTCAGAAGCAATGAGGAATCCTTTTTTAAGTTAAGTCACATTTTTTACCTTTACCAGAAATTGATTATGGATTGTAAAACATAAAATAAAATCAGAATGCTTGCTTCAAGTGGTGATTGTGTAAGTTATAAGTGAGAATGTTGCTAAATTTAATTGCTGTTCTTCAAAGGGCAGCTACTGGAGAGCTTTGCTTGGTGGAATATTGTTGCAATTCTTCATCTGGTAGAACCTGGGTCATCCAGTTCTTGAGGCTATCTGGGAAATGTCTGTAGAGGGGAAACTTGGGCATGAACTATAATTTGCAGAGAATTGTGCAGGGTCTCCCAAGGTCTCTGTCATTTCCCTCTGCATAAGGGATATCAGCATGGCAGCAATCCAGTTAGAAGGGTATTAGACTTCCCATCCTCTTAGCGGGGGCCATCACTCACTCCCCCATCTCCTAACATCTTGCTCTCTGCTGCATGCTCATGCCCTTGACAAAGCTGCATACAAGGTAGCCATCCTCAATAAGGCTTGGTTAAATAGAAGGCCTTGCATGATGGCTAAGTTCACCAAGGGTAGACTAGGCAGAACAACAGTATGGGCAGAAGCATGGTGGGAGAAATGTCCATTTTATGTCCCGAGGCTTGGGTAAAGTTGAAATGGATATGAGATGAATAGAAAAAGAATTAGGACTAGAAGCTAGAGTGGCTATGAACTCCACACAACACTCACTCACTCATCCCCATCCGGTTCAGCTCATGCAATGTCAGGATCTCAGATGTCATTTGCTTCATAAGCAAAGGCCTGTTGCACTTTGGGCCTGGGTGCTATTAGTGAGCAATAAGGCTCATTTTCTCTCCTTTCTCATCGACTTCACATCAGGCCTTTTGGACAGAAGCCATAGATTTAGTTTTATAGCCCAAAGAATAGGAAACAGAGATGATTGAACTTGGTCTTTTAGGAGGAAGAAAAAGTGATAAAGATACAAGAGCCTGCATTAACATTTTCTCCAAGATTGATTCCTTCACACTGCTCTATAGGAATTGCTAATAGCAAGATTATATATAGGTTGTGCTCTTTATAACAGACCCCAGACAAATATCTCCCAATGTCCCAAAAGGAGCCATGCAGGGGAAGTCAGACTCACTCTGGGAGCTTCAGAGGACAAATTTCCAGGCTGGAAGGGTAAATATAGTAGAAGGCCAAAGCAGATTCTGGGGGAGCAAGCTTCTCTGTCTAGAGAACTTCCCATGTGAAGAGGCCTGTCTTGGGGAGCCCATGTCTGGAGTGAGAGGTGGGGATAAGTGCCTAGACTTTATAGACCTGTGGTCTCATCTGTTCATCCCTCTTCTGCTAGCTGGGCAAGAACTTATCCTCCTTAAGCTCTAGGATCTTCATCTGTAAGATAGGAATAAAAATGAACAAACAAAGGGCTGTATGAAATTATGAGTCATTTGACATGTTTCAGCTCAGCATGAAAGAAAATTTTCCAGTTTGCAGAGCTGCCCTGTGATAGAACAGTTTCAAAGTGATCTTCTTGGCAATGGAATTACTAGGCAGGAGGTTGTTAGATTTGCTTGTTTATTTGTGTGTTTGATTGTTCATTTGTTTTTAATGTGAGAAGAATGTAATAGAAAGACTAATGACAGGGTGAAGGCTTTGTGTTAAGGAGCAGCACAACCCCGGGCTGCTGATACCAGGGTACTGTTGCTACCCCGGGAAGCCTTCTACCAGGACCTGGGGAGGCTACCACCAGACAGTGCTGTTCCTACAAGGTAGGAGCAGTAGAGGAAAGGTAATGATGGAGTCAGAGATAGTTATCTTCTATCCTCTCATCTCCTCCCTTTGGCAGAACCCAACCAGTAGCTGGAGCCCAGGGGAACCCACCCATCCAGGACATGTAGATAAGCTCACAAGCTCCAGAGCAGGGCTGAGAAGGATGGAGAGGGTCTCTGAAAGTAGATGGTAGACGTCAGCTCCCCAGTTTTTAGAATTCCTTCTTCTACTTTGTGCAGGGCTCTGCCTGTCCTCAGGGCCTAACACTAGGGAGACATTTCTAAGCTCCTTCTTGTCAGACTGAGCAGCTCCATGACACTTACCATCATATCCCTCCATTCCCATCCTTCACTATTTCAGATAGTGCTTCTGTGAGCCTCTTTGTGCTGTGGCTGTCTTCTTCTTTTGGAAGGAGTGTCCCCCAGAGTGAGATCCCTGGGCCATGCATTGTAAATGGTTCAAAGCTCTTGTTACCACCAGAGTGTCTTCATAGGACTGAATTCCAAACCCAGCCAGATATCTAATACCCCCACAATCTTGCCTTGATCTTGGGTTGATCAATTTAGTGGATGGGAAATGATAGGTACAAGTGGCTCGGGGACCTAAAGAGGATAAAGGATCTTCAATTTGAAGGGAGATGCCTGCTCTCTGTCACCCCCTTCTCCCAATCAGTTCAGTTCTCCTCCCCACCTGGTTTCTTCTTTCTTCCTCCCTGTCTTCCTTCTTCCCTTCCTTCCTTCCTTCCTTCCATCTGTACTGGGGATTGGATCCAGGGCCTCATACAGGCTAGGCAAGCACTATACCACTGAGCTACATCCCTAGCCCTTTTTAAATTTTACTTTGAGACAGCACCTCACTAAGTTGCCCAGGCTGACCTTGAACTTACAATCCTTTTGCCTCAGTCTCCTCAGTTTTTATTCAAGAGCTTCACACAAATTTCACTTATTCAGAGAGGCTCCTTTGACACACACACACACACATTACACACACTAGACCAGGAACCATTTATATACCCATATTTTGCTCATGGTGCCCCCATAATTACAACTAAATGGTGGTGGCATGATTGTTGAAAATCTATCTCCCTGTTAGATTGTAAGCTCCATGAGGGCAGAAACAACTTGCACACTGTGTCATAACTGCAGCTTCTTGTGCCCAGGTCTGGCATGATATAGCATGTGTTTGGCACAAGTTTGTTGAGGGAGAAAAAGGAGAGGAGGAGGTTAGGACCAGAACTAACAGATGTTGCAGAACAGGGAGAGGAAGGAAGGAAGGGAAAGAGCAGAGAGGCATCAAGGATGGAAAGTCCAGAGCACACCAGAGTGAAAAAGGGCTCCTGGGTCCAGAGGAGGGGCAACCAGGAAAGCAATCACCAAAGAGCAGCCAAAGTGTAGTCTGCAGGGAGCACAGGCTGGCTCTGGCCCTCACCTGTTCCTGAGTACTGTTCGACTTAAAGTAAGAGCCCTGCTCTCACTGAGCCTCAGTTCCCTGGCCTGTGCATATAGATAATAGGCTGTTGTGGGGACTAAACAAATGTCAGCCACCTAGTTCTTACTAGTAAGAGCCACCAGCAAATGCTGTTGGTCTTCTCCTACCCTTTGGCAAACAGGACACATTGAATTTGAAGCCCAACCAATTCCTGGGTTTGGAAATGTTGTCTCAAGAAAGACTGTTCCCAAGTTATCAATACATTCATTCATCCCCACCCCTTTTTATGTTTTGAGGTAGAACCTTGCTCTATTGCCCAGGCTGGTCTCAAATTTGTGATCCTCTTTCCTCAGCCTCCCAAATAACTAGAATTATAGGTATTTGTCTCTGTGCCTGTTTTATTTTTATTTCTAATTACTGTGCAATAACATAATTTAATTGCACTTATATGGAGAGAGAGAGAGTGAGTAAGCAAGACAGGTTTTCTTGATGGATGTTTTTTGTGGTTTTTTTTTTTTTTTTCCTTTTGCTTTGTGAATAGCATTGGGGTTGGGGTGGGGGAACCAGTATAATCACTTAGAGTGCCAAGACCTGGGAGAGGTGAGGAAGCAGAGGTCACTTCACTGGGGGAGAAAAGGAGGGACAGAATAGAGAAGGAAGCACACAAGGAGAGATAGTTGTAACAAACACAATGTTTTCCTCCCTTTAAAACAACAAAACCATAACAAAACAGTGACATCCTTCTACGGATAACAGTACCATCTTGCAGCAAAAGCACAGACTTGGAGCCAAGTAAGACTTGCATTCCAGCCTGGGTGCAGACAAGATTTTTAGTTTCTCTGAGTCTTGGTTTCCTTGTTGATAAAATGTCAGTTCATAGCTAGGTGGTGTTTGGAAGCTTAAGTGAGAGAATGTCTGCAGCCCAGTGGGTGGTCCACGCTCTCACCCCTCCAGGCAGCTGGAAATCCCCAGAGATTTTTAAACCCTCTTAAATTCAGCAGCCAAAGGCCATCCCTGGATGCAGGGATTTCAGGTAATCTGGGATTAAGTAGGGGGGATGCTCCTCCTCCCCCTCTCAGGCTTAAAATGGTGGGAGCCTCCACGGAGCCTGTCCACAGCATTGTGTCGTGGGCTGCCTGGGACAAGCAAAGCCCCATAAACTGCATCACTGCCTTGGAGTCATCCAGAGTTTCGTGGACAGCCAGATGTGTATGGAGCCCCTGGCAATGCCAAGCAGTTGACAAACACGTGGTCCTGGACTTTAAACCTTAGCCCAGTGGGATTCTGAAGGAGAGAGCAATTCATTCTAACCAGGAAGATCAGATAAAGCTTCCGCGAGGCATGGAGCTTGTAAATCAAGTCAGATATTGAAACAGAAGATAGGAATGGCTTTCTGAAAGATGGAGCAGCCTACACAAAGGCAGAGGATGGCAGATAGAAACATTGGTAATTTCAGGCACCTGTGCCAGAAGAGTGAACAGTAAAATGTCCATTTATGCGTTTCCTTCTCTCTGGGCCTCAGACTCCATTTTACTGAAGGCTTCTGAATATAGAACTGCAGAAATCCTAGTAAGCAGGTGGACCCTGGCTGCCCACCCCTTCAGGAGACAGGCTGTCCTGGGCAAACGCATCACAAATCCCTTGCTTCTGTGTTAGCCTTTCCCATCCACTGATCCTTCCCAGCAGTAAGAGAATGATCCTTCTGCATGTAAGAGAATTAGTCATTACATTGCCAGAGATGGAAACTGAGCTCTTTCCAGCTCAACAATGCATTCAGATGGAATGGATGACCCTGTATAGACCAGGTGTGGCTCTACACCTCAGAGCCTTCCTATCCCTGGGCCCCGTTCCTGAGACTCAGATCCAACACGAGGCTTTTGCCATCCTATCTGGGCTTTCCTCTGCTCCTGCTCAGAGAAGGCAGCTCACAGGAATTGAGAGCTTGCCTCATGCTACACTGTTCTGCGTGTTACATACATTTCTTCATTTAATCTTCTTATTAATATTATCCAATAAGTATTTGTCAAGTCCCAACCATGTGCAAGGCACCAGGTTATTTTTACTTCCCTTTTAATAGATAAGAAACTGAAGCCTAAGAAAGTTAAGCCATTTGTCCAAAGCTGCATCACAAGCTGGAGCACTGCCAGCCTTGACCAGAGCCTGCCCTCATTCTGCAGCAGTCTGCTCTCTCCATAGCTGGGGAGCAAGAGGGCCTGGGCTGGTTCACGCCATCTGAACAGCTGAGAGGATAAGGAGAGAAACAGACTTATCTTTTTATGTAGGAAAAATTAAGGTCCATCTGTGCTGTGCAAGGCATTGTGTACTGAGTGAGTGTGGTTTACACTCAGAGTGCTTCAGGAGGCCTGGGTGACACTGGAAGACCCATCCATACTGAGCACTAGCACCCTGTGGAATCTGGTGTCCTCCAGGCTTCATTTGGCATCAGTAGATTGTCACCAGTGTAACATTTCCCTTTGGAGAAAACCCTTCCTGCTGGTGTGTGGCAGGTGGATAGGTTTATTGTGCCCTTAAGCCCAGAGTTAGATTTTTTCACAGGCCCCAGTCATGGAGGAGAAAAAAATGCCAGGACTCTTAATTGTGGTGTGGGCTCATTTTATCATATTGTATCAAATTGGACCACTCTGTCCATCTCTATAATTCTTTAAGACCTGTTCCTCTTGTCTGTGTCTCTGGGTCTGTGAGCACTCACACAATTCCACCCAGCTGTGCATGCAGAAAGGGTATTTGGATGGAGATAGAGTAGAAGGGGAAAAGAGCTGTAAGTGAAAGTTTGGGGATAAGTAGCATTTTTTCTTTTCCTGAAAATTGAAGTCTTTTCTTTGACCCTGTTGTTAACTTTTTCTCATATATCAGATCTATTAAATACTAGGGTACATACACCTCATTGTGAAGTCTGAGACTGTTGATAGTCTACATAGGAGTATTTTTTTTGCATCAGTCTATATATGAAATACAGCCTGAATTAAATTAATACATTTAAGTGTTCATTCATTAACTATTAAGCAATGGAAATAATAATGTTTTATATTTTCAATGCACTTTATAATATATAAAGAACCTTCTTTAAATTTAATCTGTACAAGAATCTGGAAGATGGTTTTCAATTATTTCCATTTACACAGATGAAAAAACTGAGAGTCAGAGAGGTTAAGTGACTGACTTGCTGAGGCAAGTGGTATGGGCCAGAACTGGGGGCCTGGCTGTCTCTCCTACAGATCTCCACTGAATAATTAGTCTGGCAGGGAAAACAGCAAGAGAGGGAGCACAAACAGAAACACCATCCGGCCAGCACTTTTAGGACAGGTGGGAAATAATGGTAAGGGCCCAGGGCAGACGTTACTTCTGGCTGGGAGTGATGGTGTGAGTCCTTGTGGAAGAGACCTGGAAGGATTGGGGGATATTCTTAAGAAATAGAGAAGCTAATGGCCATTCCAGGCAGAGGATACTAAGAGCAAAAGCATGGATCTGACCATGCAGATGTGTCAAGGGACAGAGAAATCCACTCAGAGTGAGACTCCTGAGCTAGGAGAGGTCATGTGGATCACCAGAAACTGTGCTCAACGGTGTTGGAAATGCTCTTTTAAAATAATTTCTGCACTGAAGTGATGCTACCTCAAGTGTGTTCTTGGGGAAACTCTGCCAACGATATTTGAGCAGGAAGGCAGTTCCACATCATGGTGAGACTGGCCATGTTTTTTCCACCTTGGTCATTTCCACAGTTCTTTATCTCATCAGAAGGTCACATCATGGAGTGGCTAGCAGCAGACTCAGGTCAGTATGGATCTAACTGGGATCTGAATTGCGTCTCTACCTCGTACTAAATGGAAACCTCAGGCAGATGGGTGAACCTCTTTTGTCTCTGTTTCCTCCTCTTGCAAATGAGGGTAAGGATACCTACCTTACAGCCTTCCTGATGATCCAGTGACACTGTGACTCAGCACAGTGCTTGGCACAGTATAGCTTCCATCTAATGACAGCGGCTGTTGCTCATGTTATCATCATCGTCATTGTCATTAACATGATCATCGTCTTCGTGATGCCTGGAATTCTGTGCAGCATTAACCTTCATAACCCAAGGAATGAACCAAACACAGGGGTTGTGTAACTCAGCAGCAGGGGACTCACATCTACTGAGTGTCTTGTGCTGTGTAGACAAAGGTAGGGAGGCAAGAGAACATGGTGTGGTCCCAACGAACAGGGGACAGGAGAGCTATAAAGGGTAAAGAAGAGACAGCAAGCTCTCTGCTGTGAGATTTTAAAGTGCTCCTTCAAAATGCTTCTCATTATGGAGAAATATTACCCCAGGTTACTAATCCGCATGGCAGATTCCATGTTAAGCTGTCTTCCCTCATTCTCCTTACCAAAGTGAATGATCCAGAGGGAAAAGGTCTATCTTAATAATAGACACACAAATTAAAACTCCATTTGAGGTACAATGAGGATGCCTCCTAATTGACTCTGACCATGGAAAAAAATCAGTTACATGGTCGGTGTGCCAAAGGAAATCAGGAAATGGAAATGTCACTGTAGGGCGGAGCTAGAGTATGTGTTCTAGTAGCTATGGAAATGGAACATAGCAACAGGCATCTTTTCCTTCTGTAGGCTGTCAAGATTCACCAACCCCATGATTTTCTTCTGCCCCATTCGATCTTTAGTACAGGAAAAGGAAGGGATGCCACATCATAGAGGCTGATCTTGCCTCAGTTGAGACATCTTTATGCAGAGATGCCTTAGTTAACCATCTGATGAGTGTCCACACTTAGGTCCAAGTGACACAATGAAAGGAATCTAGCTATGGCTGAGTGTCTGCCAGCATCCCTGCCTTGGGAAATGACAGGCACTCCCCAGACCTGGAGCTGTCATGTTGTGCTACCTAAAGGGCAGTGCTGATTGGGCACCTGTCGGGGCAGTTGGGACAAGCAGGCTGTCCTTGGATCTCTTCAATGCCTGAATTAATAATAAAGGCTTGAATATAAAGAGAAGCCTGTGGCCTTCCCTAGCATTAGCCACGTCCTCTCTGTGGGTCATTCCCTGAAAGTCTGTTCCCTCGTCAATGATCAAAAAACTCAGGAATGAATGTAAACCTGTGTTTCTTTGGCAACAGTGTGAGAGGATTTTAGGGTTCAGAGTCACTGAGACCTGCTCTGGGATGGTGGTGCTGCTATGATGAGTGGTGCATTTGTAGATAATTCCAGGGCCCTGGTTTTCTAGAGACACAGAATTCAATTATTAATGTCTACTTTGTAGCTCTGTTTTGAGGCCTCTAATCTATAAAATGGGGTTACTAAGAGCATCCATCTTAGCTAAATGACATAATGAAAGTGACTCCTTCAGCATTATATCATACACAGGCCAAAGTTTTCATAGGTAAGAACTGTTGTCTTGATACGGATCCTCAGGGCGTCTGTCTCCTCCCTTTCTTCTTCACTCCTCTGGACCAGATGCTGGAGGGTAGAAATAGAAGGAATAATCCTCATGACAGCCTCATGTGGCCTGTCCTGTGGGTTGTTCCCCTTATCTTAGGCCATGAGATGGCTCCCTCCATCTGGGAAACAGTGCCTGATGTAAGGACAACCAACAAGGAGGATTCCTCCTCTTACAGGATTTTCTGCTGTTGCAAAAGGACAGAGTCATTTCGTGGCAAGAGCTCAGAACTAGGGATCTAAAGATATGGGCTCTGCTCAGTCCCAGGTCCTGTCACATGCACTGACCAATCTGGGTGGACTCCATCCTGAAGGCTGATGCTGCCCCCAGACAAGTTGCTTACATGGTTTTGGTTGTGGCAACCAGGATATGACAAAGTGGGGCTCCATACTTTGTCCTCAAGAGGAAAGTTCCTTACAACTGTCTCAAAAGAGCAAATCTGCCCATGGTATCAGCCACAGTTTTTCCTTACTTTCCTTTACACTTTAATTTGTTTTGGAACCATTCAGATCTGGTTCCAGTGCAGCTTGAATCACTTCCTATCTGTGTGTCTCTGACCAAGTCTCAGAACCTCTCTGAACTTCCAGTTTTCTTACTCGTTATACCAGTTTCTCAAGGTTTACCTAAGGATTGAATGAGATAGTGCATGTAAGTCCTCATGTCTAATGTCACGTGCACATGGCACGTGCCCAAAGTTAGGTCTTCTTCCTTCTGCCCAGCATCCTTCTCTTCCACCTCTCTAGTCTGAGACAGTGGTAGAACTTTGTTTTTAATTTATTTTTTATTTTTTATTTTTCAGTTTTCAGTGGACATAACATTTATTTTATTTTTATGTGGTGCTGAGGATCGAACCCAGTGCCCCGCGCATGCCATTCGAGCGCATTACCGCTTGAGCCACATCCACAGCCCTCATGTATCTTTTTACAAGTTTTTTTTTGTTTTGTTTTGTTTTTCATATATGTATCCGATTCTACAGAAATGTGGTCAGGAAAAACATGAAATTTTGTGTTCTACTTCCCCTCCCCCTTAACATTATATCTTACGATTTCCCTCATTGCTGGTTGTCTTAGTTATTTTTGATAATGATTGGCTTGTATTCCATCCAATACCTGTACCATAATTTAGCTAAGTTCTGCTATTTTTAGACATCTAGGTTGCTTCCAGTTTTTTTCTATTACACTGCAGTATACCTCTTTGTTCACAGCATTTGGGCGGCAGGTTTCTGGGGATTGAACCCATGGGTGTTAAACCACTGAACAACATTCCTAGCTCTTTTGTTATATTTTATCTACAGACAGGGTCTCACTGAGTTGCTCAGTACCTCACTAAGTTGCTGAGGCTGTCTTTGAACTTGGGATCCTCCTGCCTTGCCCCACTCACCCACCAAGCCACTGGGATTACAGGCATGCGCCACTGCACCCAGCTTGTTCATAGCATCTTGGTCAGAAACTTCTGAATGTTGTGGATTTTTAGCAAAACCAGGAATATAACCTTGGAAATGAAAATCTATTGTTGTTCTTGCTGTTGTTTCCCCTGCTAGATGACATAAGTCAAAAGAGCCCATTGATTTGAATTTTATACCAATGACTTTATTTTAAAATAAACCAAAAGTCGCCAAAATCAAAGCATTTAATATACACAGGAAAGTGGGTAGCTGTATGGCTGGATTGGGTCCCACTGCCTTTTGAAACCCAAAGTGCCACTTGAGTCAACAATTCTTTATGGGCACAGTTATCCTTGGTCACTCCCTGGCGCTGCTAGCGTGCTCACGCACTGTGTTCTGCCCTGCGCTTGATTTTGGAAGAGATGCCCGCACTCTGACAGCAGGAACTCTCCTGTTCTCATTGGCCACTCCTGCATAAAGACTTTGTTAATTGCCTCCTGCTGGTTGGGTTCTCTGGGGAACCTTCAAGGTCTGCGCATCTATGGAGCATTTTCTAAAAATGTCAGGTTGGAGCTTGCACTTTCTGAGCCATCTCTCATGTCTTGCTGGGTAGGAAAAGGCAACAGGAAAATGTCAGACTGACCAGAGCCAGGGAATCAGAACTTCCGCCATCCTGGCTGCTGGCTTTTAGAACTCATTAACATTTCTGTGTGGGTGATCCTGTGGACCTCTACCTTTCCACAGCCTCTTTCTGAACTCCTTAGCATCTCTTCACCTTTTCATTGAGTTACAAACTAGTCTAATGGGAAAACCAGGATCAGGTTTCTTATGTAGGTCACTTTCAATGTACTGAGCAGAGTTTTGCACCATAGTTATCAATACACACAGCAGGGTGTAATTTAGACAATCCTGTGATGTACACGGGTGGTGGGTGGTTACCATTAATTCTTCAGAGAATAAGGAATACAGTAATTATAATTCATATTGTTTCAGTAGTTTGTTCCATCCTTTCCAGGCTAGGGAGAAACATGTCTTTCCTTTCTTCCTTCAATCCTTCCTTCCTTCCTTTCTTTTAAATCCATGGCTATTACTTCCAAATCACTTGGCTAACATACTGCTCTACACAGCTTTAAATGAGGGCTATTGTGGGCCAGGGAATATTTATTATAACCACCTCCCCCACAACATTTATTTTAGCCTAAATTTGTTTATATTATATTTAGCCTTTACATCGCCCATATTTTATCTTCTTTTTAAAGTAAATATAGAAAAGAGGTGGTGTGGTTTGGGAACTTGTCTCACACTTATATCGGCTCTGTGGTGTTGAGTAACTTCATTTACCTCTCTGAGTAAATCAGAGTATGTCACTATAACTCAATTTCTTTTGTAGTTCCATCACATATATATTCCCATTAATAATTTTCAACCTACCTTTATATGAGGATGAAATTGAATAGTATAAATAAAGTATTTGGCATTTAGTATGCACTGAAATGAGGAAAAATTTTGTGTTGGCCTTATCATTTAGATGACTGTCATGGATGGAGTGGTCACTTGAGCTTGCTATTCAAAGAACAGTCTCTGGCTGAGTGTATGTCTGTCCTTTGGAAAGATGAGAGCAAAGCAAACTATTTCCCTTTCTCTCTTGCCCTTGCCTGTCACCCAAGACTATAAAACTAACCACCAGCCAAACAACACAATGAAAGAATCAAGAGGTCACAACAATGACTTATATTTAATATCCTAGATCACAGACGAAAGGTCTCTCTTATTTTGGCTTTAAGATGACGTTGCTGGTTGAACTTGAACTTCGTATCTCTTAATCTCTGCCTTATACGACTCTTGTCTCTAATTATCACCTGCAAGCAAGCCATTTCTCAGTCCAATCTAGGTGACCCTGGGTTCCTTTCCCAACCATGCAGCCTCCAATTTACTTCTGGATGGCCAAGTCACCTGGCGTCACACTCAGTTGGAATTGGAGACAGAGCTTTGCTTTCTCATGTAGCTTTCAGGAATACACAGGTCACAGAAACACCCCCTACCCACCCCAGCCTCACAATTGTATGGGCCAGTATGATTGTAGTGGGTAAAAAGTTAAGAGGAAAGGGCACTAATGTTCACCTCCCCCCCCACCCCCACCCCCTGGATCTGAGTCCTAAGGACCATGTTCACCTGCAACACTTCTTTCCCCTCAGTGTGTGTGTGTGTGTGTGTGTGTGTGTGTGTGTTTTCAAGGAAGGACTCACTCTGCATCTTCTTAAAAAGAATAGAAAGTTCTAACAATAAAAATGTTTCTCTTCACAGAGCTGTGAGAGTTCTATTCATTCTGGGATTAGTTAATTCTCATGACCTTTTAACAAGACAGCACTTTTGCACACTTAGATGAGATAATTGATTCTAATGGGGGAAGAAGCGCTGCTCATTTAACTGCATGTATCTGAGTTGTCTGCAGTTCAAGCAAGTTCTCCATTACCTTTGGAGTTGCCAATATATAGATTAAAACAGTAAGAAGGTAAGCAGAAATGTGAGCTAATTCAATCTTGGAAACAGAGTGCTCCCTCCTTCCAGGCAAGTGAACTGTTTTATTGTTATTATTGTCACCTCTCAGAGGAGTGGAGAGCAGTATGAAGCACCTTACAAGAACCTGGTACTTAAATCAGTGCTCAGTAAATGTCACCTACTGTTGTCACTATTATTATCAACAGCACCAATGTAGAGGTCAGAAAACATGACAATCACACATATGTGCAGTTTGCAAAGCACTTTTGCCACATGGTACTTCATTGATAGCAACTGTCTTTTGCAATATTAGTATCTCATTTCTCAGTTTGGATACCTTGTCTATAATTCAAAACCAGTTTTCTTACCTCTGGTCCCACTCCACAGTAACCAAAGGGAAAGCAAAGGGTTGATCTCATGACCATTGCTGGGTACGGGCCTCCTGACTAAGTCAAACGTGTGTGTCCCCTGGATGGCTTGTGTTTGAACCTGAAGTCAGAAGCATGTGCTATATGCTCTAGGCACTCTATGGTTTTTTTGTCTTGAAGGCAGTCACACACTCCCTCAAAACCACCATCTGTGACATCTTCCATACCTGGGGCCAGGAGCCACAGCTGCCTCCCCCTCAAGGATCCCATGTTGCTACCTAAAAAGAAGTAAAAGTCTGGAGGCCATTGACATGTTGAAGGAGCAGTATTTCTAATTAATGCCTGCCTTGCTAGACTTAAATAGGGAGGGGCAGTGCAGCTAAGTAGGTGGCACCTGGGCCTCCAAGCCAGAAAGACTAGTGATCTGTGTTTGGGGGATTTGAGCAACTTGAGATTCTCGTCTAGTCTCTGTCACTTGCTAGCCATTTCACCTTGCATACATCATTTGGTCTTGTTGTGCCTTGGTTTCTTCATCTGTAAAACGGGGTTATTAATACCCTTCAGGATTGTTATGAGAGTTAAAGGAAATGTTGCTTTTAATACTCTTAACACAATGTGTAGTACATGGGGAGCACTCATAAATAATAGTTTTATGATTGTCATAATTTCAACTAACCTGAGTTTTTAAATTAATTTATTTATTACTAAGACACAATATCTGTACATCTTTATGGGGCACAAGATGATAATTCAGTATACATGTATACAAATGAATAATGTTCAAATCGGGGTAATATGCATTTCCCATCTCCTCAGGCATTCATCATTTTGTGTACTGGGAGATTTTGCCTTCTGAGTTTTAATGTACACCTCTGTAAACTGGGTCTAGTGGGACTGCCACGAGGATTGGACATAATATACATATGTTACCTGGCATGCTCCCTTTCCCATTGCAGGACCTCAGCAAGTGCAATTACTATGGCTTTAAACTCTCTGCGGATCTTCTCTGCATTCCCGAGGCCCTCCTTCTGGATCAGCCACCTCCTCTTCTGGGCCTTGTCCTTCTCAATAGGTTTTGTTATTTGTCTGTCTTCCCTCCTTTCCTATGAGCTCATGGAAAACAGGGATGGCCTGATTCAATGCCATCTCTGTAGGTTGCTTCCAGATTTTTCCTATTACACTGCTGGCCATAGAGTGGGCTTTTAGAAAATATTCATCATTGGAACAAAGGAGCAAAAGCTGCTCACAGCACCTGGGTGGAAGGGTTGGGAGACTTGAGTGTTTCCTCCATGTGTGGGAAATTGGTGTAGGCCTCTTGAGAGTGGTGAGTCTGAATGAGTCTTGAAGCCAAAAGTGGGATTTAGGCAGATGCTTTGTACTAGATCACAAACTTTTTGGAAACAGGCTTCCTAGCCCTTTGAGGCATTGTGTCTCAAACAATATTCATGCTTTGTCATCTCATGATTTTTTTTAGATTTTTGTATGAGACTATTTGCAATTGCTACACTGGAAAATGTTTTTTAAACAGAGATGCATACACATGGTACACAATGAAAAGGTACAAAAGATACATGGTGAAAAACAAGTCTCCCTCCTCCCCTGACCATAAGCTTTTTCCTTCAGAGGACATACCTACTGTTATGACTATCTTTCATATCCTTTTTGAAATATTCTATACAAATGCAGAAATTTATTTTTAACTCAAAGGTAGTTTGTCAAATACAGTCATCTATACATTATAGTTTTCCTTCCAGAAAAATATATAAAAAGCTTTTTCATTCTCCTGTATGGTTATACTATTTTGCTATAGATAATAGCTTATCTAGCCCCTATCAATGATTGGTTATAACATTTTGCTATTACAAGTTATACTGTGGTGAATAGCCTTATATGCACACCATTTACTACACGTGTGAGTATACAGGTGAAATTTCTAGAAATGGAAACTTTAAGTTCCAGGGTAAAGAGTGTATATATTTTAAGTTTGATAGATTTATCAAATACCAGTTTATGCTCACATTAGCAAAATATGAGAGTACTTGCTTCCCATTCTCTGCCAATATAGTGTATTTTCAGCCCTCTTTATCTTTGCCAAACCATATGTGAAAAGTAATATTTCAGAGTTTTAACTTACATCTCTTTCACCATGAGTAACGTCAAGAGTCTTTTCCTATGATGAAGAGTCACTGGTATTACTTATTCTGTAAACTGTCTGTTCATATCCTATCCTATTTTCCTACTGAGTTGTTTGATTTTGCTTATTATTGTGAAAGTTATTCTTCCATTAAGGAAATTAACTCTTTGTGATACAAATTGTAATTTTTCCCTCTAGATTGTTATTTATCTTTTGAAGCAAAAGGCCAACACCTCCTGAAACTCCCCGTCCTGGCTCAACCAGACCGTGAGCCCCTCAAGGGCGGGGTCAAGCCTTAATCGTCTGTGTCTCCAGTCCCCTGTGCAGGGCCTGGCGCTGTAAGAGCCCCTTTCCTGGGCTTTTGTTGAAGTGAACTGAATGTCTGTGTTCCCCACCCATCCCACCCTCCCCTTATGGCTTTGGAGCCCCATTTCCAACCCCAGCAGAAAAAGATGACTTTTCTCATTGCTCACCACAGCCATGCACCTGTTTGGCCTAAACTGGCACCTGCAGCCGATGGAGGGGCAGATGTATGAGATCACGGAGGACACAGCCAGCAGTTGGCCTGTGCCAACGGACGTCTCCCTGTATCCCTCAGGGGGCACTGGCTTAGAGACCCCTGACAGGAAAGGCAAAGGAGCCACAGAAGGTAGGGTTGCTGCGTTGTCCGTGTTGTGAGTCCTCTGTGTCTGCCTTTGAACCAAGGAGACCTCCATCATGCACGTCCTGTGCCTGGCTCACAGCTCCATGCTCTAGCGCTTCCTCCATCCCTCTGCACTCCACGCCGGCTGCCAGTCCACCTGTGTCTTCATTGCAGTTCCTTGTCACTATGAGCTCAGAGTGTGCTCTGGCAGGGTTCATGGTGCTCAGTGATATCCCATCCCACGCCTCAAGGGGAGCATCATGGGTGTTCACACTGCTGGGGTGGCCATCTTTGTGTGGGGTCAAGACAAGCTCTTCTGGGGAAATCTCATGGGCTGAATGAGCATCTGCAGGGGTGGGGCGCGTGGTGAGGGGGTTAGGTAATGTGTTATAATGGGAAGGTTTTTGGATCTCGTGTTTTAATGATAACACTACTTCAGGTGTCTAGCATTTATCAGCCATGTGACCATGAACAAGTTACTTAGTTTTCCTGAGCTCCACTTTCCTCATCTGCAATAACAATAGTCATTAATATCTGCATAGTATGTTTGTTTCAAAGTTGTTTTTTTAAATCAAGATTATTTCGTTTCATATTTAATCCTCACAGAAACCCTGTGAGGTAAGTATAATAATTTTTGCCCATTCTAAATGCAAAAACGAAGAATTGTGTTAATTGAATTGACCAGAGTCACACAGCCGATAGATGGTGGAGTCTGGAATATGATCCCAGGGCTCTTGCCCTCTGCATGATCTTTCTTACCTGACCCACCCCACAGTTACAGGACCCCAAAAGAGATGTGTATGTGAAATCCTGTGGTATAATAAAACATGAATATTTCTTTCAATGATAGAATGGTGGTGGCATTTGGATTTTGGCATTTTTTAATGGGAATCCATAAGCCCATGTTCTGAATGTCTTAGAGATCTTTCCAACATGCCATAGACATACGTTCTTTCATTGTTAGCCAAGAGCAATGCAGACTCACCAAAATTAGCACCAGGAAAGTCGTCTGAGCTCACAAGTCAGAATGGTTGTCATTCTGGGCAATATACGCATTCCTTTTCCTGCATCTGCTGTGACCTGCATTATCTTTCTGGTTTTCTTCATAAAGTAGCTATAGCTAGCCTTTGCTGCTCACCTCTTTCCTCTTATCTCTGTGAACTTAGAAGTCATGTCTTCTGAGCCTCTCTGTTCTTTCAAGGATTTGTATTCCAGCCATTAGTTTGGTTAATAGAGTGACATATTCTTGGTCACAGTATCTACTTATGACCTTTGAAATGATGATCTTGAAGTCCAAAGTCAATTCTTGACCTATGGTCATCATCAAGGGAAGTAAAAACTGGGCACATTTCCAAAGAGCTAAACTAGAACCCCTGCCCAGTGTTTTGAGAGCAAAGCTAATCTCTTTTGTAAAGGTTTTAAGACTTAAAACACTGCATAATTTACATTTTTTGTCCTTAATAGAATATGGAAGGAGATAGTATGACTTAGGC
Organism: Spermophilus citellus; assembly: GCF_964194105.1. Taxonomy (NCBI): domain Eukaryota; kingdom Metazoa; phylum Chordata; class Mammalia; order Rodentia; family Sciuridae; genus Spermophilus; species Spermophilus citellus. Next base: position 189,182,749 of record NC_138183.1, read on the forward strand.
CATTGGAACCGCTTTGGGTTAGGAGCCAGGAGCCCTGAGTTACAGTCTAATTGTTGCTACTGAACTGTGGTACAACCTTAAGCAAATCCCCTGAACAGATGTTCTGGGCTTCATTTCCCTCCTCTTCAAAAGAATATTGAACTAGATTTTTCTATAAGGTGCATTGAAATTTGCAAGTTCTGCATATGAAATTAGTAATAGAATCACCATATGATTACCTCATGGCTTTACAGAATTTTTTTCAAAGATGGCCCTGTCCATGGTCCTGCATTTTGGCTTGTGATGCTAATATTAGTTTATAGTGTCAGGTGGCTTAGGTAAATAGCATAAAGGGAAGAGTGTTTTTTAGATAAGCATGTTAAAAACATAGATTTAAAATATGCTTAACCCTCAAGGAATTGGCTGAGGCTCTCACTTAACAAAATGTGTTTTCTTCTTTCCATGATCTCTAACAGACATTCTTTAAACAGGAGTTAGATCTATCTGAAATCTCCCACTCTAATGAAATTAGTTTGTGGGTTGTTTCAGTTTTGTTTAGTTTTTCCCAAGGAGCAGGAGGTGCAGATAAGAGGCAACACAAAATTGCACAGGCTTATTGGTTTATTTTAATTGGAGTATTTTTGCTTAAAGGGATTATCTGTCATTACTGATGCAAATGGAAATCCTGTTTACCAACTCCTAAAATGCAGTGCAGTGCTGGAAAGTGGTCAGCATCAGAATCAATTACTGTGATGTAAAATATATCATTCTAGAAAACAGAGGACAAAGCTTCCTATAGTCTATGTGAGGCCACATGGTTCTTAAGGTTTGTGCCCTGGTCAGACCAATGTCTACTCAGTTTATGTTTTTAATTGTGATGCTAAAGTAAGTGCATATTTCTTATCCCTTCTGAGGGTATCAGGGAAGAGAGCTGATTCCAGAATTAAGATTAGAGTTCCTGCTCCACAGTGCAGGGGGAAGCAGTGTAGTGTGATGGAAGATAAATACTCCGGAGCCTCGATGTCCAGGATGTGATTCTTGACCCTGCTTTTTATTGGTTCCGTTAACTCTTTCCAGTTACTCCATATCCCTTGGCCTTAGTTTTGTCATCTGTAGAGCAAGGTTGACAACACCTTTGCTTTCAAAGCCTAGCAGTAAAGACGCATTCAGCAAACGTTCGTTCCTCTTTTCTTGTCTGTTCGAATCCTCAGCCATTCTCTCTTGGGTATTAAAATCCAGACTAATTAACATTTACCCCCAACAGATCCTCAAAGGGTTTGGGGTATTTTTAAATATTTTTAAAGGATATATATTTTTAAATTATACAAATTAAATATATGATAATCCCATATCGTGTTTTTCATGTCTTTGAGAGTAACATCAAACTACAATTCATCCTATATTTTCAAAGCAGCTGTAACCATTTCAGGGTCGTCATGGGACAGAAACCAAATACAGCAGCTTTTCAAAGCAAAGCCACAAGAACTTGTGTTATGCATTAATGGGAAATGGGGGGGGGAAGCATTGAATAAACAAGCATTTCTGATGGTTGAAATGGTGGGCTAGGGATAGCATTTTCTTCTTTCTACAATGAAATCAAAATTGCCCATCAGTTTGAACCATGCAAATTGCTGCACACAGGCTCAGCTGGGCTCTCCAAAATGGAACAGCTTATTTTGATAACCAAATAAATTTCAAACAGTTGCTAAGGAAACTAAAGGATTCTTTGTGAAAGTTATTGCATTGTAAAGAACCAAAAAGGTGGAAGGAGGGGGAGATTGTTAGTTGGTTAGGAATTTAGAACCTATATAGTTAGGTCTCAGTTCAGAAAAGTAAAGATAGTGATTGTGAAGCATATGGAATTTCACTTCTTCCAAATCTTCCTTGTTTGACCAAGCTATCCAACCATTTCAGCAATTCATTGAGAGATTTTATTTTATAGGCATGATTGCTAACTGTACAAAGAAAAGGATTGTCACCAGTGCAATATGTCCTGTGAAATCTAATGATACTGTTGGGAAGACCCTAATTCTGAGCTAAGCTCTGTAATTTTTGGGAAAGTTCTGAAAGCACCCAATGTTGTTATAGTGTACTTCTCATGGATGTATTGGGACTCTGACAACTCTGGGACCTCTTTGTAGATTTCTAATTCATAAAAACAATCAACTTGAACCCTAGAAGGCTAGCAGTATTTTTAATGGGTCTTAGATATACCTGGTCAAGTCTTGATATTAGCCTGCATATCCATGAATTAACAGAACCATTGCTCCTTAAGAGGGCAGGCGTACCCACCACACTGAGAATGTCTTTTTAGAGTTTTAATTAATTGTTCATTAATTCAATCCTCTTAGAAACCATATTCTGATAAATAAAGAGGGAGCCCAAATGGTTTCATCTCTAGTTTCTTAAGCTAAGTCTTAAGCATCCCCGTGCCTCCATATGCAGATTTTAATTGTGTTGCAGAAATCACTGAAATACTAAATGAAGGAACCTGCCAACGTAGTTGGAACTCCTTAGACAGTAGTTTGTACTACTAATAATACCATTATATCTATCTTTCTCACTATTTCTCCTGCTAATATTTATTACCATTATCTTCCAGAACATGGGTAGGATAAGATTTTTATACACAGAGCTTTTCTCCACCTGATCTAGCCTCTCCCCTCCCTCATTGCCTCACCATTGGTGGAATTTGCTTTGTCATAGGAAGTTTTATATCCTAGTGTTTATGGATGGTGCTCAGAATTAAGAACAAAGAATCTTATAGGATTTGAAAAGAGGAAGACAATAGGGGTTTTAAAAATATTTTTTTAGTTGATATGGACAAGTATCTTTATTTATTTATTTTTATGTGGTGCTGAGGATTGAACCCAGGGCCTCACGCATGCAAGGCAAGCGCTCTACCAATGAGCCTCAACCCCAGCCCCGACAATAGGGTTTTAAAAAGACAAACCAGGAGGGAGGTGTTTCCAGCCCCCAGTTCAGCCAGTCTCAGGGGGTCTTCTCCCATTGGCTAAAAGGGATCAGCAGGCTGTTCTCTCTTTTCCCTCAATAGTCCCATTCCACTGGGAACCAGATCCCCCCAATTCAAGGTCCTAGTGGGGGGAAGGATATGCCCCAAACCAATATGTACTATTTTTATCTCATTGTACACACAAGGAAGACAATGTTTTCTCCCAGTGGGCCTACCTCATTGAGATACTAGAAAGTGCTATAAAAGTCTCCCTTTGTCACCTCCTCTGGGGTAAGAACCAACATACTTATGCTGTTGTGCTCTACAGAGCTCAGAGGGCATCTTTGGGCTGGCCTCTGACCTGTAAGCCTGTAGAACTTAGCTGATACAGTAGCTGTCTCCTGATATATGCTCAGTGGAGGAGAAAATGAACCGTGCAGGCATCTCCAGCAGCATGCTAAAAAGAGAAAGCAGTTTTCCATTATTTATTTTCAGACATAGGATCTATTTGAATGCAGACAATTCTCAAATCCCATCAGTTCTGACTCCCACCGACTCACAAAGGAAATGAGCCCTTGGAATTAGCAGTCTTGTGCTTCTTTCTCTGCAGTTCCTAGGAGTAAAAAGTTCAGCACATATCCTGCTTTTATTCCTTCTTAGTTCTTCCTCCCTCACGGAATTAAAAGCTGAGGGTACACTATTTTGTACCTGGAATATAAAAGGGTCACAGAACTGGAAACCCACAAATCAGATAAAGAAGAATGTGAATAATTCTCTCCCATCTTAATGCTTTATGAAGTTGGCTCCTGTCTTTGAAGTTTGTGAGTCACGGTGAAGTGGTTGGTGTGTCTGTATTTTCAAGGTAGAAGTCTGGGACATGTTCCTTCCATAAGGAATTCAATGCAAACTCTTTCCCATACTAATGACAGAATACTGGTGGCACTTTTATTGATAGCGTGCATTTCAACTTTTTTTGTTGGCACATTTTTAATTAAAATAACATTTAACGGTTTGAAGCTAAAAACCTGATGTTTCTGCCTAGGAGTTTAAAGGGAATGATAACATATGGAGAAGTTTAACATTTAAATTGAATTTTATTATTTAAAACAGTAAAATATTTTATGACTACAACAATACCCTGCCAAGCTCCATTTCAGCATTAAATGTGCTTTGTAAGGAGTCTCACAAAGCCAGGGGAAAAAAAGACATTTTAATTTCTTATTCCCCAAATGCTTTTTATAAAAAGTTCCACAAACGTGTTTTCTTTACAAATGGATTCTTGTTCTCTTCAAGCATCTTCTAACATCTCTGACAACACAAAAAGCCTTGGAGCCAGAATGCCCAGGGGTCCTTCCTAATGACAAACAAAATGTAGCCTGCTGACTTGATCTTGGTCTTCTGGGCTACTAAGGATGGCCTTCCTCATGTCTCTGTGGTCTCCCCTGTCCCTTCCCTACTTTTCAGAAGGCCGACATCTGGCAGGAAGTTAAGGTTTATCTCTTTCATGTGAGTGTGTTTAATTACTTAAGAGGGGAAGTTTGATAAACAGCCTTCCTTCCTGGCCCGGTGCCTCCAGAAAGCAGTCACTCTCCTGATTGGTGACAGAAATGGGCAAGAGACCTCAACCCTGACCCTCCATAGGGATGCTAGGCATCGGGCGGGAGGCCTGGGTTAAGTTTCCAAGTATATCCTAGACTTTGTGTATGAACTTGAGAAATTATGTCAACTTGACCTTCTTTAACACAAAAATGATATTCACCTCCATCCAAAGACCAAGAGGCATTTTTCGGACATGTATCCTCCCTTTGAAGGACCTTCTTCCTCATCTTCCTCAACCCACATCCGTGCTCCAAACACAAACCCCCATCCACGTAGCTGGCCTCAGAATTTGGCTTCTGATTTATACACCATCCAGTGACCTTTTAAAATACGTAGCTCCACTCAAGTCACACCACCCCCCACTGCTAGAAAACCATTCCAAGTCAGAGATTCAGTACCCACACCTTGCTCCCTCCAGCCTCCCTATTTTACCATGCAGCTCTTTACACACACACTCTCACAAAATCACAAAGTTATTCTCATGTGACCACAAATGATTATTTTTAGGATCAAAATATATTTTAACAAGCTGTGGAATTATGCAGTAAACAGATGGCCCTTGGGGAGGACCCATACATACTGCTCTGGAAGAATGCATATTTTTAGCAGAACAATTTGAGCATCACTGTGGTGGGGGGCAGTTCTGAACCTTCTTACTCCTGTGAGTAGGGGGATGCCTGCTGGCAGCAGAACATTACAGAGGAGTGAGGCTGAGAGGAGTCCTGGGTGCTGGGATGCTGATTCCTTGTGTCACTTGTGGTTAACCAAGATGCTTTTGTCTTCCTTCCCTCTGTCTTGGTAGGAAAACCCAGTAGTTTCTTTCCAGAGGACAGTTTTATAGACTCTGGAGAAATCGACGTGGGGAGACGGGCTTCCCAGAAGATTCCTCCTGGTACTTTCTGGAGATCTCAGGTGTTCATAGACCATCCTGTGCATCTGAAGTTCAATGTGTCTCTGGGAAAGGCAGCTCTGGTCGGCATTTATGGCAGAAAAGGCCTTCCTCCTTCACATACTCAGGTAAGCAGAACCCTACCCGCCTACTGACCTCCTTGTGCTCCTGCTCAAATCTTTACCCAAATCAAGAAGAGCCCAACCCTGATCCTAGAGCCCAAAGGGAAGTTGGTGTATTTTAAAGGCCTTTTATCCATTTGCCACCCTCTCAGACCCTGCCTTTCAGGCAAGTGAGGTTTAATCCGTGAGGCTTTTTGCAAGGAAGAAATTATGAGAAATTTCTCAGGAACCTTTCTGCTATTACTCAGTCTCCTAAATTATGTTACCCAGGAAATGTTATTGAGAGAAAAAAAAAATAGACAGTGAGTTTGAGTCCCCTTGTTATTTGCTGTGTAACCTGGTATTCATTACTCATCCTCTTCTAAGCCAGTTTCCTAATCTGTACCAGTGCCCACTTTGCAGGGCTGTTGTGAAGAAGAAAGAGTAGCATTTATAAGGCAGCCAGCATACGGCCTGGCTCAAAATAAATGTTACTCCCCTAATCTCTGGCATTCCTTCTCTCCTTCAGGGTTACACGTTTATACAGACAGATGTGCACCAGAAACCCTTGAAGAACTTGTCCAAGGGGTTGGGGGTGTGGCTTAGTGTAGAACATGTGCTTAGCATGTGCAAGGCCCTAGGTTTGATCCCTAGTACCCAAAAAAATAAAATGAAAAAATAAGAACTTCTCTAAGATGACTGGCATATTACTAATAATGAATGGCAGACAGCAGAGACTTATGCAATGTCCTTGCTCTGGAATTGGAGTAATATAAATCATAAGCATCCTCAGGTGTTCCAAGGCCACATGCAGTCTTCCTAACCCCAGTAGTCAGTTGAAGTTTATAGTTATAAGCTAGACAGATAAATTTGCTAAGGATGGAGTCACAGAAAATAGAGGGATCTTGAGCCCCTGATGACTGCAGAACTGCCATGCTAGTCCTAGAATTCATGTCTCCACACAGTTTACATGAAGTAGAATGACTGCCTATCTTTTTTGTTTGTTTTTTAAGAGCTAGGAAGATGGATGGCTACTCAGTTTGCTTGCTTACTAATAGGTCAGTAGGGCTTAACCCCCTACCTATTATTAACGCATGTCTGACTTATCTGGAGTCTTATGCTAGCAGTCTCAGATCAATTGACATTTGAATTTGACACAGCATGCAATTATTGATAGACTTTTGGACTAATCCAGTTCAGTTCTTCTAAAATATCTCCATGAAACTGGAGCCATTTAGAAAAGATTATTGACAAAAGACAGATATAAACCAAATCTTCAACTGTTCGTGAAGAACATTCCATTCCTACCAACACTCCCATCCCACCTGAGACCCCTGACATTCCATCAGTACTTGTATAGAGCTCAGTCATGAAGTGGCTGGGTTTCTAATCTTGGGCCACCATTGAAAGAGCATGGTTCTGTTTTAAATGAGGCCAGGTGAAGACTTGCCACACTTGCAGCAAAAATAAAAACAAGCCAAGACTAGGAAATAATGCCCGAATGATGCCACATTCACAAGAGAGGAAGGAGAGTATTACCATGAGATATAGGATTTGAGTTGGTTGATAGCTTTCCTGCAGCTTCTGCCTCTCTGTTTCCTTATGCATTCCCTCACTCTGCCCTGCCCCCGCCAGGAGAAACCCAAAGAAAACATGGCATGTGCTGGAGCAGATCCGCTGCTAATTATACTTGTTTTGTGCTTTAGTTTGACTTTGTGGAGCTGCTGGATGGAAGGAGGCTCCTGACCCAGGAGGCACGGAGTCTGGAAGGACCCCAACGCCAGTCTCGTGGTGTCGTTCCCCCCTCCAGCCACGAGACTGGGTTCATCCAGTATCTGGACTCAGGAATCTGGCACTTGGCCTTTTACAATGACGGGAAGGAGTCTGAAGTGGTCTCCTTTCTCACCACTGCCATTGGTAAGAAGCTCCACCTTCTGCTGTCTCTTTGGGTAGGAGGACACTTGGGGACTTTGGGAGTTGATGCCAACAAGAGAATGAATGTGTCTTACTCAGAGCTGTAGATGCCACTCAGAGTATGGGGTGGGGCTGTCCTGCCTGGGCATGCTGGAGGAGGACTCAGCATGAGATGCAGGTAGGACACAACAGACAGAGGGGCCATCCTGATACCTTCCTCGTGCTGTCTGTGTGATGATGTATGGAGCAGCAGCCACCTTTCCAGACCAAGGGGATAGAACTAAGAACCAGACGGGAGTCTTGGATGACTGGCCACATGGCGGGAACATCTCCCCTCTTCGCTCTTGGTTCTCACCTTTTCATCTTCTGAGTCTCACTTGGTTCAGTTCGCTGACTTTATTGTTTAGTTTTGGTTTGGTTTTTGAGTTTGGAATCAACAGTCTCTGGGAAAGAGGATAAAGGCTGGAGAGAGTGTAAGAATAGCAGCACAGAGGACTGGAGGAGCCATGTGGTCAGTCAGATCAGGTGTTACTGAGAGCAGAGGTGTCCTAGTCTCTGACAAGGGGGAGCCCTGGTGTCTTAAATGAGTCCAAACACCATCACACTTCCTCATGCAAAGGGGCATGGCCACCTCAGGTCTATGGGTGTCTAGGTAGCCTGCTTCCCTCTTGGAAGAATTTCTCTTCTTTACTAACATAATAGACAGAACCCGTCTTCTCCTTAGGTGACCATGGTTTGCTGAGGGACATAATAATCTTGGTGGTTTGGGTCAGAAAACATGTTCTGAGTCTCTAGTGGATGTACTGTGATACAGCCTGGAGATAAAATCTCAAGGGAAAGACAGGGCTCCATGAACCGGAACACCTGGGAATGGAGTTTCTGCCTAACGGACATCTCTGTGTGCTTTGGAGTTCACCTGAGATCTCTGTCTCAGTCTGTGGCTGGGAGTCTCTCTGACATGGAAAATGGAGTTGAATGAACATCTCTGAACTTGATACTAGGTTTCCTAAACTCATGTGAGGCCCTGGTTCTTCCTTCTAAATAGCAGTGGTCATTTCAGGCCATTTTCTTCTAATTCACCATTTCGCCCTTAGTATTGAGGCAGGGGGAATCTCCCCATTAAATGCAAGGCATGGTTAATAAGCTTCTGCTATCAATGCAGCCTCATGGCAAAGTGAAGGAGGTGGGATCATCAGGCAGCTGGCTCTGACGAAGGAAACATCCCTCAGTGCTGCCCTGCTTTGGAGGTCTATCCTAGCTGGAGGACTAAGAATGCCTGGAGGGCAGTCTTCTGTCTCCCTGGCACCCGGTGGGTCCCCATGCAGTGTCCTCAGTTGGTGAGGGACTGAGTGTGAGCATGGCCTTTCCTGTGCCCAGGCTCTCATTAGCAGGATTGTGGACAGTCACAATCTCAGCAGGTGTGCTGCCATTGGATTCTGCCCTGCATGTCTTCTTGAAGCATGGTGCAAAGCATGCTCAGGTCCGAATCTCCACCGTGAGCTTGAGCTTTCACCTCACACAGATCACTCAAGTTTTTCAGCTCTTGGGGTCTCAAGATTCTGGAATTTGAAGCTGCAGCTTAGCAGTTGGAGGTAACATTGAGGTGGAAAGTGCAGTCCCAGTCCCCATCATTGATAGCCCAGTTCTGGCCCTCTCCATCAATGAGAGTGTCACTTTGTGGGGTTTTTTTTTTTAATTTTTTTATTGGTTGTTCACAACATTACAAAGCTCTTGACATATCATATTTCATACATTAGATTGAAGTGGGTTATGAACCCCCAATTTTACCCCAAATGCAGACTGCAGAATCACGTCGGTTACACATCCACAATTTTACATAATGCGCTATTAGTAATTGTTCTATTCTGCTACCTTTCCTAACCCCTACTATCCCCCCTCCCCTCCCCTCCCAACTTCTCTCTCTACCCCATCTACTGTAATTCATTTCTCTCTTTGTTTATTTTCCCATTCACCTCACAACCTCTTATATGTAATTTTGTTTAGCAATGAGGGTCTCCCTTCATTTCCATTCAATTTCCCTTTTCTCTCCCTTTCCCTCCCATCTCATGTCTCTGTTTAATGTTAATCTTTTCTTCCTACTCTTCCTCCCTGCTCTGTTCATAGTTGCTCTCATTATATCAAAGAAGATATTTGGTATTTGTTTTTTAGGGATTGGCTAGCTTCACTAAGCATAATCTGCTCTAGTGCCATCCATTTCCCTGCAAATTCTATGATTTTGTCATTTTTTATTGCTGCATAGTACTCCATTGTGTATAGATGCCACATTTTTTTTATCCATTCATCTATTGAAGGGCATCTGGGTTGGTTCCACAGTCTAGCTATTGTGAATTGTGCTGCTATGAACATCGATGTGGCAGTATCCCTGTAGCATGCTCTTTTAAGGTCTTCAGGGAATAGTCCGAGAAGGGCAATAGCAGGGTCAAATGGTGGTTCCATTCCCAGCTTTCCCAGGAATCTCCAAACTGCTTTCCAAATTGGCCGCACCAATTTGCAGTCCCACCAGCAATGTGCAAGTGTACCCTTTTCTCCACATCCTCGCCAGCACTTGTTGTTGTTTGACTTCATAGTGGCTGCCAATCTTACTGGAGTGAGATGGTATCTTAGGGTGGTTTTGATTTGCATTTCTCTGACTGCTAGAGATGGAGAGCATTTTTTCATGTACTTGTTGATTGATTGTATATCCTCCTCTGAGAACTGTCTGTTCAGGTCCTTGGCCCATTTGTCGATTGGGTTATTTGTTATCTTATTGTCTAATTTTTTGAGTTCTTTGTATACTCTGGATATTAGGGCTCTATCTGAAGTGTGAGGCGTAAAAATTTGTTCCCAGGATGTAGGCTCTCTATTTACATCTCTTATTGTTTCTTTTGCTGAGAAAAAACTTTTAAGTTTAATTAAGTCCCATTTGTTGATTCTAGTTGTTAACTCTTGTGCTATGGGTGTCCTATTAAGGAATTTGGAGCCCGAACCCACAATCTGTAGATCGGAGCCAACTTTATCTTCTATCAGACGCAGAGTTTCTGATTTGATATCAAGCTCCTTGATCCATTTTGAGTTAACTTTTGTGCATGGCGAGAGAAAGGGATTCAGTTTCATTTTGTTGCATATGGATTTCCAGTTTTCACAACACCATTTGTTGAAGATGCTATCCTCCTCCATTGCATGCTTATAGCCCCTTTATCAAATATAAGATAGTTGTAACTTTGTGGATTAGTCTCTGTGTCCTCTATTTTATACCATTGGTCCACCCACCTGTTGTGGTACCAGTACCATGCTGTTTTTGTCACTATTGCTCTGTAATATAGTTTGAAATCTGGTATCGCTATACCGCCTGATTCACACTTTCTGCTTAGAATTGCTTTTGCTATTCTGGGTCTTTTATTTTTCCATATGAATTTCATGATTGCTTTATCTATTTCTACAAGAAATGCCGTTGGGATTTTGATTGGCATTGCATTAAATCTATAGAGAACTTTTGGTAATATCGCCATTTTGATGATGTTATTTCTGCCTATCCATGAACAGGGTATATTTTTCCATCTTCTAAGATCTTCTTCTACTTCTCTCTTTAGGGTTCTGTAGTTTTCATTGTATAAGTCTTTCACCTCTTTTGTTAGGTTGATTCCCAAGTATTTAATTTTTTTTTTGAGGATATTGTGAATGGAGTGTTTTTCCTCATTTCCATTTCAGAAGTTTTGTCGCTGATATACAGAAATGCCTTTGATTTATGCGTGTTGATTTTATATCCTGCCACTTTGCTGAATTCATTTATTAGTTCTAGTAGTTTCTTTGTAGACCCTTTTGGGTCTGTTAGGTATAGAATCATGTCATCTGCAAATAGTGATAATTTAAGTTCTTCTTTTCCAATTTTTATGCCTTTAATTTCTTTCGTCTGTCTAATTGCTCTGGCCAGTGTTTCGAGAACTATATTGAATAGAAGTGGAGATAGAGGGCATCCCTGTCTTGTTCCGGATTTTAGAGGGAATGCCTTCAACTTTTGTCCATTCAGAATGATGCTAGCCTGAGGCTTAGCATAGATAGCTTTTACAATGTCAAGGTAAGTTCCTGTTATCCCTAGTTTTTCTAATGTTTTGAACATAAAGGCATGCTGTACTTTGTCGAATGCTTTCTCTGCATCTATCGAGATGATCATATGGTTCTTATCTTTAAGTCTATTGATGTGGTGAATAACATTTATTGATTTCCGTATGTTGAACCATCCTTGCATCCCAGGGATGAATCCTACTTGATCATGGTGCACTATTTTTTTGATGTGTTTTTGTATTCGATTCGCCAGAATTTTATTGAGGATTTTTGCATCTAGGTTCATTAGAGATATTGGTCTGTAGTTTTCTTTCTTTAAGGTGTCTTTGTCTGGTTTCGGGATCAGGGTGATGTTGGCCTCATAAAATGAATTTGGAAGGGCTCCCTCTTTTTCTATTTCCTGAAATAACTTGAAAAGTATTGGTATTAATTCTTCTTTAAAGGTTTTGTAAAACTCCGCTGTATACCCATCCGGTCCTGGGCTTTTCTTGGTTGGTAGTCTTTTGATGGCTTCTTCAATTTCATCCATTGATATTGGTCTGTTCAGATTGTGTGTATCCTCCTGACTCAGTCTGGGCAAATCATATGACTTAAGAAATTTATCGATGTCTTCACTATCCTCTATTTTATTGGAATATAGGTTTTCAAAATAATTTCTAATTGTCTTCTGTATTTCTGTAGCATCTGTTGTGATATTGCCTTTTTCATCCCGTATGTTAGTAATTTGAGTTCTCTCTCTTCTTCTCTTCGTTAGCATGGCTAAAGGTCTGTCAATCTTATTTATTTTTTCGAAGAACCAACTTTTAGTTTTGTTAATTTTTTCAATAGTTTCTTTTGTTTCAATTTCATTGATTTCCGCTCTGATTTTCATTATTTCTTGCCTTCTGCTACATTTGCTGTTGTTTTGCTCTTCCTTTTCTAGGGCTTTGAGTTGGAGTGTGAGCTCATTTATTTGTTGGTTTCTTCTTTTTTTGAGGAATGACCACCAGGCGATGAATTTTCCTCTTAAAACTGCTTTCATTGTGTCCCATAGATTCCGATATGTTGTGTCTGTATTTTCGTTTATCTCTAAGAATTTTTTGATTTCCTCCTTTATGTCTTCTGTAACCCATTGATCATTCAGTAACATATTGTTCATTTTCAATGTGATGTAGGATTTTTCCTTCCTTCTTTTATCATTGATTTCCAGTTTCATTCCATTATGATCAGATAAAATGCATGGTATTATCTCCACCCCTTTATATTTACTGAGCGTTGCCCTATGGCATAATATATGGTCTATTTTTGAGAAGGATCCATGTGCTGCTGAGAAAAAAGTATATCCATTTGATGATGGTTGATATATTCTATATAAGTCAGTTAAGTCTAGGTTATTGATTGTGGTATTGAGTTCTATAGTTTCTTTATTCAACTTTTGTTTGGAGGATCTATCAAATGGTGAGAGAGGTGTGTTGAAGTCTCCCATAATTATTGTGTTGTGGTCTATTTGATTCTTGAATTTGAGGAGAATTTGTTTTATGAATGTCGCAGCACCATTATTTGGTGCGTAAATATTGATAATTGTTATGTCTTGTTGGTGAATGGTTCCTTTTAACAGTATATAATGACCTTCTTTATCCCTTTTGATTAACTTAGTCTTGAAGTCGATTTTATTCGATATGAGGATGCCACCCCTCCTTGCTTACGAGGACCGTGTGTGTGGTATATTTTTTCCCATCCTTTCACCTTCAGCCTGTGTATGTCTTTTCCAATCAGATGTGTCTCCTGGAGGCAGCATATTGTTGGATTTGTTTTTTTAATCCATGATACCAGCCTATGTCGCTTTATTGGAGAGTTTAAGCCATTAACATTCAGAGTTACTATTGATATGTGGTTTGAACTTCTATCCATGTTTGATTGTTTATCCTTTTTTTAAAAAAAATTTTTAGTTTGTTTCTCCATGATTGTCTTTCCCCTTGCCCTCTGTCTTTACTGAGGCACTTCCCACTGATGGTTTTGGTTATTGTTTTTAATTTCTTCTTCTTGTAGTGTTTTGCTCAAAATGCTTTGCAATGCTGGTTTTCTGGCTGCAAATTCTTTTAACTTTTGTTTATCATGAAAGATTTTTATTTTGTTGTCATACCTGAAGCTTAATTTTGCTGGATACAGAATTCTTGGTTGGCATCCATTGTCTTTCAGTGTTTGAAATACATTGTTCCAGGACCTTCTTGCTTTCAGTGTCTGTGATGAAAAATCCGTTGTTAACCATATTGGTTTACCCCTAAATGTAATCTGTCTCCTTTCTCTTGTAGCTTTTAATATTTTCTCTTTGTTCTGTATATTGGATATCTTCATAACAATGTGTCTCGGCGTTGGTCTACTGTGATTTTGTGTGCTCGGTGTCCTGTATGCATCTTCAATTTGTATATCTGTTTCCTTTTTTATTTCTGGAAAGTTTTCTGTAATTATTTCATTCAGCAGGTTTCTCATTCCCTTGGTTTGAATCTCTGTACCTTCTTCTATCCTGATGACTCGTAAGTTTGGTTTCTTCATGTTATCCCATAACTCTTGGATGTTTTTCTCGTGATTTTTTACCAGCCTTTCTGAGTTGGCTAGACTCTTTTCAAGATGGTATATTTTGTCTTCATTATCTGACGTTCTGGTTTCTACTTGCTCCACTCTGTTAGTGATACTCTTAATTGAGTTTTTAATTTGGTTTATCGTTTCCTTCATTTCTAGAATTATTGTTTGATTATTTTTTATAATCTCTATCTCCTGATAAAGATGCTTAACTTCTTCTTTTATCTGTTTATGAATTTCATTCTCAATGTGTTCTTTCACTGCTTGGATTTGCTGTCTTGTATCCTCTTTAAGGTTCCATTCCATCTATCTAAGGTGTTCCTTGAGTTCTTTATATGACCATTTTTCTGATGACTCTAGGTCCTCCTGAATATTTAGGCTGTCCTGCATTGTTTGTACTCCTTTTCTTCCTTGTTTTTTGAAGCTGCTCATGTTACTTCTTGTTCTGTTTGACTGCTGAGTTACTGTTTACTCCTGTAAATTAATTTGATGTTTGGGAGGAAAGGTATTTGAAGGGAAGGGAAGAAGTCTCTAAAGAGAATGAGAGTAGGCAGGTAGAATTCAAGGAAAGGGGGGATAAGAAAAATGAAAAGACTAAAGAAGAAAAAAATAGGAACTAAAAAAGAAAAAAATTAACAAAAAACAAAAAAAATAAAAAAAAATAAAATAATAATAATTAAAAAAAATTTAAATTAAAATTAGTAGAAAAAAAATAAAAAAAATTTTGTAAAAAAAATAATAAAACAACAAGAAAGAAAAAAATGAAAATGAATGAAAAACCCAAATCAACAAAAAAGAAAAAAAAAAAACCTAATAAATGCCTTCTTAGAGTTTGATTAACTTCTCTTCCAGTAGGTGGCGCTGTGCCCACCAGGTCAAGTTTCTCCTGTCAATACGCGGGAACCAATCACTGTGCAGCAGCTCCTCCCAGACTGGGCGAGTCTCCAATCCTGAGTGTCTAGGGCCTCCTCTTGTGTCTAGTCACTTCCCACTTTTTCTTTGGCCAGGCCCCTCTCACCACAATACTGGCTACACGCCAGGTCTGCTGCTCCCGGGAGCCCTGTTTTCATGAACGACTGGGCACACTCTTCCAGTTTGCCATTCCCTCAGACCTTTAGTTTGTAGAGCTTGGGGCTGAGAATCCTCAGTGGATTTTACTTGCCCTCCGTTATCGACTTCCCCGTAGCTGGTGCAAGAGACCTCAGCAGTCAGCCCTGGTGGGAGCGGTAGGCGGGTCCGCACCACCTCTGATTCCCTCGGGCTGGCTGTAGCACTCACGGGAGAGCTGGGAGGGGCCCTTAAGGTTTTCCTGATGTGTGAAGAGAGAAGGCTATGGGATCACACACCTGTATCTGCCGGTTTCAACGAAGTTATCTCCTCCGCAGCAGTCTGATGATGTCGTTTCCCTTTGCCGGGCAACCAATTCAATGGGTGGGTCCTTCTCTCCCAAGCTCCGTTTCAAACCTGTGGCCACTACTTATGAAGGCTTGGTAGGCATTTACCTTCGTATGATGAGAAGGGCTGACCATTTTTTTCAGCCGGATGAATTAATGCCGAGTCATGGCTGTTTGTCTGCGGGAAGCAGGTGACCGGGAGTTTGAATTCAGCGGATCAGGGCTCAGTGCGTGTTCTCGGATCACTTGGATTTTAAATTGTCACTCATCTTATCAGCTGTTTCATTTAATTCGGCAGCTCATTCGAGCGGTGAAGAGTCTACTTTGTGGGTTTTGCTAGGCTATAGTATCTGCATCTTTTCTCTTTCTGGACATGGTGGCTTCAATTTAGGGACACAATTATCAAATTATGGTGGTGCCAAAGTTACAGCTCCCAGGTCTCCCAGTTCAACTTTTCCTATACACAGTTCACAAGCAAGAATAGAGCATCAGGTTTGCACAGAACACGGAGTTTTTATGGTCAGATTTCTGTTTTAAGAATGGTATAAATATGAAAGGATATTAATTTAAACTCCCAAAGAAAACTACTTTTAATTATGATATGCATCTTTGAGAAATAAAATGGAGATAAGATTTGCCAACTCGTGGCTTGTCAGTGATAGCTAGCCTCTTTGTCTTAACTGGGGTGATGGTCCTGCTTTCCCCTGGCTGCTCTGTTTGCCCCTTAACCCTATCATGTCTATGGGATTTATTGTGCTTCTCAGACTTTAATGTACTTATGAACCACTTGGGGGTCTTGTTAAAATGCAGATTCTGCTCCAGCAGGTCTGGGGGACCTGAGATTCTGCATTTCTGGCCAGCACCCAGTGATATTAATGCTGCTATGGGCCATATTTTGAGTAGCACAGGTTTCTGGTACCTCATTGGTGGTTCTCAAACACTTTGGAACAAAGAACTCTGTGGGAGGCTTGGTAAAAATTCAGATTTCTGGGCCTTTCTTCAGAACTCCTGAATGCCTCCAGTCGGGCCAAGTGATCGTGATTCTGATGGTCTGTCAACAGATTTTGAAAACAAACACCACATGAGGAACTACCCTTCGTTCCTTCCTTCCCTCCCTCTGTCCCTACTTAGTTTTGCAGCCATGGACAGCCGTGTCACCTCACTGAATCTCAACTTTTCTTGTCCAGAAGCCAAAAATGTAAAAGTACTTTGCAATCCCCATTGTGAAGATTAGAGAGAGAGATATAAAATGCCTAGCACAGCTTCAGGCCTCCATACGTGCTCGATAAACGGAAGCTGTTAATATTCTCTGCCATCCTTTTTCTCCTTCCACTTTCTCTTGCTGGCTTTCTGACCTATCTGTCTCCCTTCAAGCTACAGTGATTGTTTAATGAACACCGTTCTTTTTCCCCCCTTTAATACAAAAACAGACTGATTCTGATGTTGCTATTAATACCTCTTTCCCCAAGAGTCCCTGGCATTGAGTCTCAGCTGTCTGTGATCATTACCTGTGAGCTGTGAGTTGTAATTTGTCTTGGCAGGTTAATTAAAAGTTTAGGTCTTGTTTTAGTGAAGTCATTATGGTCCCAATATACAATTGTAACTCTCGGGTTTGCTTAACACAAAAATTGGAATATGACCCTCCCTTCGTTACACATCGAAATGCAGACCAAGAATTTAAAAAGATCTGAGTTGTCAGAATCCAGAGTATTTATGTCTGTTTGTAATTAAGTAAAGGGAGAAATAATTGTGTTTAATTTAATGAATGGCTGTATTGTGTACGTTTTTGCTTTTCCCTCCATTTAATGCAATCCAGCTGATGATTTTAAATTAAATGAGTTTATCTTTTGCCTTGAAAAAAATCTAAGAGCCTTTTACAAACTGTATACACAAATATATCCACACAGAGACCTGATGTCACCCGAGCTCCCAGGGAACAAATGCATGTACATACATGCTCACACATGCCCCGCGAAATCCAAGCCAGTTTGAGAATAAAACATGGCAGCTCTTTTCAGAAAAAAAAGTCTGCCCCACCCCATCCCCCACATGCTCCTGGCTCCAATGTGGGGTGGGAGCCTTGCTCACCCCCATGTGTTGAAGGAGGTAGGAGGATATAAACCACTCGCGGGGGTTTAATTCACCCCATCACCATTTACAAAGGGTTTTCACATGCATTCTTTAAATCTTGCAGGAACTCCATGAGGTGATTATTCTTATTTTTATTATCATCCCTGATTGCAGTTGAGGAAATGGAGGTTCAGAGATGTTGAAAGAAAAGCTAGGACATGCATTCGAATGTGTCTGACTACAAAGCTCATGTTTTTCCTTCATAAGTAATCTGCCTCCTCCCAGGATCCAGTCCCTTTAGGGTGCCCACACTCACTTATTTCCCATCCATTTGTTCATTCAGTATTTAGGGAGCATCTACTGTGTTGGGGGGGCCATGTTTAGCACTCTCACATATGTAGCTTATTCCTTACAAGAACCTTAGACAAGAGATCTTTTAAGCTCTGATTTACAGATGAAGAAGTTGAGGCTCAGAATTTAGTTGACTTGCTCAAAATTAAGAGCAAAGCCAGAATGAAAATTTGGACTCTAAATCCCACAAAGTCCCCACTGTGCCACAGGGTCTTGCTATTTTGTCATGGCTACTAGTAAATATTTTATTACTGTTTGTATTATATGAAACATAATTTCCCCTTGTTAACTTGCTTCCAATTATAAGTAACCATCTTACATCAACCCAGGAAGTTTTTTTGAGAAGTCATTAAAAAGACCATGTAGAAAATCTCACAGCATCCAAATTTTTAAAAATAAAAATACCTTTGTATGAATTCCTTGCAATCCCAAGACCTAACAAGTTAGTATTATAACATTTGGGGTCTTCAGATAGATAGCATCTTATCTTTTCATTTCAGTTGATGCTGAAGCATAAAAGGTTAGATCAACTTGACATTGCGGCAATGTGAACCAAGCTGAAGAATAACAGAGGTGTCTTACAGTGGATTTAAAATCCCAGAAGAGAGAAATAAGAATCATTGGCAGGAAACATAAAGTCTGGGAATCTTTATGAGAAACATGCTCTGATCTTCTTGGTGCTAATTGAAGAGTCTGTTTATGCCCAGGCAGCCACTGGAAATCAATCCATGTCCAGGGACTAGACACAGATTTAGCTCTTTCCCTCCCCCCCCCCTTTCCTCCTTCTTTTTATTCCATTATCCAATGAATATTGCATCCTTGCCCTTTTCCAAGATGGGGATCCAGGGAAGGTATGACATGGTTCCTGGCAAAAGTAGCTGGTAGTCTAGATTAAGCGAGATGAAAGCCTTATGGAGCAAGTGTCTCTAAGCCAAGGAAAAGAGCAATAAAGGCCACCCCTAGAGCCATCAGCCCAAGGGCCAGCAAGGTTGGAGGAAGGGAAGGGCTTGTCCAGCTGAATGAGCCAGGGAAGGCTGTCTAGATAGAGTAACATTTGATTTGGACCTTAAAGTTTGGACAAAATTTTCACATTTAAAGCATGAAAATGGGAAGGTGAGTGCTAAGGAAAGCATCCCAGGCAGTGGGGGTGGATGGCATGGGCAAAAGGACAGTGGGCAGAAAATTAAGAGCTGGCTAGGAGGAGCCGGCAGTGCTGCTCGTCGGGAGCTCAGGCTGCCCTGAAGGGGGGAAGCAGTAATCAAGGAAGAGCTACAACGCCACCCTACAGAGAGTTCATTCTGTAAGCACTGGGTGTCATGACAGGTTTTTGGTAAGGGGATGAAATGATTGGAGCTGGGAGGTTTATCTTAAGAGGCGCAGAACAAGAGTCCATTAATTTATGTGGCAGAGGGTTACTGATATTGAGTCTGTGATTTCATGAGGGCACTGCAGGGGGCGGGGTGCCAGGGAAGACAAAAGGGGCTCATCTGTGGTACCAGTGGTATTTTTCCTCTGATTTCCCCATGATCCATTCCTCTTTGTTTCTAGATCTGCCTAGATACTTGCACCTACATTTCTATCTTCTGTGGGTCATCAAAATTGGGTCCTTCATGATTTTCCAAAGACTGTGCTAGACTTGCTGTTTTTTCATTTCCCTTACTTTGATTGGGCATTAGCCTCTGAGTGCATTTCTAAGGATCCAGGGAGAAAAATCCCCAGCATTATACACTGTAATTTGTGTAAGAATCTACCATGACCTCAAGGAAGAAACTCAGAAAAGTGATTGAAGAACAATTTTCAGTTTTTAATAATCACCTTCCATACCCCACCTCACGTCCCCTTCCTTTGAATATACTCTAAGATAGAAACACAGCAACGAAGAATCCAGGTCTCTTGGTAATAAATTAACCTTCTTGTAAATGACATTGGCAGCACTTTGTGAAATTTCTAATGGAAACACTTCTTTGGAAAAGTGCCCTGTGAATTCACCTCTCCTTGATACGGTGATTTATTTGGAGCAATCTGGTATAAGTGGAATGAAATTGTAGGCCAAGGGAGAGCTCAAGTCAGCACATTGGAGACAGATTGTGGCCAAAATCTGTTAGGAGGAAGAGAGCTAGGAATATCAGAGTGCTATATCTGCAGAATCAAAACCTAGTCCCACCAGCAGCTGTCTCTGCTCGCTGAAGGACAGGCTGCCCCACTGTCCCCCAACTCCTTCTACTGCCCTGCAGTCTTATCATGGACTGCTGAAACTTCTGAATTCTCTACCTGGATTTTCATGGCAGGAAAGAAGAAAAAGTAGCCCAAGGACACCATGAGTGCCAAGCAATAAAGTTTGTCTCTTTGTAGGAAGCACTTAGAAATGTGTTTAGTGTGTCCATAACCTAAATCTTATCCAATCAGCATTTAAGTGAAGTTTTAATGTCCTTCCTCTCATTCTAAGTCTGGGGCATTTCTATTCAGGGCCAGGATGGCAGTTCAGTAGTAGCATCAGGGACCAGGCTCTTTCCACCTTGTGGTCTGCCATCCTTCCTCTGATTTATTGGTTTCATACCTGTTGCACCTCCTGGACTCATCCACTTGTCATGTAGAAAGAAGAAAGGGGAAGGATGCAGGAAAGGAGAATGTTTCCTAAATCATTCAACTTGCATTTTTTTGGCAGAGTTGTGTCACTTGGACACTCAGAGCAAGAGGGAAGTCTTAAAGTGTATATTTTCAGCTTGGAACACTGGCACTCTGATCAAAATTAGGGTTCTCTCAGGAGGATGGGAAATGAATATGGGGTAAACAGCCAGCAATATCTGCCACAGACTTTATCAAGACGTTTCGTTCACAAATAGCAACAGAGTCCTCTTACCATGTGTGAGATTCAGGCCCAGGCATTAGGAACAGCCATGAGGCAGGCAAGCTTGCTCCTGAAGACCTCATGGGCCAATAAGTTAGAGGAAGTGAAGCTGAGAAAAGAGGAAGTCACCCATGTAACAAGGTTGAGGGAATATATTTTGGTTCAGGCTCTTTGTATCACCCAAGAAACCAAGGACTCTGTCAGTAAGCCTTGAAGCCACTTGCTTGTTGCTTTAAGATGGACAGACAGCAGGAGCAATTCCTGATCAGTGGACACCAGGTGGTAGACAGACCTAGATAGGGTCAGTTTGTTAATTTATTCATTCAGTCAGCATTTACTAATTGCCTTTTCTTATGCCATGTCCTGGGCAGGCATTCCATGTCATGGTATGTAAAACAGCCAAGCTTCCTGCCCTTGTACTTATAGACATGCTTGAGACATATTAAAAGAGAGCCTCAAATCTATACATCTGTGTAAAAGTCCATGATCATAAATGGCACATTAACACTGTGGCAAAGAAGAGTGGGCTCTCGAGAAGCAGTGGGCCTCACACAGCTGGCTGGGCCAGGTGCATGATGAGCTGTTCAGATGAAAGTTGGAGGAGGAATGTACAAAGCAGAGGGAAGAAAGTAGAATATATGCAAAAGCCTGGGACAGGAAGTTGCTGGGAGTGCTCCAGGAACTCTATGGTGGTCACATTGTAGGTGTGGCCATCAAAGGACTAAATGTATCAGGAAGGACTGAGAGGCCACCGAGAACCAAACTGCTCAGGGTCTTAGAATGCCATGTGAAAGGTATCATTTGGTTTTCAGTTTAGGTCAAAGGTAACAGGAAGCCCCTGTGGAAATCTAGGTAACTTAATCTGATACACATATGCAAGCGTTCCCAGGAGGAACTGGGAACCGTGTTAGGAGGCTCTTCCACCTGTCTAGGCAGGGCTAATGCTGTCTGCTCCAGAATGGAGGCCTCAGAAGTGGCAAGGAGGGAGCAGATTTGAGCCATTGTACTGCCCCTTAGAGACTGTTGGCCAGCTCCAGGGGTTAAGAGATTTCTAAGGGAAGAAACAAACGGCAAAACAAAGGGGGGGAGCAGAAGGGTCCTTCATTAAGGTGAGTTTAAGGCAGCTGGCAGAGGGGCCTGTGAGGTTCAGAATTAGGAGGCAGGACCAGAAGAGTATCTGGTGGAAAGCTCAGTGGAGAGAGTCCTGGTACTTGGGGCCTCATCCATGTCAGGAGTTCAGCTACCTCCTCCACCCACAGCCACCGTGAGCCTCACTCCATGTTCAGTTTATGTTTTTGCCACTTGGGTTTCGGAATGCCAGAAGACTTCACACACCTTTCATTTGTTTAACTCTCACTCTTTTAAAGATGAGAAAACTGAGGCTTTTCAAAGTTACAAGACTTATCTAGGGCCACACAGCTACCCGATGGCAGAGCCAGGATCATAGTTCTAACCACCAATTAAGTACAGATTCTTTGCCAGGTACTATACTCAGTACATCATCAGTTCCCAAACAACCCAGGAGTCAAGTTAAATATATTTTCCATGTTATAGCTAAGGAAATTGAGGCTCAGAGGTCAAATGTCACTGGCCAAGATTTCTCAGACAGGAACCATCAATTAGGTTAGCAGTATGCATGACCTTTCTTATACACCAGTGAGCAGATCTGCATCCAAGTTTCTAATGCGGTGACATCCATGTGTGTTCTGATCCACTCATAGTCAGGATATCATAAAGATAAACATGGGCTTAGAGATGATGCCCCTAGGCTTGCAGAGTACCAGTGGCTCCCAACTCATTGGACTTTCAGCCTTGTTTAATACAAAACCTCTGACCAGGCCTCACCCTGCTAAAGAAACCCTCCTCCTTCCCTCCCTCCATTCATATGGGGAGTTTTCAGTAGAAGATATTTTCTTAGTAATGGTTTTATTTTTTAATGGAAAAATAAGCGTCCTGATAGCTCTATGTTTTGTCAGTTGCTCATCCGCATCCTGCTCATTGGGGATTCTGCAGCCACACTGTGGTTTGGGAAGGGTTCTCCCACAGTGGTTGGTGTCTTCTCTCTTTTCCTCTATAGTGCCACTGACATGAAGGACATCATTAAAGGTGTGGCCTCTTGTCCTGTAGCACACCCTTAGAAATAATCTAGCTGCCACAGATATGGGAATCTCTGCCAACTCTGGCATTGGTGGTAGATAGGTCATGTTATTGGAGGCAGAAGTTCATTTGGAGGTAGGGCTGTGACCAGAGAAGTGGTGTGATCCAGAGAAAGGCAATGCTTGGGAGTCAGCTCTGTCTGCACTATGTATGTATGAGCTGAGGGACTTTGGGTAAGTCTTGGTCTCCCTGAATGCCTGTGTCATTAGCAATCAAACCTAATTTAGAGAGTTTCACAATGGTGTAAAAACATATGATTCATGGAAGGTACTTAGCATGTTTTTTTGGGTCTCTTATTTATTCATCATTTGTTAAGCATCTACTTTGCTAAGTGCTAGAGTTTTGCAATGAATTAAAAAAAAAAAAAAAGACTTGTCCTTAGAAAGCCTACAGTCAATTGGGAGAATTGACCCTTTCATAAATAATTCCCACATAATGTGGGCTGTGCCAGCAGAAGTCCAAGTGAGCTCAGAGAAGGGTCGCCACCTCTGCTCTGTAGGCGGGGCCTGTGAGGCATAACAGACTTATTGTGAAAAAAGTGCTGAGTGGGCTGGCGGGCAGTATGCAAATATGATTAGCAACACAGGGACAGCAGAAATGGGACCAAGAAAGGAGACATAGGAGTACTTCCTTTCTGTGGGGGATGTGTTCTGATACCCCACAAACAGTACTGAACACCATATGTATTATGTTTTTGTCTATACATAAGACCTATGATGAAGTTTACTTTATAGATTAGCTAACAGTGATTAGCAATAATAGCTAATAATAAAATACAACAATTATAACAGTATGTTATAACTAATTATACAGATGAGGTCATTTTCTCTGTCTCTCTCTCAAAATACCTTTGAAAAAATGGTACTGAGTACTGAACCCAGGGCTAGGTCAAGCACTCTGCCTCTGAGCTGCATCCCCAGTTCTTTTTATTTTGAGATTGGGTTTCACAAAATTGCCCAAGCTAGCCTTGAACTTGGGATCTTCCTGCTTCAGCCTCCTCAGTAGATGGGATTACACGTGTGCATCATCATATCTGGCTTAAAAATGTCTTAGTAATTAGAAGAAAAGATTTTGAGTGTCCTCATCACAAAGAAAAGATAAATGTTTGAGGTGATAGATATGCAGATTACCCTGATTTGATCATGACACAAAGTATACCCATATCAAAATATCACAGTGCACTCCATAGTATGGACAGTTATTATGTGTCAATTCAAAACCTTAACAATAAAATCTTGTACTATATTTATCAAAGTTGACTGTAGTAAGTGAAACCAAGGGAATCAAAACTATAGGTAAGGAAAGACTACTGCATATGGAAAAAGTCACCAAAAACAGAACAAAAGAAAAAAGAGTATATTAGTTTGCTTAGGCTGCCATAACAAAACACCACAGATAGGATGGTTTGCAAAATTCATCTGTCTCAGTTCTGAAGACTAGACATCCAAGACAAAGTGTTGGCAGAGTTAGTTTCTGGAGAATCTTTTATTGTTGGCTTTCAGGTGGCTTCCTTCTTGTTATGTCTTCCTGTGACCTTTTTTTCTATATATGTGTGGAGGGAGAGAGATGGCTGGTGTGTCTTCCTATTCTCATAAGAACACCAGCCCCACCATGATGACCTCACTTAACCTTTATTGCATCCTTCTGGACCCTGTCTCCAAATACAGTCACACAGGGGGTTGGGACTTCAAAATTTGAATTTGGCAGGGAAACCCAGTTCAGTCCACAATAAGAGACATCAAGGAGGTGATAAGACAGTAGCTCTGCTCAACCAACTGATGAACTGGCCAGAAAGTATCACTGTTTTTGTGTTGGAGATGAAGAAATGTCTAGGACCAGTGACTCACACAGGGACACAAGGCCTCTTCTGAATCCTGTCCCAGTAACTTCTTCTGAAGCCTGGCTGCTTAGCAGGCCTCGGAACATGGCAGACCTTCATCAGAGGGTCAGCGAACTCCAAATGAGAAAGTCAAAGTTCACTGATGTTCTCTGCAGTCTAGAACCTTCTGCCATGAGCATGAACTTCTTACGGGCAGCTCTGAAGAAGGCACAGCTGCCAATTCCAGGCACAGCAGTCACCAGGATGAGGAACGGTGTTTCTCCCTGAGGGTTTATGCATTCCAATTCTGCAAGATTCAGGGATCAGAGCACTCATGGGGTCTTTCTTGGCTGTTATTGCTTCAGGTCAAAAATGGAATGTTCTGAGGTACTTTATTTATTCTTATAAATTTGACCTCCTTCGATTCCATAGGGAATTTTTCAAGTGTTCCATTCTAGTTTTGGGGCTTTTCAGTCTTCACGAACTCCTCCCAGCCTCTGTGGAACTACTTGACAAGTCTATTAATGTTAATAGATAACTACTTTTTCAATGCACAGCCTATCTAAGTATTTTTTTTAATTGATTTTATTTTTTAAATACACGACAGCAGAATGCATCACAATTCTTATTACACATATAGAACACCATTTTTCATATCTCTGTTTGTATATAAAATATGCTCACACCAATTCATGTCTTCATACATGTAAAGCTGCTTTTTCCTTTTTTTTTTTTTTTGATAGAATGCTAGAATTCAATCTATATTAAGAAAAATCTGGATTACAGAGGTAACTTTCATCCTCTTAAATCAATAACTTATCATTATTTTTTTTGTTGTTGTTGGTCGTTCAAAACATTACATAGTTCTTGATATATCGTATTTCACAGTTTGATTCAAGTGGGTTATGAACTCCCATTTTTACCCCGTATACAGATTGCTGAATCACATCATTTACACTTCCATTGATCTACACATTGCCATTCTAGTGTCTGTTGTATTCTGCTGCCTTTCCTATCCTCTACTATCCCCCCTCCCCTCCCCTCCCCTCCCCTCCCCTCCCCTCCCCTCCCCTCTTCTCTCTCTACCCCCTCTACTGTAAATCATTTCTTCCACTTGTATTATTCTTCCCTTACCCCTCACTTCCTCTTGTGTGTAATTTTGTATAACCCTGAGGATCACCTTCCATTTCCATACAATTTCCCTTCTCTCTCCCTTTCCCTCCCATCTCTCATCCCTGGTTAATGTTAATCTTCTTCTCATGTTCTTCGTCCCTACTCTGTCCTTAGTTACTCCCCTTATATCAAAGCAGACATTTGGCATTTGTTTTTTAGGGATTGGCTAGCTTCACTTAGCATAATCTGCTCTAATGCCATCCATTTCCCTCCAAATTCTATGATTTTGTCATTTTTTAATGCAGAGTAATACTCCATAGTGTATAAATGCCACATTTTTTTTTTATCCATTCGTCTATTGAAGGGCATCTAGGTTGGTTCCACAATCTTGCTATCGTGAATTGTGCTGCTATGAACATCGATGTAGCAGTGTCCCTGTAGCATGCTTTTATTAAGTCTTTAGGGAATAGACCGAGAAGGGGAATAGCTGGGTCAAATGGTGGTTCCATTCCCAGCTTTCCAAGAAATCTCCATACTGCTTTCCAAATTGGCTGCACCAATTTGCAGTCCCACCAACAATGAACAAGTGTACCCTTTTCCCCACATCCTCGCCAGCACTTGTTGTTGTTTGACTTCATAGTGGCTGCCAATCTTACTGGAGTGAGATGGTATCTTAGGGTGGTTTTGATTTGCATTTCTCTGACTGCTAGCGATGGTGAGCATTTTTTCATGTACTTGTTAATTGATTGTATGTCCTCCTCTGAGAAGTGTCTGTTCAGGTCCTTGGCCCATTTGTTTATTGGGTTATTTGTTATCTTATTGTCTAATTTTTTGAGTTCTTTGTATACTCTGGATATTAGGGCTCTATCTGAAGTGTGAGGAGTTAAGATTTGTTCCCAGGATGTAGGTTCCTTATTTACCTCTCTTATTGTTTCTTTTGCTGAGAAAAAACTTTTTAGTTTGAGTAAGTCCCATTTGTTGATTCTAGTTATTAACTCTTGCGCTATGGGTGTCCTATTGAGGAATTTGGAGCCCGACCCCACAGTATGTAGATCATAGCCTACTTTTTCTTCTATCAGACGCCGTGTCTCTGATTTGATATCAAGCTCCTTGATCCATTTTGAGTTAACTTTTGTGCATGGCGAGAGAAAGGGATTCAGTTTCATTTTGATGCAAATGGATTTCCAGTTTTCCCAGCACCATTTGTTGAAGATGCTATTTTTCCTCCATTGCATGCTTTTAGCCCCTTTATCAAATATAAGATAGTTGTAATTTTGTGGATTGGTTTCTGTGTCCTCTATTCTATACCATTGGTCCACCCGCCTGTTTTGGTACCAGTACCATGCTGTTTTTGTTACTATTGCTCTGTAGTACACAGTTTGAAGTCTGGTATCACTATACCGCCTGATTCACACTTCCTACTTAGCATTGTTTTTGCTATTCTGGGTCTTTTATTTTTCCATATGAATTTCATGATTGCTTTATCTATTTCTACAAGAAATGCCGTTGGGATTTTGATTGGCATTGCATTGAACTTATAGAGAACTTTTGGTAATATCGCCATTTTGATGATGTTAGTTCTGCCTATCCATGAACAGGATATATTTTTCCATCTTCTAAGATCTTCTTCTATATCTCTCTTTAGGGTTCTGTGGTTTTCATTGTATAAGTCTTTCACCTCTTTTGTTAGGTTGATTCCCAAATTTATTTTTTTTTTTTTGAGGATATTGTGAATGGAGTAGTTGTCCTCATTTCCATTTCAGAGGATTTGTCGCTGATATACAGGAATGCCTTTGATTTATGCGTGTTGATTTTATATCCTGCCACTTTGCTGAATTCATTTATTAGCTCTAATAGTTTCTTTGTAGACCCTTTTGGGTCTGCTAGGTATAGAATCATGTCATCTGCAAATAGTGATAATTTAAGTTCTTCTTTTCCTATTTTTATGCCTTTAATTTCTTTCGTCTGTCTAATTGCTCTGGCCAGTGTTTCGAGGACTATGTTGAACAGAAGTGGTGAGAGAGGGCATCCCTGTCTTGTTCCAGATTTTAGAGGGAATGCCTTCAATTTTTCTCCATTCAGAATGATGCTAGCCTGTGGCTTAGCATAGATTGCTTTTACTATGTTGAGGTATGATCCTGTTATCCCTAATTTTTCTAGAGTTTTGAACATAAAGGGATGCTGTACTTTGTCGAATGCTTTTTCTGCATCTATCGAGATGATCATATGGTTCTTATTTTTAAGTCTATTGATGTGGTGAATAACATTTATTGATTTCCGTATATTGAACCAGCCTTGCATCCCAGGGATGAATCCTACTTGATCATGGTGTACAATTTTTTTGATATGTTTTTTAATCCGATTCGCCAGAATTTTATTGAGGATTTTTGCATCTAGGTTCATTAGAGATATTGGTCTGTAATTTTCTTTCTTTGAGGTGTCTTTGTCTGGTTTAGGCATCAGGGTGATGTTGGCCTCATAGAATGAATTTGGAAGTTCTCCCTCTTTTTCTATTTCCTGAAATAGCTTGAAAAGTATTGGTATTAGTTCCTCTTTAAAGGTTTTGTAAAACTCTGCTGTATACCCATCCAGTCCTGGGCTTTTCTTAGTTGGTAGTCTATTGATGGTTTCTTCTAGTTCCTCAATTGTTATTGGTCTGTTTAGGTTGTCTATATCCTCCTGACTCAATCTGGGCAGATCATATGACTTAAGAAATTTATTGATGCCTTCACTATCTTCTATTTTATTTGAGTATAAGGATTCAAAATAATTTCTGATTATCTTCTGTATTTCTGAAGTGTCTGTTGTGATATTGCCTTTTTCATCCCATATGCTAGTAATTTGAGTTCTCTCTCTTCTCTTCTTCGTTAGCATGGCTAAGGGTCTGTCTATTTTATTTATTTTTTCAAAGAACCAACTTTTAGTTTTGTCAATTTTTTCAATTGTTTCTTTTGTTTCGATTTCATTAATTTCAGCTCTGATTTTAATTATTTCTTGCCTTCTACTTCTTTTGCTGTTGTTTTGCTCTTCTTTTTCTAGGATTTTGAGATGAAGTATGAGATCATTTATTTGTTGGTTTTTTCTTTTTTTAAGGAATGAACTCCAAGCAATGAATTTTCCTCTTAGAACTGCTTTCAATGTGTCCCATAGATTCCGATATGTTGTGTCTGAGTTTTCATTTAACTCTAAGAATTTTTTAATTTCCTCCTTGATGTCTTCTAAAACCCATTGATCATTCAGTAACCTATTGTTCATTCTCCAAGTGATGCATGATTTTTCCTTCCTTCTTTTATCGTTGATTTTCAGTTTCATTCCATTATGATCAGATAAGATGCATGGTATTATCTCTACTCCTTTATATTGTCTAAGAGTTGCCCTGTGACATAATATATGATCTATTTTTGAGAAGCATCCATGTGCTGCTGAGAAAAAAGTGTAACTGCTTGATATTGGGTGGTATATTCTATATATGTCAATTAAATCTAGGTTGTTAATTGTGTTATTGAGTTCTATAGTTTCCTTATTCAACTTTTATTTGGAAGATCTGTCCAGTGGTGAGAGAGGTGTGTTGAAGTCTCCCATGATTATTGTATGGTGGTCTATTAGACTCTTGAACTTGAGAAGAGTTTGCTTGACGAACATAGCTGCTCCATTGTTTGGGGCATATATATTTATGATTGTTATGTCTTGTTGGTGTATGGTTCCCTTGAGCAGTATGTAGTGTCCCTCTTTATCCCTTTTGATTAACTTTGGCTTGAAATCTATTTTATTTGATATGAGTATGGACACTCCTGCTTGTTTCCGCAGTCCATATGAGTGATATGATTTTTCCCAACCTTTCACCTTCAGTCTATGTATATCTTTTCCTATCAAATGCGTCTCCTGTAGGCAGCATATTGTTGGGTCTTGTTTTGTGATCCATTCTACTAGCCTGTGTCTCTTAATTGGTGAGTTTAAGCCATTAACATTTAGGGTTATTAGTGAAATATGGTTTGTTCTTCCAGCCATATTTGTTTATTAATGTTACTAAACCTGATTTGTTTTCTTCTTTGATTATTTTCCCCCCTTTATTGTCCTACCTCCCACTGTTGGTTTTCATTGTTATTTTCCATTTCCTCTTCCTGTAATGTTTTGCCAAGGATTTTTTGAAGAGATGGTTTTCTAGCTGCAAATTCTTTTAACTTTTGTTTATCATGGAAGGTTTTAATTTCATCTTCTATCCTGAAGCTTAATTTCGCCGGATACACGATTCTGGCTGGAACCCATTTTCTTTCAGTGTTTGAAATATGTTATTCCAGGATCTTCTAGCTTTCAGAGTCTGTGTTGAAAGATCAGCTGTTATCCTGATTGGTTTACCCCTAAATGTAATCTGCTTCCTTTCTCTTGTAGCTTTTAAAATTCTCTCCTTATTCTGTATGTTGGGCATCTTCATTATAATGTGTCTAGGTGTGGATCTCTTATGATTTTGCACATTCGGCGTCCTGTAGGCTTCTAGGATTTGGGATTCTGTCTCATTCTTCAAGTCTGGGAAGTTTTCTCGTATTATTTCATTGAATAGATTGTTTATTCCTTTGGTATGGACCTCCATGCCTTCCTGTATCCCAATGACTCTTAAGTTTGGTCTCTTTATGTTATCCCATATCTCTTGGATGTTCTGCTCATGGTTTCTTAACTGTCTTGCTGAGCTGTCTATGTTCTTTTCAAGTTGAAATACTTTGTCTTCATTGTCTGATGTTCTATCTTCTAAGTGTTCTACTCTGCTGGTAGTATTCTCAATTGAGTTTTTAAGTTGGTTAATTGCTTCCTGCATTTCTAGGATTTCTATTTGTTTGTTTTTTATTACCTCTATCTCCCTGTATAATTGATCCTTTGCTTCTTGGATTTGTTTATGTAATTCCTTGTCAAAGTGATCTTTCTTTTTTTTTTCTTTTTTTTTATTGTTGGTCGTTCAAAATATTACATAGTTCTTAATATATCATATTTCACAGTTTGATTCAAGTGGGTTATGAACTCCCATTTTTACCCCGTATACAGATTGCTGTATCACATCAGTTACACTTCCATTGATTTACATATTGCCATTCTAGTGTCTGATGTATTCTGCTGTCTATCCTATTCTCTACTATCCCCCTTCCCCTCCCCTCCCCTCCCCTCCCCTTTTCTCTCTCTACCCCCTCTACTGTAAATCATTTCTTCCACTTGTATTATTCTTCTCTTACCCCTCCTTTCCTCTTATATGTAATTTTGTCAAAGTGATCTTTCATTGTCTGATTTTGCTGTCTCATGTCTTCTTTGATACTCCAGATCATCTGAAGCATGTATATCCTGAATTCTTTATCTGACATTCCATCTGTTGCAGCTATTACCTCTTCTAAAGTTGAGTTGACCTGCATTGCTTGTGATCCTTTCTTTCCTTGTCTTTTCATACTGGTCGCGTTTCTTTCTGCTTGGTAAAACTGTTGTGTTTTTGAAATTTTCCCCCTATTTATTTATATTGGTCTTGTATAGTTGAAAAATCTCCCTTGCAGAGTGGGTAGTGGCTGTGCTCCTCCTCCAATTGAGGTGATCTGTCTACTATGCTGGCGGGCCGCTAGGCCTGCTCTGCCGGTCGGTCGCAGGTCTGCCCACCCTGCGGGCGTGGGTGGCGGCTCTGCTCTGGCCCCACACCAATTGTGGTGACGTGTCTACCATGCTGGCAGGCCTCTGGGCCTGTTCCGCTGGTGGGTTGCAGGTCTGCCTACCTTGCGGGCTCGGGCGGTAGCTCTGCTTGGCCCCCACTCAAAATGGGGCTACCTGACTGCCACTCCGGCGGGTCACTGGGCCTTTTCCGGACACGGGCGGCGGCTCTGCTCCGCTCCACTCCAACCAGTGTGACGTGTCTGTCTCGCTGGCCAGCCGCTGGGCCCGTTCCGCCTGTGGGCCGCCGGACTGCCTACCTTGCGAGCTCGGGCGGCGGCTCTGCTCGGCTCCCACTCCAAATGGGGTGACTTGACTGCCACGCCGGTGGGTCGCTGGGCCTTTTCCAGGCACAGGCAGTGGCCCCACTCAGCCCCCACTCTAATCGGTGCAACGTGTCCACCACGCTGGCAGGCCACCAGGCCTGTCCCGCCGGTGGGTCGCAGGTCTGCCTACCTTGCAGGCTCGGGCGGCGGCTCTGCTCGGCCCCTACTCCAAATGGGGTGACTTGACTACTACGCCATCGGGTCGCTGACCTGATCCAGGCATGGGCGGCTGCTCTCTTCGGCCCCAGCTGCAGTTGGGGTGACGTGATACCACACCGGTGGGTCGCTTGGCCTGTTCTGGGCGCAGGCGGCAGTTCCACTCTGCCCCTCTGGCCCCCACAGCACCCAGCAGGACCCGGACCGAGAAGCAGTTTCCACGGGATCCCCAGCCCAGGACCAAAGCAGCTCCGGAAGCCAGAACCGGGCCGCCCCGAGCTCTGTGCACGCTCTTCTGGGAGCGGGCTCCAAGAAGCAGACTCCGCGGGTTCCCCCAGCCCTGGGCCAAAACAGTTCCAGGAGCCAGAACCTGGCTGGTCAGAGCTCGGTGCACGGTCCGCTAGGAGCAGGCTCCAAGAAGCAGTCTCCGTGGGTTCCCCAGCCCTGGACCAAAGCAGCTCCGGGAACCAGAACCCGGCTGCTCAGAGCTCAGAGCACGTTCTGCTAGGGGCGAGCTCCAAGAAGCCGTCTCCGCGGGTTCTCTAGCCCTGAGCCTGAGCTATCTGTCTGCGAGACACAGGCAAATAACAGCTTGAAATCACCTGTTCCGTAGCAGAATGAGCTGAGATCAGTAGGAAACAGGGATGATTACGTCAGCTCTCCAAGATGGCGGCCGCTGGCCTCCTCCGTGGACTGACCGGTGTGGAGAACCGAACTGGACCGCTTCCCTCCTCCGTCTCAAACCCAGAACTAAGCGCTGAGCGCAGCCATTCCACCGCTGGCAGGAGCCCACAGAATCCGCAGCGCTGTACCTCCTCGCCACCACCTCTCCGCTTCCCAGCGCGCACTGCCGACTCCAGCCGCGGGGCAATCTGCCGAACAAGCCGTGCGACCCTCCTTGCGGAGAAATCGCCCGCGACCGAGCCCCCACCGCTGATCCTCACGCGATAAAAATCCCTCCACTAGATTCTGGAGCACCTCAATTTCGCTGGAAATTCCCAACAAGACAGCCTTCAGCTGTTTTAACTCGTCATTCTCCCCCACAGTGACGCGGCACACGGGGGTGATGCACTCCCTTCGCCACCATCTTCCTCCAGCCCCTCCTATCTAAGTATTATCCTAGATGTTTTCCATAAATTCTTTCAAGCCCCTAAAACAAGCATTCAGAGTAAATATTTTTCCCTAAAGGAAAGTGGGACTCAGAGTATTCAAATGACCAGGTATAAGTGAAATACCTGCTCCGTGGAGAAGCTGCAGTTGGAAATCCAGATCTGGCCCTAAATGCCACATCTTTCTCCCCATGTTTTTTTTCCTCCTCCCACCCTGTCCACTTATGGCTTTGAATGAAAATGCCTAGGAGACACAGAGAAGAGCCCAGGAAACTAGGTTAGGGTCACCTGAAAGGGCCTTGTAGCCAGCTTGAGAGTTTGGTTTTGAAGACAGTGAGGAGTTTGGGATGACCTTGAAGCAACAGTTAGTCAGGTGTTCCCTAGATTCCTTTGGCATAGTCTCTGTTCAGATGAGTTGCTTTCTTATCCTGAGGCAGAGAGAGAATTGGAAGACTGTTTCTGTAGCCATTAGGGTAAGATGAGAGAATAGAGCCGGAACTGGTGCAAATGCTGCCGCTTTTTATAAAGGAAGGGTGCACTATAGGACATTGTAGGCTGGTTTTCTTGACCACTTATATTTTAGCTGTAAAAGAGAGGCAGGAAGTTTTGACCTTCAAGAACGCATGGATGATGATGCTGTTAACTAAGTTAGGAGATAAGGAGGGCAGTGGATTTGTTGGGGTGGGGGGAGAGGCAGGAAGATACAAATTCACATTAGATTTGAGCTGCTAATAGAATTTCCAAGTGGATGTCAGTTGCTGGCAATGGTTAGATGGATAAGGAAGCCTTGACTTGGATAGCTCTGAACTGGAGACAGAGTCCATGGGCATCTCATGGTGGGTGAGGGGGAGCAGGTGGGAGGGTGGAATACCTAAGGAAATGGACACACTGAGAAGTGGGAAGTCAATGTAGAACCCCAGCATTCAGAGGATGGGCAGGGGAAGGCAGGTAGAGATTAACCTTGGGGAAAAGTTAGGGAGATGATTATGAAGAAAGTGCTAGAATTGGTCATTAGGATGACATTGGCACCCTCCATGGGAGCAGTTTCCAGCCCTGGTGCAGGCGGAAGCAGGGTCACCATGAGTTCAGGAGGGAATGGAAGGCAGAGCGGAACAATTGCTTCTAGATGGAGCAGGCAAGGAGACAGATGGGCGTAACCTGAGGAGGAGACAGGTTCAAGGAAAGGTTTATATAAGGTGGGGGAGCTTTGAACATGTTGTCAGCAGTGGGAAAGGAGCCAGGGGAGAGGACTGGAGCCCCCGGAGAGAGGGGGAGATGATTAATGGGAGGTCAGGGGGAGCAGAGGGCAGAGGCAGGAGGGTAAGCGCCAAGAGGGAAGAGGAAGGCGGGAGAGGGCAGTGCAGATAAGGAAGGATGCTGGGTCGATTCATGCTGATTGCAGGGTCAGCAGCACTTTCTAGATATGGGCTGCTCTATTGGTAAGCTGCAGTGCCTGAATTACATGTGTTTCTTCTGTGTAAAGGCAGCCTCGACACAGCACTGAACCAGATATTGTGCAATAAAACAGCAGGGAGAGAGGCAATGAGGCTTAATGGTTAGAACGTGGATGTGAAGCCAGATGGCCTGGTTTGCATGCAGCCTCTGCCACTTATTAGTAGCATGACCTTGGGCCAGATAGTTAATCCACTAGTGTCTCCTTTTCCTCATCTGAAAAAAATGATGATAATGTTAGTTCCCACATCATGAGGTAATTATGAAAATAAAGTGAGTTAAAATTTTAAAAATTCTGAGAATAGTGCCTGGCACATGGTAGGTATCTTACAAGTGTTTACTGTTGTTTTGGTGTGTGCTGTCTGGGTCCCACGAGGTTTGAAGTTTGATGCATGCATCACCTAGTTTAAAGTCTATCTTTTCAGTATCTTTTCAGAACAGGAATAGCTATTACTTATTTAATATATAGATGAAGAAATGAAGTTCAAAGAAATTAACAAACTTGCCTACAGTTACACAGTGAGAGAGAGCAGAGCCAGGGCGTAAAGCTAGACTACTCCAGTTGAAGAATTCTGCTCCATCCACCCTAGCTTTCACTCCTGGGCCGCTCCCAAGTCAGCACCCACTTCCCTAGCTACCCAGGTTCCTATTCCCACCTCAACAGGAAGACGTGCAGGCTGTACTCTGAGGACCATGCAGGTATGAGTTTTGTCACTAGCAGGCACTTCTCTGGGCCAGAGTGTGGACCTAGGATCTGTGCTTGGGGAATGGTTTCTTCACAATCAAGCCAAGATTTAGTGATAGCAAATTTGACAGAGGTTTTGTGCTTGTTTCTTGCTGCTTAAACAGAGCAGAGGACCTTCTGTTGAAATGACAGGACAATGAGTGTTATATGAAGGGTTATAAAAAATTATAAGCCAGAGCACTGTGAACATCTGGTTTCAGTTTGAGTCGTTGCTTGTTCCTGCCTTTATCTGAGCACACTCATGTTCTGGGCTAATGGAAGCACAGTTTGTTTCAGTCTTGGTTCATATTACATGTCAGCCAGATTTTATATTTTTGTTTGTGTCATAGGTCAAGAAAGTCCATTCAAGGGTGCAAGAGATGGACTATATAGTTTTTAAAAGTGAGAAAAATTCATATACACTGAAGCAGGACAGTCTGAATGGTATCTTTTCAAAATAAAATTTGAGTTTTCTTAAGTGTACAGATGCAAGGTATTCCTTAGAAAGCATGCATTTGGAATGATGCTTACACCATCATTATCTCTTTCTTTTAAGTGATGGAGGAATAAGTTAAAATACATTGAGCTTTTCCTAGATGCCAAGTACTACTAAGCAAATATATCTACATTAACTCATTTTAATTCTCATAACCAATTTGTGCAATCAGAGTTATTACCCACATTTTACAAGTAAGATAGGGAGTTGTGTGCAAGGTCACACCCAGGCAGAGCTAAGATCCTACCCAGGTATATCTGGTTCATACTTATTTTGCAAGCTTTCCATGCTTTTTGAATGCATCATGCTGAGATCTGGGCTTTGTGTCCAATAAGTGATTAAGATATCTCTGATGACCATGCTGAGTTATGAAAATACTAAAAATATAACAGCATGGAAAACATCGATTTCTAGTCAGAAGTCAATGTCATGCTTTGCTTCCTGATTAAATATTAGAAGGATTCCTTTAAAATCATTAACAAAAAAAAAAGATATGTCTATGGATTTGTGTTTTATTACTTTTTTATTTTTTTGTAGTACCCAGGGGTGCTATACCACTGAGCTACAACTCCAGACCTTTTTATTTTTATTTTATTTTTTTTATTTTGAGACAGGTTCTTACTAAGTTGCGGAGGCTAGCCTCTAACTGAGGGCATCCTGCCTCAGCCTCTAGAGTCGCTGGGAATACAGATATGCCCTACCACAGTTGGCCAGTAGGTGTTATTTTAGAAACTTTGACTAATATAAAGCCAAACAAAAACAAGAGACAGAGACAAAGTTCTCATTTTTGTTAAGGATGGGTTTGTATTCCTGGGGAACGCAACTACATTAATTGAAAAACTATATTACTCAATAAGAAGTCAGAACTTGCAACCAGAGTACAAGATAGCTTTTCACAAGTCAATAGATTTTCCATATACCTGAAAAACCACTTATGAAATATATTGAACAATGTCCCAGTCAAGAAAATTAATAAAAATGAAAATATCATCTTAATGAGAACTTTATGTGATCTGTGTGACAAAAACTGCAAAATTTTATTGGGAGACATAATGTAGGACATGAATAATTAGGAAATGTAACGTGTTCCTAGATGGAAAGGTGAAATACTCTAAATAGGTCGATTTGTAGGTTTAATGAAATGCCAAACAGAATCCTAAAGGGAATTGAAGAGCTTTGATTGAATAGTTTAAGACTTCATCTGGAATAATAAACAGACGAGAAACATGAAAAAAAAAAAACAAGAAAGAAGAATAATGAAAGAGTACTCGTCTTTAAAGAGCCTAACGTATAATAAATCTATAATAATTAAAAGAGAATAGGAGTCAAGCAGAGTAGTAGCATATTATTGCCTAGAAATATTACCAGTTATATGTCAAAACTTAATATTTGAAAAAGGAGGAATCACAAATGAATAGAGAAGAAAGCTTAGTCACTAAAAGTTGTTGGAATAACTTGGGAAAATATTGGCACAAGCCAGAGGCTGCAAAGTGACGTTCAGTGGAACAGATGCGATGGCACATGGATGTGGCCAATAGACACAGATAAGATTTGGGGCCTGTAGGGTTGGCCCACTCTTTATAAACTGAATGATCCCCATAAAACTATAGGTTTATGGCTTTCCTTAAAAAAAGTAGAAGACCAAATTTCTTTCAGGAACAAGCCCCTGTAAATGCATTGTAATTGGCCAGTCTTTACCTTGTCCCTTGTTATGGCCAGCCTGCTGTCCCCTTTGACCTACCTGCCTGGCCCCTTGAGGAATGTGGGTTTTAACCTCTCTTTCAGACTTCACCTCATGCCATATGCCAAAATTAATTCCAGATGGGTTAAAGAGGTAAATATTTAAAAGTCAAACTACAAGAGAATAAAATCCAAGATTCCTGTATCTCTGGTTTGGAGGAGGACTTTCAAGCTTTAAAGTCATTGACGAAATCACAAAGACTGACAAATGTTTCCATAAATATTTGAAATTTCCATATATCTAATAAAACTGATCAAAACAAGAAGAAAAATAGTAGATTGGGAAAATACTTGCAGTAATATCAAGACCCCAGGGTGTGTGTGTGTGTGTGTGTGTGTGTGTGTGTGTGTGTAGTATTAAAGCTCAGATGCTGTGAGTGGGAAAGGATTGTGATCTTATAGGCAAATAGCCAAACTGACGTGTGGAGAAGCTCCCCAAAATATGTGGTATGATAAAAACATACATGAAATATGTTTAACCTCACTAGTAATTGAAGAAATTGAAATTAAAATCAGGCTTCATCAGCTTTCTTTCTACCTAACAAGTTAGAATTCCCCGGGGTCCTGTTGAGGCCACAGTGTAACTGTACCCACACACATTACTAGTTGCATGGTAAATCAGCACAAGCCTTCAGGAAAGCAACTTGGCATTTTATATTGAACCATTGAAAATGCTCAACTTCTGAGTTTCTCAAAAAGAAATTACCCAATACCTAGGAAAAGCTGCATGCTTATCACAACCTCTTCTACAATTGTGACAATTGGGGGACAATCTGAATGCCTAATAATTAGAAGTCATTTAGGTAAATTATGGAATAGCCACTCAATGAATATTATATAACCATCATTACAAATAATTGTGAAAAGCCTTTAGCATGGGAAATGCTTATTAATTTTTAGTCCCAGAAGTAGAACACAAAAGTCATACTTACCATATAAACACATCTATTAATAACAATTTAATCTACCTAATCCATGAAGTTTAAAGGAGGAATTTGGGCTGGAACTCAAAGCTGCCAACTCTGACACCACAGTTTTTCCTGCCTGCCCACTTCCTCCCTGCTGTAGAGGCCAAGGCATGGCGCCCAAGCTGTGGGTAAAGAGCAGGGTGGTCAGGCTGATGAGAGAGGCTGGTATTCTTCCC
The DNA here is from genome assembly GCF_964194105.1 of Spermophilus citellus. Classification (NCBI taxonomy): domain Eukaryota; kingdom Metazoa; phylum Chordata; class Mammalia; order Rodentia; family Sciuridae; genus Spermophilus; species Spermophilus citellus. The sequence goes on from NC_138183.1 coordinate 189,221,380, forward strand.
GTACTGTGCCTCTCCCAGCCAAGGCCAATGCTTTAAAAATCCTTGCTGATGGGACTGTAAAGATGTGTCGTTCACCATCCTTATACCTCCAAGAACTTGGGTTTTCTAAAAGTTTCCTCCTCAATAGACTTGGTGAATGTGATAAAATGGACAAATCTAGAGGACCAGAAAAAGCTCTGTGCCCTAAGAGATATGGATAGACCTATTTCTTGAGCGCTCTATCACACACACCTGTATGTGTTTACATATTTTAAATATTTTTTTTGAAGAATTGCATTAAGGGAAAGCTATGATCCCTGAAGAATCCCCTGCTTCCCCGGTCAGCTTCGCTTAAGGTGAAAGACAAGACCCCAGGTGGTCTGCAGAGCTTGATGCCTAGTGTTAAAGAACACAGGGAAAAGGCTTAGTGAGGATTCACTTCGAGAAGAAAATATATTTTAAGAATCCTAAGATTTGAAAACCTGAGCCTGCCCTTCTGTTTCCTGTATCCCCCGTGCCCAAAACGAACAAGAATTTTCTGTGTAGCAGAGTTTACCATGACAGTAATAATCCCTTACATTGTATAAGGCTTTCAGCTTACTGAGCATGGTGACATGCGGGTTTTTTTTCATTTTTATTTTAATCTTCACAACCCAGTGAGGTAGGATGGCACTAGGATTATTGTCCGGATTTTGTAGACGTAGCAGATGAGGTTCAGAAAAGTTAAGGCTCTTTACTGAAAGGCCCTTTGATGGGTCTGAGATCATAACAGGCAAAAGGGCAAGCTGAGGTCTAAATGCGGCTCTCTTGCTTGTTTGATTACCTCATTCATTTGTGTTTTCTGGCCAGCATGCATTCCTTCAATATGTTTCTCTCCTGCACCTCCCATGTGCCTTGTACTCGGCTATAACTGTGGTCCCTGTTGTGAGCAAGGCAAAAGGGACCCTGCCCAGGTGGATCTCAAAGCCCATCCAAGGAGAAAGGCATTGATCAGTGATGTGATGTGAAGAACTATAAAGGAGTGTATGGTGCATTAACAAGGATGCTAACCTAATTGAGTGGAGGGTCAAGGAAGGTTTATTCTGAGTATATGATGTGTAATTGAGGTGAATGATAAGAGAGGGGAGGGGAGGAGGGTTTAGGACTGATGCCTGAGCAAGGGCAACTTTTAATGGGCAGAGGGAGAGCCAGAAAGGAGAATGAGGCAGAGTGACTACAGTGGTGGAAATACCAGAAAGTGTACTGTTTTTAAAGCTGAGGGGAGAGAGAGAGAGCTTCTGAACAAAGGACCAGAAAATCCTACCAGTGCTATTGGTCGTCTGTACCAATTCTCTCTCTGCTGGAGTTGCACTATAATGAGAGTAAGGATTTTAAACAAGTATATAAAGAATAAACCCCTAAGGACAAAAGAATAAGAGACAACCAGCAAGAGATGTCAACAGACCTTTGGAAAACGGAAAGTGGATGGAGTTGGTGGCAAGGAGAAAAGTGAACAAGGAGCACCTGCTGATGGAACTATCAGTGAGAAGCAAAGTCCCAGATAACCTCAGAAGCCAGAGGCACCAGGGATGGCAGAGGCCAAGGGGAGGCACAGGACTGGGAACATGGAGGGATTCAAGGCTGTGTAAGATGGAAGTAGCCACAGTCAGACCCTTCGGTTTCCTCCCTTATCACACACAGACAAGCTGCTCCCCTCCTACCCCAGCAGGGCACCTGAGACTTGTTCCTTAGGAATGTCAAATGGAAGGGCTCCAGATTCAGGGCACCAAGCAGGGGAGAAGGGCCACACTGAAAACAGCAAGCAAGCATAAACTAACTTTTGAAAATGACATTTCTAGACCCCATTTTTGACAGCCAAACACCTATCTTGTCTGTATGATAGGAGATTAGAAAATTAAATTCTTTGGGGAAACCAAAAGACCTTGTAGATGGTGTGGATTCTCCACAAAGTGCAGTGGTTCCCATCCTCCAGTGACAGTCAATGGCCGAAACACAGAGTTTGGGTATCTTACTCCTAAATATGAACAGATAATATAGGACTTTTGGACATCTGAGGAAATTCTAGCAAGTGAGAAAAACACCAAAACAAGTAGGAAAAAACAGAAACAAAAGAATATGAAGGAATCAAAAACAACATAATGAGCAGAAGGAAACTTCAAAGGAACAGAAACTTTAATCCATCAAGATATTAAAGAAAAGGTATCATTGTCTCAAAAATAAGAACATATACACAAAGGGGGATAATTGAGAGAATAAGAAAGAGCTCGTGGACATTAAAAATAAGAGACTTGAAATAAAATATCCAGAAATGAAGGGGAAGTGCATCAAAGATAAATAGGAGAAAATAGTAAGAAAATTAAAGAATCAATTCAGCAGGTCCAAAATCTGACTAATAGAACAGGGCAATAACACAGCTAAGGGCCATGGGTTTCCAGATTGCAATGGCCAGCCTAGTTAATTTTTTAAAAGTCACTCATCTTCCTGAAAGGTTCTGAAGGAAGAAAATGTTACATGCAGATGCCCACAGACTTATCAATAGCAGTGAAAATCTTGAAGACAAATGACCTTAAGAAGTGGAAGGGAAAATTGTTTCTAACTTTTAAAATTCTCCATCAAATTGTCAATCATATTATTAAATTCTATATCAAAGTTCTATGTCAAATTATCAATCAAATACAAGAGCAACATAAAGGTATTTTCAACCAGGCAAAGTCCAACAATCATACCTCCCATTCACCTTTACTCAGAAAGCTACTGGGAAATTCATTCTATGAAAACAGTAAAGTAATTCAAGAAGTGCCTGGGAAAGAAGGAGTTTGACAAAGAAAAATGTGAGGAGAAGCCCCAGATAATGGGTGCATAGCAGGCCTCACAAACAACCTGACCAGACTGTAGCAGGGCAGAGGTCTCTAGCAGGGAGGGCCCCAGGTGTGGATCAGATAGATTACCTGGTGTTTGGTCATGTGAAAATTTCTATTTCCAAGAGATTTTATAGATCTCTTCGACAATTTGAGTAGAGTTATTAATAGAAATAGGAAATTAGCAAAAATGATGCTTTTCTATCAGATTGTACTGAACAAAAGTAGTGGACAGAGTAATAAATAACATCAGATAGCCATGAAGAAAAGGTCTGTATAATCACATTTCTTTGAAATACAGACATTCCCCAATTGACAACAATTCCAGCGATTTTCAGCTTTACAGTGGTGTGATGAGTGATATGCATTCAGTGGAAATTATGCATCGCATTTTGAATTTTGATCTTTTCCTGGACTAGTGATGGGCAGTATGATCTCTTACGATGCTGGGGTGTGTTCAGTCATGCGTTCACAAGTGTAAACAGTGCTCCACAGAATGCTGTATTGCTAACCTACGGTGCTCAGTAGATTAAGTGCACTAAATACATCTTTGACTTATGATGGGTTTGTCAGGATGTAACCCTGTCGTGAGTCGAGGGGCAACTGTACTGAAAAATTCTAGAAGAAACAGGAAGAGTGGAGAGAAGTGGCACTCAGGTGCATGGGTGGGTGGAGGACTGCTGTTTTTCATTGTAAGCTTTATAGCATTCTTCGAAATTTTTTTTTTAACTATGTACATATGTTACCTTGACATGAGGAAAAACATTTTAATGCCACAGAGGTCAAGAAGGAAAGGATATTGAAAAGTGTCTTTGGGAGGTAGCAATAGGAACTTCAGCCAGCCTACCTAGCTTCCTTCTCTGTCTCCGCACTGAGCCCAGTCTGTTTGGATGGATTACTTGAGGGAAAGTTCTATATCCAGCCTTCTACCCAAATATGCGTGTACTTATTTCACCCCAGTAAAAGTCTGTGCTCCTGTAGCCTTCATTATCCAGAATAATCCAAGCGTAGCCTTTCCATACACTATTGTATTGTTTCAAGTGATACCTTCTGGAGCCTGAGTACCTGGGTTCAAATTCCTGCTGCAACACTTCTTGTTAGTTATGTCGACTTGGGCCATGTTTTATGAGCCAAGACAACAAGTGGGGCAGTGGAAGCAATCATAGGCCAAGTCCTTGTGGTAAGGATGACATGAATTAACACACGCAAAGCGTGGCAGGGCCAATATACACAGCAGATGTCAGGATGAGGGTTATTCCAAATTCCTCTTTCATAGTTGTTCTCACACGATTATGAAAGCCACACAGTTGTCCAAACATAGATTTTTAACTCTTTATGCTCAACTCTAAGTCTAATGAAAAGCAAATAATTTTTAAAAACATACTAGAGATTACACAGGCTTGCGCACATGTGCATGCACGTGTGCACACACACACAAAGTATATGCAAAACACTATGCAGCTTCCATGGGGGAAACAAAGGCAGTGTCAGTCTGAGGTTTGAGTCTTCTAAGAGCTTCTCACTGCCCCAGAAGACAACAGCAACGGATTTGAAGACTGATGGCACTGTTGTGCAAGGTGAAAGTCTGGGGAATTTTGAGAAGACAAACACAGAGGGTCACTTTAGGCTAAGTTGGGCCAAGAGGGCAGTGGAGGATTCTGTTAGGAAGAAAGGAAGGGAAGAGCCATGAAACAAAAAAATTCAGGATGAGAAGTGACTGAAAGTTTAAGGGAAAGCTGCAGAGACCGGCTGGGGGTGAAGAGGGCAGTCCTCATCCCAGTTCTGCAGCCACCTAGCTGTGGGACCTTGAGAAAGTTCACTATTCTCCCTGAGCCTCGAAGGATTGAATGAATGAATGCAGTAGGCAGGCTCTCAGCCTGCCATGCAGTAGGCTCTCATATTATTCCATTTGTACTTTCAGCCTGACTCCCAAAGGAGAGGCATGCTGACTGGCTGAGGGTCTGAATGAAGCTTTCTGGGGCAGTCAGAGCTCTAGGCCCAGACCTGTGCTTCCAGCCTGCCTGGTTGTAGTTAAGCCCAAAAGGCTGTTTAGAGAAGAGAAGTGGTTACAGCAGTGGGCACTTTGATTTATCTAAAATAAAGAACCTTCCAGGCTCCAGGTCAGACTGTGGGAAGTGTCGTCTTCCTCTCTACTCACTCCTGTAGGGTAACTGCCCTTCCCAGCTTCACTTGGGCTGCTCACCCCATGCTCCAGCTGTGCCGCGCTGCTCCAATCCTGGGAACACTGCTCTTTCTTTGCACAGATCCCTGTGCCCTTGTCTGCCTGGAGAGTTTCTGCCCAGCCCCCAAGCTGAGCTACAGCACCTTCCTGGAGACTTCCCTAGATGTTTTTTCCTCCTCTGGACTCCATGGTTTTATGCACTGCTGCACTGGGACCCGTATCAGATCAGGAGGGCAGAGGACAGAGGCCGTGCCTTCCTTATAGCTCAGCTGACCATTTACCAAGCATTTGCTCCTCACCTGGCCATGAACTGGGAGCTGGGGCTGCAGAGGTGGGCGTAGGGCCCACCTTGGCTTCCAGGCATGCATTATAGTAGAGGAGACTTCACAGGTATAATTAGTTGTGTTGCAGCGTCACCAGAGCTGTCATGAAACTGGGCAGCAGGCGAGGGAGAAGGGAGTGGTTAAGTCTATGAATCCCTTTAGCACTCAGCACATAGTAGGTTTTTCAAGGACTATTTATTTGGAAGGTCTAACAGGTGTTGTTTGTTTTGGTTCTGCTATCTCAGACAAGCCATTTCACTTCTCTGCCTTCCATTTCCTTGTCTGAAAATTGAGGACAATAGTACTATAGGCAGGTCATGAGCTGTGAGATAATATGAGATTAATGTGCTTTTGCTTGTGCCTAGCACTTAGAAGGACTCAATAAAAGGTGTTGTGATGACTATTAAAATTGCCACCTCGTGGCTTTATTAAAAACTTGGATGTGCACTAGATAGCAAAGGAGTACACATGGGAAGAGCAAGAGATCAACTCTTCTAGCCCTCCTTTGACACAGTAGGTTTTTGAAAGTGTCCCCTGCCCAGGTCTTTCTCTTTATTTACTGTCCTAGCAACTGAATGTGAAGATTGAGATTTTTCCCAGGATCTGAGGGAGCAGAGGGGTTGGATTCAGTCATCATTCATTATAGTTGCTCTCCCCAAACCTCCAGAAGGTCAGAGGAATGGAAGGTAGCATGACAGAAGTTAACATGCAGCCACTACCCCAGGCTGAGATCCAGCCTCTACAGAGCAGAGCCCAGGGCCCTGTAGCTCAGCAGGGGGCATTGTTCCCTGGCAGGGTGCCCTTCCATTTCCCTTGCTTTACATCACATCCTTTAGAAACCCTGAAACCAGCCAGCCCAGCACCCTTTTTTTTTTAATTGGTGATTTAACAGCCTTGTAAGTGAACAGTGAGTGAGCAGGGGCAGCTCCAGGGGCTTCTCCACTGTGTCCACTCTGCCCTTAGCTGCCAGGGCTCCCACCCTGGCTGTAGAGGCTCAGTCATCAGCACAGCCTCCCTTACCGTGGGCACCACTAATACATTCAGGGTGGCAGTGACAGGGTTAAGAAGCCAGGCACTAGCCAGTGAGAAGGGAATCCATAGAAAAGGCATTGGAAGTTTTCTGGAGTGGGCTACACCCTTAAAATTCATCTTTCACAGAAAGAAGTAATGTCCATGAGATATTGTCCATGTGTAGGAGGTATGAATATAAGGAAGAGAGAATTAAGCAGCCCCAATACCTCCATGTGGCCCATCCCAGGGCGCTGTGTGTCCTATAAGCAGAAGAAACATGATTTCACGGGACTCAGTTGTGCCTTGGAATATAAGCCAGTATGGAGACAGTGTGGGAGCATTAATTGCTGCTTTCCCCCAGGCTGACAGCCAGGCTCCCTCTCACTCTGTTGTCATAAAGTGCACACACCTGCGTGCACAGCTTGTTGGGAGCCCCTGGTGAAGGAGGAATGAGCTAAGCTCAGCCAGGGAACAACCATAATGGAGGGTCCATGACCCCCTATCCACGGTCTGTCAGCTGCTAATACCAACTGGGTGTCAGGTGCTTCACTGTCACTCTCACTTTACAGACAAGGACACAGAGCTATACAGAGACTTGCTCAAGGTTACATAGGAAATAACAGAGAGGGATCAGAACCCCCAGCCTCTACTGTTTCCAGTGAACCACACAGCCTCTGACTTGGCACATCTACATGGTTTTCTTTGGTATCTTTTGATCAGTTTCATTTTACTTACCATTGACTGCAAAACCCACTAAGTACTTCACTAGCATTATCTCACTTAACCCCTCACCAACTACAAAAGATAGATGAGTGAGAAAACCAGAATTCAGAGATGCTAAATGATCTGCCCAAGTTTGCATAGCCAGTGAGAGTCAGAGCCAGAAACCAACCCAGGCCTGTCTGATGGCATAGTCCATGCTCAGCTATGGATTGGGGAGGGCCAACTATATGAAGTCAAAGCATGCCAGAGACAGGTCCAGCCCTGAGAAGGTAGGTCAGAGACCAAGCTAGGGAGGAAGGACTCCAGATGACCACACCTGGAAGTGGTCTACAACTTGAGGGGCCCCATGAGTTGCTTCATCCAGGCCCGCAGAGAGCTGAATGTGGGAGAAGGAGACCACTTTCAAGCTTCTTGCTGGGTAGACAGCAAACAGCCCTGGCACACAAAAAGGCCAGCCTTTCATTGGTCCGAGAACTGGGGAGTCTTTTCCTTTAGGTAGGGTTCACATTTGTACTATAACCCAGCACAATGTTGGCTTAAAGTCTTACTACTGCCAATGAGTCAGAAGTGGCCAGAAGGTTCTATAAACTTTTCACAGCAGCGGCTATTTCTCATTTCCTTGCAAGATATGTAGCTATCACTTTTGCCACTGGGCAGTTTCTGCCTAGAAGCTGAGAGAGTGATCTGTCTAGGTGGCTAGAGCGGCTATAAAATATTTAACTTTAACATATAATCACATTACCATGATCTCTAATAGGATTTGGTGTTGAGCAGAAGTCCAACTTGGCCTCTGGCCCATCGATATAGACCCAAGTTATTATGTTGAGTGTTACCTAGTAGATAAATAAGAAAGAAATATTGTTCAAATCATTGTGTGACTGACCAACCTGTAGTATAATTATTGTAAAGAAAAATCCACCAGAGCCAGAGAACTTATCCATCTTGCTAATCAGTTTATTATGTTATATCCTGATATAAGTAATTCAGGTACATAATTCATAGAAGCCACCTTGGCAGCTCTTGCTAGAGAAAAAAATTGGAGCCCTGCAAAATTTTATTACTACATGATCCCCCAACACATGGTTAGTGCTGTTTTGGGAGATGAGATTCCAATACCATGTCTAATTGAATGTAACAGGCCCAGAGGAAGAGAGATGTCGATGAAGCTTCAGGTCTGGAAAAAATGTATAAAAATGAAATTTGAAAAAAAAATCAACAAGAAAGTTAAGAGGCCTCCCAGGCCCCCCAGAAGGAGCCCAGCCTTAGGATTTGAGGTTGAACATATACCAAAGGACATGGAGTCAACCACACATTGCCCTTCATCATTTGCTACTTAACAAGTACTGCCTGAGCAGCTCCTCTAGACACAGCAGCATGCCAGTCACTGGGGTGGCATGGAAAAGAGGGAGAACTAGAAATGGATCCCTTCCTATAGAGGAATTTTCTGTCTATGAGGGTTCTAGAAATAGTAGTAATTGTAAATAACTACACTGTAAAGTAAAATTAGTAGACAATGTCTGTAAGAGAGAGAAGTCAAATGGCTTCAGGAATCAGAGGAAAGATCTGTCTTGCTGGGAGGCATCTGGGGAAGCTCTGTGAAAGAGGTAATCCGTGCATTGGACCTGAAAGAGGGATAGGACTTTACCAGGTCAATAAGGGAAAGGGGATAGGAATGGAAGGTTACTGAACTAGCTGAATCAGGGAGGCTGAGAAGGGTGTGTGGGTTGAGGAGGGAGCAGTGTGTGTAACTGGGCAGCAGAACAAGGAAGACATGAAGAAGGCCTTTATGGTTTTGGTTTGGTCTTTTGGTGTTGAGGGTGGAACCCAGGGCTCACACCGGCTTGCTCACACTCTCCCACGGAGCCATACCCCCAACCCAGAGAAGTTAGCATAGAAAGAGAAGCTCATAAATGTGGGCTTTCTCCTTCCCAGTATTTCTTAAAGTATTGTTCTCAAAATTATGTTAGGTTATACAAAGACAAACTGTGTTCCAAAGTTTATATATTTATTCTAGTGAACTGGAAAGGATATAATTAGGTCAATCAAGTCATTGTTTCATGGTGATATTGAATTTCTGTTTAAAGTAAATTTGCTTAAAAAATAAATGATTCAAAAAGTGCTAAGAGAGTAATAGGACAGATGGTGTGTGAACAGAGCAACAGCATAAATAAGTGAGACTGGGAGGACGCTGCTCTAGGCCAGGGGTGTACCCAGATGCCTCCAGAAAAAGGTGACCCTCATACAGACAGCGGCAGGGGTCTGCGGCCAACTTGGAGTCAGGCCTCTCCTAAATGAGAAAAGATTGCCACTATGCTAGATCTTCCAATTTTTTAAGAAAAGCCAACATTAAGCTTCTTCTTTGAAACCTTCTTGTTGAAAGATTCTGGCAACTTATTCAACTTTTCAAAAACAAGGAATCCACAGGTCCCTGGGGCTCCCGTTTGTGATATCCACTTCAGATGATAAGGAACAGTGACCTTAACAGTGGTCTGAGGCAACTCAATTCCAGGATGACAGCTGAAAGGGACAGGGCTGGAGACAGAGTCCACTAAGAGCCCAGGCTAGAAGTACCACAGCCTGGCCATTTCCACTTACTGAGCAAAGTCCAGGCAGACATGAGATTTTTTTTTAACCTGTAGCTATCTAGGTCAACTTTACATAGTTTTGTGCATTTTCAGACCTAACTATGCTGACTTGAAAGAGAGAAGGGAGCTGTTTTTGTTGTTGTTTTGTATGATTTGTAAGCAGTAGTGAGCTTGGTGACTAGACTGAATAAATGATTAGAGAGTAATTAGCAGCTCCCCTCCCCAACCTACCAACCACATACACCTCCTCAGAGCCTGTTTCTGTTCATACATTGTCTGTCATCGTGGAATAATTCAACACAAAGTGATGCTCATTAGATGGAACTCTCCAGCCAGCAGCTGAGTGAGCTTTTGAAAAACTGATTTCTTAAGTAATTTGTCCCAAAGACAGGCTTGACATGAAGTTGGCATGATGATTAGCAGGTCACTGCGTGGGAGCAGCAAAAATGATTATTCTGGATCTGGCTCTTGCTCAAGCTCCATCCTGCCCAGAGCTGCTTTGCATTTCAAAAGGCCACCTATTCTCTAAGAGCTATTCACAGGCTACCTCCTGGAGGACCAGGCCCTCCTCTTTGGAAATGGTCCACATGTTCTTTTTGCATTCACACATAGTTTAGATCTTTCTGCCCTGTCTGGCTTGCTTTTATAGACCTGTGTTTAAAGTCTCAGTTTTCCTTCCACACCTGTGGTTCTCAAAGTGGTATGCAGACCTGGGGCATCAGTATCACCTGGGACCTCCCCCAGACCTATTAAGTCAAAACCTTGAGGACAGTCCAGAAATCCAAGATTTTTTTTTTTTTTTTACAAGCTTTTAGGTGACTGGGCACAAGCCAAAGTTTGAAAATCACTGAAATTACATAGAAGTAAACCAGTATTTCCTAAATATATTTCATGCACTAGATGCATATATATGGTATTAGGCAAGTGATTTTTCATCTCACTGAGGAATAAGCTGACCCTCAGGTATAGTGATTAGCTAAGTCTCACCCTCAGAAGAGTTAAAATTCATCCCGACACCAAAGCCTCAAGCCTTTCCACTCCTTGAAAATAAGGACCAGGCTTTGGGGCCTCCCAGAGGCTTCAGCATTGCAAGGTCAATGGAGACTTGTTTGAAACAATCAACAGATATCATTGTCTGAATATGATGCAGGTGTGACTGGCTAGAGCTGCGTTTTGATTTCCTAATGCTAGCAGGCCTGTTTTAAAATCAGAATTTCAATTAACAAAACCAAAGTAGGTACCAGCTGGGATTTACTGGCCCTAGCAGCATCCTCTATGTAGTCCTAACTCGGTAGCTAGAGCCTAAGAGGCAAAAAGAGTGAGATCAGCATATTTTTATTTTTGAATTGGATCAACAGTTGTGAGTAATGAAAGAGTCACTAGATTCAGTAGGAGTAGGAATCCAGGTTAAACACAGCCATGCCACTTATTAATCACTTGAACCTAGACAAGTTCTCTATACCTTCACGTTCTCATCTACTAAATGGGTAATAATAACCTTCTCTCCCTACATATAAAGAATGTATCTTTGTATCCTACATAAAATAAATATGATCCTTGGGCTGGGGATATAGCTCAATTGGTACTGAGTGCTTGCTTGCCTTGCATGCACAGGCCCCAGCAACACACACACACACAAAGAATATGATCCTTTATTTGTAAGGATCAAATACAACTCTTTCATGGAAATGCTTTTAATACGTCGGGTTCTGTACTTGTCACTTGTCATCAAAGCCTGCAAGCTATCAGGTACTTTGAAACTGATGAGGTGCCAAGGTGAATGAATGTGTTCCACTGCCAGGAGCGAAAACACTTGGGTGACCTCAAAGGAAAGCAGGTGTGACAGCGAACTGGTTTCAAAAAGAGAACTATGGTTTGAGACTGAGATGGCCCTGAAAAGCCTCTGGGCAAGCACCAGCCCCAAGGACCACTTTTATTCTCCTCTTTCCTGGGCCTCCCAGCCTCTTGCTCCCGGCATCCCCGCCTCTCCCTGAGCTTCAGCTCCATGCACAGTTCTCAGCACACAAGCTGGCTTCCTGTCCTCGATCCAGACTACTCCCTCTTAACTTTGGCTCCTCCCTGGCCATGACAACCTTGCCAGCCCCTCTCTTTCCATCTCATCTTTTGGCTTTCACTCCTACCACCAGATGCCATGCTCTCAATTTTTAAAATGTGTTTTTAATTTTCTACTAACATAATTGTACATATGTATGGAGCACAGTGTGATACATCAATACATATATAGTAATAATGATCAGAACAGGTGATTAGCATATCCATCACTCCAAATAATTATTTCATTGTGTTTGGAATATCAAAATCCTCTCTACTTACTATCTTGAAATATACAATTAATTGTTATAGACCATACTTCTCTTACTGTGCTGTATAGAATGTTAGAAGTTATTCCTCCTGTCCAATTAGTCCCCTATGTCCCTGGGAATTTTCTAGTTCAAATACTAGAGAACAGAACTCTGATTGATCCAGTAACCTCTGTGCTCCAGGCCACATCCCAGAGCACTATTCAGCCTGTGAATGGGTTCTTCTTGGGTCCGGTGTCATCCTGGTCCAATCAGCTGTGGACAGTGAGAAGGCTAGGCATCATGTGCTCCACCTCCGCCTGCTGTTCAGGCAGAAACTGTAGACAGATCACTCTCCTGTGATGCAGCTGTGGTGAAGGATCGAGGGAAAGAAATTCTGCTCCAAACCCTGAGCACTCACCTCTCCTTTGAAGGCCCCCTGCTCTTGACCAGCATGCCAGTTGTCAGTCTTGTCACTACTTGGTGTGTGTCTCAGTGGCCTCTCCAGCATATGCTCGAGAGGCAAGGCAGGAAACTGCACATGCAGTGTTCTCTGACAAAGGCAGCAGAAACGAGCCAACAGCCCTACTGTGACACCTGAGAAAGCTCTTGCCAACAGCCCCAGGAAAAGGCTGGGCCCTTAGCCAGAGGCAGACAGTGAGCAAAGACTCTCTAGCCCCATCCCTGTGCTTTTGGCCATAGCCACTCACTTGAGGCCCTTTGTACAGAGCAGATGACAGACTCAGCCCCAACATGAGCAGACTTCTCTCCCCCACGTCTGCCTTGAGCCATTTACATGATGATTATTTTCTCAGCTTTTTCGTCTATTTATATAGTTTGAAAGTATAACTAATTTGGTTTGATTCCGTAGATCACAGATGTTAGACTTCATAGATGAGTTCAGCCATCCACTCAACTAAAATGCTTCCTGAGCCAGAGTAGATGCTGAGTAAATATTTGATGAATAAATTTAACAAATTTTGTAGGCAAAAAGAAAAGTCAATAACAGGAAGGGACTTGGCCAAGATCACCTAACAAGTTGGTGGCAGGAATAGGACGAAAGCCTAAATTTCCAGGCACAGTCCAAGTATGTTCCTTTACACCATGACTCGGGGACTGTTTTAGTCAACAGTATGCCACTGTGATAAAAATACTCAAAAGAAATGACTTAGAAGAGGAAAAGTTTATTTAGGGCTCACGGTTTCAGAAGTCTCAGTCCATAGATGAATAACTTCATTAGTCTAGGCCTAAGGTAAAGCAGAATCATGGGTGAAAGTCATGGAGAGGAAAGCAACTCACCTCATGGCAGGGTCTAAAAGCAGAGGGAGGGAGGGAGAAAAAGGGGTGGAGGGGTCACAGGGAAGATGTATCTTGGCACACTCCCAGGGACCCACCTCCTCTAGCTATGTCTCACCTGCCTGCAGTTATCACTGAGTCAATCCTCTCAAGCTAAGAGGGACCAATCAAAATACAACTCTCATAATCTAATCATTTACCTCTGAATACTCCTGTGTTAATGCAGGAGTTTTTTGGGGGATACCTTATATCCAAACCATAACATGGACTCATAAGAGTTCAGGCTTGTAAGTGCCAAGCAGTTTATTTTTAATCCCCACTAAGATATTGTCACCATTCACTAGTGTGCCCTCTCCTTGAATATATCCAGTGACTTGTAATGCATGACCTTGTAGATTACCTGTTCCATTTATTTAGTCCTTCAATTAACAAACATTTAGTTTCCTAGATGCTTTGCTCAAGGAAAATACCCTTAGCACTAGATTCAAAGATGGATTGAACATTTCCTGCCCTCAAGCATTTTACAATATTTAGACAGATGTATACACACAAGTAGAATGCAACCCCACATAGGAAGTGGCTTTCTGCTCTGAATATGATGAAGTTATTTTTTATTTCAACCCAAGTCTATTTCCCAAGGACTGTAGTACTTATTCATTGAACCTAGGTCAAACTATTAGGGTCATAGAACAAAGTCTGATTCTCATTTCATGTAATAGTCTTTCATATATTTTAAGACAGAGGTCATACTCCCTTGGTAATAAGCAAAATTCCCAATTCCTTCCAGAATTCATTATTTGAAATGTGGCTTCAAGTTCACTTATCTTTCTGGTTGTCCTTCAATGAACATGCTGTAGTTTATCTTATCAGTCTCTTAAATGTGGCCCCCAGATGTGAACTTCTGAACTCCTAAATATGATCTAAAAGTTCAATGCAAAGTTGAACTTCCTATCATTGTCTTCATTTTAAGCATTGAACATTTAAAAACACAGGAAAAGGAAATAAGAGTTTAGTTACCAATACAATAAGTACCACTGAGTACTTGGTTGTGTTTTTCCCTCACCAGACTCTTCAGATAGGATGCCTGTCTTCAGGGAGCTCTCAGTCTTACTGGTGGAATTCTGTTTTCCCACAGAGAAATCATTAACAAAGAACCAGGACCAAATGCAATCAAGGGAACAATCTTTTTCCTAGACCCCTCCTGAGAGCTGCTCTTAGTAGTGCTTGGTAGACTTCTGAGTATGATTGGAAACAGGTCTCCCAGTTCAAATGCCAGTGCAGAACTGGCTTCAAGCCCACACTGTCAGGGGCTTTGTCAACTTTTTGTCATTGCATTGACCTCATGGTTTCAGACTAAAGGCCTTTCATCTGCAGAGAAAGCTGGGGCACCTACAGGGACTGACACCTCACAGGCCATGGAACAGCTTTCCAGCACCTGGCATCTGCCCAGTGCCAATCTAGAGGGAAGAGGGAAGAGAGTTCTTTTAGATGTTGGCATGAGTCTGCTTGGGATAGGGCTTCAGGAAGACAACAGGTTTAATTTGCTTTGACAGTGCTTTCCCCAGGAGAAAATTTGTCTAAACACCCTGCCCTTTTCACATTAGGAACATTGTGTGTTTGCTTTCCTGTTTTGACCATGGGGATTTTCTATGTGTTTTGTGTGTATATGTGTGTATGTTTATCCCCAGTAACCCACATTTCCTTGTTTGGATTCATTAGACCAAGTTAGTGTGTTATTTTAGTTCACAAATAGAAGGCATGTGTGACCCTTACTTTAAACCAAAAGAATAATTGGCAGGTCCTGGGCCAACTTCTTTACATGCACAGCATTACCCTGTTTTCTCTTTATAACAGCTCTCTGAGGTGGGTGCTGTGATTTCACAGATGAGGAGAGTGACGTGTCTAGACACTTTGTCCAAAGATGCGTAGCCAACAAGAGACCGCCTAGCTCCAGAGCTCAAACTTAGGTCCAGGCCATATAGCACACACCTGGCTGCAGGTAGGATGTAGTTCACTTACCAGATCCACCCTTATCAACTATGTGACCTCAAGAAAGTGACTTCAGCTCTCAGTCTCCTTCTGAGACTGAAATGGTGACCAAGATACCTAGTTTTTTCAATTATTATAAGGGTTAAATTAGAGTACATGATTATATCCTCATAGTTCCATATGAAGGAACATGAGGGTTTCTGTTGTGCTCTTCTCTCAACCTCAAGTTGTAGAATTAAATCCTAGCTCTGATACCTAGATTGTGTCCATCTTTCCTTTTGGTTGCTAATAATAAACCAAGTCCTTGTATATTAGGAACAGAGGGGGTGTAATAGATGTAACCTAAAGTATAAGGTTCACTAGCTGGAGTCAAGGTGGGAATATTCAGGCACCCAGTTGGCTGTCGGGGAATTCAAGTTCCATCTCATTTGTAGCATTAACCTCCATCCCCCTGCAGAGCAGCCAGAAGGAGGCTTTAGTAAGTGGATGACTGTTGGGCAATAGGTGGGCCTTGGTTCTTCAACCAAAGGCTCCCAAAGAGTTTCTAACATCCATTCTCACCATTGAAGGAAAAACAACAGAAACAGGAAGGAATTGTAGGTAGTAAACACAGGCTTCCATTAGCTTGGACACATCACGAGGGAATAAGACATACAGGAGGTGTTGAGAAGTCAGGAAGGAAGGCCTGAGGCTGGTGAGGGGAACTTGCCCTCACTCACACAGCTGATTGCTGCTGGCTCTGGTGCTGAGGTCCAACACCAAGCTCCCATGACCATAGTTTTTTGCTGCTCAAACCAGACAGGAGGCAGGTGGAGGTGTGCTCATGGCATGCGAGCTGATTGAGAAGAAGGCCACCTCTCCTCACCCAATATCACTACCTCTGTGCAGTACCACAAGGCGGTTGTCCTCCTCCAGGGGGTTTACCTATGTGGCATTTCAGAAGAGAAAAGCCAAAGACAACAAATGCAGCCTGATTTCGCAGGCATTAATCCTAGATTCCAGAGGACTTAAGTATCGGTTCTGATCACCTTTCACCCTCTCAGAGCCAAGCTAATGATTCATTTCTGATCAAGCGTGGTGAACAGACAAAATGGGCATTCTAGTGGTTCCCCAAGGCCTGTGTGGTTTCCTGACTCCCGTGTCTCCTCCGTGAAGGAGCATCATTGTCCTTCTTCCTTCTGCACATGCCCTTTGTATTTCCAGCAACACTGGGTTCCACATCCATAGAACTCACCAGCTCAACACATGTCCAGAGAGTACGCTAAGGATACATTAAACTCTGCAACCCAAAACTAGTGGAAGGAAGAACACGTGATTCAAAATGAATTTTCCTACACAGGCCCACTGCTATGATAGAAAAACAAAAGCTGGAAAAGAAAATAGTCCCCATTTTCCAACACAGCACACACCCAACTATGAAAATCAGTTACTCATAGGCAACTGAATTTTTAATCAGAGCCAAGCATATCTAAAGGTACACCTTCCACTAATTGAAAGCATCTGCTGTGTGAGTGTGAGCACAGGGGGTAGAAACTCCCACACACTAATTGGGAACATACAACGTATTTATCTAGTAAAATTCACACTTTTCCCAAGCCACTTAGAGTGTCACTTCTGCCCTAGAGTTTAGCATAGAGATATCTGGTCAGTGGAGACTCATTATGTGTGGGATCCCAATGGATCTCAAGTTGCTGAAATCCCTCCAAACAGAAGAAAAACTATATACATAAACATTTCATTAAAAGAAAATATTCCCCAAATTCTCTCCCTTCCATTTCTTTTTGCCATCTGAAAATTATTTCACACTTTTTATGTTTTCTAAAACTTCTGCTTTCTCTGATACCAACAGCTCAGGGGGAGTTTGGTAGCATGCAGGTGTCCATTCTGTCACATGCAGCAGCCAGCACTATGCTTAGTCTCAGAAAATGTATTTCCTCACTTTTTCACTCTGAGGCTTTGGGGGCAGATGACAGGCAGGTTTGTATCTTGCAGACTTCATAAATCAGAATCTAGAACATATGTAATGTTTATCTGCAGTTGACATGTTAAAAATGCAACTGGTAACTAAAGTGATCTTATTAAGAGACATATTTTATAACTTTGGGTTTGAGAAGGACCGAACCATATAATTTTGGATCTGGGAGGGATCTGGAAGAGCATCTAGTTGAATTCTTTCAGCGATAGCAATAAACATTTACTGAGAACCTTTTGTATACCAGGGTAAACACACAAATGAATAAGCCCTGTTTCTATCCTCAAGCAGTTCAGCCAACAAGTCAACTATATGGTACTTAATAGGGGTGAGAAAAAGAGTTCTGTGTATAGCTCAGCTTGTTTAAGCTGCCAGGAAGACCTTTCAAAGGAGATGGCATTTGAATTGGATTTGGAAGAAGGAATAGAGGTTGCCAATCAGAGATGTGTGGGAGGAGCAAGTGAAATGAAAGATCAAGAAAGATCTTGGTCAATAAAGATCCAGTGATGTAGCCCCAGACTCAACTTTTTTTTTTTTTTTTTTTTTTTTTGGTACCTACTATTGAATCCAGGAGTACTTAACCACACTGAGTGACATTTCAGACATTTCAGCATTTTTTTTTTTTTTTGAGACAAGGTCTCACTAAGTTGCTCAGGTTCTTGCTAAACTGCTGAGGCTGGCCTTGAACTTGTAATTCTCTTGCCTCAGCCTCCTGAGTCACTTGGATCATAGACATGTGCCACTGCGCCCGGCTAACATTCTTATTTTCAAAAAGGACATTCAAGCAGGCCAGTCTCAGCAACTTAGCAAGGATCTAAGCAACTTAATGAGACCCTGCCTCAAAATTAAAACTAAAAAGGGCTGGAGATGTAGCTCAATAGGAAAGCCCCCCTGCGTTCAATCCCAGTACTGTGGGAAAAAATGAAAACAAAACACACTATTCAAAATGAAACTTCTGAATGGTTTTGTAAAAACAAGAAGCCACTACCAATTTAAACATCCAGGAACATGGACTCTTCCATTCAAAGCTGGTGGAGAGCAGATAGGCACCTGTAAGCCTCACACTGGCAGAACCCAGACCACTTGCCCTGAAATGAGGCCACAATTGGGTTTGATCTCATGTTCTTGTTCACTCCATTGAATGAAATTTCCCACTCACAAAAGGAACCACACATTTGGACTATTTTTCTGAACTTTTGAAAATCTTTTCCAAATTGCTCCTGGAAGATCTTGGGGAAAGGCCTTTCTTAAAAGTGCAACAGTGCTGTAAATGCCCCCTCTGCCACCTATCCATCACCATGCCATCCTTCAAGCCCATCCTTCTGGCTGATTCGGAGGCTGAATGGGGCTGATTTTGCCCCCGTTCCAGCTGCCACTGTCCTTCCCTTAACTCACTGCCCCCATTTAAAATCTTGATGCCCCTTCTCCACAGTCATCTCTTAATTAATGATGGACTCTTGGAATTTTAGAACAGAAATTATCTCTGCCATCACCTTCATCTTACAGATGAGAAAGCTGAGGCCCAGAGAGTGGAAGGAAGCCGATTTAGGTCACAGAGCATGGCCCTAGAAGTACGGACCCCATACCAGGTTTCCTTACCTCCGGGTGGAGCTTTTCCTCTGCCCCCATGCTGCTGCCCAGGCTGTTTAGTTAGGCTGCACATTTCTTACAGGCAAGACTTGTGTCAGATGCACCAACATCTCCTTGAACAAAGGCCTCAGTCTTGGCATCGTGGCTGATCATTGTGACCAGAGACAGCAGTTTGCATCCTTAGCTCCATCTGCCTGACCAACCTTTTCCTCTGCTTTCAAATTCCACTCTCCTGAACCACTCAATGACCTCAGGGAAGTCACTGCCCTTCCTCCAGGTCTCAGTTTCTTTCTCTGTTAAATAAAAGCACTGGGGTGGATGGTCTCTTGGAATCCTTCCAGCTCTGAAAGTCCCAGAATCCTCTACCCTTCTAGAGGTTCCCTCGCTGCCTTCAGGACCAGCCTCATTGTCCCACGAGCCTGCTCAGTACATCCCCCTGGTGTCTGATGTGCAGTAAGTTTCCCTCATGGCCCAGATGGCCTTGTATCAGGGAAGGAGACCAGGCTTGGAGTCCAGGAGCCTGATTTCACATCCTGCCTCAGTGACTTAGCATCTATGGCTGTCAGCAGGTCACTTCATCTCTCTCAGCTGCCTTTTTTTTTTATTTTTCAAGTAAGATATGAATAACAATACATAGGGACTTGTCAGACTTGGTGCAATGAGACAGATTTGTAGAAATATGTGGCACAAAGAAGGTGTTCTGTATACAGTTGCTTCTTTGCTTTGTTCTGCATCCAGCTCATTGAGAAATGAGCTGTTCCAAATAAGCAGATTCTCAATAATAGGTTTACTAACTAGAGCTACAGAACATTGCCTAATTTTTTATTAAAACCTTTCTGCGATTAATTCTGTGTTTCCTTCGCATATCACACAGAGGTATATGTCAAAGATATTAGGAAGAGTTAGAGAAAGTAACATTCCTACAAAAGGTAGGCATGATAGGTTCTGGGGACACAAAAGAGAGAGGAAAATGTCTGTGCCTTTTGAAAAAGCTCAAATTTTTCCATCTGGCCCAGTGGGGGGCCTTTGAAGGGTTTTAAGCAGGAGAGTGGCAGGATTAGGTTTATTTCAGGGAGATCACTCAGGTTGCCAGGAGAATAAAGCAGGGTAAGGAGCAAGAGGAGAGCTGAAAGGCCACAGTGATGGGTGGTGAGGATCTGGGTAGATAGATGGAAAATCACAGGAAGAAAAAGAGATTTGCAAATTCCCAGCAGCTTTATGGAAAAACAAACAAGTGGAATATCAGCCTACCATGGGAACAATGTAAAACATTGAAAAGTATACTCACCCAGGAACCCCACTCCAAAACTGACCGCCACTCACAGGCTAAACCGTTTTCTCCCAATGGCTTTTAGATAAAGACCTTCTAATGCATTGGTTGAGTCAAAGTTGATTCATAAAATCTTGGTTCGGGGAGACATTTTTCAGAACACAATGTGAATTGAGGTGTACCTCAATAAGTGTAAAAAGAGCATAATTTTAACTCCACTGGTTCCTTCCGGTGACTGGACACAAATTGCTCAAGTACATGGGTCTTGGGTCACCTGAGGCATGCTTCTGGGCTCTTATCTGTTTTCAACTTACCTCCTCTTTTCTCCCTCCAGAATCGGTGGACAACTGCCCCAGCAACTGCTATGGCAATGGTGACTGCATCTCGGGGACCTGCCACTGCTTCCTGGGGTTTCTAGGCCCCGACTGCGGCAGAGGTGAGCACTGTGGTGGGGCTCTTGGTTTCTGCTCCCAAGACCCTTTGGGAAGCTCAGGTTCCACTTCTCAGACAAACTACAGAACTCCAGGACACCCCACGGTGTGCCCAAGAAAGGCTCCCCAGGGTCATTCTTCAGAAGCCCTTCAATGGAATCCTGTCCACCATTGTTATCCACTGTGGATAACACTGTGGGCTACGTGAATGGTCAGGAAGGGAGGGATCCTACAGGGGCAGCCACAGTGAATTTAGTGTCCCTTATTGGAGCAGGCAGAGTAGCAGTGGGGGTTCTTTTACAAAGCTCATTTCCCCTTTAGAGGAGTGATCAGCTCTTCCCAAGCATCTTTGAAGTTTCTCTTCACAGGAGTGTGATTTCTCTCAGGCCTGTGGATGGGGAGCCTGGGGAGTGGCTCCGTTCAGACCTTCTGACAGTGCAGGGAGAATCTTAGTTGAGACCACCAGGGAAGGACCTGGGAAGCCAAGCTTCTCCTCTCCACACTCCACACGGCCCTGCTGTTGCCTGATATTTAAGCACATGCAGTGCTGACGAAAACCACTACTGATTTTCAGTCCCACCAACAATCTTCATTGTTGGTGGGACTGCAAATTGGTGCAGCCAATTTGGAAAGCAGTATGGAGATTTCTTGGAAAGCTGGGAATGGAACCACCATTTGACCCAGCTATTCCCCTTCTCGGTCTATTCCCTAAAGACCTAATAAGAGCATGCTACAGGGACACTGCTACATCGATGTTCATAGCAGCACAATTCACGATAGCAAGATTGTGGAACCAACCTAGATGCCCTTCAATAGACGAATGGATAAAAAAAATGTGGCATTTATACACAATGGAGTATTACTCTGCATTAAAAAATGACAAAATCATAGAATTTGGAGGGAAGTGGATGGCATTAGAGCAGATTATGCTAAGTGAAGCTAGCCAATCCTTAAAAAACAAATGCCAAATGACTTCTTTCATATAAGGGGAGTAACCAAGGACAGGGTAGGGACGAAGAGCTTGAGAAGAAGATTAACATTAAACAGGGATGAGAGGTGGGAGGGAAAGGGAGTGAGAAGGGAAATCGCATGGAAATGGAAGGTGTTCCTCAGGGTTGTACAAAATTACATATAAGAGGAAAGGAGGGGTAAGAGAAGAATAATACAAGTGGAAGAAATGATTTACAGTAGAGGGGGTAGAGAAAAGGGGAAGGGAGGGGAGGGGAGGGGAAGGGGGATAGTAGAGAATAGGATAGACAGCAGAATACATCAGCCACTAGAATGGCAATATGTAAATCAATGGAAGTGTAACTGATGTGATACAGCAATCTGTATACGGGGTAAAAATGGGAGTTCATAACCCACTTGAATCAAACTGTGAAATATGATATATTAAGAACTATGTAATGTTTTGAACGACCAACAATAAAAAAAAAAGAAAGAAAACCACTACTGAGAGAGTTTTAAAGGCTACTCACAACCTGCCTTGTGCTTTTGGTATTCATTTCTGTCCTGGAAGAATGAACAGGGAAAATGCCAAAGGAGGCCTGTAGTCCTGAGCATTTGGTCCTCCCCTTGGGAAGCTGAAACGGCCTCCTCTGCTGTTTTTCCACCATTTCACTCATACAGCAGCCATTGGCTTCACACCCATTTGGGATTTGGTCCTTTGCTGGTCACTGTGTTTACAACATGAAACAAGGCCCAGCCCTGGGAGCTCCCAGTCTGTCCTGGGAGTTAGACAAGCAAATGGACAATGATGAAGCAGCACCGTAATAAGTAAAACATGACAGCAAGGTTAAAGCGGACCGTCTCTGCTTGGAAGGGAGAAGGATCAGCCCAGGAGGGGTTTCCAGACAAGGCAGCCTTGGACCCAAGTTCTGAGGCTGATGGAGTTGTTTATGAGTGGAAAGCAGAGATGGTTTCCCAGGCTCAGGGAACATGGCTCGGCAAATACTGTGCCACGATGTCACTTTGAGGGTTCTGCTTATTTTAGCTAATGTGAAATAGACTCCATTTGAGGCAGCAGAGCTGGCAGCCCCAGGAAGCACAGTCATTACCTGCTGAGTGCTTTAAAAGGGAAAGGAGTCAGGTGGGGCCAGGGGAAGGTAATACAGAGAGAGATGAGTCATTCCTCCTAACAAGAATTACTGTCTCATCCCATATGCACTTAAAGTTTAAGAGTCATGTATAAAACAGCCTTACTGTATCTTGGTGAGACTGGCAAGTACTTATAGCACAATGCAATATAATTTATTTTTATATAGTGTCCTTTGTAGAGATGATCACAAAACCCTTTACGCTAAGAGGCAGAATGGAAAGATAATACTTTAAAGAGCCAAGTTGGGCCCAGCTCTTCTCTCAAGGGGGCAGTGGTGTATGGGACTGGAGTGGAGGCCTAAAAGACAAGGGAAGCAGGGGTTTGCTGGGTTAAAGACAACAGTAAGTGGTGCTGCAGATGAGGTGTGGGGAAGGGAAAATGGAGTGCTATTAGAAGGAGAGCATTGGAGGAGAGATTCAGACTAGCAAGGGGCCCAGCCACTGCCTTTTCCAGGGAGAACAAGAAGCAGACTGCAGCTTCCTGTCTGAGCTTCCCAGCAGCCCCCAGACCACACCAGCAATAGGAAAGGGATGGAGAAAGCCTCATTCAGTGGGCAGCAGCACTGGGGGCCCTGCACCTCGTGCTTTCACCTACAATTCCAGATGTGTTTAACCTGGAGAGAAATAAAGCAAAAGAAACGTGACGGGCACATGTCTGCCTATCAGATGTGTGGCAAAGTTGGGAATGCTGAACAATGACTCATGCCAGGCTTCTGGCTGTCTCCCCAGCCTCCTGCCCTGTGCTCTGTAGCGGAAATGGCCAGTACATGAAGGGCAGGTGCCTGTGCCACAGCGGCTGGAAGGGTGCCGAGTGCGATGTGCCCACCAACCAGTGTATCGACGTGGCCTGCAGCAACCATGGCACCTGCATCATGGGCACCTGCATCTGCAACCCTGGTTACAAGGGCGAGAGCTGCGAGGAAGGTAGGACATGCCAGTGGCAGCTGTAGGTCTCTCCTCTGAAATAGAGGCCAGTACACAGTACTAAGAGGAAGCCTCCCAACCTCCCTGTGACCTCTGCCCTTGATGCTAGAAGTCCAACCAGCATCTGTAATGGTCCACAAAGGGGACGAGGGCTGTCACTTACTGCCCATTTATCATATCAAGGTTCTGTGCTAGAAGCCTCCGAACACCTAATGTCAAACCCCGTTAGGAGTTTGCTCGACTGTTCAGTGGCAGAACTGGGTTTGGCCCAGTCATTCTGGCTCCACAGCCCAAGTTCTTTCCATTCCCCTCTAAGCTCATCTGCTCTTTCCTATCTCCATTTCTCAAGTCAATTTCTACCTCAGACTTCACACTCTGTCTGCCTTTATCATACTCCTGTATGTGTGTGTTACCGTGTGCATGCATGTGTTCACATAAGACTCGTTGGTGCTCATGAGCATGCCTTTCTCCTTCATAAAGCAAATGTGTGGCTAAGTAAATCAAAGATGGATTTAAAAATGACATTTAGATTTCTTCTGGAAAATCTGAGTGAGCCGGATGAATATTTTTGTTTTATAAATGAAGAAACTGAGACCCAGGGAAGGGCAGTGACCTTCCCATGATCAAAATCTGACCAATGGATTCAGCCTAGGTCTTCTTTGGATTTCCAGACAATAGGAGGAGTCTCACTCACAAGCAACATGGAGGAGCTTTTATGACTGCATATTCTGAAATCACATATATGTTTGAGTCTGGCTCTGTACTCACTTGCCTCTGTTCCTTCATCTATAAAATGGGAATACCTTCCTCAGAGGGCCATTGTGAAGATCGAATTAAATGACCCATAAAAACCACTTAGCTCAGGGTCTGACACATAGTAAATGCTCCATAAATGTGGCTTTTTATTGTTAGGATTATCCTGGGGACAAATGAAGCGCAGTTCCTGTTTTACCCACTCATTTCACCCAAGGTCTTTTGAGACAGAGGGACTTTGCCATTTGCAGTTAATGAACGATGCTGTGCACTGTGGTTATCACCTGTTCACCACCATGTAGCACTCTGGTCCCTTCCCCTGCCCATGCCAGAGACTCCAAGGAGAGCTGGCCTTCTAAACCCATTTGGTATTTGACAGAGAAGCTCCTATAGGGCATTATTTTCTCTTAAAAGAAAGAGAGTACTAACAGGCCATTTTCCAAAGATAGGGTACAGGAAAGGATTGGGACAGGCTTCATGCACCCCCACTTCCCCAAGAAGGGCTGGGCATTCATCAGTGGGGGTGACTGGGGCTGTTTGGGAGGAGGCACCAGCCCCTAGAACAAAGGAAGCTGGCTTTCTTAGCCCGAGAATTAGGGACCTTCCTCTGCTCTCCCTTTCCTTTTGGACACTTGAGGTGGACACCCTGAGAAGGAACAGGAGACACAAAGGAGATTCCACCCCTACCCCCATCTGCATAATGTGGGCTCAGGAGGGGAACGTGTCTATCCCCAGAAAAGCTGTACTAGACGGTGCCTCAGAGCCGCAGGGTTATTTACAAAGAGAAAAATGTTGTTCGGAACTTTGATTTACGTTATCTATTTGAAAAGAAATGCTTTTACTCCTGCTTTCTCTTCTGAAGAGGCCCATCTGGGACTGATTCCCTTTATTATTTCTTTTCTCTGGCGAGGCGTCAGTCCTGTGTTTATAATAGGGTTTTCTTGGGCCTTCCTCCTCCTCCTCCCCCTCCTCCCCCAGCTCTGTGCTAACTGTGTTTATAAAACATCAGCTAACAAGCTTACTTTTTTTCTCTCTCTTCCTTCTTCTGAAGTTTATTGCCCCGTATTTTTTAAAGCTTGAACTGAGCCAGCAGGACGCTTGGAAGGGGTGGGGGAAGGGCAGAAGAGAACAAACTTAGATCTTTTGCAGTGAAAAGCGAGACGCTGAGTTCTTGGTCCTGAAGGTGTCTAATTGCTTGTGTGGTCACTGGAGTGTGGAACATTTGGGGGAATGGGTTGTGTCTGCAGCCTAGTCATGCAGGCCTCATCATTTCATTAATGGGCTAAGCTTCTGCTAGGAATCCTGGCTCAAATGGCAAGCTCTGCAGTGGGAAGGGGAAAAAATGTAACTGTGAATATGCCTTCTAAGACGAAACTAAGTCAGACCCTCTTCTAAACCAAGTCAGCCCACCTCCCTATGAGTGTTACCCTCTCTTCCATCCTGTGCTCCCACCCTTTGCCTGCTGGTTCTTCCCAGGCCATGCACAGCTCCCTGTGAAGTAACTAATGCTCAGATGTTGTCCCAGCATGATGGGAGGAAGGCAGCTTTGGCTCCATACTGGGGTTGCTACCACCCCAAAGGCCCAGGAAGGGGCAGATCTAGTCTTCCCATGACCTCTGTGGCAGAGCATCGTTGTGGCATAGATAATGGCCCTCAGTTTAGGATCAACAGAGCACAGGGACAGCATCCATCCTGCTGGACCGCTGCCAGTCTGTCAAGGATCCCTGGAGCTGCTCCCTTCCAGCCTCGCAAGCCTCTTTCTAACCCCCCCTCTTGCCCTACGCTCCCTTTACCCAGTTGACCTGTAGAGATGAAGGCCTCTCCTCAGTTCCTCCTGGTCTTTGTTCTCTGCTGAGAATGTGGGATTCACTTTGCTGGTTCCTGGGTCCCTTCAGACTCATTGCAACAGGGCAAGAACAGGACTGTGATGCCAAGAGCCTCCTGCTACACTGGACACCCTCTTGGCCTGGTCTCTAACAGTGTAGATTTATAGGTTCCACCTGGAGGGTGCCCTGGGATTCTCAGAGGCCACTTGAACCCGAAGCTGAGGTCCAGCGCTCACAGAATGGGAAATACCTTAATAGGCCTTGGGGTAGGAATTGCTGAGTTGTTTCCTGTCAAATTGGAAAACTCTCTGGATCTAGGGAATTATCAAAGTAACCTAATGGACCAGAATAATCCTTCTGAGGTTCTGAGATCTGAGGCAGGTCATGAGAATTTATCACTGTTATTATTTCATTATTTTTAATTACTAGGAACTCCAACGGGTCATGTTTTAACCATTACTAAATGGTGTCCAGAGACTGCAAGGGAAGAGGGTCTTTGCCTTCATTTACCTTTATTAATTCTCCACATTGCCTATTTCTTTCGAGTTTTGTTTTGAATTCTATTTTTAAACCATTTCCTGCATTTATGTAAGTATATATGCAGTATGCAGTTTTGAAATGAGTAAGATTGTAACAGAAAATAGCAAGAGGCCTAAACCTTGAAAGAATGATTCCAGTGGAAATTCCTGTGTACTACAGTGTGATCTTGGGCAAGCTATTTAGCTTTTCTGTGCTTCAGTAGTTTAAAGCTACTTAGTTTATACAGTCCTTTTAAGTCCTCGATGTCATTTGGACCGTACCGCAACCTGAGAGGTGTGTATTTTTACCATACCTGCTTTTAGTGGGGAAGATCAGAGTAGGTATGTCCCTCGATCATGGACATAGAACCAGTGCGTTTTTCCCCTAATCCTTGACTCTTAGTCCTCAGAGGCCAGATGCTAGGTTCTTTCCGTTGCAGTGTAGGATTCCTCAGGAGCTCCTGGAAGGAGGAAGTGAGTACTGGGAACCCTCTAATCTCCAGCAGCTCTATGTTGGGTCCCTACCAGGACACATGTCCTCTCTGTCATAAAATGAATAGAATCCCCTTCCTCCCTAGAGCAAAAGGCAGACCTAACAACTTTTTATGGGCCAACGTCCTTTATCAATTCTGTCTTCACTCTGCTGCCTTTTGTACTCTCCACCTGAACCGGAACCACAGAGGTCAATTCTCTAACCCTTCTGCTTTCTCTATGCAGTGATTTGTGGAAGATCAGGGTCTCTTTTGACTTTGGTAGAGCCCTTAATAGAAATATCATTGGCTTCAGAAACAGAAAGACATACCTTCAAATTCTTTTCTGAATGTGGAGAAATTGGAATCCTTGAACATTATTGGGAGAAATCTAAAATATTAGAATTACTGTAGAAAACAGTGTGTTGGTTCCTCAAAAAATTAAAATTCGAATTACCATATGATCCAGAAATTTCTCTTCTGGGGATATGCTCAAACAAAATGAAAGCAGGAACTCAAAGAGATCCCTGATCTCACTCGTTCGTAGCCTATTATTCACAGTGGAAGCAAAAGGTGGAAGCAATCCACATGGATGAATTGATAAACCAAATGTAGCACATATAGGGCAATGGAATATTATTAAGCCTTAAAAAGCAAAAGAAATTCAGACACACACCGCAACAGTGGTGAACCTCAACAACATATCAAGTGAAATAAATCAATAAAAGATAAATACCATATGATATCACTTGCATGAGATACCTGGCGTAGCCAAATTCAGAGACAGAAAGTAGCATGGTGGTTGCCAGGGGCTGAGGGAAAAGAGAAATATGGATTTGTTTAATTGAGTACAGAGCTTCTTTTTATGAGATAAAAAATGTTCTGGAGATGGCTGGTGGTTAGTAGTTGCAGAACAATGTGAATGTCCTTAATTCCACTGAACTGCACATTTAACAATGATTAAAGTGGTAAGTCTAGTCTTATATTTTGCCACAATTTTTAAAAATGGGGAAAAAATTTATCTTTGGCAGGATTTAGCTATGTGACCTAACATAAATTAGTTACCCCTCTGAGCCTGTTTTCCTCATGTGTTCCTTATTGGGTTATTGAGAGAACTGAATCTGATAGTGTAGATAAAGCACTTAATATAGTGCAGACACAAAGCAGGTGACCCACAATACCAGTCTTCCTTCCCTTTCCCCTTTTCTGCATCTGTCTCTTGAAACCCCTTGCCTTGGGGCCCCTGCCTTGTAGGGGCTGCTGGCTGGGAGCTGTAGCTTTCTAGCTCACCCACCACAGAGGAGAAGCTGCGCAAAGTCAGCATTTGTAATCCTAAATACTCAATCAAATGTCACCTTCAGGCAAGCCCCAAGAATTTGGGGGAGATGATGAAATCAAATAGGATTTAGTTGCAAAAATAATTCTTGTTTAAATTAAGGAATTTATTTTAATTTCATGCTCACATAAATAAAATTGCATTATAAAGTAGTAAACAGCAAAAGTTTGTTGTATAGAGTTGTTGAGAACCTCATAGGTGCTGAGCACTATTCTAGGAGGTGAGAATCAGAAATGAACAAAGCAAAATCTTGTCCTCTATCCTTGCAATTATTATGGACAATGTGGGGTGGTGGTGGGGGGTGTCACTGGGTGCTATACTGATGCTTGATATGAGGTTATACTTGGTCCACCTCCTAAACCAAGAGGTAGAATTTGTGTCCAAACTTCACAGTTGAGGAAACAGCCTCGAAGAGGTAAATGGTCCGTCACTGAGAGTTGGGGACCCAGCTTTGCTAAAGTACTGCTCTTTACCACAAGAGGCATCTCCATGGGACATGGTGTCCTTCTAGCTGCGTGTTTGCTGACAGAACCCTCAACCTTGCTGCAAGATGCTTATTTGTGTCCCCTCTCCTCCTCATCACAGTGGACTGCATGGACCCAACGTGTTCAGGCCGCGGTGTCTGTGTGAGAGGCGAGTGCCACTGCTCTGTGGGATGGGGAGGCACCAACTGCGAGACACCCAGGGCCACCTGCTTGGACCAGTGCTCAGGCCATGGGACCTTCCTCCCAGACACCGGACTTTGCAGCTGTGACCCAAGCTGGACTGGACATGACTGTTCTATTGGTAAATGTGGGAAGAAGGGGCGAAGGGTGTGGGTGGAGGGAGGGGCTTCCCACTGTGATATGTTACCCATTCAGTTCTGATCAGTGGTTAACTTCTTCTCTTAGATGGGCAGAAGTTTCAAAAATCTCAATTGTTTCTTCCATAGAGGTGAATTTGAGATTCAAAACAGTATTCTTTATCAATATTAGCAATAGTACCTGAAATTCTAGATATGTTTCTTAGAGATCCCTCTCTCACATACAACTGTTTTCCCTGGGCAAGGCTGTGGGAAAGTTCCAAGGCAAAAGCCATGGGGAAAGGGGTAAGAGTGGCCCCTGCCCCAGCTGCCACACTTTGGTTTCATCCATTTCCCAGAATAAAGTCTAAGCTCATGGTGGGTTTTAGGGTTCTCTGTGATCTGGCCCCCACCTGCCTTTGGTCAGATGCTCAACTAGATGGTAGGTTCCATGGGTGCAGCAAACATTCCTGTTCATGGTTAAGCCCTAGGACTCAGCATGGGCCTGACCCACTCATCAGAAATACTGATGAATGAATGAATGATTTAAGCCAGGATTGAATGTGCTCTTGATTGCAGTTTCTGGCGCCCCACAGAATTTATACATATCAAGTTCAAAGGGTAATGCTATTGGCATCCTTCTGTTATAAGTGCTATGATTTATAGACTCTTCCAAAGAGGATTAAGAACATACATGATTCACTTACCATAGTATTGGTACATAGTAGGTTGAGTCCACATCCAATATCACACTTAAACCACACAAAATCCCTGTGAGAAAGGAATCCTCATGCCTGTTTTACCAATTTACATGACACTTTAACCAGTAAATACTTTTTGAGCACCTATTTGTGCCAGGTACTCTTCTAGTCAGAGAGGATAAAGAGCCTAGGACATCCCTACCTTCCCAGAGCTTGCATTCTGGGAAGAGGAGAGGGGAGACCACAAACAAACAAAGAAAAATAAAGTGATAAAGAAGCTCAGGCTCAGAGAATTTTTAAGTAATCCTGCCCCAGGACACTCAGCTAGAGAGTGATAGCATCTCCAACTAGGCTCTTCTGCTCTAAATCACCTTCCTCACCACTCCACACTGTTAAAACAATGTGAGGCTTAAATTAGCTCATTATGATGTGGATTAACAGTTCTGGTTGTTATCAGGAAAGATGGCTGAGACCTTTGGCATTCACACCTTTGGAATACTTTGAATCGCCTTTCCTCATTGAATGGAGAACTGACATTCAGTAACAGTCTAAATTGGACTTTTATCCTTGTTTGCAAAGCTCACATAAAGACATGATTGTGAGCACAGATGTGCAGAGTCTCAGGAATAATTCTTTTTATATAGCTCTGTTTATGGCAATATAATAAATGATCCTCTTAAAGCTACGCTGGCTTGTATAGTTCATTATATGGCCACAAAGCTAATTTATGATAGGTCTATAACTGTGACTTGCACCGTTAATCCCTAATGAAATTCCACAGTTTTGGAGGAGGCAGGTATAACTTTGGGTGATATTTTGAAGTATTCTTTAGTTTAGTCCTGTGAAAGGAGACGACAGAACCATTGGAGGGACTCTAAGTAGAACTGTTGAATTATTTGAATTGAATTGTTTCTCAATCCTGAGTACTGCCCTCCCCATAGCTGTGGCTCATGTGAAGGCAGAGAACCCTGTGGGGAGAAGAGGCCCTGAGTCAGACAGACCCAGGTTCAAATCCCAGCCCTACCACTTCATAGTTGTAACTTTGGGCAAGTCACTTTACCCCTCAAAGCTAAAAAATGGAGATAACTGTAGTATCTACCTTCCAGGGTCACTGTGACAATTATTCAAGACGATGCAAAGGAGAGTTGAGCATACTACTCAGCCCATGATGTGGGCTCCATAAATGTTTTCTATTTTTATGATCTTGATTAACACAGCCATCAGTGGAAGCGCTGGATATTAACAGAAACATTTGATAATATGAAGCAAGATAAGACATGCCTTTCAGAAATGCAAATTATAATTTTTCAGTCTCCAATCTGTAACTGACTAAATGGTGTCATGATTGTTGCAAGGCCAGGAATTTAAAGGACAGCTTCAAGTTATTGACCCCCTTCACAGTAGTAGTAAAATTTGGGGTTTTATTAGTGACTGATAGCATACACCAAACTATGACACACAGAAACACACTCCACAACCACACCACCATGGCCATGTGAGGAAGGATGGCAGGTGTGGTATCATCCATGCTGGAAAGCTCCATGACTTGCCAAAGGCATGCTGGTAAGTGAGGAAGGGGAGTCAGACCCAGTCCAGGGCTCTAAGTCAAGCCTTCTTCCTGTCACCCAGTTGGAAGGATAATGAGAGCATTTCAAGTGTTCTTCTCTTATCTCAACCACCTAGGCATCACCTACCTGGGTCCAACCCTAATTCTGCCTTTGTGTGGCATTGGCAAGCTTAACTTCTCTTGACTTTAGTTTCCATATCTGAAAAATGGAGATAATAGCACCAATCTCAGCAATTATGTGATTGTTAAATTACATCATTTTTGTACACACATAGAACAGTGTCTGCCATGTAATATGCACTTTTATATCTCTTTCTACCTCCATTCCAAGAACACTTTCACCAAGTGGAAGGTATTTTAAAAGTAGTGAGTCTTTGCAATGAAGCCAAGCAAGAGCTGCCTCATTGTCTGGATGCAAGGGCAGCCAAGAGACCATCTTTATGTTCAGAGAGGTACTAATGGAGCAGGCTCAGGTTTCATTTCAGAAGACTTGCTCCCCACTCCTTGAGCATCTTCAGTAGGTATCTTACCCTCTCCAACCCTCAGTTTCTTCCCACTTACCTTATAAAACTGTTGTGGGGATTGGGAGAGAAAATACAGGTGAAATGGCTACCCCAGTACCTCACACAGCTCAGACACTGGACAAGCGGAAACTCTGTTCATGTTATTTATGCTGTGTGCTGTCTCGGGTGCCCAGAACTTTCATCAGGAACTGCACACCAGCAGACATGTCCTAAGTGGTCCTCCCAACATCAGGGTCCACTGTGGGTTGGCAAAGCTAGACTCCTGCCGGCCACCACCCACTAGGAAGGAGGACTGTCTCTTCCCTGAGATGAGTGTCTTGCTGCTGTTCAGCACCAGGAACAGGATTTAATGAAGGCAGCTCAAATCAACATGCCCTGTGTTCAGCAGCCAGCCTGTAATGAAATGTGAGCTGACAAGTTCCTCAGCACTTTGGTGAGGTTTGTGGAAACAGTGAAGGCAGATTTTATACAGTGTTTACTTGGGTCCCTGGTTCCTGGCAGCCTGGTTTCCAGTCTCATCTCAGAAACTGTTCCTTAAGTCCAGCCTGTCCATATGGTCCTCCACCCTGACAGGCAGCATGAGATAATTGTGAACAGATTCCTGTGACCCAGAAGATGCTGTATCCCACCCATCAGCCCCAGGGCACCTCTGTCCTTAACTTTGGGCCCTAAGGGAATCTGCTTCCCAAATCATTTGGGATGATGAGGACAGCAGGGAAGGTAACTGTGCTGTCATGTAGATAGGAAAGGTTGGAGAGGGGAAATGACTTGCCCAAAATGATTGGCTTACAGCTGCAGAGTTGAATCCAGGGCAGACCTTTGTCTCAATCCTCAGCTCTTACCTCAAACCCTTTCCATCCAAGGAGGCTTCCTTGTCAGTAATCGTCTCTTCTTCCTGATAAGCCACAGGATGGAGTGCTAATTAAAGAGCCACCTATTTCTTTGTGCTCAACCACATACCAGCCCTGAACTATGTGTTTTATAATCATTATCCTGGTTAAGGTTTCTAAGAGTCCTGTGAAGGTAATGTCACTAGCATTCTCATTTTCTAGATGAAGAAACTTGAAGCTCAAAAGGAGAGTTACTTTCCAGCATCTACCCCACCTTGTTAGTAAGTGGCAGAGTTCAGATTCAAACCAGATGTGGCTCCAAGGTCTTTCCTAAGTGTGTTAATCGGCTTTCTGTCACTGTGACAAAATACCTGAGATAATCAAAAAGAGGAAAGGTTTGTTTGGTCTCATAGTTTTATTGATTCCAGTCCATGGCAAGTTATTCCCATCACATTGGGCCTTGTAGCATGGCAATATGTCATGGTCAGAGCACATGGTAGAGAAAACTGCTCACCTCATTGGTGGCCACGAAATGAAAGAGAAAAAAAAGAGGAATGGCTGGGGTCCCAATACAGTTTCAAGGGCATGCATCCAATGACCTAACTGTCTTCCACTAGGCCCCACCTCCTACAGGGTCAGATGCTTCCCAGTAATGCCAAGGGCTGGGAATCCAACCTTCAACACATGGCCTTTGGGAGACATTCAAGACCCAGACTGCAGTGCTGATACCACAGTGATTTGAGCAGTCGTGTCTCTCTAGAACTGAGCTGTAAGCTCCATGAGGTCAGAGTCTGTCCACATCCTGAGCACAGGGCCAAACATGCATTAGATTCTCAGTGACTATTGCATGAATGACCCAAGACCTAACCAGTGAACGGGCAAAAAGAGGACAAGAGAGCCCACTGGGAACACAGGAAAGGGAGGTGTTGCAATTGAAACTCTGCCTGGGAAGATTCAGCACACCACTAGACAGACAGCTGTCCTCTCTCAGGACCCCCATCCCCCACACCGAGAACCCTTCCTTGCCACCCCACACACTCTTCAGGAAAACCAAGCCTCTGGCTCCTTCTCTGACACTTTCCAAACCTCACTTCTATTAGTCTCAATTGCAGTGCCAGCCAGCCAGAGCTCCTCCTGGACTAGCACCACACCACTGCCCCTCCTTCACCCCAGGGAGCAGCCTGCTGGGCTGGATGCATCATCAGCCTATGCTTCAAGCAGCACAGCTCAGCAGCTCTCGGCTCCACCTACCCCAAGGGCTATGGTTGGCCATTCTTCCCCTTGGCACAGAGCTGTCTTAGAAAGGAAGGAAATTTAACCTCTTTGAGATGGTCCTTAGAATTGGAAAAGCCTACCTGTCCTTCAGAACCTAATGGCTTCTAAAGAAGGTTGCAGGCTCTGTGACATTCTCCAGGGTACCATTTGAAAGGCCAGTCCTTAGACTTATCATTTGTTCCTCCATAGGCTCATTTTTTGGGGGGTCTTTATTCCCACCCTCTCCCATTGCCTCTATTCTCAGCTTCATAAATTCATTCCTAATTTCCTCTGCTCTGAGTCTTGTCTCCCATAAATGGCTTTTATTTGAAAGGAGCCTCTTACTACATTTTATTCCTTTGGGTTGCTGGCGCACAGAAGCAGCACATGGCAGAGAGCCTGCCTGTAAAATGCTCTTGCTGGTGGTTTATGATTCTTATCATTTCATTGCACTTGAGTTTCATGGAATAACAGGTGGAGATTTTTAGAGAGACAGTGGCATTGGTTTGGAGGTAGCATGTGCCCTCAGTAAGAATTGCACGAGATTTGGAGTAGGACCAGGCTAGATTGTCAAGACTCGGCTGATCCGTGGAGTATAGCTAATGATACCTGCCTTGCAGGGCTGTTTTCCAAATTAGCTTTAATATGTATGCATAAAATGCTTAGCATGGTGGCTGGCATTCAGTAAGCACTTACTAAATGAAGTATGAGTGTATATTTTTTCAGAATGCATGATTAGGTCTAAATTAGCCAAACAGTGTGAGATTCTAACAAATTTGAGTTTGAGGGCAGTTTACAGAGTGAAGGTTCAGAGCCAGAGAACTGGATCTGAGTCAATGTTAAACAATTTGTTTTCTCTTTCAGAGGCTCAGTGTCCTTGTTACTTCTGAGTCTTTCTACCATCCCCTTCCCCCAGCCCCCAACACTGGTCCTTGACTCTAGACCAAGAGTCATTAATATGCTGACACATTTACCCCAAACAACTAGGTCAGTGGCCCACAGCACAAGGGCCACACTGTATTAGCAGCAGCCTTCTCTCAGGACAGTGAGTTTCCTGAGCTCAGTGCCAGCAGAGTTCAGCCCCCTCAGAGAGAGACCTGGAGTAGTTCCAGACCTGCACATACCCCCACAGCTACGCACATTTGTTTCACACAATCACTGAGCCTTTCTGGCCTCCTCTAGGTGCTGAGCACTATTCAAGCCACCAAGGATCAAAGAGCCCCTCAGTCTGTTCATGAAGTGGAATGCCCAAGCTCGAAGCCTGGTGTGCATACAGTAGTGATTAGGAGCCTGGGAGAGGAGTCTGGGGAGGTCCTCACTAAGGAGAAACGGGAGCCACACTGTGAAAGGGAACTGAAGGGATGCTTGTTGGTGGCAAGGAGAGCAGGGCATTGCAGGCTGAGGGACAGCATGTGCAGAAGCAAGAGAGCCCTATGAGTATGCCATCTGTTGATAAAGACATATCTCATCTGACTAGAAAGTAGGAGCCCTGGGTCAGGAGCAGGAAATCAGGTCAGAATATAGGCAGTGCAAATCACGGAGCCCACCCAAATGCCTTAATAAATAAAACTCTTAAATTCACAGCTTTTTCAGTGAACATTCACTATTTCCCTCCCAGATTCTACATCAGGGCTCTCTCTTTGGCTCTTTCAGCTCAACCTCTGGTGTAGGCTCCATAACTTAGGGAGACATTCCAGAATTCAAACTCATATCCTCTGAGTTTTCAGTTCCATCTCTATTACTCTCTTTTTCTACCAAAAAGAAAAGAGAAACCTCAAAGCATAAATGATAACAATAATGATTAGATGGATAAGGATCTGAACAGATCTGTTATTAAATTAATTCACAATTGACAGCAAAATGAACCAAATGCTTAAAAAATAAATAAATAAACTAAAAGTAGCAGCAGGGTTAAAAAAAATTAAAGCTCTAAACATAGCCGTTGAATTAATGCTAACTTTTGAGAATGGTAATTCAATTTTATTTGCGAAGCAAAATATAATTACATTTAAATTTGAGGGAACAGAATTTAATTCTTATTAATGACAGAAAGACTGAGTGAGATGCTTTAATGCCAGAGAAATTGTCTTATGTTCATGGATGGGAGAGAAAATTAGATTCAGCGTTGAGCATTCTCCCCTGTTACAAGTCTCATTTGTGTAGCCAGAATTGTTCCGTCTCTGAGAAGCACCACGTTCTCAGCCCAGAAAGCACAGCACCGACATCCAATTAAACATCAAAAGGAAACGATCAGGCTGGGCTATTTCTGTATAGGTATGGTACAGGACAGGAATCTCAAGGTTAGAATTTCACCCGAGAAATAATATCCAGGTGAGACTTGACATTTCCTGTGCCCCTTCCCAGCAGCAAGTGACAGCCTAAAAACCAAAGTTCAGAATAATAAATATCTGAGACATTAACGCTGCCATGTGAGGGAAGGGGAGTGCTGGAGGGAGCCAGGAAGAGCTCTTCAGTTGTCTGAAAAGTAGCGTAGACGTTTAGACTCAATGAGATGGTCAGTTCCTAGCGTTTAATCAAACACTGGAAAATTGGGCTCAGACAGGCATACTGCCAAGTACTGCCAGAGTTAAAGGTTGATAAACCAGGAGCTGGCAGCTTTTTAATTTAGTGGAATTTCCCCCGACAGCCCTGGAACATTTTCTATCAGAATTGGAGCTCTTCAGTATGTAAATATAAGTCCTCCTGAAATTGTGCTTCAGAATCAGGTCTCTGTTTGGATGTCCAAGCTGATACTTATATTCTCTCTCTCTCTACTTGTCTTCTGGATCAAACTACTGTTATGATAACTTGTAATTTTAAAAAATAACTGTTCCTTGAAAGGAAATTTACATTGTACAGAACTCCTTCATATATATGCATCAGAATTTATTCAAACAACAAATACATAAGCCTCTGGCATGGCAGGGAGTGCTGTTCCCAAGAAATCAGGGTCTAGAGAATTTGGATGACTTTCCCCAAAACACTTTGGGAAATCAAGAGTTCAAATCCAGACTTCTCTGGGTTCATAGTATATTCCCTGCACAACTCTGTCATTGGCTGCTACCAAGGTATCAGGTGTACCGGGTACCACTTCATGTAGTAACACTGCCAGGAATCATGCAAATGGAATCATGACCTGGTGTGCTTCCTAGTACTCCCGGAGTTCAGGAAACAGACTAGTTACTTTCTGGGTGTTGGAGGTTGGCTATGAGTAGGCACAGATAGAGGGAGGAAGCAAGCACTTTGCAGCAAAGACTTGCAACATGTACAGAGCTGAGACAGATCAAGGGCATCTCCTGGGAATTTTTAGTAGTGCAGTGTGGCTTATCTTAGCATATCTATGACAGTAGTGAGTGGGGAAGAGGTAAGGAAAGATAACAGGTATCAAAGCCTGAATGATATAAAAGAGTTTAGGTTTATCTGTCATTGGAAACCTCCAAGAAGTTTTAAGTGGAGGTCCAACTTGGCAGTTTGGTCTTAGAAAGTTTGCTCTAACATCAGCATGCAGTTTAGATGCCTGGAGACATCCTGGTGCAAGTGTCCAGGAAAGAGTTAGATAGATGAGCTCATAGCTGGGTGGAGAAATGGACCTTTTACCAAAGATTATCAGGTCAGAGATCTTTTGGAAGAGGACATCGTCTACCTTCATTTCATCCATTTGGATCCTTTTAGTGAGTTGGGTTCCACCTGTGGCCAAGGATGCACATCCCAGTCATGTTCTTTGGCTCCTTTGCTCACCAGGCCTTTCCTGGCTTGTTATCCTGCAGAGTCAGACCCTGTTTGGTGGCCTCCTCCCAGTTAGGTTTGAAGTCCTCTAATCAGGAAGCCTGATACCCTCCAATTAAGATGAATAACAGGTTTACTGCTTCTTGCGATAGGTACTTTGTAAAGGCTTAAAATTCTAGTCCTGGAGGAATAGGTGTGGAGACCTGCTCTGCACCAACACAATGGAATTCACTTTTCTGCCTGGTTTGAAAGCTCTCTAAGCTCCTCGAATGAGGTGAAAGGCCATGTGCTTCCCAAGGCTCATTAGCTTTGTGCCATCTCCATCTACAGAACAGAGCCATGACTTGGAGCAGTGCTGGCTCTCGGGTGATAGGAGGGGAAGTTGAAAAGCACAAGAGAGTGGCTTGGGTTTGGCCTCGATGTCTAGAAGACACTAATTACAGTAAGGAAGTCAGACTCAGGCTGCTTTTCTGCACCTTCTTCCTTGTCTTCCTAAAACCTGCACTGAGACTAAAAAACTATTGGCATAAGTTAGTGAAGGAAGGATCAGGGGGTGTCCTACTCGAGAGAATGCTGGCCTGTTCAAAATATGACCTCCTTTAGGAGAGAAAATTAACATTTAATCAGCCTACTGCTCACTGGGTGTGGTGACCAGCTTTGTGCTCATTTACATGCATGGGAAGACTTGAGTTCCTTGTGCCTAGGAGTAATTTCATATCATCTCTGCATTCCCAGCCTGCATCTAGGGATATCTGGCACATAGTAGGTGCACACACTCTCAGTAGATAGATATGTAGATATATATATATATAGAGAGAGAGAGATATATACACAATAACTCAGACTTTGGAAGTAACACAGCCCTGTAGAAGTAACACAGCATTTATCTGTGACCTTGAGAGTCACAGAGGAGCAACTGGAGCCAGCCAGCCATCAGGGCCTCTACTTCTACTGCTGACTACCTCTGTGATAGTGCTGGGGGTTGAACCAAAGGTCTTATGCATGTTAGGCAAATGTTCTACCACTTAGCTATACCCCAGCCCTTTTTATGTTTTATTTATTCTGAGACAGTCTTGCTAAGTTGCCCAGGCTGGTCTCAAACTTGTGATTCTGCCTCAGCCTCCTAAGGAGTTGGTATTACAAGTGTGCACCACTGTGCCAGGTTTCTCAATACACTGTAAAATCAACTTTAAAATTCTGGTAGCTGGGGTACTATTGTCACCATTTTACAGATGACATAGATGAGGCACAAAGGTAGGCAGCATTTGTCTCACATTGCAGACGTAGCAGATCAGACTCTTGAACCCAGCTTGCCTGACTCCAAGGCCTCTGCTCTGTGCAAAGTCACAGAACATTGAGTAATCACATGGCATACTCCGCCCCCTATCACTGGAATTTGGGACCACATAGATACATGTGTGAGCCTCACTGGGGAGTGCAGAGAATAATTTGTGATAGCAGGATCCTGAAGGCAACACAGATAGACTAATAATCCTGAGAAAGAATGATCTGCATAGAAGTCTTTGTGAAGGTGAACCCCTTGTGGCTGAGATAAGGCTTCAGGGAGGAGATGTTATTGTAGCCAGAATTGGAAGCACACTTAGACTTGAACATGTGAAGATGAAACAGAGGAGGGCCTAGACCATGGAAACTGCACACACAGAAGCACAGAGGAGGGGCCAAAAATATATAAATGTCTCTTGTAGCCATTGCCTAGTTGGTCCCCTACAGGACTGTTTTTATAAGGTAGCTAGCAAGTTCTTTCTCAAGTACTGACATGTGTGTCACTGTGTGGCCTAGAACAAGGTACTTCCTCTTCTGGGTCCTAGTTTTGCTGTCTAACATTGCTCCATGCACAAAACCTACTCTTCTAAGTTCTCATCTTTTTTACTCTTGGTCCTATAACCACATAACAGAGATCTCCTGCCCCATCTCTGATCTTACAGTTAGGCTTCTGATCTTGGCTAAACCACATCCCATCATGCTCAGGATCTTTAACCTTTCCTGGGCCCTCCCACGTGCAGTTCTTCTCATACTTCAAGAGCCCTCACTCTTGGTCCCCAAATGGGCTATTTCAGTGTCTACAGCTCTTCACCAGGCCACTGCTCACAGATATTCCTTCCTCCTACCTCACTGAGAACATTGAGGGCATTAGTCAAATACTTTCCTATTATCATGGATGGTTCCCTACACAGCCCATGCCCACATGTCTCTCTGCCTGTGTTCCCTTCCCCAGGGGATGAACTGCCCTGTAAGCCTGTCTTGCCGATTATGCTTTGGGTCCAGTGTTTGCCAACTTGTTAAGAGGCATCTCAGTGGAACACCATCCCTTGCTTTCCCCATATCTTCAAACCCTCCCTTCCCTGGCTCTTTCCAGCATATAAACATGAAATAGTTGCCATATAATAGATGTTTACTCCGTGAAAGATGTATGTGACACTAGACACATTGTATAACATTTATTTAACCTGCACGTGAGCCTAATATTTGATATCTATATACTATTTTGCAGATGAGAAAGCTGAGACACAGAGAGATGAAGTAACTTGCTCAGGTCACATGTTGGATAGATGGATGGATGGATGGATGGATGTTTAGTTAAATGGCCTGGTGACTGGATAACCAGTTAGATGATCAGACAGTTAGGTGGAGGGACAGACAGATGGACAGATAAACAGAGAAAAAGGAGAAGTTCTTAATCCAACAGAGATTCAGTTGGGGTGAGGAAGCAGACTCAGACACTGATTTTAGAAACTGTGTAGTCTAACTGTGGCAATGATCTAATATACAATTAACAGTCAGGGAACCACTGTCAGATTACATCAGGTTTTACCTCAACCTGATCCTACAATTCACAAACCAAAAATCTGTATTAGTATAATCACCTTTTATTCTAGCTAAGTACCTTTGAGCATTTCTCCAAGCAGTCTCCTTGACTCCAGTACAGGAGTGCAAGTAGCCTTACAGGACTGCTATGAAGCAGGAATAAGGTAACAATTCTGTGCCATCAACAACAGTTCTGCGACATTGTGGAAATTTCATTTCTTTCTTATTTTTGCCTTAAGTGCTAGGTAGATTGACTTGAATTTTAAGACTACCAGGATTTTAGAGAAATCCCTCAAGTGGGCAGTAACTCAGATGAACTAGTGATAAAACAGAAAATCCAAGCAGAATTCATCTTAAATTGTCAAAGTCACTATTAAGATTTCTTAAGGTCACTCTCCAAACTCAGTTCCTAAGCAAAATAGAAATATTTGACTTATCAAATTTGACTTACAAACAGACTTCCAAGAGGTCACATGGGGCCCAGACTCTGTTCCCACATCCCCAGAATTCTAAAAACATCTTCATCTGCATGCATTCCTTGTTCAGCAGAAAGTGTGCAGAACCATGGGTGGGGTCCCTATTTGGGGCAATTTTGAGCATCTTTCCAAGTAGAAAAAAAAATTTTATGGGAAAATTATGTGTAAGTCTCTCCCTTTAGGGGAAAGACACAGCTTCCCCTACCAGCTATTTTAATGAACAGGATTGTAAAATAAGTCCAGACAAATTAAAACATAGCCATGATAGGTCCCAGGCTTCATCTGGGCTTGTATGTGGATTAGAGTTTAATAAGAGAAGCCCGGGGCAGCTTCTCCCTTACGTATACACTTTTGGGCATAATTACCAATAGCCAAACCTTAGATCTTTTCTTTGCCCTCTTCACCTCTTCCTCATATGTTTACCTCCCTCAAGGAAAGACAACAGGTGCAGTTTGGGCATTGGCACAAAGGAAGATGTTTCTGAGGATAAGGACTGAGACCTTTTACAATCACAACTCAGATCGAAGATGAGTGTCTAAGAAGGTTAGGTGCAAAGAAGTCTGAGCCTCTATATGAATATATTTGACAAAATAACTTGTGTGCACTATGACGGTGAGTCAAGCCAACAAACATACACTTCTTCATGGAACTTTTTTTCCCCAATTATTTATTCTTTCAACAAACGCCTGTAGAAAGCCATGCTGTGCCATGCCTGGTGCTAGTGCTCAGGAAACCAAGATGGATAAAATCTAGACTCTGCTGTCAGATGGGATTCTAGTCTAGAAAAAAGATACACAAGTGAGATGGGAAAGAGATTGTCTGGGCAAGGGAAAGTGCTTGGGTTTGACTTCCTAAAAGAGAAGAGTTAATGTGTCAGGCATGGTGGCATGCACCTGTAATCCCAGCATCTAAGGAGAATGAGACAGGGGTATCATGAGTTCAAAGCCAGCCTCAGAAACTTAGTAAGGCCCTGAGCAACTCAGTGAGATCCTTTCTCTAAATCAAATACAATAAGGCTGGGGATGTGGCTCAGTGGTTAAGTGCCCTGGTTCAATCCCTGGTATCCCCCCACTCCTACCTCCTCCCACCCCACCCCCAAAAAAAAAGAAAGAAGGAAGGGAAAAGAAAAGAGCTAATATGTTCTTGAGTCCAGTTGGCTCATCTTCAAGACCCTGTTATAGTTCAGGCAAGGAATGAGAAATTTAGGACAGTTGGAGATCATCACCTGATTTCAAGAAAAATATCATCCTACAAATACAAATGGCTTCTACCTAGCTTTTAATAGTCTTGACTAATGGTGCCATCCAGGTGACCAGAACAAGAGCTTCATACCCAAATATTGAGGTTACTATTAAAAAAGCAAATATTTGGCTCATCCAGAAGCTGATCCTCTGTTAGGGAGCATGGAGCTCTGCTGATACAGTATGTCTTAGGGTTTCATCAACCAGTCATATATACAATATAGTTTATATAGAGCTTCTTACATATACCTCTTCCTTTAATTATCACCATCCACCCTATAGGAGGGAGATAATTATTACTCTCTCCATTTAAGGAGTGAAGAATTATAGCTCAGAGAGATTAAGTAATTTTCTCAAGAACCCATAGCAGGGAAACTAGGGAGTCAGTCTACCCTACAGCCTGTATACTCCCTACTATCTCCACAGATACCTGCCAGGCCCCAGACCTTCAGCATTCAATCAGAAAGCTTGGATTTTGATCATATGAAAGTCAGCCGGCAATTATCAAATGTTCTTGTATTGGATGTGTTTCCAAAGTCAGAATTCGCTTCTGATCTTCAGCCTTCAATCTAGCCTACTTATCACTGCTTCTCATTTCCTTTTTTTATAAAAACGTGTCTGTGAAATTTATTATATTCTGATCATACACCAGGCACTAGGCTAGACTCTCACTTTGGGTCACACTTGCTCATGTAGTTCGGTAGATTTAGGTCATGTTCATCTATCATGTCAGACCTAAACTCCTTGAGGTCGTCCCCACTTGTATCCTCAGTGCCAAGCAAGTCCTGCAACAACCCTCTAGAGTGAGCCATGTCATCTCAGTTTACAAAGAAGGAAACATGAGACTTAGGAACTGCAACCCAAATTTCACCAAGGCCCATTTCTATGATGTAAAAGGCATATGAGCTGTCAAAGCACATTCTGTAACATCATCCTGTTTGGATCTCACCAACTACTCTGTGAAGTTACATCTGCTTTAATGTCAAAGCAGAATCTGAGAAGGCAAAAATAGAGCTATTCCTTTATTTCAGGAACAAAAATAATAAATCAAAGTATTTGGGAGAAGAAATAACAAATAGGGACTAAACCTGAGGACAGATGATAAAGTAGCAGCATAGGTTTCTGCTCCCATCATGTATCAGTGGGTCTCTTCCACTCAAACTGGCCCCTCTGCAAAGGAGAACCCGAGCGCTCCCAGGCTGTGTTACCATCAGTTAGCACCCCATAAACATCAAGGTC
This sequence comes from Spermophilus citellus, assembly GCF_964194105.1. Taxonomy (NCBI): domain Eukaryota; kingdom Metazoa; phylum Chordata; class Mammalia; order Rodentia; family Sciuridae; genus Spermophilus; species Spermophilus citellus. The sequence goes on from NC_138183.1 coordinate 189,264,978, forward strand.
GCCAGTTCAGGCCCCTTCCATTAAAATGTGTAAGAGCTCACAACCCAGCTTGTAAAGGGCTGTTGGAGGGTACCCAGCCACCAAGCAGCTTTAGCTTCGGGCCAGGAGAGCATGTCTAGTGTCAACTAGCAAGGAAATGGAATGTTTGGATGATCAGATCCACAGTCTCCAGACGCAAAGAGTGAGATCAAGTGTCTGGGAAACTCCGTGGAGGATCCCATTTCATCTCATATATACCCAGGGTCTAACTGGATTTAACAAAAAAAGAGGCAGCAAGGCCAGAAGTGGGTGGGAGGAATCTGCTGGAATAAACCAGGAGTTTCCCCTCAAAGAAAAGCCTCCCTGGAGGATATAGGATAGAGTTGGGTTTTGTTGTTGTTGTTGTTGTTGTTGTTTGTTTTTGTTTTTCTTATTCTGAGGCTGTTTTCTTATTTGTAGAATGCCTGTCTTGCAATTCTGTGTTGCTTGAGGATGGTCAAAACAAGGAGAACGCACAGATACCCACATGACCTTGTAGAATGTCCTTCTCCCATCTGGGTCTTGGTATCCTCACCTCTAAGAAGGATAGCAGCCAAATGTTCTCATAACATCCTCATGATATTTAAGTGAGAAATTGTATGTGAAATATGCTTCTTAAACTGTAAAAACTGTAAAACGTGATCTAAGTGTTAACTAAGCCAAAAATGGCCTTCCCACACATTACCTCATTTGATCCAACACCAAGTCTGTAAAATCTATGAAGTGGGAATTATTGTCCCCATTTTATAGAAATAGAAGTTGAAGGTTTGATGGATTGCATAACATGCAACTTGCAGATTATTCAGCCAATCAGTGGCAAAGACATGGGTAGACTCCAGATCTGTGGTTTTAATCCATTGTATATATGCCAAATGGTAGAGATAATGGCTATAGGTTATTGGGATGGCTAAAGATTATTTGGATAATCTTTGGAATGCCAATATCAGTTTGTGGTTTATTTGGACAAAGACCTCCTGGGAGACAGATTGTATCTACTAACCTCTGTATTCAGGCACAAGGTACAGGCTCTGGCACATAGTAGACATGTGTGAAAGATTATTAGAAGGATAAATAAGTCAGTATGAATTTATTGAGACCTACTATATATCAGGTACCAAGTGCCCTCTGAAATGGGTGCCGTCATCGTCCCTCCCCATTTTATGGAGGAATCAAATGAGGCTAAGAACCATAGAGTAGGAGGTCAGGTAGTTGGCTGAACTGAGATTTGGAATTATATCTGATTGCAAGTCTTACTCTCCTTTGTCCACACTACCTCTAGATTAATTAGCAAAGGAATGTTGTAAGGTCTTCCCTCCATGTCTACAGGTTCTGTATCCATTCAACCAACTATAGGTTGAAAATATTCCAAAATTTTTTTTCATCTGTACTGAATTGATTTTTCTCATTATTATTCCCTAAGTAATATAATCTGACAACTATTTACATGCACTTATATTGTATTTGGCATGATAAATAATCTAGAGATGACTTAAAATATACAGGAGGATTATAAAGGTTAAATACACATACTTTGCCATTTTATAAAACAGACTTGAGAATCCATGGATTTGGGTATTCAGGAGGGTCCTGAAATTAATCCCCCATGGATATTGAGGCTCATGGGGCAGCTATGCCTGTTAGGTAAGACCTGATATCCCACAGGTAAGTCCAGGGCAAGGCCTACCTCTTCTGTTCTTGGTCCCCATCAACTCCATATACCCTGCTGCCTAAAAACATGTCCACTTTGGCGCCAGCTGCCTGTCCCTCTCCTGGCTTGGTGAATAGAAGTACTGTTTGCTGTTTACTTTCACACCATAAACTACCACTGGGAAAAGTGCTGAGTAAACCCAAGCAAAGCCCAAGTTGATCTTCTCCCCAGGGCTCTTGGGAAAGCTCCAGCCCTGAACCTAGACCCAGCCTCCAGAGTCATCAGGAGGTCATTGTCCTTCAGTGGTGTGCAGAAAAGTGGGAGTTTCAGGGATGGGATCTAGGGAGGCCCGAGGACTGGAGATTGTCTTTATTTATCTCTAGGAAAGGCTACGATGTTGTCTACACTTGATCTCAGCCAAGAGGCTGAGAAGTGTTGCCTAAAACATTGTCTGAAAGGAGCTTGAACAACGTCCTAGATGGGCTGTTGGGAGTAGTAATACTTGGCTCCAGAGCCCCACCCTGGCATGGTACATTTTCCGGTGGACAGGTCACTTGGGAAAGGTAGACCTGGCTGGACTTTCAGCCAGGTTGAGCAGTGTGTATACAAATTATTTTTCATCCTCATGTGCCTGTCTCTCTGGGCAATAAAACTTAATTAGGGCTCTATTCTGTGCCAGGACTTGTGCTCGGTACCAGGGATAGAGGTGATCCGAGGAAGGAGCACCTAGTCCAAGGTTGTTCCTGGTCTGACAATGAGACAGACACAAAAACAAAGAATTACTCTAATGTGTAATATGGGATGAGAAGGAGCAAGAGAATAACCACAGGTTGACTCCCAGGTGACTTCTTGTCACCTGTGACAGGTGAGCCAAGCCTTGGGGGTAGAATTATATTATGTAACACAGTGAGTAATTGTATCATAGACTCCCACAAAGTTAAAGCCTGGAATCTTAAAAACCATCAGGCAGGTTACCCTCTGAAATATATGAGGAAACTGATACCCAGACAGAAGTGACCTTCTCAGCAGATTAGTGGCTGAGCAGGATTTCACAAACCTCTTTGGACTCCCAGTCTTCAGGAAACCTTTCTTGAGTTAATCAGCCATTACTGTGATCTTTTGTACTGTGCACCTCACTGAGTGCTCACTGAAGCTTGGGTTGGTCATCACGGGGCTGACCACAGTATCACACAGCACTTGTTCCCCTGGGCCAGAAGTTGTGGCTCAGTGAAGTCAAGGACCTGCACATAGTCACACAGCTCAGAAGCTCCTGGGCCTGGCATAGAATCCAGTTCTTTGGCTCCAATTCAGAGCTGTCTCTGTCCCTCCTCCAACAGCCTCCCTCTTTTCTCGGCAGATGAGAAATCAGATGTGTAGGAAGTACCTCCATTTTGCTTGCATAAGAACACACCATAAAGAGAATTTTTTTTTTAATTTTGCAAACATTTTATCCATTGTCTTCAGGTTAGTAATGAAGGTCTGAGCCTCTGAGATCTAATTTTGTTTTCTTTCCTTTTTCAAAAGCAGCTAAAACATTAGCAGTTTCTACACCAGCAGTGTCACTTGGAAGGGAGTAATGGGCAAAGGCAACTTAACACAGATGCCAGTTCACTTAGTTTAAAAGAAATTTAAAGTGTCAGGATTTTCACATGAATGTGACGACCATTGGGCCACGAAGCACCCGGGTCTCCATCAGAGCCCTGGCAGAGCGCATCCATGGACACGGTTGCTCAGCCTATTTCCTAAAGAGCACTTATGTTTTGGAAGCCTTCACAACCTCTGCCTGCAAGAAGCATGAAGTAGTTGCTGGCCGGAAGCCCGAGGGGCTTGTGAATCAGGCCCTGTGTGCTCTGCACCACTGCACAGACGGGCCTTTGTGAAGGAACAGGCGGCTCCACTCTGGCCCTGAAGTGTTCCCCCCACCCCGCCAGCTGTTTGCTTTGGGTCTAAAAGCCCATTAGATGGAGCTTGGAGTTAGGGGGAGGAAGCAGCAAGCCAAGGACAGAGAATAAACTGCAGGTTTTGGACAACAGAGTATGCCCATGGGGTGGAGGATCCAGCCTCCCCTCACCCCCACTTCAGTTAGAGTCAGAGATGCTGTGAAACGCAGGCCCCAGAACTCTTCACATGCCCCAGCCAGGCCCACAAGCTCTTTACTTGGTGACCGGGACTCCTCCTCACTTTGTTTTCACACATAACCAGTTTTTAATTAAATTTGACTTTTTCTCACATCTGTTCACGAGGCCAGTCCCCCTTGGAAGTGGCAAGCACAAAGGCGGAGACTGGCTGGCAGCAGGAAAAGCAAATAGAGCAGAGCCCTCTGTCCCTCCTGTCCTGGTGGAGAAACAACGCAGGGCAGGCTTTGGCCCAGGGCATTGTTGTGGTCCTGAGGCCATTGTCCACGGAGATTAGTCTCCCAAGCCTCTGGAATCCTGATCAGTCACAGAAGCCTAGTAGGTAACCAAGTGTGATCCTGTCCCCAGCAGTGACTTGCTCAGTAGTTGTTTCTTTCTCTCCTCCTCCCACCTTCTGCCTACAGAGATCTGTGCTGCCGACTGTGGTGGCCATGGCGTCTGCGTGGGGGGCACCTGTCGCTGTGAGGATGGCTGGATGGGGGCAGCGTGTGACCAGCGAGCCTGCCACCCGCGCTGTGCAGAGCATGGGACCTGCCGCGACGGCAAGTGCGAGTGCAGTCCTGGGTGGAACGGCGAGCACTGCACCATCGGTACGGCGCCCAGGATACCTGGTCTGGGTCTGCAGGACACCTTTGTCTGTGGGGTCACTAGCCTGGGTCCCCATTGCATGTGGGAAGGGGTCAAAAGTCCTTTCATCTGATGACATTATGACTGGCTTTTCCTAGATGTCAATTGGATTTAAATTCACAATGTGGTGTTTTCAACCTTTAGTCTTCCCAGTTTATATTTCCCAGGTCCCAGTTAGCTGGTTAGCACACCTTGCTGTTTAGCCCTTTCCAGGTGAAAGGCTCAGTTTCTTTACCCGTGGGATGGGGAGAAGAATGCAGGTAAAGAGCTCCGCACAAGCCTGCGCACAGTGGAGCAGTCCATACACATAGCCATGGATATCAGCTTCACTGTCTCCGAGTCTCCACTCTCACTGGCCTCTGAGGCTCCCCAACAGGCCTGGAACCCTGGGGAAGCTCTCCACAGGACCTAGGCCACATCTGCATTTCCCCTCTGCTGCCCTCAGCATCCATCCTGTCTGCATCTGTCTCCTTTCTCCTCTCTTGGGGTCTCCTCAGCATCCGCCCCCGCTGCAGCAGCACTGTTAGCAGCTTTAAAAACAAGCTCATCTCCCCATTGCCTTTCCTCTCTCTGCCTTTCCTGCTGGTTTTGTTGATTTTAAACACAGCCAGACGTTTTGCTTGGTTTATTATCCTGGAATGAACACTCACCAAAAGCTTCTTATTGAATCAACTGGTTTTTGTGTGTTTTAACTTCTTCCCCTTCCATTTTTTCAAAAGGAAGGGTCTGTAATCAGATGGTGAGCACGTGGCTTGAGAAAGCAGGATTCCAGGTGCTTCTCCAGCTTGGAGGAGACCTCTTGGGTCTTAGAGAAACTCTTAAGCTTTCAAGGGACAAAGAATTTTAAGCAAAAGAAGCTAACTCTTCTTTTTTTAGGGTTTTCTGTTTTGTTTTGTTTTGCCATTCCTTCATACCCTTGGTCCTTGCCCCAATGAAATCACTGAGTTAATAAATAGCTATGGAACATCTTAGACTTATTAATTTAATAATAATGGCTTCTAATTTTCGAATATGTAGACTGTGTCAAGCATTGAGCTAGAGATTTTAACTGCATTACTTTATACTCCTTACAAAGTGAAGAAGTATGGATTATTTCCTCTGTTTCAGGACCTGAGTCTAAAGGTCATGTATCTTTTAAAGAGGTAGATCAGGAATTTGCAGCTTGATTTCCTCCTCAGCAGCTGTTTGAAGTTCTAGCACCACAAAAGCCAGGTTTTCCATGGTAGCATCCAGCGCATGTCCTTCCCAAGGCTGTGCCTTCTTATTCAGTGCACTGGAGTCCCTCACCTAATCTGCCCCAGCCTTTGCTCCTCCACAGTGGCAGCAGCCTTCCTGCTCTTCCACAGCTAAAGATAGCATGTCATCTCACTGTCCACTCCTTGATGGCTTTTTGTGTTAATGTCCTGGAAACCCCTTAATGAGATATGGCCCTAGTCCCCCCGGGGCCCTCTTCTTTAAACTCCGCTTCCCACTCTCTTCTGCCTTTGTGCATGACAGAGGTCAGTCTGACATTTCAGTCTCACAGCCCAGAAGATGGCCCATTCTGTTCAAAAAGAAATCAGAGCCCAAGGATAGCGTATTCTGTTTTCTATCACTTGCTTACAGAATCCTCCGCTTGCCTTTCCAATCTCCAAAAAGTTTATAAATGTTAGACTTTTATAAGATAAAACATCTCAGCTGAGTCCAATAACTAAGGACTGAGGGAAATTCTCCCTTAGTCCAGTCACAGATGATTCATGGCAGGCCTCGTGGGCAGGCTGCGCTACATCAAATGGCTTGTGGATATTCATCAGCCTGGCTTTAAGAAGGTCCCATTTATTTTGATGCCAAGAAGTCAAACTGTCCTCTCTACCTCCCTTGCTCACCCTGTTGTCACTCTTTAAGAACAGATTCCTCCTCGGAGTTGCAGATGTTTTTTTTTTTTCCCTCCAGATAAGAAATACATCAAGGTAAATGTGCATGATATAAGAGGAAGGTTGACAGTCCTAAATACCAGAAAAATGTCATAGGACATTGGAGAAGTAATGGACTAGTCATAGTGGCGCAGATGAAAGGACTTTGGCTCAGAATTCTATTACCCTTCATTGTGTGGTGGGCATTTTCTTTGTCCTTGTCTGATTTTCCTGCATGGCAGCCTTCTCTCTGTGGGTCTGTGCCGTGGCCACCTGCATCCCCATGGGAAACCCAACACCCTGGTGCTGGAGGAACACTTCAGTGACCTTGCAGGATATAAGGGATGGGGGGAAATTCAGAGAAACGGTAGTGGGTGCCTTCCTTTTCCTGTTGAGATAGAAATGAGAAGAACTCTCTTTTAATCTTTGATGGTAACAAGGACTATTTTCTTATGTTTCCAAGAAAATTCACTCATGCAAGGGTGATTTAAGAAAAGAAAAAATCTGCTGATGTGAAAAGTTAGAATTTTAAAGTGTTAAATGTTCTCTTGTTATCAGATTTTATTATTATGCAATGGATCATTATCATGCAGCAAGTTCCAATGCTGCAATATAGTCATAGTTTTTACCCACATCAGAAAACTAGGACATTGGTTCAGAGTCCTCCATGCAATAGAAGAAGAAGAGTGGAGGGTCTCTTTATGCACTGCTGCCCTCCATGAACAGGAAGAATGACCCGATTACCTTACAGCAGGAATGAAGAACTCAAAAGAAAAAGATGAAGCTGGGCTCCCTATGACCAATCCCCAGCCTGAGAAGCTTTTTACCCCAATGACATTTCCCAGAGCAGATTATTACAGTAGGAATTAAATATCTGCTTGATTTTTCTCAGAAGAGGTTGGTTTTCATAATAAGAGAGAACTTGATAGTGGCATCATCTTTAATGACAGATTTTAGGTGGGGTTTGTTTTTTTGTTGTTGTTGTTGTTGTTTTTTCAAACAGCAAGAACGTTCACACTGAAACCTAATGCCTTGTGTTAGGAATTACTGTCTATTTGCATCTGGAAGAAAGGTCTTTAGTGAAAGCACTGTGGGAAAACCACATGGTGGCTTAGGGCTCAGTTTCTCTCCCAGTGCAGGTGTGTCACAGAATGGGGTGGCCACAAGCATGTCCAGGGGTGAGGAATGACAGCCCTCTCCACCACCCACAGAACTGCACACCCATCAGTCTGAACCCATTCACCTGCTCCTAAAAATATCCCATGAAGAAAAAGCCATTCTAAGCCATCCTTTGTTTTTGCTCTTGCTTACTTGACACTAGTAACCCACTGGTACACATGGGACCCAGTTTTCCAAGTAGAGAAGTTAAGGTAAGAAGGATTGATTTGGGTCTATCTGTCAAGTATATGGTCAACATAGAGTCATCAAAAACATGTTTTTGGATGTCTTTTCCAGAAATTTTATTGGTCCCTTACGTCTGGGGCTTAACCTCTGATTTCCTTAGCAAAACCTGACACTCATGGTTAAATTTAAGAAGGTGTTTAATTTTTCCTATTTCTTTGAAGACACTGCTAACATTTTGTATCAATCCTGAGATGATTACTTTACTCACCTCAGTGCCCCTCATCTATGAAGTCTCAAAACATGTGTGGGAAGTGCCAGCTTCTGATTACATTTATAGAATTCCAACCTTGACCCCAAAGCTGTGATTGTTCAAGATGCCAGATATCCAGAATTATTTCCTCAACTTCAGGAGAGCTATCCAAATCACATAAAACCTAATTCTTAAACATAAGCCTCCTCTGGGAGTAAAGATCAAAATAAAACTCTGATGATGCAATTACTTGAGTGAACACAACCAGACTTCACCTTGAAGGGAAATTATAGAGAAGGCCACAGAATCTTTGGCAGCACTCGTCCACTTTGGAGTGGTAGCTTTCAGGCTTCTTTTTTGTAATCAGACAATCCTTAACCAAGAGCTCACAAGTTGCTCCCAGGGATTTAGCCTGTGTGATAGCCCTGTGCTTATCCTTTCCTCAGAAGCATCTCCTTGCAACAGCACCTGTGATCCTACAGGACAGATGCTGACAAGAAGAGAGAAGGAAGTGGTACTCTCAGAGGGAAAGTGTGATTGCAAATGGCTCTAGAGAGCTCAGCACCCACATAGTAGGGCTGGGAATCAAGGAAAGCTACTGGGCTCTTTGGGTTCCTCTCAGGGTGGCACCATTCACCACCAGTCCTTTATCCAAAGAAAGAAGAGCATGAATGTGTCTAAGACCTTAACAAGAACATCTCCTGGGTGGCTTGTCATCACCTGAAAGAAGATCAGATGATTGTAACCTGTATGCACCACCTGCTGTGTTGATCTCTGTTTCATCTGGCCTGACACGGACCAGTGATGCAACTATTAGAGTTGACCAGAGGCTCCTGGATCATAAGAATGGAAAAGCCAGTTTCATGTTCTCCACAACCTTTGACAAGAGCCCTGAAGCTTCTTGGCATTGTCCTGAAAGAAAGTCTTGGAAACCTCTGTTGGTACAGAAGAGTCGTGTGGGTTGTCTTAGAGATGCCAGTGACCTAGGCCTCCCAGATCAACCTCATGCCAGAGGTTCACAGTCTTTATAATACATAAGCTGTGTGCCCCCACTATCTCCAGTTTCTTGCCTAGAGAGAAGAAGATGGTAGGAACCTACAATACATGCCTGCAATGTCAAAAAAATAAGTATGACCCATGAGAAAAATGACTCTACTGCCATCATCTTCATCCTAAAGTCCTAAGAGAAAGATGCAGAGGATTTTGTGAAGTCTTGAATTCACCTCCCAGACTTTGCATCATTTTTTCTAAAAGCTGGTAGGTACTTTAAAATCATGAATTTTAAAAGGATTGTACTCAAGAGCATACGTGTTCAGATTTTCAAGCAATCACAGCGACAGCATGGACTTCTGCATATGTCTTATAAATAAATGACATTGGACTTCAAAGACCCAGTTGTCACTTCCATTTTCAATAGCCAGAGATAAGAAAAGTGTGTTCCATTCCCAGAAATCTCTTGGACTTGGTGTTGACTGGCTGTTATCAGCTTTTGGATTCACAGAGTGGCTTGAAGTCTCTTTGTGGCAAAGGAATCCCTTTTGATTTGTGGAGTCAGGGTTTGAAGTTTTGAGTGTTCCTGCTTATCTCCTGAAAAGCCACAATGTTGATTGTAACCTGAGACTGCCTGTCACTTCCACTGGCTTCTGTTCCTACCTGCAGTCTGGAGAAATTAGCAAGCACTTTTTAAAGATATTTTTAAAAGATTTACACTCAGAGGAGAACTTTATTACTATATAATTTTTGAAAATTGAATGGCATTTGAAGAGAGAGAGTACTCTCTGAAGTCAGCCCATGGGTTTCAGGAGAATATACTATAGAGTGGATAGAACCTTCACTGACCACCAGAGCCATGATACCACCATTAAGTTTGGAGACAATCAGGAGTGTTTTTTCTCTGGAGAGCTCCCTCAAAGTGGGTGACACACAGTGGTGTTGTCCTTTGGATCCCAGTGATGGCGTCTCCTCCAAGCTTGCCATCCCTGGGAGGGAACCCTAGGCTCACTTCACCCCTTCTGTAACTGGGTTCAGAGTTCTTTTAAGTACTTATGATTAGGACCTTCCAGAAACTTTGCAGATGAAAACTGAGAAAACCACCTGAATCCCCGGTGTTCTTGCTCTTTGAAGGCAAAGCTCCGTGACATCCTGGGAAATGATGTCTAAGAAATTTTAAACTACTTTGCAAAATGTGATGAGTAAGCGCAACTAAAACTAAAATGACAGATGAACCAAGCATCAAGGAAGTCTTAAGTCTTCCCCTTAGCCAGAGATGCTCCCTAGGCTGTGTTTCGTGCGGGCAGTCCTGTGTTTCATTTTCTCATGAGGGTCCTTCCTGCTTGGCATTCCACAGCTTCGTCTATCCACTCCTGCTTGATAAGCCACGCTCCTTCACATTCCCTCCTGATATCCTGCTCTCATGGACTCCATGGCATCTCTAAGAATGAAGGGATGCATGCAGGCCCTGTTCATTTCCTATTCCCAATTTTCCACTTGGCCATGCACCTCCAGGAACACATCTTGAAACAGCGGCACATGGACACCTGAACAAAGAACGTACCTCTTTGTCCACCAATCTTTTGAGGCCAATATATCTTGATAAACAGCAACCATCTCTTGTCTAGCCAGAGGACTGAAAAATAGAACTTAATTTTTTTATGAAAAGAGTAATAACATTTTTACAGTATATAGAATACTAGGGCTTCCAGATTAGGTCACGCCACTGCAGTCCAGCCCTATCTTTGGGATTTTTTATTCCTGTGTGAAATTGAGCTGAGGAGGGGTGCAGCCTGGCTGAAGTATCAAGGGGCTTTAAAGGGGAGAGTGCCATCTGCCTGGCATTTGTGGAAACACATGAAAAGGAGGCACAGGAAGACAGAGAAAGGGAAGCTCCTCAAAGGGCAAGGCAAAATGGATTAATGATTTATGCTGGGATTGGAGAGACAGCTCTGCTCTGAACACAGAGGCAGTGGCTTGCTTATGTGCACATTGAGTTCACATCAAAGCAATGTTTGACACTCAGCCCCATTACAGGCAAAACCTTAAATGGCCAAGTAATTCTAGGCTTGGACACCGCCCTGCCACTGTAAGACAAAGCATGCAGCACTGTATCTTTGGGGTTAGTAAACACTGACTTGTGGTCAGGTTTTCTTTTTCTGGTGTTCCACCATGACATCCATTGATCCACACCTCACATTCTATGGAAGGTGCACAAAGTAGGAATGCATCTTACTTGAGCACCAAGCATTCTGCATTCAAGTACATATGGGCACATGTGTACATGAAAAATTCAAGAATGGTAAACAGACAAGCTAGTGGTATATTTGACCAAAGACTCAACCCACTCTTCCTAGTACATATCAGAACTGATTCAAATTTTGCATATTTCTAAATTCCAGCTTCTTGGGAACACCTCTGCCTGGACAGCTTGTTCTTAGTATCACTACTTCCCCTTGGGGGAGGTTGGATGCTGCTCTGGGTAGACAAGGGCAAGTTCTAGTTTTCCATAAACTTGGATGAACCTGACGGAGCAGGAGTGTGGCCACTTTTGCAGCTTCCCATCCTCCTTTCCCCTGTTTTCCTTATCCATGTGTCTTCTTGATCACATTGACAAGTGCCTGGATCCCAGAATGAGCCCATGTTCCTTTGGTCTTTCCTGGAGAATGTGCTTGCTCTCCTTCCTCTCCCCTGTCATCTTATCTTTGGGTTATTTTTTCCCCCTCCATGGCAGGGGGACCTCCCCCTGTGTCTCCTTAGCACCTGGCATGGTCATGTGGCAGGCAGTACTGCACTTACTGGGTCCTACCTTAAATGTCCTGTCTTTTATCTCCCAAGCTCACTATCTGGATAGGGTAGTTAAAGGTATGGTCTTCCTTCCTCTATTTTCCTGTTGTCTTGTGTGTGTGTTTGTGATGAGCATAAAAGAAGAAATGTGTATATAAAAATGTATATACACCCCATAAGCATGATGATGTCTAGACACTGCCACATCCCCAGCTTTGTCACAGCATCCACTGCCCAGCGGGGACGGGTGTTTGGTAGCGAGGTGATTGATATACCTGGAGTGTCATTCTCTGCCTAAGCTGCTCAGATCTATTTGTGACATCACCACTGTGCTGTTGTCCTTCCCCCCAGTACATACACCCTTCACCTATTCCATCCCATCTCATGTCACCCTGCCCATCCCTTATGGCCCCTAGTCCATCAGAATTAAGATGCTGGGAACCAGCTGGGTGGCCTGAGAGAGGAATAGACCCAAGAGCAAGCTAAGAAACTGTGAGGACCATATGCTCTTGCTGTCATATTTCTTCATCCAGCAGCCACCTAAGGAGCACCTACCGAGTACTAGGTACAGGGGCCAGGCTCTGGAGACAAGGGGAAACAGACTCTGGCCTCAGGGAGTGGGGTTCTATTTGTTTGTTGTTTGTTTTCTTTTTCAGAGAAGACCTGGCTTTGGTAAGTTTTGTCTTTGAAGAATATTCCCTAAAGGCAAAGTAATTCATGACATTTTAAACATTTATGTGAATTTGGTGATGCCTAAATTTCCAAATTGGCCTCACTGCTCTAAGACTATGTCTGAGAATGATCAGGTATGTGATAGGACAATGAGGTCCCCAAGGAGACATATCATGTCATATTAATCTTTTCCTCATCAAGCCCTAACTTAGCACCTGTACAAAACATGCGAGGACAGGTATTTTGTAGTCTGAGTGTGGGGATTTGAATCCCAGATCCCACACTTGACAAACTAGGTGACCCTGGAGGAGTCACTTCACTTGAGTCTTCTCAGGGTTAGCATGAGGGTTGTGAAACAATGAATGTCAAGTGCTTGGTGCATGGGCAGGAATGATGCTTGGTGAACATGCTATTATGCTATTTTATCATCGTATTCTTATTCTCACCTTTCATTTGGAGGACTTCATTAGCCAGATTAATTTTTTAATTAACAGAAAAAGCAAAATTGTTTTTTAATAAGAGATAACAGCTAATTTAAACTACGTGGAAAGGGTTTGGGAGAATGATAATGGACCCAGGCTTTGCTGGGACATCTTTGCCAGATACAGCACAAGAGCCACTAGGACCCATCAGGAGATAAGAGGCAAGCCTTCTCACCACTCACGTGCTGGCCCTCAACTGACAATAAAATCATTCCAGCAGGAAAGACAAGTGCCTCTGAGCATTTTGAAAACAGATTTGACACATTATTTTCATCAGAGAAATCTTCAGGATGGACAAAATTTAATAATGGAATTATTATTTGATGGAATTTTCCCTACTATGTGAAGTTGTTTTTTTATGAGGCTTGAGGTTTGTGAATGTTTTTAAGAGAACAGATATGATTATACCCATTTGATTGAAAAAGGAAACTGAGGGAGTCATATGACTCCTCCTAAATCACACCCCAAGAAGTGGTTGAGCCGGGGCTTTGGAGTTCCCAACCCAATCCATGTTTCCAACATTCTACCTCCTACCACCATAAGTCACTGAAAATGTCCCACAATTTCTAACATTTTATCCTTCAAACTATACCTTCTAAGCTGGCATCCTTACAGGGAAGCGGCCTGCATCTTATCTCAAGCCAACTGCTCTAATCCTTAGTTCCAAAAATACCATCACCAGACCTTTAGTTGGATTAGGTCAGTGAATCATAACTTGCCTTAAAAGACAAATGTTTCTTGGCAAAATCTAGGTCTGAACCAAGCCCGCATCTGGCTGACATTCTGGTATAATGGGTACTAATTCTAAACATGAATTCAGAGCCCTATACTACGCAAGGTCAGGACTTGTCTAGAGCACATATTTTGCAGTTTGAAGAAAAGCCCATTTTTGTACTCTCTTTCCAATTGCATTGGTAGAGAATATTGGTAGCAATATACTCACTCAACAAATATGTTGAACTGAGGTTTGTCCCGCTTCAAAGTAATCACCATTATAAAAAGTCCCCACTGTGTGGTTTTTATTAAAAATTCAGTCTTGAATAGTATGAAATTAGAACTTCCCTGAAAATCAGGACCTGAAAATTTTAAGTGGATACTGCCCTAAAGAAAGGGTCCCTGCCCTCAGAGTGCCTGAAGTCAACAGAGAAACACAAAAACAATTCCAACAAAGTGTGGTGAGAGTTATGACAGGGGATGTGAGCGCCAGAGAAAGAGACCCCCACCGGATTAGGCAGGGGCCTTGCAGATTATGGAATTCAGGAGAGATTATAAGAGAGCCACTGAAGATTTTTTTTAAAATCGGGATAACACACATTTGTGATTTGGAAGGATCAATCTGGCCCTACTGTAAAAGATCTGGGGGCGGGCGTGGGGGGGGGACAGTGTTTCTAGAGACAAGAAGACCAATTAGCAGGTTATTTACTAACATCTAGGTAAGAAAAGATGGTGACCTGGTATGGAGAAGTGCATGTCAAGATGAAAAAGTACAAGAGGACCAGAAGGAAAACCTAAAGAAAGGGGGCATTTGATATATGACATGTATATCGCATAGCCCCCTTGCCACTTAACTGAAAAATAAATACCTCTAAGGATTCTGAGAGTCTTCTAGTCACACCGGATCCTAGCTGCAAGGGGGCTTCTTCATAGGCCTAAGCAGGATGTTGAAGATAAAGCAATCCCTTGTCATTTAAAGGGCAGTGCTTCTTTCTAAAAGCCCTTCTCTAAACCTTAAAATTACATGATTTTGGCTCTAGCAAACACGCCTGGTGTGAGTCCTTCCAGAGGGGATTGTTGATGTTACTCGGCCTCTCTGAATTATTGATAAGTTTCAGGTTTGTGGAATTAATGAGTTTCCGCCATGGGGAAGGATGGACATATCACTTTAAGAAAGTCAGCAAGTTGCCCTGAAGGAGGCTTCCTCATTCTTGCTCATGGGGGCGTGATTATCCCAGAAGCCAAGTGTGGGATGAGAGGGAAGGAACTTCATTCCATCCACAGATACTCCGAGGTCCCTCTGAAACCAATGGGACAGTGCAGGTTCTCGGGGTGTAACTTGGTCCATTTGAAGAAATTGACTGTGGACAGTGGTTCCATATTAAAAGCTTCCCTTTCCTTCCCTGAGAACAACTGACCCTGCAGACAGCCTCAGAGTCAACGCAGAACGTGCACATTAGGCACCCAGAGAAGTGCACAAGAGCAAGGCTCCCAAAGGGGGTGTCATGGAATAGAATATTACAGGGTTATGTGGAAGAAGAATTCTGAAGTCAAATTAGAAAATGCTCCAATAATCAAATAAGCAGGTTTCTTTAATAAACATGGTGACATTCAGTGTGACTTTCTAAGATAAAAATATAGGATGCAATATTTTCTGACCTTATTTGACTACAAATGCCTCTTTCTGAGGACCTCTTAGAACTAGTATTTCACAAAATTCACTATAAGAAGTATTGTTTAAGATTGTAAAACCAAATTTAAATCCTGCCTGGAACAAAGCAAGGTATAGATAGAATATAAAATTCTTGATATATCTCATCTCCTTATACCCACAAATTAACACAAGGTCTGGCATCCAGTAAATGCTGAGTTGAATTTAAGCATAGAACCACTGAACCTAATGTTGTTTTGACCTTTTCTATTGGGTCAATTGTGCTAGAAGGACATAATAGATCATCTCATCTAAAACCTTATTTTATAAATTAAGAAATTGAGACCAAAAGAGGAAAAGTTGGCTTCCCAACTCCCACAGGTTAGACAAGAGGTATAAGAATCTAGCTCTTTTCTCATCCATTGGTTCATTTCACCAAGTACAATTAAGTGCCTACTATGTGCAAGCACTGGATTAGGCCCAATGGTGGTTTGTTTTTTGTTTTTTATTTTTTTGTTTTGGTATGGGGGATTGAACCCAGGGGTGCTTAACCACTGAGCCACATCCCCAGGCCTTTTTTATATTTTATTTTGAGACAGGGTCTCACTGAGTTGCTTAGGGTCTCGCTAAGTTGCTGAGGCTGGCTTTGAACTTGTGATCCTCCTACTTTAGCCTCCTGAGCTGTCGGGATTACAGGTGTGTGCCACCATCCATGGCCCGAAGTTTTCTTTTTGAAGTTTACATTCTAACTGAGGGGGTGAGAACATTAAACTAATTGCACTATTCACTTAAGAATACTTAAAATAATTTCTAAGAGAAATTATCTGCTAGGGAAGCATGGGTAGGTCTGGCTGGGACATATGGCCCTGCTCTCTGCATTGCATGCTGACCCCAGGACCTTGTCACTGGGTTAGATCCTCTCTTTAGCAAGGTTTGTACTTCTGAAGACCATAGATTCAGATTCAAACATTGACACAGTTTGGACTGGCAAAGAGTTCTTTTCTGGCTTCTAGATTTCTTAATGAAGTCATACAAAGTTTTTTTTTTAAAAAAAATCTAATAACAGCTGCCACTTATTAAATACCTATGTATGGTACCCGCTGTGCTAAATAAGTGGTGCATGTTATCTCATTTAATCATCTCATCAACTCCTTGAATTGGGTATTATCTCCATTTTACAGATGAGAAAACTGAAGCTTAGAGCTAATTTGCCAGTCATCACATGAGTAGGAAATAAAATAATGGCACTAAAATTTGAAATAAGGTTTGTCCAGCTCTGAAGTCCCTACTATTATGACACACGGTTTTTATTAAAAATTTAGGATTGCATAGTATGAAATTGGAATTGCCCTGAAAATCAGGACCTGAAAATTTTTAACAAAAGCTAGTTACTTTAGAAATAATCCATGTAAAATATTTAGTGCAGCGGCTAGCCATAGTAGATCCCCAGCCTATGATCATTGTCCTGAAGCGTTTCAACCAGGAGTTGGCATATTACAGCCAATACACCATATCAGGCCCATTACTTGCTTTTGTAAATTAAGTTTTACAGGAACACAGTGGTGCTTATGCATTTATAAATTATGTGCATCTGCTTTCAAGCTACAGTGCCAGAGTAAGTATTTAGAACAGATTCCCTATGGCTCACAAGGCTAAACTTATTCTGTGTGGACCTTCACAGGACAAGTTGGCTCATTCTGATCTAGGTAACTGCCTCTGTTTCCTATTTTGTTTTCTGAGCTCTACCTGAGGTTAGAATAACAACTTAGGATATGATATACCTTCTCCCAAATAGAAAGAAAATAAAGGGAGGTAGAGGGTTTTGCTGTGTACCAGGTTTCACGCATCATGTATTCCTGGTCTTAGCCATCCCAGTACCACTATATGACAAGTAAGAAGAAAGTGAATAATATGCTGAATCACAGCCACTGGGTGGTAGACCCAGCCTTTGATATGGCTCCATACTTGTGCTTTTAGACAGAAGATGTTCTGATAGGAGGATATAGCAGACTACAATAAATCAGTCTGCCACCATTTTTTTAAATTTATTTTTTAGTTATAGGTGGACACAATATCTTTATTTCATTTTTATGTGGTGCTGAGGATCGAACCCAGTGCCTCATGTGTGCTAGGCAAGCACTCTACCACTGAGCCACAACCCCAGCCCAGTCTGCTACCATTTTTAAAGATCAGACCCATCTTCCTTCAAGACTAACCCAAATATAAATGAGCTTTAATTAAAAGCAACTCCCAGCTGGATTGACAAAAATTTAAATAAGACTAACTGGGGACAGGGAGACTGCAAATGCTTAGATCACTAGGGATGGCCAAAGCTGACTGTTGAGATGGTGTCCCGGTAACCCCTGCACATCACAGCACTTCTCCTAGGACCCACATTCACAACTTCCTTTTTAATCACTTTTGGGGGTGGCCATGCTGATGGCTTTTCTTCTTTCCCAATAGCTTCTACTGGGCAAAGATCACATATTCTACATCTGCTCCAAAACCTCTAGAGGAATACCTCCTAGGCTTGGAGAAACACTCAACAGTTGTTTCTTCCTTTACATGGAAAACACAGTGCCCAGATTGATCGGTCTCTCTGTTGCCCATCTCAAGTGAAAATGAACATGTTCTTTTCTTCGCCGTTGGAGTATCAGTCAACAATCAAAAGTCCTTAGAGCAATAAAGTTTTAGACTCACCACCTGGTCCTAGAGTCAAAGAACCAGCACAGACTAAATATTGCCTGGCCATCTTGATTAAGTCACCTGCAGCCCTTGCAGATGGCTACACCTGTTCAGTTCCCATATCTTTTAGATCTCTCTTAAGATACTTCACAGTGAATTTTTTTGCTTATTCAAATTTGCGTCCTTTGATAGACTGCATGCTCCTCAAGAATAAGATCTAAGTCTTATTCATCTCTGAGCCTATAGCACTAACCTGGAGAAGGTGCTGAATAAGTGACAGGTGGGCAGATAGATATACAGATGCACAAAATAGAAGCAGAGCAGCCTACCTGAGCCTGCGTTGGCACTTGCAGACAGCACAAGTTTGTCTCTCTCACCATAGTTATGGAGCGCCTCTGGGTGCAGAGCCCTCTTCAAAGTATAACATAGACAAGATGGTAAGAAAAAGACATAAGTCCTCAAAACAAAGACAGTGGCTTAGGGGAAAATAGAACAAAATAAGTCAAAAGCCTGAGGTCCAATAAAATTGACCTCGTAACAAGAGTTGAAAAAAGAAGAACCCTTTAGAGTTGAGTCCAGAAGTGCCAAGGGACAAGAGGAATAAACAGAGAGATATTTCCTTTGTTCCAGACAGCAGCCAGAACAAAGGGGAGCACAGGAGAAGGAATAAGGAGCAAGGCCTGTGCAGAAACTCCTCTGGTCAGATTGAGCCAGGCCTCCACCCACTGTCTACAGCCCCAGAATCCAATCACCATGAAGGGGAGAGCTGTAGATGCAGAGGGTGTGGGTTCCAGACCTATCCCTGCTACTTCTGCCTGCAACCTTAGCAAGTCCCTTTGCCTCTGAGTCTCAGTTGCCTTCTCTATGAAGTGGCAGGCCTTAATGCCACCTGTCTTCCTGGTCTACTGTGACACTGATGGGTTAATGGATGTGGAGGCACAGTGCGAGCTGCTGGCAGAGTGGCTGTGTGGGAAGGCAGTCGGTGGTGCATGGGCAGACCTCGACTCTGTATCCTTTGTCTTGCAGAGGGTTGTCCTGGGTTGTGCAATGGCAACGGCAGATGTACCTTGGACCTGAATGGGTGGCACTGCGTCTGCCAGCTGGGCTGGAGAGGAGCAGGCTGTGACACTTCCATGGAAACCGCCTGTGGAGACAGCAAAGACAACGATGGAGGTAGGGATCTGGCACCCATGGGCCCCAGCAGCTCCAGGGGTAAGTGGCATTACTGAGTTAACAGGCTTCCACACCAGCTGTGCAGTCAGGGCGGGCCACTGGGCAAGCAAGAACTACATATGTGGCTTAAGGATTGAGTACAATGTCAATAGTTGTTCCATTTGGATTCTTTAAAATTAACTAACATAAATGAAATTAATTGGCATCCAGCAGCCAGGATAGAGAAGAAGGTACATAGAAAAAAGAGTTTTCCCATAATTCAACAGTGGGATGAGTTGCCTGGCAAAGTTATGAGCTCCTCCCTGGAGGTGCTAAGAAGAGGCCATCCAGTTCTGTGTGGCAAAAGCTGTTGAGGCTGCTCCTCCCGGGAAAGGACATTGGATTACCTTTGATGAAGGGCTCTTCTCTGATTTGGGGAACACCATTACCTCCATACCCTCTGTCCCTCTGGGTATGCCATGGAATTTGCCTTTGCTTTGGATTTTTTTCAAGTGCTAGATAATTAAAACCCAAAGAATGAGAGGCTAGTCTTGGGGAACTTTCATTATCTGAGAATGAAAAGACCTGGGTTCTAATTCCAGCTCTGACTTTGACTCCCTGTGCAATCCTTAGTGAGCTACTTATTGTCTCTGGGCTTCATTCTCCCTATGTAGAAGATGGAGCAGTTGGACCATGAGGGCCATTCCAGTTTTTATAATAGACATACAATTAGGCTTCATTTCTCTGTTGTATAAACTTGCATAAATACAACCAGAATGTATTCTACTTTGCCACCTGGATGATGCCTGTTCTACGGATCTCAAGGGATTATTAGGAAAAGAAAAGGATAAAGATATGGAAAAGAACATCAGGACAATTAACCATTCTTTTCTAATGATGGCCCAACTGTTGTCTGGAGTTGTTTCTGCAGCTACCTTCTCTTTATACCAAGGTACTTTCTAGTATACTACAGAGTAATAAGTCAACAGAACAGAAACTCAGCACCCCAATCTTTGGAAATTTTTTTCCTAGGGTATTTCTAAAATCTGAAAGCATTATAAGAATTAGAAAGCCAAGTGTGTAATATTTCTCTGGTTCATTTGTAGCCAGAAATGGCCGTTTCAAACTACTGGTTATTATCTGAGATTCCCTTCAGTCCTTCTGCCTACTGCCCAAATCCAGAAGGCAGCAAGGCCTGATGCATACAGGTCTGGGCCTAGTGGAGTAACTGTCAACCAGGAGCTTGGGACTGACATTGGTCTTAATAGCAAGACAGACAGTAGGTGCATGTTCTTCTGAGATCTTACAGTGTTGAAATGGCCCTTAATCAACCTGAAACTTGTGGAGTTTATTAATTCTTGTGCTGCATAAATATCCAGAGTTTCTATGATGGGACTAGGACTCTTGCCAGGTACAGAGATGATTAAGTCCTGTCCCTGTACCCCAGGAGCTCAAGGAGGGAAAGAGGCCCAAAGTTGAATGTTCATGTTCTGTGATAAGTGCTGTTATGGGGTTTTATGTTGGTTGTGGGGGGAGTAGGAAAACATTCATCAGGAAGTTGATACTTGAATAGGAAGGAGTTTCTTGGAAAGGAAAGAACTTTCCATTTAGAAAGACCATCATGGGGAAAGTCAGGGCAGAGCAGGGAAGGGCATTGAGAATTCCTGCTTTCAGGCAAGATAAAGAACAATCTCATTTGCTCTTCGTAGGGAGGAGACATCAGCCTATATTATCTGCATGATTTGCCCAGCATCCCCTTCCCTTTGCCTTTATGGGCACCATGCCAATGACAAACAGTCACACCCTTGTAATATAAGAGAGGGGGAGAGCAGCCTCACCGTGAAGTCATTCTCTTCTCAAGAGTTCAGTATCTTGGCCAACGCCTTCAAACAGCTGTTGAACATCTGGGCAGTAAAAGAACTGAATGTATTTGGGAAATGTGGAGAAAGAGCACACTCCCCTCTAACATGCATGCAAGACTGGCTTATAGAACAGGGTTCATTTATTCTTTCCTTGAAATCCAATTCCAGTATAACTTGTCTGCCACACTTCAGAGCCAGCCCTCCCAGCACTAGAGCCCACCAGTGCTTACATATGGCCTGGGCACACAGTAGCCCAAAGCCCCACTGCTTTGGTGGAAGAGCCTTTTGTCATAGAAATGGGGCTGAGCCCAACCCCAGGGGATTGGATCCTACTCCATCTGCTCTCAGAGGTGAGCCAGCGGGAAGTAGAAAAGAATGATCAGAAAATCCCTAATTGTAGGAAAATATACCTCTTACATTTTTTGGAGCATGTTAGGGACTGAAATGAGTTTATACAACCCTTTTAGCAATGCTATACAACAGCATGGAAATGTGATTTCATTTACTGCCTCAACAAATGTAAACTGGGTGTCTACACTGCACCAAGTCCTGTCCAGTGTACTAGGATTTCAGAGATAAATATGACATAGATCCTGCCTGTGCCAAATTCGTGATTAGAGGTGGAGAAGAGGGAAACAGCAGGTAATTGCAATACAGTGGGATTACTGTGTTGAAAGAGCAGCCACTTTTTCACCTGATGTTATCAGGTGTCTGGGTGCCCTCCTGGAAACAGTGACATGGTCCCTGTCCCAAGGGGCTTCCAGTCCAGCCAGGAAGAACTTCCATGAGTTGTTGTGATTAGAAATACAACCATCTGGGTAGGATGGATTGTCAAGAATTTTTGGCCTTGGGTTCTCAACTGTGAAATGAGGAAACATCTCACTTTGAGATCCTCTTGATTCAGTGATCTCTCCATCCATTGGGGAAGACCAGAGGAAGGTTCAGGGGGCCCCTGCTTCTCAGGGGGACACATATGAAATAGCTATAGGGCCAGAGACAAGCAAAACTCATCCTCACTGGCCTTGCCTACAGAGACAGTTTGGGAAGGGAAAACAGAGTGCCCTACATGAGGAACGTGAGCGTGGGCCACATTTAGCATTGGGCTCTTTTCAGTGCAGTTGAGCACCACATGTTTTGGGTCCCTGCTGTCTCAAGGCCCCATGCTCTTTCCTGAGGGGATATGAGGACCAGTGAACATGGCCCAGTCTTTCTCCTTCAGGAAGCTCACAGTCATTTGGAAGAAATTGTCATTCAAGTGACTAAATCTAATGGAGTCAGAATGAAATAAGTGCTTTTATTTCAGCCATGACAGTGAATGCAGCGTAATCCCAGATACATAATTTAGAGTGGAAGGAAATAGTGTTAGAGTCTTGCTGAGTGGTTGTTCATGGTTGAAATGACTCAAGGGCCTGAAGAAGGAATTAGCAGAGTTTAATGTTGAGTAACAGGGCCAGAAGGGACATCTGAGAAATCAACTTCAGCTCCTCCTCCTTCTCCCCTGCATGTTACAGACAGGGAAACTGGAGCCCAGAAACGGGAGGTGACATCATATACTTCACAGTCACACGGAAAGTCATTAACACAGACCAGACAGGACTCGAACCCCAAATGCGAGTCATGGCACATGGCCTGGTGAGCCTGGAGCACCCCACCTTCTCCTAGTGCCCTCTCTTTCTAGAAATGCAGTGAGCGCTCCTCAGACTAAGTGGGCTGTGGCACAGTACAGTCACTCAGGTGTCCTTTTACAGTGTGCCAAGCGATTGTTCATCCACTGAGCCACACTATGATGAATGTGGTATGATTATCCCCTTTCTATTTCCTTATCATGAGGAAACAGAGGCTTCCTCGTGTGTTGCCCAGGTCATGTGGGTGGCCAGTGGCAAAATATGCTGCCATCTGAGCAGAGCTTTTCACTATGCCAGACCTCAGACTTGTGGCTCCATCAAAAACCACCGCGGCCCCTCATTTGTCAGATAACTCCCATTTTCTCTTCTTTCCCATTTTGGCAGGTTTAAAGCAACCCTTTTTCAAATTAAACTTGAATTTCAAGGTTCATTGAGAATGCTGTTGAAGATTTTTTAAACTGTGAGACAAAAAAAAATATTATTCAATGTGGCTGAGTTGGGAGCAGCTTTATTGGTTTGTTTTTGTTTTCATGTATGGTCATTGTCTAGATTTAAAAATGGAAAACAGATCCTGGATGTGATTCTTTGTTGGAGCTGCCCAATACATCCAGCAAATGGCCAGATTTCACCCTGGGGGAACTAAGTGGTAAGAGGGGCCAGCAGAGCAGGCACAATGCCCCTGATTCACCCCTTCAATATGAATCTCTCCCTGTGCCCCACTTACCAAAGACAGTGTGCCCTGTTCTCATGGCACCCTATTTGTGAAGCCCTTGTTGAAGTGCTGTCAAAAGCATCTTCTTATTAGATGCACACTGACCCTCTCACAAAGATGCTCTTATGCCCATTTCAGAGATGGTCAAAGAGTGGCCCTCCTATGCTAAGTGACTATGGGGATAATAATCCCTACCCCACAAGTTTGCGATCAGGATTATAGGTTATGTGTCTAAGGTGCCTTAGAGGCAACATAGCACAGAGATTTAAAATGCAGGATCTGTACTGAGATTCTCTGCATTCAATTCCTGGCCCCCCTGTTTGTTGACTGTGTGACCTTGGGAGGATTACTCAACTTCTCTAAGACTTCCACTATCACCTGCGAATATCAGTTCTCCCTCCTGTTCCTTTCCACTTGCAAGAAGAGAAACGTGATAGTTATTACAAAATATATATTTGTATATAAATAAGTACTTTTAAAATTGGAATTATGCTCTCCATAATATTCTACATTTTTTCACTAAAAGTCTCCATATAATAGAGGATTTTGACTTTTTTCATTTTCTTTGCTAAAATCTATATTCCAAACTGTTACATGCTCATTGCTAGACTGAAAAAAAAATCCAAATGTACATAAAGGAAAATAATAGCCATATTGAAAGAGTCTCACAATAAACTTGGAGGCAGACATTTACATGTTGGGTTACTGAATCTCAGTAAGCTGCAATGATTTGCTCAAAGTCACATAGTGGATCAGTGGGAGAGCAAGGAATGGATGGAAACTGTGTTTAAAAAGAGCATACCAGAATAAAAACTCCACTGGAATTTAAACAGCCAGACCTCTTTTGATAAAGGATCTTTAAGCAGCTTCAAGGTATGATAATCTCTTAGATGTTCTTGGCCCCATGAAAAACAATCATGGGTGGCAATACACACAACTGATAGAGCAACCTAGAATGAGACATTTCAGGAAAACAGAAGAAAGCTTTCTGTCCTCCCTTCTCCTCCCCGTCTCCCATTGCAGGAATGGAGAATTCACAAAAAGCCATAGAATTTGGTCACCCTTCAGACTATCTCTAAACCACGCTTCTCATGATAAGAGACAAGAGAGAAATTGACCTTTAAAAATCTTGTGTTCCAAAGAGCAGATAAAGATTTTGTAAGCTTTTTGAAAGAAGGAACAGAATTTATTACAGAGAATGACAAAAACTTCTCCCAGATGTGTATAGAAAGGAGAGGCGCATTCCACCCTCTCTCCCCAGGGCCTCCCAGATGCTGCTGGTGGCCTATAGTAAAACAGCTCTGTGTTCAGACAGCAGCGGGTTGAGAGTTGGTTGATGGGCTGTCCAGCCAGGGGAATGGGTAAGCCTGCAGAAAGACTGATAGGCTTGTTATAACCCGTTCATGTAACCAGCAATTTGATGAATCAAACAACTACAGTACAGGTTTGCTAAGCACTTATCCATCCTCCTGGTTTACATTTAAGTATTCTCTCTTCCAGGAAATGTCCCATCCCTATCCTGAGTTGGGTTCCCCACTTGAGGCTTCCAGAACTCTGAGCTTCCTTCTTTCCCAGTACTCTCTTGGGTGTCTGACCTACGGCACTAAATTCTTTGGCAGTGACACTCCTTTATTTCTACATGTCAGGTGCCTAACACAGGGCCCATCAGCCTCAGAATGGTGCCAAATAAACATACCAGGCTTGTTCTCCTTGCTCCTTTCCAAGGAAACGGATGAGCTCTTCCTGCAGGGAATGGATTCCATTACACGGTCTGGCCCTGAGCCCTACCAAACTGATTGAGCTGCTTGATTTGGAATCCTCACTCAATCATTTATGCATTTGTTCATATTTAACAGATATGATGCTTACTTCAAGGTTTTGTGCTATGCATTTGAAATTCAAAAGTAAACAAGTTAGTTCCTGCCTGCAAGGAGTGGGGACAGAGCTGGGGGAACAAGAATAGCCGAAGCATTGCTATAAAGAGTTGTAGACTGTGGAGCTTGCCTGACAATTGGGTGAGAGCAAATTCCCAGCTCCACCATTTCTCTAGCAGTACAATATCAGGTAAAATCACGTATCCCCAGCCTCCAGGTCCTTGTTTGTAAAGATGGGAAAGTCAGTCAAGCCACCACATTTAGTAGAAATCTCCTGCACGCTTTCTGGGAAAATCACAGCAAGTCAGCCCTGAGGGAAGGTGTGCTGAGGACATATGAAGGTCAGGAGGTGACTGTCAGAGAGCCCAACAGCCTGGAGGCTGTCCTGTCCACCTTTCTCCTGACCAAGGAGGACACTGACCTGAGAGCAAGAGACAAGTCACAGAGGTCCCACTCCTTGCTGGCAGCTGTCAAGATCATATAGGGGAAGCTATTTCCAGGCAGAACTGCAACTATGTATCTGGAGAAGGGCCAAGCAGCAGCAGAGGACTTGACTCATCTCTGTGCCCCAATGCCTATGTGCAGAGCTCTGGGTAATGGCCGCAGCAGGAGAAGGACACTAAAACTTTCCTCTCTGACTAACTCCTTTACTCTCTACAACCCAGAAACCTCTCAGTCATCCTGAGAGGCTGGTAGGGCATGTCACCTGGGTATTAGGTGAGCATATTGTAGTTCAGGCATCTGAAGAGGATTGTCTTGGGTGGCAATACACACAATCGATAGAGCAACCTAGCTGGGGTGGGGACGTCAAAGGAAAAGAAAGTTCTGAGGGGAAAATCTTCTTTCCCAAAAGTTGGGGCTTAGGGTTTAGGAGGGATTTACTTAAAATTAGAAGGAAATAGAGGAAAATCCTCCCAATTTTCCTGATTTTTCCCTGCTGTGATAAATGAGAGTCTCTTAATGAAAATAGCAAACATATGAAACATTGACAATTTGTAAGTCAACCAACTTGTGTGTAATATAGAATTGAGATATGAGGTACCTGGAAAATGTGTTTCCAAACCAGCCAAACTAGAAATTCCCCCAAAACTATGTATTGATGTGTTTCTAGTTTTCCCAAGAATTTATTTTTCTCTCCCCAAAGCAAACCTTTTCCTTTTAATACAAATCTTCTAAACTTTGTCATTTATGCCTAAGAAAATTAAATTGTAAAAGACTTCCCTTACCAGAGAGCACATATGCATCATTTCAGGATTCCATATGCTACATTCAAAAACATAAAGAGGGTTTTCCACAGAAACTGGTTTTGTAAAATGCAACTTTTGAAAATTATTTTTTTGGGGGGTGCCTATTCACTTTAAAAGTATGTACCTTGTTTAAATATGATTGTCTCTATTGGCAGAAGTTTTGCCCACATTTACTATTCAGAAACTATTTGTTGTATGTATGATTAGGACAGCACACTGTAAGCGGGCAGAATCCCTGACCTGGCAGTAATCTAACCTGCAAAACGTACAGTGAACAATTCCACAGTCCTGGTGTCTCTCATAAGAGCACCATTCGTGTGACACGTCCATTTCAGAGAACCACAATCTGTAATTCCCCCAAGATCTCCACTGCCTTAATTTATATGTGTGTTGTTATGGCTGTGTTCATCCAATTCCATTCTCTAAGGCCAAACTGTATCCAAAAAGGCTGCCCTGGATGTGTGCATATGGAGGGCCAAGGCCAAATGGCAGCGCTGTTACCAGGATACCAGGTCACGGAAGCAACTGGCCAGGAGCTGCTGATATCTGTAACTTGCCAAATCCTTACTTATGTGCTACTTACCATATGTTCCTTATCAAGTGTTTCACATGCCTGACCTCACCTAATCCCCACAGCATCTCTGCAAACTAAGTTTGATGATAGGTTTGATGATAGAACCAAAGCTCAGCGCTTTTGCTGAGACTTTTATTTCTAGCAAAATGTCCAATGAGATTATCACCAGGACCCTCTGACTATAAGACACAGCAACTTGTTTTTAAGAACTCAGGAAAAAAAACAAAGGGGGAACCAGGGAACCCCGGGTCCCAGAAGCAATAATTGAAAGTCAGAGCAGCAGGCATACAAGGTGTGATAGGATCGTAGAGCCAGGAGGCAGGACACACTCACGGAAGACCATTGCAACTTAGACCCGCTGACTGGTTCTAAACACTACCCACTCAACCAGAGCAGTGACACTGAGGCATGGCTCTGCCCTGCTTCTAGAGGACAGGGGGCAGGGAGAGTCTGCTATAAGCAATAGAGCCTACACCACAAAGCTCTTGAAGTCCTTACCTACCAGAGTGGCACTAGAATGCTTTGTTAAGCATTCTACCCAAAATGTGGTCCCCAGGGTTACAGTTGTAGCTCAGTGACAGAGTGCTTGCCTAGCATGTGTGAGGCACTGGGTTCAATTCTCAGCACCACATATAAATAAATAAAATAAAGGGGAAACAAAGTCTTTGTTCTGGTTTAGTTCTGGGCCCTGAGATATTGAAATGAACCAGACTAATGGTACCTCTGAGGTGGCAAGCAGAAATAACCAGAAACCACTCTGGAGGGTTCATTTAACCACATGAGATCCCCTGTATAAAAGGCAAGCTGCTCTGGGGATCACAAGCAGAATCATAAAACACACAGGACATGAGTGGCCCCGGCCACAGTCAACAACTGCAGAATACAAAAAGCTTGCCACTCCCAAGAACGTAACAATCTGAGAGAGGCTATAACATAATAAGTTTCAAATGACTAAAGAGATACAATTATATTTAAAACCATAAGGATGGAGGGCTGGGGTTGTAGCTCAGTGGCAGAGCGCTTGCCTCACACATGTGAGGCACTGGGTTCCATCCTCAGCATCACATAAAAATGAATGAGTGAAATAAAGATATTGCATCCATCCATAACTAAAAAATATTTTTAAAAAACATAAGGATGGAAGAGGATGCTATCAAGAATGAAACAGGCAGGTTTTGAAAAGTTCCAAAGAGACTATCTGGAAATTTTTAAGTATGGGTAATTTAAATTAATGATCCAAAGGACAAATTAAACAGCAGACCAGACACAAATAAAGGAAAGATAAGTGAAGTAGAATACAGATCTGAGGAAATAAATCAGAAGGGGACACAGATAAAAGGATGGAAATTGAGAGAGTGAGAGACATGAAAGATTGAAAGTCCTTTAAGCGTTTAATAATATTCCTGAAGAAAAGACTAGAGAGAAAGGGAAAGAAGACTATTTGAAGAGCTTAAAGCAGAACTGCCAGAACTCACACAAAAAAGTCCTCATTAAAGGGCTCGTGGTTCGGCATCTCACTCACTGCATGGAGCATGCCTGTATTGGGGTCATATGCTCAGACAGATTGCCAGCCTAACAGTTCCCTGGAAAATCTTTGTCTCATTGTCACAAGACACCCAAGAGAAGTTTTGTGCTTCACACCTGACTACAGGGGCAGATTGTAAGTTTAAGGAATTAACCATCTTCCTCTGTCTCTCTTTATAAGCTCATGACGTTTAAAGAAGTTAAGCAGCTTGTACAAGGTCACACAGCTTCCATGGGAATCAGGACCCAATCCCGGCAGTTTGCCTGAGAGAGGGCTCTCTTACGCACAGTGCACTAGGCCACTGAAGACACAGTGAAAGGATCCCTTAAGCTCTAGTGTCCTGTGACTCTGATCCTAGATCAGAGAAGCAGCCCTGGACTAGATAAGTCCTTTATCCACTTTTCAGATCTTTGTGGAGGACAGTCTTGGTTCTGGTTTAGTTCTGGGCCCTGAGATATTGAAATGAACCACACAGCAATGGACCTCTGGGAGCTCATTGTCTGGGGAAGAAGGCAGAGAGAATAGTCAAATTATAGTTCTGGGGAGAGTCATTCTGGAATGGAATTTCCCCAGGATGATGAAGAACAGTGTTTCAGTAACATTCATAAAATCATGTTCTCCTAACATCTAAGTCTCTCTGGGGGAACTCAAAGAAAATGCCACACCTCAGAAAGAACTGAGTTCAAATCCTGAGTCAGCTCCTTCACCAACTATTTGTATGATCTTCTCCAAGTTACTTTACCACTTTGAGCCTCTGGTTTCTTTTCTCTAAAATGAGGGTGACAACCGTGGCTACCTTATAGGATGGGAGAATTCAATGACAAATTCCTTATAAAATATTAGCAAGAGCAATGCGTGGCACTTGATGCATGCAGTGATTTATCTTTATCATCAATTTAACATTGATATTAATAAACACCACCACCACTCCTGGCCAACCTTACCCAGGGCTCAAGAGCAGCAGGAGGTGGCTTTGCCCAAGTGCCACAAAGCAGTGTTTATAAAGAGGTAAAAGACTGGCTTCCAGGGACTGCCCTGGTGGTAAACAAGAGCAGGCAAGAGCTAATAAAATTTCAAATTAGCCATGACTTTTCACGGCCCTTCAATTGTGCTAGCTGATTTAATGGTCAACATTCCTGCTCGCTGGGATTGAATAATGGAGCATTTCTGCAGAGTTATGGATGCAGCAGCTGAATCTGTCATGCTAACATCAATAGCAGAATGCAAATAACCCTCTGCTTGGGCTATAATTATGTGTTTAAGCAATGCCTGACAGGGGCAGCCCAAGAATGTGTGATGGAGCCTGCCGACTGCAGGAGAGGACAGTGCTTTGCCAGGCAGTTGCATCTGGGGTGGGGACAGAAGCAACAAGGTAAGGCCGAGAACAGTGCTGGGGCAAGGGAGACCTTCCCCCATGTCCCAGACTAAATCTGCCAGGTGAGACTGAAGGGATAGCCTTTCATCTGATGAGCCATGTTCTAGGTTCAGGATCAGGAAGGGAAGATACCTTTATGAAGCACCTACTATGTATCAGGTACTATTTGTGGACTAGTACTACACATTTAAATAAGTAACAAATACCTATATGACATTTACTCCTATTACCCCCATTAAGAGATGTAAGAAACCAAGACCAGAGGGTTTAAGTGACTTGCTCAAGGTCACACAATGGTAAGTTTTAGAACCCAGATTTTAGAATCCCAGACCATCTGGCTCTGGAATCCATGTGCTCTTTCACTGTGCTGCCATGAAAGAGGCGACAAGCTCTAAGACGCCATGCAGAAATCGGAGAGAAAGGCAAGGAATTTTTGTCCCTAATTTATTTAAGGAAAAAAAGAAAAAAAAAACTGGGCTTCAGGACAGCTAAGTAGTTTGCCTGCAGCCACACAGCTAGTGAGGAGGACAGGGCCCCAGTCTAGTCAAGGTATATGCAGTAGCCTTTATACAATGAACTCCATGGAGACAGAAGGGAGGTGGATATCTGAGCAATACTCCCACATTATTAATGAGGAGACAGGGGTTCAGGGAGATTAAGTACAGGAACTTGTCCAGGATCAATCTTAGGGACAACAGTAGAACTTGAACCTCAGTCTCAGTGTCTCATGATCCTTTCACGTTGCTTAATGGAATTGACTAAAGATATGGTTTTCTGGCTTTTATAGACTAGCATTTATTCTCAGCCCATTCTTCCTTTGTGAATAAATTCATTCAGTTTTCATTTATTTATTTAACAGTCATGTTTTTTTAAGTATGCCTACTAAGTGCTAAGGGTGGAACAGATGACCAGAAAAGATCTGTGACCAGGGTGGTGGGAACGGTTATCCCAAATCAAACAGCTAATAGGCAGTAAAGCCAGAATTTGAATCCAGGTAGGAATACACATCATCACACTCTGCCTGCAAAACCCAGACCATCACCCTGGACTCTTGCTGTCCCCTACTTTGGGCACTGTTCTCTGGGATCATGTCTCATTTGAAGCCATTCTATTGGGTGTCTGTAAAAGTACTTTGGGGTAATGCTGTCAAAAATTTGTGATCCGGTAGAATTTCTTCCTTTGCACTTTGGGAAGATGGTACTGCTATAATGCAGTCCTGAAGAAGCCATCCTACGGTAAAGAGAATCCCTGCAAATGGCAACTCACAGGAGGGGGAGTTGGGCCTCCACAGGCAGAGGACTAGGCCTCAGGCCATGTGGTCACCTGGAAGCTGGGAGAGATGCCACACACCTTCATCATCACTGCCGCATCCTCACCCAGAGCCAGGCAGTCCCCAGGTCCTGAAGTTTCTCCTCAAACCCATCCACTTCTCCAGCCACCCCTGTCACTGCGCTGGCCTAGGCTGTCATTTTTCACCTATGCAGCCTCAGTGCCGCTCCTCCTCCTTGAACTCCAACTTCCCTTCTGCTTCAACAGTGCACATCCTGCTTTAACCTCCCGCTTTAACCCGTTAGGTGTCCCCCGTTGTCCTGAGGATGAAGTGCAAACTCTCTAACCTGGCCTACCAGGCCCAGCCCAGTCTGCTCCTGCCAACCCAGGGGCCTTGTCTTGGGCAACTCAGGTGTTCATGTATTTTCTCACCTCTGGACCTTCATAATACTGTTCCTGCTGTCTCTTTAGAAGAAGAAAAAAAGAAAAGACAGTACACTTACCTGTCTGTCTCTCCTATTAGATTGGTGGGCTGGGGCCAGACTTGAAGTACCTGGATCTCCTTGGTGCCCAGTAAAGGCTTTGGCTTATATCGGCACTTAAAGTTAGTGGGTAGAACATAGGGAAGAAATGGATGCAGGCATTGTAGGCAAACAGGGCTAACTGAACACAGCACTATAAACCACATGCTCTGTCACCCTGCAGATGGCTTGGTGGACTGCATGGACCCTGACTGCTGCCTCCAGCCCCTCTGTCATGTCAACCCGCTGTGCCTGGGCTCCCCTGACCCTCTGGACATCATCCAGGAGACACAGGCCCCTGTGTCCCAGCAGAACCTACACTCCTTCTATGACCGCATCAAGTTCCTCGTGGGCAGGGACAGCACACACGTCATCCCCGGGGAGAACCCCTTTGATGGAGGGTGAGTCCATGGGCCCAGCTCCAGTGGAAACTCTCTGAGGGAGAACCAAATCACCTCCAGGGCTACTTTTGGGTGGGAGGAAGCCAGAAGGGTGGGCCTCAAAGGTTCCTGATGGAATGTCAGAGGAGGCAGAACAGCAACCTCAGGTATCCACATTAATAAAACTGCTATCCAAGGCATTCAGAATTTTTATGAGCAAAGTTGTGTTGCTCCTGCTGGGTGATAGATGGAAAGAGTGAAAAATCAAAGGTCCAAGGGGAAGCTTGGATCAATACCCACTTTGCAGTCAGCTCTTCCTGATCCTGTGGTCTCCAGATGAGCTGAAGGGTTTTGACACTGCTCACCCTCTGAGCTAGCTTCCAGAAAACTTTGCTAGGCTGAGGGAGGGGTGCATCTGCTCTTCCCCAGGGCCACATGCCCACGTGTTCTTTCCGTTTCCAGTTGTGTCATCTGTTGGACAGTTTCTTACTGAGATCTATTCTGTGCCAGGTTGCATGCTGGGATCACAGAGATGAGTAAAACAGTCTCTGCCTATTGGTCACTCACAGTCTACTGAGGGATTAATAATGTGGGGGAGGGCTGGGGATGTGGCTCAAGCAGTAGCGCGCTCGCCTGGCATGCGTGCGGCCCGGGTTCGATCCTCAGCACCACATACCAACAAAGATGTTGTGTCCGCCGAGAACTAAAAAATAAATATTAAAAATTATCAAAAAAAAATAATGTGGGGGAACAGTTACAGTATACTCAGCCAAAAATATGTGCCTAGGGTACTCTGGCGCTGAGAGGAGGAGGTACGTTGAGGTAGGCGGAAGACCAAGACTTAAGATCCAAGTCTTAAAGTTGTGAAATAGTTAACAAGTAAAGGGAGAGAGGGGGTTCCAGGGAGAAGAAAGAGCTCGTGCTAAGACCCTGAGGCATGACAGTAAACAGGAGCAGCAAAAAACATCCTCTGCTCCCCAGGTCAGGACAGTGAACCAGGATGAAGTATCCAAGAGGGGCAATTTATAATAAATTCTTTTGAAAGTCTTCCAATGTAGGGAAGCCTCATAGATGCAGAGCTTTCTCTGCAAGTCAGCACAGTTAATTTAAGAATTAGACTGTGTGCTTCTATGTTCATGATTTCTGTGCCAGAGGGTCGCTGTTCTTGGGAGACAATGGAAATTGACAAGGGTGGGAACGGGGACATCAGCAGAGCTTGGTCACTGCTTGGGTGTGAGGGGGCTGAAGAGAGGGGCCTCCTCCTGGAGGCCTAGATAGATGATGGTCTCTCCACCAGAACAAGGACCTGAGATCAGGAGCAGGGTGGGAGTGAGTGACAACCTCCACTTTAAGCAGGGGAAGGACAAAGAGGGACAGTAGGACAGAGGTGCAATGACCTCAGACTGTGTGACTTTGGGAATCATTTTAAATAATTCTGGAGCTCTTGCAGAGGTTAGGACCTAAAGTTCTTGCTTTGGGAAACCATCAACAACAGGCACTGGTTGAATGTAAGAGCACATGAATGAATGCTTGCTCCAAGAGCACGTGTAAGAGCTGGGGTGGCAGAGACTGAAGAAGGAGCCATGAGAGCCCCCTGTGAGGTGGCTCCTATCTTCCCAGGTAACTGGAGATACCAAGGAGAAGGCCTCACTCCTGTACATGATGGAGCCAGGATGCAGGCTAGTAGGTCTGTCAGAGTCTACCCCTTTCCACTGCCCCAGCCCATCCTTGCAAGGAGTATGGCATTTGGGAAAAGTGAGTGGGAGAGTCCTTTGAGCCTAGCAAGGGGGGCCTAACACATGCGTCACACTTTTAAAGGTGCATTACAGCGCACACCCTTCCACCTGGCCCTCGCATATGGAGGACCTGAGGAGGGGGTAACCTTTCACATTCACAGGGCCAATCAAGCGGTGGATCCAGGAGCAGAAAGAGTGAAGAGAAACTATTCATTTATCTTGGCCGGAAAATCACACTGCGGATGAGTAGCAAAAGCAGAAGTCAGCTCCAGATCATTGTTTATATAGCTGTCACCTTCAGTTAAATTACATACACTTTGAAAGCAGGGACCATTCATCTCTCCAAACCTGTAATACTTCAGGCAGGGCCCAGAATATGGTATTTGCTCTACAAATGAATAGATAATAGAAGCTTCCAGAATGTTACTGTAAAAATTCCTTTTACCTAACATTTGTCTAAATCATTATGTCTCTGCTCCTCACCAGAGGATGTAGATTCAGAAGAGACAGCTGTCTGTCACTAAGGATCCTCAAACAGACTCTATGTAAAACCAGCCGAGGTAACTAATAACCTAGAAACATGAGGCACCAGATGCCCTTCTTGTTAGGCCATCTATTTGGTGTCCTTGATCCGTGCCAGAGCACAGTTGGGGTAAAGTCAAGTCAGTTAGCAAGTTCAAGTCATTGGTGTCTTTCCTCTGAGGTAGGGGAGTGGGGTCTAACAGGAACAGTCCAGCATTTCAGCCCTGGATTTACCTCCCCTAGCTGTGTGACCTTGAGGAAATGATATAACTTTTGTACAGTGGCCTCTAGCTATGAGTTGCAATAATAGTAACTACTTACATAAAAGTTACATCAGAGACCCATTCTAGTGCATCTTTATTAACTAAAATAAAGCACCTAAACCAGGACTGAGTATTTCGCAGGTGATCAATAAATGGTGGTTTTAATAGTGGCAGCATGTCACAGTGAGTATAGCACAAGCCTTGGAATCAGACAAACCTGGTTCAGACTGTGTGACTTTGGGAAAATTCCTTAACCTCTCAGAGCTCTGGTCTCTTCAACTGTAAGATTGGAGTGATAAAATCTATATCACAGTGTTGCCATAAGGATTATATGAGAGAAAATTACATAAAGGCTCAACCTAGTACCTGCTATACAGAATTATTTGCTAATTACAAGATGATGGTGGTGGTACTGCTGCTGCTACTGATGATGGTGATATTAAAATGAGTTTCCAATTCCATTTTCTTAATTGGAAGAAAGACTTGATACTAACCTGCCCTTCAGGAGAGTCCAACAGTCATCCAGAGAAGAGTCAGGTTTAGACTATTGAATCATTATTTGAGGAAGAAAAAAAGGCCACATTCTTCCCAGTCAGCTGTCAGCAGGGTCCTTGTTAGAGAGGAATCCGGAGGCACTTCTCCTGAGAGTGGAATTTCTGATGGACAGGCAGACCTGACTCAGTGCCTGTGTGTGACAATAACAAGGCCTGTATCTGAGGGACAAAACCCTATATCCTCCTACACCCCATATGCTGTGCAATAATGTCTGGGATTCCATTTAACGGGCTCCAAGATGCAGGCTGATACCCAGAAACCCAACAGCACTCCTGAGACTGTCAGGAAAGGTGAGCCTCAGAGGTGTAGTCCTTCACTCTGTAGATTCCCAGCCATGAGTCAGGTCCAGGGAGTCTCTAGGGTAAGGAATTCAAGCCCAGGCCTTAGAACTGGCTGGACCACCCTTCAGTGGTAGATGCCAGAGGGCCAGCTCTCAGAGTCCAGGATGTCCTCAGAGGCTGGGCAGGAGGTTCTCCAAAGAGACACATGATACCAGGAATTACATGAGGTGGCAGGAGTCCCATGCTTCTGTTCAGTACCTCCACTGGTGCCAGAGGTGAGGGAACAGGAACAGTCTCAAGGAGGGATGGGTAGCATCTCTTGGGATGTGAGGGCCCCAGTCAGCACAGTGTGCTCTGATCCAGCTGGCATCCATGGAGGAGACCAGAGGCTGACTCAGAACAAAGCAGAAGTACTGCCAGGTAGACTTTCAGTGAGGAAAGCCTCCATCAGAGACCCATTCTAGTGCATCTGTGTCCCTAGAGCCCAGCATGAGGCCTGTCTCAGAGCACACTCTCAGGACAGGTCTCATGAATACAACAGCTCTGACATTCTGACCCTGCCGTTCCTTGTTGCCATATAAAGTGGCAGAGGTGCAATGACCTCAGCTGATCCAAGGGACATATTAGGCATGGGTATCACTGTCATCAGATGAAGTAGCTTGAATACTATTTTTCTCTCCTGGCCTGGGTGCCTGGGCGCCTGGGCATTTGCCGGGTGAAACACCTGTCTCCCCTGCAGTCATGGGCAGAATGCAATGAAAGGTGCCTACCATTAACACTAAGAAGAGAGGATGGTAGATGGTGGCTCAGTGGTAGAGCGCTAGCCTAGCATGTGTGAGGCACTGGGTTTGATCCCCAGCACCACATTAAAAAAAAACTAAATAAACGAAGGGGGGAAAAAAAGACTAAGGGGAGGGGCCCCTGAAGGGAACATCAGAGAAAGGAAGAAGGAAGAGGTGGTGTCCTGTAGAGGGGATCAGATCCTATGAGGAGAGACTAGGTAGGCTTGCAGAGGGACAGAACCACCAAAACTTTGCCCCAGGAATGGAGGAATAAGACATGCGTCCCACCCCACTTCTTTGGGGGCCCTTCGTGGGTCTGTTCCTCTTTTGTCACTGGATGCTCAGTGCCAATGGAGGGGTTGGTGCAGAGTGAGCCGCAAGGAATGATAGAGTGGATCAAGGAGCCAGTCAGACTCTGCTGGGGGCCTGAAGAGAAGGAGGGACAAAGTGCTCAGAGGTCAAAAGTGGAGACATGTCTCCAACTGCAAATGCCTCTCCTTGAGCCCACACATGGATGCTGCCTCCAATGTGGTTTTGTTTCTCAGCACACAATACAGGGCAGCCCAGGGCAGACAATAGCAGATGTTGGTTGTTGAAAATTAATGAAGGAATGAAGATTTCAGGCAGCCTATGGCTTGGACCTGAGACAAAGATTTCAGTGAGAAGGTTGGCCATTAAAACATTATTTATTAAAATACAGGTCACAACAACCCATTAGTGCATCATGAATTCAACTTAGTGGGTTGAAACCACTTTTTTTTTTAAGTAAGTTTAAATGGAATGGGGTAGAACGAATGGAAAATATCAGCAATTCTGTAAAAATATATATTTCATCGAATATTTTGGTGGAGGTGGTGGTGGTGGTGGTGGTGGGGTGTGTGTGTGTGTGTGTGTGTGTGTGTGTGTGTTATGGGATAAACTGCATTGCTTACTGGATTTTAGCCACACAAGGATTTACAATTTCATTACAAATTAAGGAACCAGCATGAGCAACAACATGACTTTCCAGGATAATCAGAGAATGAGAGAATTTTAATGGAACAGGTGGATAATTGTGGTGATATTATTTTATAAAACAAAAGTCAGGAGATATGTTCTAACATTTGAGATCAAGACAGGCTTAGGGGTTTGGGGGCTTATGGTCATTGTAAGCAAAGGAAACATATGGGAGAAAGAGGAACATATGGGAATAGAAGGCTTGGGTCATTTAGAGGCAGGAACTCAGAAAGATCTGATCCTTCTCACCTGTCCACAAACAGGGCTAGCATTTCATCTTAGGATTCGAAATCAACTCTAAACAGAAGTTAAATAACCTTGATGCCATGGAAGCCTTCAGAACTTCTTTCATGGCCTTTTTAAAGGCACAAAGTTCCTGGGAACTTTGAAAGCAAGAGTTTGCAAGGGAAAAAAAAAACATGAAAAGGAGGAAGAAATAATCACATCTATGATCTCATTTTTTACTGGCCCACTGCAGAGGTAACCCATACACCAGTGCCGGTGGCACAGCAGCTACAAAGGGCGTTTGCTTCCCCATCCCAAACCCCCATCCCCCCTGCCCCAGGCCTTAGCCTTCTGAGAGCTCTGGGAGAGACCAAGCAGTAGAGATCATCTAATGGACTTCAAATAAACACCAACTTCCTGACAGCTGGCCTCTAGGTGAGTTTATTATTGAATTACACTCCTACATTTTCAGAACAAGCTGAGCTGACAGGCTGCCCCATCAGTGTTAAAAAAAAAAAAAGAAGAAGAAGAGAAAAGAAAGGCAATGATAAATCACCTGATGGAAGATGGAAGGAGGTAGAGATCCTGCTTCCTCCAAAATGTCAGCTGTTATATATTATTCATGTTGGTTTTTTAAAAATCCCTCCCCACATTGAAATGAATGTCCATGATGATAAAGCAGCCAGATGAACTCAGTTGAGGATTCAGGCAGTGACTTGCCACATCATCCTGATGAGCAGCTCGCAACTCCTCTGTCACTTGATCAGAGCTTTATTGATTTCAAAAACGAATTATAATCCCTGTTTGTTTTGTAACTTAGGCATTTCCCCTTGTCCATCACAGGACAGAAACAACCTGGGGTTTAGAGAGAGAGGACCCGGATCAAGTCCATGGGCAAGGGAGGCTCAGTTTCTTCCTCTATAATGTGGAGTGACTAATTTCCACCCTACCAAGTTGTTCTGAAGATTAAATAAAATACAGTATCCAGAAATATACAATGGCTGGTACATAGCATCCACTCAGTAATAATACCTGACATTGACCATGGATGTGCTACGTGTCTGGCATTTTTGAAATGCTTTGTAAGTTTCGTAAGTAGTGATATGTCTTAAGTCTTCCCCAGGCCATTGGACACTGGGATGGTATTTTTCACCCTTGTTTTAGAGCAATAAATACTGAGGCACAGAGAAGTTCAATCACCTGGCCAAAGTCAGAATGGCTGGCAAGTGGCAGAGCTAGCATGAGAAGCCTTGCTCCACTGACACTAGAGCCTGCATGCTGAGTGTCTGTTCTCTGTTGCATCTGCATGCTCCCAGCTCAGTATCCTCATTCCACAATCTACACAGTGTGGTTCTACTGCACCCTACATTCCCAGGTGGCCCTAACTGTACAACATAATATGCAGTCAGGCTTCAGGCTGAGGAGAATTAGCTCAGAGTCAATAGTCTAAGCTTCAAGCCCAGCCTCACTATTTGCTAGCTGTGTGGCCTTGAACACATCTTTTAATCTCTCTGTATCTTGATCTTCTCCTTTATCATATGAGGATCCTAATCCATTCATCAAGGAGATGTTGTAAAGATTAAATGAGATATAAAGAACATTTAGGTATCAGGGCAGTAAGTTTACAGTAAGTCTCAGCGGCCATTATTACTAATAGCAATAGTGTTTGTATTAGCATCAGCAACAGCATTCATATTTATGTAGGTTTTAGTGGCACCAGGAGAACTGAGAGGAAGTGGGAATCTTCAGTGGCAGCATAAGCATAGTTAGGTAACTGACACAAATGTCCTAGCCCCATGGGAATGGGCCCTGGAGATCATCAGTCCTGCATGGAAGAAAGTCTAGAGAAAGGTGAAGGCTAGAGAGAGCCTTGGCCCAGCAAGTTAGTAACTAGTCTGAGTCCTGAAGACCCTGGAGTCCTAAATAAGAGTTTTTATTTCTCAAACTGTAGTTCTGGTGTTTGTAAGTCAGTGTATTTCCATCAGACACTGATGAACTTTAAGTAATAAGTTAAAATATTTGGAGAGCTATGCTTCACATTAATAATGTCCTCAGTGGAAGATGTAGGGTCAGGGCCTACAACTCCCCTGCCTACCTGGCCTCCCAGAGGCATCAAGAGTGGGCTGAGTGAGTCCCATAGTGGGGTTCTGTGACATGGAGAGAGATGACCTCTGTGTAGCATTGTGGCAGAAGCCAGAGATTCCACCCTGCTTGCCTCCCCTGCCCTCGGCCTCTTCCTCCCACCATGTTGGGGCCATGTGAGTGCACCCTGTGGTCTAACTCTGCAGGCTTGCCACAACCAGGGGCTCACTTCTCTGGAAACATTGGAACATGTGCTGTGAACAGCTAAGGACTCAATTCTTATATACACCTTTGCCCCCCAAAAGAAATTATTCCTAAAGATTTTCTGTGGGAAAAGACTCAAAGCATCAGCAGTCAGCACCTTGTTGTCCCTAGGCTTGGGTGGCTGAAGCTGCAGCCTGGAAGCTCACATTCCCTCAGTGCCTGCAGGATCTCAGTAGCCACATTAAGCTAGGAGGCCACAGAGCAATGGCTTCTGGGCTCTCCAGGAGGCATAGCCTATGGTCCCTAAGCACACTAGAAGTTGCTAGGCTATCTTGTCATCGTGTGACCCTAGGTGGTGTCAGGGTCCCAAGGCAGAGTTGGGGGTGCTCCAGCTTCAACAGGTGATGAAAAGAAGTACTGACCCCCCCCCCGACCCCCCCACCCCCCGCAGAGATCAGAGATCACTTCCACGGTTGTAAATGAGTAGTCTGGACTCAGTCACACTGAAGACCGCTCTGCTTAAAAGTTATACTCCTCCTACCAATCTGAAGGAATCTGTGGATTTCCTCTTTCCTCTTCTGAAACATACACACAATGGTCTGAGGGGCTAAGCTTTTTTGTAAGCGTCCCTCTAATGTGTATTCCATGTATCCAACAAGTCACCTGGAAACTTCTGGTGGAGTCTAAACTGAGCCAATTCCAGTCGAAAACCAAGAGTTTGGCATGTGGGCAGAGTCTGATCCCCTGTCCTAACTGTGGGGTGTCTTGGTTACCATCATATTGGAAGGACTTGTTAGCACCATTTTTATTCTTACTAGCTTCAGGTTCAGCATGAAAGGATTTCTTGGCAATCAAAGTATATTCTAGGATTCTTACCATCACTAGCAATCAGAGAAATGCAAATCAAAACCACCCTAAGATACCATCTCACTCCAGTAAGATTGGCAGCCACTATGAAGTCAAACAACAACATGTGCTGGCGAGGATGTGGAGAAAAGGGTACACTTGTACATTGCTGGTGGGACTGCAAATTGGTGCGGCCAATTTGGAAAGCAGTATGGAGATTCCTGGGAAAGCTGGGAATGGATCCACCATTTGACCCAGCTATCGCCCTTCTCGGACTATTCCCTGAGGATCTTAAAAGAGCGTACTATAGGGATACTGCCACATCAATGATCATAGCGGCACAATTCACAATAGCTAGACTGTGGAACCAACCTAGATGCCCTTCAATAGATGAATGGATAAAAAAAAATGTGGCATCTATACACAATGGAGTATTACGCAGCACTAAAAAATGACAAAATCGTAGAATTTGCAGGGAAATGAATGGCATTAGAACAGATTATGCTAAGCGAAGCTAGCCAATCCTTAAAAAACAAATGCCAAATGTCTTCTTTGATATAAAGAGAGCAACTAAGAACAGAACAGGGAGGAAGAGCATGAGGAAAAGATTACCACTAAACAGAGACAAGTTGGGGGAGAGAAAGGGAGAGAGAAGGGAAAGCATATGGAAATGGTAGAAGACCCTCAATGTTACACAAAATTACATATAAGAGGTTGTGAGGGGAAAGGGGGGGAAACAAGGGAGAGAATTGAACAACAGTAGATGAGGTAGAGAGGGAAGATGGGAGGGGAGGGGAGGGGGGATAGTAGGGGATAGGAAAGGTAGCAGAATACAATAGTCACTAATATGCCATTATGTAAAAACGTGAGTGTGTAACCGATGTGATACTGCAATTCGTATTTGGCGTAAAAATGGGACTTCATAACCCAATTGAATCAAATGTATGAAAGATGATATATCATGAGCTTTGTAGTGTTTTAAACAACCAATAAAAAAAGTATATTCTAGGATATTGAGTTTTTCGAAGCTAGGAACTGGATTTAATTTTTTTTGTTAGTTATTTAACAAATATTTATGGATCCTCTGCTAAGAATACAGTGAAAACAAAACAGAAATAGGTGCTGTTGGACAGGAAACTGAGTTGGAGCATTACATGGAAAACTGTGAGGCCAGGCAGAAGATCTCTTAGAAGCTGCAGAGTGGAGAATGGAGTCACCCCACCCCAGTGTTGGTAATTTGACAGGCTGTCAAGAGGGACTTCCCATCTGGACTAAGGTAACATTCTACAAGACTTTGGATAAATTGTGGTGGAGGCTTGAAGAATCCCATTTAATCAGCAGGAGTTTACAGAAAACATTTTAAGGGTTTGTACAAGTCAGGCATATAAATCCATTTAAAGTATATCATGCAAAGGAGTGATTTACATAACCAATAACAGCATGGAGTAGCAAATGTTTTCAAGCAGAGGAAGATCACCATTATTATTTGCCACCTCAATTTCAAGTAATTTTTCTAGTCTCCTGAATACCAGCTTAACTCATTAAGTTCCAAGTTTTTAATTCTACATATATTTCAATGAGATAGGAGCATTAAATGCAAAAAAAAAGTGCATGTATAAAGACATGAATTGGCGTGAACATACTTTATATACAAAGATATGAAAAATTGTGCTCTATATGTGTAATAAGAATTGTAATGCATTCTGCCGTCGTTTATTTAAAAAATAAAATAAAATAAATTTTTAAAAAATAGGTTGGGGCCTGACATGGTGATGCAGACCTGTAATC
This sequence comes from Spermophilus citellus, assembly GCF_964194105.1. Classification (NCBI taxonomy): domain Eukaryota; kingdom Metazoa; phylum Chordata; class Mammalia; order Rodentia; family Sciuridae; genus Spermophilus; species Spermophilus citellus. Next base: position 189,307,269 of record NC_138183.1, read on the forward strand.
CCAGCTGCTAGGGAGGCTGAGACAGGAGGATCACAAGTTCAAAGCCAGCCTCAGCATTGGCGAGGCACTAAGCAACTCAGTAAGACCCTGTTTCTAAAAAAAAAATACAAAATGTGGCTCAGTGGTCGAGTGCTCCTGAATTCAATCCCTGGTACACCCCCCCCCAAAAAAAATAGGTTGGGAATCTAGAATTTATATGTCCTTCACCTGTTACTTTTATCAAAAGAATAGAGCTCTAAAAACAAAATTTATTTCAAAAGTTACCGTAAATGATATATTCACTGCTCAATTTAATTTTCTGTAGGTGCCCCACATTGGGGATAATGAGACTTAGCTGCCTTCATTTAATGACGACAACAAAAAATGAAATCTGCAGTTTTTCTCCTCTCACTCTTCTTTATCTTATTGTACAATATATGCAAGAATTCAATATATACCTTGAATCATGAATTTATTTTTTTTAAAGAGAGAGTGAGAGAGGAGAGAGAGTGAGAGAGAGAGAGAGAGAGAGAGAGAGAGAGAGAGAATTTTTAATATTTATTTTTTAGTTCTCGGCGGACACAACATCTTTGTTGGTATGTGGTGCTGAGGATCGAACCCGGGCCGCACGCATGCCAGGCGAGCGCGCTACCGCTTGAGCCACATCCCCAGTCCCTTGAATCATGAATTTAACTTCTGACCTTTTTTTTAAAGTTTGTCATATAAAACATGCTAGCTGAAGCCAAGTGAGCCTTCCGGGTGGGGTTCCTAGCCCTGGGAGGCAGTTTGGGCTGGCCACACAGAAAGACCCAGCCCTTATACCCTTAACCATATCCCTGACAAGGTCAAGTAGCTCAAAGTCCTCTGACATCACCCTCACCTTAAGTAACAGAAACACATCACATCTTTCTTTATTCAGTAAATAATCTATTAAGAGCTTACACTATATCCCACATTTAAACTCTAAGGCTAACACCTGATTTAGAGGTTTTCCTTTGCCCACTAAGAAATGAGCATCATACCCAATGCCAGGAATAGCACAGTGAGGGAGATGTGGTTGGTCCCATCTTCAAGGGTCTTTTGGTGAGAAAAGATTGTCCTGATTATATGATAACACTCAGTTTGTGCAAAAGTAGCCTAGAAAGGGGCAGAAGTGTGTGCTATTTAACGAATGCTCCAGCTGGGTCCTGAGGGCTGGGCAGGCAGTCTTCAAGTGAACAAGTAGAAAGATCCAGATAAAGAGAACAATTCAGAAAGAGATATAAGCATTGTATTGAACTCTACCAAAATTCTGAAGCTGCTTGTAGTAGAGCTACTTGAGCTGGATCAGGTTGTACCAGATTAAAATGATCATGAATTCTTAATTCTAAATCCAAGCCCAGAAGGCATTGGATTTTGTTTTATACCAGGTTGGGGAAAACTTCAGTGCTCTTGACAGATGAGAGAATGGGCATTCAGAGAGTTCTGATGACTCTCCAAGGTCATACCAGGGCCAGAACTTGGAAGTGTTCTTCTGTGTCTTCTTCCTGAGTGACAGTGGCGGTTGGCTTTTTATTTGCTTGATTCCATTTTGTGATGGCCTTATCTCCAACAAAACCTGGCTACTGTCCTCAGGAAGCAGTCAAGCGTATCTTCTCCCTCATTGCCATCAGCAAGGGTACCTCACTCAGGCTCTGAGCATAGCTGGACTAATGCCAGGTTGTTTGACACCCCCCTGGCCTGGCATGAACACTCCCTCCTGGCAGAGTTCACCTAGCCTAATTGCTTGTTTTGTATCCCAGCTGCCTGACATATGCCAAACCCATGTGTTGACTCCCTGACGCTGGAGACAACTACACTAGGGCATTTCAAATAAGCTTTTGTGAGCTTTTTACCAGTAACTGGGGACTGTGATTCATGCACTTCTATAACTCTAGCACCTAACATGGCACCTGACTCATCTCATGGTAGGTGCCTGCTTTTTTTATTTTGTTTTTTGTTTTTTAAGTGAATTTTAGCAACTGCAGATCTAGACACAGTACTAACAGTAAGGACTTGGATGTAAGAAGTCCAAGTTTTGAGTGGCAGCTCAGACAATTGAGTTTCTCTCTGGGTGACCTCGAGCAAGATTTCTGAGTTTCAGTTTCTTGATCATTTTCAGTGAAAAGGGAACAATATCCCATGCTTACCCTAGGCACTGGAGATGAGGTCCCAGTCCTCATCTACTTCACATGTAAGCACATGAGACAACTTTGTGAAGGTGAACGATATAATCCTAGATGCTCACAGAATGGAGAAATACTTAATAAGTATAGAGAAGTCCAGAAGAGAGGGTAATTAGTTATGCCAGGAAGATTTGATAACAACCTACTGAGGTAATAACAGTATAGAAGAGACTCTGAGGGTGAGTAGAAAATAGCACCCCAAACTGTTATGCTAAGACAGTAACCAAAACAGGTCAAATGTAGGACTAGTAGCAAGAGAATCATGTGAGCTATCTGGGAAGGTGACTTAGAGATATCAGTTAGCTCCTTGCCTCAGTGGTTTCTCAACAAGGTGGTCTTCCATTATGGACATTCACATATAAAACAGCAGCTATATCTTAGCCACATCCTCAACACTAAGCAAATACCTAATCCCAAGTGTGGGGTCAATGCTCTAGTAGTGTGCCAGCTCTTACCAGCTCACAAGAACTGATTAGTAAGTGCTTAGGAATTCTTTAGACTGGCAGCTATACCAGTCACTATTAAAAATTAAGTCATATAAAATTAAATTACACTAAAAGCTTATAAATACTCCGAATTTACCACTTCCTAAATATTTCAGTGTTTTTTATAATTATCTTTGCTTTTGAGGTTATTTGGGACTATTTATTTGTATCTCTATGGTGGGAATACTACATAGTGGCCTTCTGTGCATCTCCCCCCAACTCTGTATTCAGTGGCATCTGTTGGTGGCCTGAAATCAGCCATGATGGGAGTATTTACACCACAGCAATGGGCAAATGCTACAAGTCACACTGTTTTTACTTCTTCCTTTCTGTATTCCTTTCTTCCTTCCTTCCTTCCTTCCTTCCTTCCTTCCTTCCTTTTTTTTCCTCCTAAGTCTACTGTTAAACAGACTTACCAGTATACCACTGGTAGCATCAACTGAATAAATGCATAAAGCATTAGGAAAACTCTACATCTCTTCAAACCTCCCTAGACAAAAGCAGATGGCACAAGACACATTGCAGAGGCCTCTACAGAACTACCTTCCCCACCTCCAGCTTCTTTGTCCCAGGAAAGGCTTTCTGTTAAACTTGGGTTTCTTGACAACTGAAAATCATGGTCAAATAGAGGGGGATGGAAGTGTTTTTCTCTAGGACTTGATTCCTGAGCCAAATGCCTGTTTTGACATAATGCCTCTGTGGTCTACAGGGGTACAGAGAGTTGACTTAATTTTCTCCAGAATCCAAAAGCAATTCACAGGAGCCTAAGCTAAAATTTCATCTACTCTGGCTTGCAGAATTTGAGGCTACATGATAGCAAAATGGTGCTGATTTAATGATTTCCAATTATTGGAAAATCCCCAAAGAGAGATAAATCAGAAGATGCTGGCCTGCATGTACATAAGGGGCAGCAGCCAGGGTAGCTCCCAAAAGGAAACCATCCCCAGAGGGCTGATTATTGTCTAGGCAGAATCTGAAGATATGTATGTCAGGAGAAGGCTGGCTAGTAGCCAACATCAGGGGATAAGATCTGTTAGTAATTCTCTGGAAGGACAAAGTTCCTGCAATAAGAAATTCAATTGTCCTCCATTAAAGAAAGCCTCTCTCAGTACCAGCTGAATACAATTGATGGAATAAATCTTTCCCATTAGTAGAGAGATAATTTTACATAAATATATTGGGAGACCTTCAGAGCAGGACTAAAAGTCTTTGCTGAGTTTCGCCTGCTTAACTTGTTTGTCATGTAATTGCATTTAGACCAAGGGCCTCAGAAGGAAACCACTGACTGAATTAGCTTTAACCAGATTGTGGGGAGTGAGGTAGGGTGGGGGTGGGGTGCCTGGCGCATTGTGGGTAGTGGTTCTTGCCTTCAGAAAGGACAAGCTGACACTAGTGAGACCAGCTGCTTACAAGCCTAGTGTTAATTGCTTTTCTCATCAGAGAAAAGTTTATCACTCTGGGTACCTAATAAGGCAAGGACAAAGTTTGAGATCTTTCTTCATGAATGCCCGTGGGCCTCATCAGTGATTCTTCCCTTGGCCAGAAAAAAAAAAAAAAAAAGCCTTCTCTCTTTTTTTGAGCACAGTAATGTAAGCATCTTTTCTTCAGACTTGTCTTGTCATCGAGGGCTGGGTCTCCAGTGTCCTGATCCTTAGGATGCTGACAGCAACCAGCACATTCATTCCCACCAATCGCCCATGGTAAACAGGCTGGTCTAGCCCTGGACCCAGAGTTGTAAGGCCCCAAGTCATGCCAAGCTATGATACCACTTCCTACATGGCTTTGACCAAATAAGGTAACCTCTTCATTTCCTCTTCTATAAAGTAAGAGGTTCCACTAGCCCCATGATTTTCTAGCTCCCTTCTCCAGACACTAAGACTCCCCAAAGTGATCTTCAGAACCAACCCAAAGGAAGAAGCCTTTGCCTCTGCTTCATGTAGAGAAGATCGTCTCTTCCTTTGTTTTCCACATTGGGATATTTATAAAAGTCATCTGTATAAAGGTTCTATTTCCCACTTATTTGCTCAATGCCCCCCCCACACTTTTTTTTTTTCCAACTGTGACCTAGTACTTGTTAGGTATAGTACAGGCACTGTAGAGAGAAAGAAAGGAAGAGAACTTGACTCTGCCCTCAAAGACCTCAGGTTCTGTTGGAGACAAAAAAAAAAAAAGTGTATGGTCTAAAGGTGTTTGTATCAGGTTTTGAGGGTCAGAGTGTCTGGTTCTGATTAGGGACATCAAGAAAGTTTTCAGGGAAGAAGTATCACTTGAAGTGGGTCTTTAGGAATGAGAATGTCGGGAAGGGGCTACAGAAATGACATTTTAGGCAGGCAGAAGAGCATTATAGTGACACAGGGGCACAAAGCAACATTTGCCTGGCATGATGTTCAGTTAAAGCATGTGGTTTGCTGACTAGAATACAGAGGAAGAATGGGGCAGGGTGGATTGCTGGGAGAGATGACAGGTTCCAAAATCCATCCCATGGGAATGCTACATCTACCCTTCTCTCACTAATGCCAGATGAAAGCAAGTACCCTCTATCCTGTTCACTTTCTCGTACATTCAGTTCCAATGAGACAGCTAATGACAGTAATAGCCATTGCCTCTTATGGAGCTTACAAGGATGAAAAACAGGCTCAAAGAATTGTCACATACCTGCACAATTCAGAAAGCTAGGAAGCAGCAGAGCTGGCATTTGAACCTGGGACCCCTCACTCCAAATCCATATGTATAACTATACTGTATTTCCCCCTGGAATCAGCTTTCTCTACTTACAATGTAATATGATATTCTTAGGAAAAATCTCTGAGTGTTTTATTTGAAGAGTTGTTCTCTCAAGGATACTTTGATATCTTAAATTGAGGTGATATTTTTTTATTTTTTTTATTGGTTGTTCACAACATTACAAAGCTCTTGACAAATCATATTTCATACATTAGAATCAAGTGGGTTATGAACTCCCATTTTTACCCCAAATACAGATTGCAGAATCACATCGGTTACACATCACATTTTTACATACTGCCATATTAGTGACTGTTGTATTCTGCTACCTTTCCTATCCTCTACTATCCCCCCTCCCCTCCCCTCCCATCATCTCTCTCTACCCCATCTACTGTAATTCATTTCCCTCCATGTTTGTTATCCCATTCCCCTCATAACCTCTTATATGTAATTTTGTATAACAATGAGGGTCTCCCTCCATTTCCATGTGATTTCCCTTATTTTTTTCTCCCTTTCCCTCCCACCTCATGTCTCTGTTTAATGTTAATCTTTTCTTCCTGCTCTTCCTCCCTGTTCTGTTCTTAGTTGCTCTCATTATATCAAAGAAGACATTTGGTATTTGTTTTTTAGGGATTGGCTAGCTTCACTAAGCATAATCTGCTCTAGTGCCATCCATTTCCCTGCAAATTCCGTGATTTTGTCATTTTTTAGTGCTGCGTAATACTCCATGGTGTATAAATGCCACATTTTTTTTATCCATTCATCTATTGAAGGGCATCTGGTTGATTCCACAGTCTAGCAATTGTGAATTGTGCTGCTATGAACATCGATGTGGCAGTATCCTTGTAGTGTGCTCTTTTAAGGTCTTCAGGAAATAGTCCGAGAAGGGCAATAGCAGGGTCAAATGGTGGTTCCATTCCCAGCTTTCCCAGGAATCTCCATACTGCTTTCCAAATTGGCCGCACCCGTTTGCAGTCCCACCAGCAGTGTACAAGAGTACCCTTTTCCCCACATCCTCACCAGCACTTGTTGTTGTTTGACTTCATAATGGCTGCCAATCTTACTGGGGTGAGGTGGTATCTTAGGGTGGTTTTGATTTGCATTTCTCTGACTGCTAGAGATGGTGAGCATTTTTTCATGTACTTGTTGATTGATTGTATGTCCTCCTCTGAGAAGTGTCTGTTCAGGTCCTTGGCCCATTTGTTGATTGGGTTATTTGTTATCTTATTGTCTAATTTTTTGAGTTCTTTGTATACTCTGGATATTAGGGCTCTATCTGAAGTGTGAGGAGTAAAAATTTGTTCCCAGGATGTAGGCTCCCTATTTACCTCTCTTATTGTTTCTCTTGCTGAGAAAAAACTTTTCAGTTTAAGAAAGTCCCATTTGTTGATTCTTGTTATTAACTCTTGTGCTATGGGTGTCCTATTAAGGAATTTTGAGCCCGTCCCCACAATCTGTAGATCGGAGCCAACTTTTTCTTATATCAGACGGAGAGTCTCTGATTTGATATCTAGCTCCTTGATCCACTTTGAGTTGACTTTTGTGCATGGCGAGAGGAGGGGATTCAGTTTCATTTTGTTGCATATGGATTTCCAGTTTTCCCAACATGAGGTGATATTTTTAAGAGGTTATTATTTATCTGGAGTGAATACCATGAGCCCCTGGGTATAAGATGCATCTGAGTGATTATTCTTCTGTCTTCTGACCTCTGGAAGTTCCCTGCCAGCCAGGACTCTGACCATGGAAGGTACCTCAAGTTATTCTCTCTTCTTTTCCCACAGGCATGCATGTGTCATCCGTGGTCAAGTAATGACATCAGATGGGACCCCACTTGTTGGTGTGAACATCAGTTTCGTCAATAACCCGCTCTTTGGGTATACAATCAGCAGGCAAGATGGCAGGTAGGAGACCTTTTATGGGCCAGGAAGAGTGAAGGCCTTATTCTCATGGTTTTCCACATAGCTGCCATTGGATTGACGTTATAGAAAGAGGATGGGACTTGAATCCAAAAGGCCTGAATTCAAATGCCTCTGCAATATACTGGTCATATAGCAAGTGTATGACCTTATGCCTGACTCTAGCCTATGACTCCTTGGCTATAAAATAAGCAATTTCTTCTCATGTGAACCTCAAACTAAATATAGGGTACCTTATCCATATTATCCTGCTCCATGAATTATGGTATGAAATACTCTCATCATGTGGACTGCTTCCCACAAACTACACAGCTCCAGAAGTCTTAGCTATTCCTCTTGTGTGGTTTCCATCTACAACTGCTCAGGTCTGTGGAAGCCATTTAGGTGATAACCTTCTGACCTTAAATTCCTCCAAGAACTATCAGCAGAATTAAGTAAATCTTCCTTAACAACCCTAGCTCTCCCCCATTACATGTGTGTTCTTGGACAGATCTCCTTACCTCTCTAAGCCTGTACTTCTCCACCTGTTGAATGGTCCTAATGTTATCCATCTCTCAAATTGGTTGTGGGGATTAGATGATATGATGGATGGGGAAACATCTGGCACATTATAGGTTTTAATAAATCTTAGTTCTGGCGGGGCGCGGTGGCACAAGTCTATAATCCCGGCAGCTCAGGAGGCAAAGGCAATAGGATCATGAGTTCAAAGCCAGACCCAGCAACTTAGCAAGGTCCTAAGCAACTCAGTGAGACTATCTGTAAATAAAATGCAAAAAGGGCTGGGGCTGTGGCTCAGGGTTGAGTGCCCCTGGTTCAATCCCCAGTACCAAAAAATAAAAATAAATAAGTAAATCTTAGTTCCCTGCTCCACTCAGATTAATTGCTATATTTAAGGTCTGGCACATAGTAAGTCTATAATAAATATAACTGATACTAAAATTACAAATTATTGAATAATAAGGAGGAGATGGTGACAGGATAGGCAATGAGAATATTTTGGAGAAAAGGGAAGGAGGAGCAAAGTGGAATATTTAGGCTGTCAGTGGTGACAAGTCCTCTATTTTTAATAAAATCAGGTGGTGGCATTCCATCTGGCTAACTGTGGGCCCATAAGGTTGATTTTCACTCTGTGTTGGAAATTATGCTCCAGCCTGATTGATTTTAGCACCTCTTTAATCCAATATCAGATGTGAGCATGTCCCGGCCGAGGTGCTAATGAAGTAGAGGCTCATCTGTTTGTAGACATGTGTGCCTCTTAGACGGGGCTGGTAAGCTTGGCATGGGAGCCTCCCCACCTCCCTGCAAATGGGAAGGGGCCCAGCTGGAAGAGGTTCATGGCCAGCCCCCAGGGGTAACTGGCTAGGCCAGGCCACAGCTCCCTGCCCTGCATACAATCCAGCCAGGAAGCACATCAGTGCAGACTCCCGCTACAGTGCAAAGGAGTCTCCATTATGCTCTGCCTTCATTGCCTGCTGGTTTGGGGCTCTCAGCTTTATGGAAATGGCTCATGTGAGCCTCCTAGGCAACAGGTGTTCTCACTACATGATTACCTGCTGGGAAACAGTCATCAAAAAGGAGCCCTGGAGGACTGTTCTTTTTTGCCATGAAATTGTCAGTCACTCATGGGGTGACAAATCATCAGTCCTTGCACCCTGCTAGGATTGCCTAGGGTAGGTCCAAAAAACATACAGGGTCTGGCATAAACATGGTGGCCCTTGGGGAAAACTCACTCTCTGGCACCTTTGGGCTGCCCTTTAAAGGTATGGAGGCCCCAGAGGGATAGTCCCTGTATCCGCTTCCTATGTTATGGGATAGTGACCAGTATAACTGCCACTTAGAGACTGTGTTTCTGAGCAGTTCCTACCAATGCATTGTGGGGCTTAAATTTACTTCCCGTTGTAGACATTGCATACTGTATGAGGAAGTCGTCATGCAGACACTGTCCCCATAATGTCTGAGACTTCATTTGTTACATGTGAGCAGGTTGCATCTTGCCTGTTTCTCTCCTCGCTTCCTTGACCCACCTTCTCTCTTAACTCTCATACCCTTGGAGAAACCATAAGGCCAGAGATACAGTCTGGAGATAAGAGTATATACAAGTGCACTGTAACCCTGGGGACTGATTTGCTGTGATCCCCACTTTCCAGACAGGCACCATGACACCTGCAGAAGTTCCCCACCCCTGCACACATGCTAATAGACCAGATTTCAGGATTTAACAGGAACTCATAAACAAAACAGTAGCAGAGAAGTTAGCCAAAGAGATCATTAAAGAAATGGAAAATAGGAGTCATGAAGAAAAACTGAAAGAATCGCAGACAGGAGGAACAGCTCAGGCTCATTGAATTGAAGAATGGGATTATACAGAGCATAACACCCAGGAAATGTGTGGGGCCCTGTTCTTTTCCCATCTATCACTCATCTCTCAAATTAATAATGCTGCCAAGTGATTATGGTCATCAGCTTCATTTTACAGATGAGGAAATAGAGGCTTGGAAAGGGAGCATAACTCACCCACAGAGTGTGTAGCAATGCTCAGGCAGCCCTGAGCTGTCTGGGCTTTGTCTGAGAACCAGCAGGCCTTCTCTTTGGGGTCAGAGTCACATTCTTAACCATAATAAGGTTTTCCCACCAACAAGTGAGCCTGGCCCCAGCCCATTGCACTCAGCGGCTGGCGAGCCAGCTGTCACAGCCTGCTCATAGTCTTAAGAATGTGCCTTCTCATGTTTGTCTTTTCTTTCTCCCCATGCTCAGACTCTCATGAAGAGAGCTTTTGATGCTGGCCAAAATTCTGTTTGATAGTTTAAAATGTTCTGTCAAAGCACAGATGCTATTTAGTTCTGTGACAGAAAAGTCACTCTCTGGGTATTTTCCCAAAACCATGGAGACCCACCACCTGAACTCTTGGTCCAAAATGAGTTCTTTCCCTGGTGTTTCTCTGCATTACTTATTGAAGGAGGTGGCACCTGACTTCTTCTTCCCAAGTGTGGCATAGAAAGAGCTGAGTGAGAAGCAGGGAAAATGGGTGGAAAGTTCCTGCAGAGGATAGATAGATGATAGGATAGACATCTTTGGAACCTAGGGATGTGAATCTGGGAGTGCCACGTACCAAGAGCAGGATTGGGCGCTAGATCAGGGCAATCGAGCATAAAACCCTTGTAGCTTCTAGGGGAAGGGAGAGCAAGCTAGAGCAACAGGCCCAATCCCATAAAGTGGGTTTATCAGACTAAAGGTGAGATCTGGCACTGGGTCTCTCAAACCAACTGCACAGGTGAATCCAGGTTGAATTGCAACTACCAAGAGAGAAGGGAACAAGAACTAGGAAGGCAGGTGCTGCTTAGACCTACCTACCATCCACAGGAGCTGTGTACAGGCTGGGCTACCAGCTCTCAGAGCCGTGTCATGCTGATCTCATCTCAACTGACAGTGCCACTCAGTCTTCTGGCCCCCTGTTAGTTATAAAATGCTGTGATTCTAATTTTGTTGTCAGCTATTTTGGAATTGAAAAGGCCTTTGTTGAATACTCTATCGTAATCAGAGCCAAAATTGCTGTAGAGTCACAGAGTCACTCAGAGTCACAGAATCTGAGTGACTTAAGAATAATCCACTTGAACCTTTGCATTTTACCATGAGAAAATTGAGGATCAGAGAAGCTAAATGACTTACTTGAGGCTGCACAGTAGTTCATGTCAGAACCAGGAAGAGGCTTAGGGTTCCCAACAACTGAGTCAGAGCTTGTTCTGCTGACTTTTTACGGGGCTTCAGCCCTGACCCAGGTAAAAGGCCAATGTGCCAGGAGCACCACAGCAGCAGATTTGTTAATATCCTGTGCCCTGAAGACTGGCTCTTTTAATAGTAGCTAATCCGCCTCCGGTAAATTTTCTATGGTGAGTCACTTGACAACACAGCAACCACAAAGGCCTCTGGAGTCACTGTCACCACTGTGGCTGCAGACAAGTCTTTAGGTGTTAAGTCTCCTCACTGAGTGCTCAGAGCCTTTGTGTGATTTCTTCTCCTGTCTCTTTCTCCTCCCCATCCTCCTGGTTTTCCTGCTCCCCCCTCCTCTCCTCCACCCTCCTTCCCTCCACACAGCTTTGACTTGGTCACAAACGGTGGTGTCTCCATCATCCTGCGGTTTGAGCGGGCGCCTTTCATCACACAGGAGCACACCCTTTGGCTGCCGTGGGATCGCTTCTTTGTCATGGAAACCATCATCATGCGGCATGAAGAGAATGAGATTCCCAGCTGTGACCTGAGCAACTTCGCCCGCCCCAACCCCGTTGTGTCTCCATCCCCGTTGACGTCCTTTGCCAGCTCCTGTGCGGAGAAAGGCCCCATTGTGCCAGAAATTCAGGTACCCGGCCTTCCTGGCTGCATATCATTTAGGAGATCTCAGAGACGATGGAAAGAAAGACAGTACCCCTCTGGAGTCTGGGTCAGACCCTCTCAGCCCATCTTGCTGAATCCAGCTGCCAAACTCCCTGGCAGGCATGGTGGCAGGACATACGGGCCACCTTTCCTACACACTGAAAGCACATGAGCACCTGCAACCTCCCTGGCTCTGGCTACAATGAATTCCCTCTCCCTTTCCCCTGTCATCCAACTCAGTCTGCTTTCCTTTACCAGAGCCTGCAGGATATCCCCCCCTCTCTCAGTATTTCTGTTGAGAGTATTTATAATAATAGGTTGAACCACGAGGAATAAGCCACGGGATCCCAAATAGCAAGCATTATAATAAAGATTAAATGAGAAGAATGTATATGAGGTACTTAGCACGTCTGACACCTAGTAAGTGCTCAATAAATTTTAGCTATTATTATTATTAAGATTACTTAACACACGCTGCCTTCACGCCAATTAAGGATTGCTTTGGCTCAAATCTATACACACGCAAGTGTTTTACTTAATTATCATTAGAAGAAAGTAATTGGGAAAAATGCATTTTAATCTGATAGAAATCAATATGGATTCAGGGCTTGACAAAGAACCCCTGAGTTGAATGTCCTCTACCATCCCCAGGCTGGTTTCCAGGGGCAGAAAGAAAGGCCTGAGGAAGGGGAGATGTATCAACCAGAAGTCCAGGAGAAGCCCTGGTCTCCTGGCCTGCTTAATGAGTACTCTGGTGCTGTGCATGTTAATGGATGGCCCTGGTGCTGGCAGAGCAGAGAGTTTATACATTTATGTGTGTATTTCACGCCTGGCTGAGCAAACACATCTCTCTGTACTTATCCTGTTGAGTGGCTTCCAATGCCGGCCCACAAGAAGGAAATACAACCATTGCAAAAGTCTCATTGCACACACAGGTTGCAAGCTCACTCCTTTTCAGAGATTCAACACCTGTCTCCTGTCTCAATGACCAGGCTGACCTTTCCTATGAAATGGTTGTCAGTGGAGAGAACTAATTTGTTACTCAACCCTGGCTCTGCTCCGGCTAGACATTTTTCCCAAGAGCAGGGACTTTGGAACAAATGAGGTTCAAGGTCGCACCCTCTTTACACTGCTCTCTGAGCCAGCTGCCTACAGGGCCAGTTGGGGCACAAACCTTGCTTATTGTCAGACTCACGAAAAACATGAAAACAAACTCCTGGGTTTTGCCAGTCCAGTCATTGGTTAGCCTTTGCAAGTGCTGGCAGGTGCAAAATGTAAAGGGTACACTCAGGAAGGGTGTTGTGTATGAGAGCGTGGGGATAGCTCTGGCTCCTGCCTATGCTTCACCAAGGTGTACCACCTGCTTTGCCTTACAAGCTATGACTTCGGAAGACTGTCATGGGTTAAGGCCAACCCCTAGAATTCCCTGTGTCCCAGAGAGCAGGGTTGGGACAAATGTTCCCACCTGTCTATGGGATGGACAGAAAAAGGTCCAGCTTGTCTGTGCACACAAGGTAAAATACTCATTGTCCCTTGAATGGGACAAGCCTTGATTGATTCAGTGTTCAATGTTTTAATGAGAGAGAGCCCACAAGCTAACAAAAGTCTTCCACTTTGGCCACATACCTGATTATCTGGCATCCATTGACTCTTCCACCTTGAGCTGGGCCCACAGCACCCAGCAGAAAAAGCACTGCCTTCCCCAACACTCCATTCTTCTGTCACGGGAGTGTTGTGGGGATCCCATATGTACTGAGACCCCATGCTGCCAATCCAGCCTCTCTGGGGGTAAGCAGAGGCCTGAGCATTGATCCTTGCCAAGCTGTACCCTCAGCTCTCAACTCTGCCTGGTCATTTGTTTGGTCAGCCTCACATAGTCTCCATGTACTTTCCTAGAAAGTAACACCATTTGAAACAGATCTCATTTTAAGAAAATTTTGAGAAGCTTTCCTTCTTGCTCAAGCAGCTGTCCACATTAGTCTGAGAGGAAGATCTCTCTTCTTAGGATCCCCCACCTTCAGCTCTGCTAACACCAGCTGCACCATTTCCCACCTAACATTGAGGTGCTTGCCACTTCGTATCCATGACCTTGCTCAGCCCTGTGCTAATCTAGGGAGGAAACTGGGCTACAGAGCGTCCATGAGTCTTTTAGGATGACACAGCTCGTGAGAGGCAGTCTGCTGCCAGGGGTCTCCTAAACATTATCTTGTGTGTTTCTCTCAATTATGGGATGCCGTGTTGCCATCCATGTTACAGAAGAGGACCCAAAGCTCATCGAGGTGTGGTGGCTCATGAAGGGATATGCCACATAAGAGCTGGCCCCAGAGACCAGCCTTCAGGTTTCCTTTCTCCTCCCTCAATTCCTTTTCTCCTTTCTCTTCCTTCTTTCCCCCTTTCTCCTCCTGCGCTCCTCACCTTCCATTCTCCCCTCTTCTCTTTTCTTCCTCCTCCTCCCCTTGCCCATCTTCTCCCCCTCTGTTTCATCCTCTGCCTCTTGAACACCAGAATCCATGGGCCATGGCCGTCCTCCTTCCCTTGAATGATCCAGTGACCGTCCCTAACTGTGGTCTATCTTGCTTTCTAGGCTCTGCAAGAGGAAATCGCCATCTCTGGTTGCAAGATGAGGCTGAGCTACCTGAGCAGCCGCACCCCGGGCTACAAATCTGTCCTGAGGATCAGCCTCACCCACCCCACCATCCCCTTTAACCTCATGAAGGTCCACCTCATGGTGGCGGTGGAGGGCCGCCTCTTCAGGAAGTGGTTTGCTGCAGCTCCCGACCTGTCCTACTATTTCATGTGGGACAAGACAGACGTCTACAACCAGAAGGTGCTTGGGCTCTCAGAAGCCTTCGGTAAGCCGCCTGCTGCAGAACACCCCCGCCTCCCCCCAGAGCAACTCTTGTCACCTTCTTGACTATTTTTTCCTCCCTTCTTCTTCTCAGATCAAAAAAAGTCTTAATTGCCCTTTAAGGCCTCTCAGTGACCATCCATGACATTGAAGAATATATTGAAAGACCTAAATGTGGGAAATCCCACATTAAAAATGGCTACAAAACCCAAACAGCCCTCAAAAAGCACTGTGATGAGCTAAAAGATGCCATGTGCCACAGATGCCCAGCCTGTGGGCTTTGCCTGGCTACCCCACAGCCATCCTGCCTCAACCTAACCCTTAAAGAAGGGAAGCCAAGAAACTGGGCTGCTTCCACTTTTTTGAGGCACAGGAACTAAGATAGTCCCTTCATCAAAAATGCATTTTGGGCCTCATGACTTTATTCCCAATCAGAGAAGTTGTTTTTCTGTCATTATTATTGCTGTCTGTTTCTCAATATAAAACAGAAGCTGGATCTGGCCTTACCTAGCAGCCCCACTGAGAGCTTGGGCTTCCAGGGGCAGGCTATACTTCTTCCAGCTTCTGGGACAGTGTAGGGTCCCAGAAAGGGCTCAGAGCGGGTCATTAGCAGTCCTAACTCTCAGGGCTGATCCTCCAAGCACTTAGGGAGTAACTTCTCACCTTGAACCATACTGCAGTCTCATTTCCTTTGCCTAGCCAAGGCAGGATAAGGAAACAGAGAAGCCATGTTGTGTTTAGAAAGGAAGAAAGGGAGGGTAGGAAGGAGGGAGGACGGAAGGGAAGGCAGGAGCATGAAGTACATAAGAGACTGTCCTGAGAACTGGCTCCCGGCAAGATGCTCCCCTGTGCATTAGCATCTCAGTGAATCCTTTCAACTGCCTCCCCAAGTCAGGAATCCTGTATGAGGAGGCTGAAACCAGAGAAGTAAGGTGACTTCCCAAGGAGCCACAGCTGGTAATGAGCAGAACTAGATTTATTCCAGGTCTTCACTACAGTTTGCATCCCTACCTGTCCCACAAAGGAACACTGGGAGCAAACATGGCATCTTTCACTCTTCGCAATCCCTTTTGTAGATCAAGCCACATCTATTGTCTTTTCAGAAAAAAAAAAAAAAACACCTTTCAGTTGAAATGATCATATTTAGTGCTCACCAGTCAATTTAAAAAGAAGGGTCTGCACAGTGAAATTTCAGGCCTGGGCTCACTTTTCTGAGGTCACAGGTGACCAGTAGGAGGTACTGTGACTCAGGGTCATAGGGAAGAGGTGACAGGGACATGGCCAGCCTATTCCCCATTACCATAGTTGGTCAGCCATCTTTATGGTACATATAAGAAACTGTAAGGGGCTGCCCAGTTGTTAATTCCTGTCATAAACATAAGGTAGAAAATTGCCCGCTGGAAAATAGTGCCTACTCAGAAAGACACTTGGAAGAAATGGCATTTCAGTCTCTGCTAGTTTCCTTCCTAAGGTCAGTGACAGGGCCTTTACACACCCAGACTCAAGGAGCCTGCTGTACTTAGCCTTCATCCCAAGTACCTACTGAGGGGCCTGGATTTATGAAACAAAAGTTAAGCCAAAGCATTTGCAAGTTTGGAAAGCTTGAAGCAACTTTTGGCTTCCAAAGTTCCCCAACTGAGCTTATTTTCCTTGTATTCATTACAAACAAGTCCAGATTTCTTCCCTGTAAAAATTTGGGAAATAGACAAAGGTAGAAAAAGTCATGGGTGATCCCATAAACAAATACAACTACTTGTTAATATTTGAATTTGCTTTCTTTATCATGTGTAGCTTTATTTTGTTAGCACACATAGATTACTGAAGATGACCAGTCTTTTTAAGCGAGCATTACTCCACGAGTGTCCCCACATCATCACATGTCTCACAGGCATAGTTTCCATGGGCTGTGTAATATTCCTGGATTGGACATGCTTAGGTTTGCTCAGTCCATCTCCTCTTTCAGACCTTTAGATTAATTCAAATTTCCAACATTATAAATAATGCTGCAGTGAAGATATTTGTGCATAAAGTATTTTCCATATTGAAGATAACTTCCCTGGAACTGATTCACCATGGTCCTTTGACAGTATTCAGTACATTTGTTTAACTTTTCCCAGTCGTGTACAACTGTTCATCAAAAAAGGAAAAAAGGTTTTTAAGACTTAGCATCACTATGTCAGTATTGTGTCAGTATTTCACATAGTTCTGTTTCCCAGGTTAGAAACATGATCCTTTTTGTCATCGTTGCCTCTTCCTCCTCCTCCTCCTCCCCCTCCTCCTCTTCCTCTTCCTCCTCCTCCTCCTTCTTCTGCAAAAGACAAGCAGACGGCCTTGCCTATAGATCTAAAGACCAAAAAGGGGACTTTGCTTACCCATGCATTTTGCTTTTTTTGGTCCCTACAGTTTCTGTGGGTTATGAGTACGAATCCTGCCCAGATCTGATCCTATGGGAAAAAAGAACAGCAGTGCTGCAGGGCTATGAAATTGATGCATCCAAGCTTGGAGGATGGAGCCTGGATAAACATCATGCCCTCAACATCCAAAGTGGTGAGTGGAATAATAGAATTCCTTGAGCCAGGCCAGGTTGTCACCTTGCCTCCTATCCCCTGGGCCCTCCAAACAAAAAATACACACTTTGAATTACATGGGTTCCTGTGCAGTCAGTTCAACAGAAAGCTCAGTCAGCAAATATTGCTTGGGTACCTGCTGTCAGCCTGTCACTGTGCTAACTAAGCACCAGGGATACAGAAATAAGAGGCTTCAAGACTTTACATGGTCAGAGACAAATACTCATCAGGTAATTGCATTGCTGTGCACTGGCCACGCCATCACAGTGGGAGGTGCAGGACACCATGGAAGCACAGGAAGAACACAGCACTCGGTGATTCAGGGCATCCCTGGGGAGAAGATCCCTGGCCTGAGTCTCAGAGGTCTGCAAGATAACTCTGGGTCTCAAAAAGGTGAACATTCCAGCAGAGGGCATAGTACCTGTGGAAGAGCTGAAGCCTCCAAGAAGAGTAATTGGAGAGAAGAAGGTCCACTGTGATTTGAGCAGAGAATGAGATGAAGGAAAGAGTACCCAAAGCCAAAGCTGGGGGCTGAGCAGCTGGAGCCCAGGGTAGATTAGGACTTTGGACTTCATCCAGAGGCAAATGTCAAGCCTCTGAGAGGTTTCAAGCAGGCAAGTGCCATGATCACATCTGTACTTCCAATAATAACTCAATCCGACTCTTTCAGGATAGGACAACTAAACCTGGTAACCATGTCACGTACCTTCTGCGAAAAGTACAGTGCATGCCTGTCAAAACCACAGCATGTTTTAAGGGGAAGTTGACAAACTAATTATAAAGTTTATAATGAAATGAAGGTTTATAAATAGCTAAGGCAATCTTTAAAATAAGAACACAGAAAATGAGTTTACCAGATATTAAGTTAAACTAGAAAACTGTAACATCTAAAACTGTGTGGTGTTGGCACAGAAACAGGTAAATGGAGCCCACAAAGCTGAGGCAGGAATTCATTAGCTGATCTGTGAGTGGTGATTAAAATTAGCCTTGGCCACATGGGTCAGAAAAGCCAAAATAGGGCTCAGTGGTAGAGGTCTCACCTAGCATATGTGAGGCACTGGGTTCAATCCTCAGCACCACATAAAAATAAAGAACAAAGAAAAGCCAAAATAGGACTGGGGTTGTGGCTCAGAGGTAGAGCACTCGCCTAGCATATGTGAGGCACTGGGTTCGATCCTCACCTTTCCAGTTCACCTTTCGGGAAAGGATTTCCTGAAACCTAAAAAAAAGCACCAACTTTAAAGTGGAAAAGTAATTCATTAGACGACATCAAAAATTGAAGCAATCCATTTGATAGCTTTGGCAAAGCTAACAAGTGGCAGCTTGAGAGAAGATTCCTGTGACCCATAAAAGCCAAAACCCTCTCAGACTGCAGGCTGGAAGGCAAGAGGCAGCCAGTTTGGAAGCTGTGACAATAAGCAGGTGGGGGAAGAATGATCTGGAATGAAAACAACATAAGTTGGGTGGAAGCTTCCCAGTCACTGAGGTCAATCTCCCCATTGAGCTGCAGGGCAGTTAAAGTGTGGAGACTGTGCAAGATCTGGGACCAGCCCGTTAGGAGCAGAACCAGGCACAAACTCCAGTCTCCTGACTTCATGTTGGTGAGAGGAGACTGTGAGCACCTCATTCATCTCTATAAATAAGTATCAGTGTCTACTCCATGTCAGATTTTGTGCTTGGCCCTGGGGCTACAGAAGGGGAAAAAAGACATACTGTCCACACTTGAAATGGTACTGATAGAAAGGGAGAAAGACACCTAGCAATTAGAATCTACACTGTCACAGAGGTGTGATCAGGGCGCAGGAGCCATGTGCAGCCCATTTACGAGTCAGGGTAGCTGAACAATCAGGAGCTGAACTCTAGGGCTCCTCCACTTCTCATCTGTGTGGCCTTGAGTGAGCTGCCTGCTATATTCCCTCTACTACAATAGCGATCTTATCAGTGCCTTCATATGGGTTATGATGACAATTAAATCAGTGAAACAGTGTGGCCTGCTCAGTCCTTCTGGGTTTCACTGTGGGTGAGGCACAGCCTTGAGAGATGAGTTGGGAAGTGCTTGACAGAGACTGGGGACCTTGCAAAATCAGGTGATTGTGGCTGACCATAGGAAGAAGGACCTACCTCCTGCTCCCAGATGATTCTGTTCTTCTCTTCTTGTCCCAGGAATCCTGCACAAAGGGAATGGGGAAAACCAGTTTGTGTCTCAGCAGCCACCAGTCATTGGCAGCATCATGGGCAATGGGCGCCGGAGAAGCATCTCCTGCCCCAGCTGCAATGGCCTTGCAGATGGCAACAAGCTCCTGGCCCCCGTGGCCCTCACCTGTGGCTCTGATGGAAGCCTCTATGTGGGTGACTTCAACTACATCCGTAGGATCTTCCCCTCTGGAAATGTCACCAACATCCTGGAGCTGAGGTATGTAAGGCGGTGCCTTCTCTAAGTTCCTGATAACATCCCCTTGCCATCCTAGAGTCCAGCCACATTATCCACTGATCCAGAGAACTGGGACAGACAGTGCCATCCATGTCTGTCAGAATCTGACTTTTCACTCTCCAGATCAACCAGGTGCTGCCTCCCTTGGTGCACTATGAAGACAAACCACCCTGGGAACAGGGAGATGTCCTTGGCATCCAGGTGACATGGAAGGCTGCTGGCAGTCAAGAATTAGACTCCTGGGAGCCATTGAACCTTTTTGCTCCCTAGTAATAAACTGATTAAAATTACTCACACAAGTCTCTTTTATAAAATCTAGGGATGGATGGCATATGCCGGGGAGGCCCCTATGGCCACGTGCCCAAGTTTGGCTCTATGTACTTAGCACTCATCAGAGTTCGCAGCAATTCCCTTTGATTGACCAGTACTGAAATAAGGCCCCCAGGCCTAACCCAAGCAGGGCCTTTCTGCTCCTCAGGTGCCGCAGAACCAGCTGGGCCACCCTTTTCCCCTCCTTCCATGAGGGTTGGTGCACAGCACAGCTACAGCTCAGGGAGGCCTCCGTGTTTTGCATTGTTTCTCTGTTTCCTGAGCCAGTTCTCTTTAGAACCAAAGCACTGTGGGATCTGGGGCTATGGAGAAGCTGTGCTTTAGAAACGGAGGAGTCCCACCCACCCTACAGGAGAAATGACACTAAGTTCCTCCACAACTGTTTTAAGGAAGGGGACCCATCTGTCTCCTGGGCAGGGGTCTACATGAGCAGGACAGGCCCTTGAACTTGAAAGCCTTTCTCCAATGCAGGTAGGGGAAAGTTGGGCTCCTACTGTTTGCCACGTGTAATAGTTCTGTGAAGTTTTTATTATTATTACCCTTTGATAAGTGGGAAAGAGGAGGCCCAGGGAATTTAAAGTGCCTGTCCAAGGTCCAGCTTCTAGAATGGCAGACCCAAATCCAGAAGGCCATTACCCAGTTCTGCCTCACCAAAGAATTGTCATCCAACCCAATGAGGACTACTTTGTCTTAATGCCTTATAAATATTCTCTGCTTGAAAGAATCTCATTCTACAGCACATGTGTGAGACGGAGGGCAAAGCCTGCTGGCTCCCTGACAGCCTCCTGGCACTAAGAGAAGTGTTAGCATCTGCCCCCACACACAGAGACAAAAGATGGAAGCTCATATGTGCAGGCCCATAGAAAATCATACATCAGGCTGATGAGAAGTAGGCCTCCAATAGAGTATTCTCTGCCTTTCTTCCATTATGAGGTTGACTGGCATAGATATCTGTCAAGACAGAAGAAACCCCTGAATGTATTGATTTACTCAGCTGCATATATGTACTATAATGGAGAGAGCCAAGGACCAGGGGGTCGCCTCACCTTGGCAGAGAAGCTGTACGACTTTGGACCAAACACTTAACCTCCTTGGGCCTCCACTTTTACATATTTTAAATAAACAATATCATCTCCCTGCCTCCTTCCCACCACTGTTGTGAGGATCATGTGAGACAGTGAGTAAGTAGGGTAGGGAGGAGTAAATGTAGTTTGGAAAGAAAACTAAGTTAATCATTATATCATCGTCTTTTTTTTTTTTAAAGAGAGAGAGAGGGAGAGAGAGAGAATTTTAATATTTATTTTTTAGTTTTCAGTGGACACAACATCTTTGTTTGTATGTGGTGCTAAGGATCGAACCCGGGCCGCACGCATGCCAGGCGAGCGCGCTACCGCTTGAGCCACATCCCCAGCCCTATATTATCGCCTTGATATATTTTCCTCCAATCATTTCCCCCAGGCCTATTTCTCTATGCCATGCCCTCCCTTCTAAATATAGCATATCTCCAATTCTGTTTCCTGTTGTGAGTAGGTTTCCCACATTTTGATAACTCTTTGTAGGGAAGTGAGGATGTAGAGACAGAGCAGCGAGCCTGTGTATCACTGGGAACGCGTCTATACAGGGAAAGGAAGTGACTGTTCCAGTCTGTGTCTTAGCTAGTTAAGGCAGCAGAATGTGTCATGCTAGTCCTCTTTCCGGAGTCAGCAGTGGGGGTGAGGTAGAACCGTGCCTCCTCTGTGAAATGTAGCTGCTTGTAAGTGAACTCACTGACAAGTAATATCCAATATAAAATATATCAGTGTCATAGCTGCTAAGTCTTTAGTTATTACAGTATTGTACAGTAGCATTGCTGTCAAGTTTTCAGGCCGCTAATAATGCTTCTAACCCTGCTGCTAACACCTCATTCTTTCTTCTATTCCCTGCTCTCCTGTCTTCTGTCAGAAATAAAGATTTCAGACATAGGTAAGCCAACCAGTGGAGAATTCCCTGTCTCTCCCCTGCCTTGTTGCATGTTGTATGGTAAGCTACACATGTCAATTTCAGATGGCTCAATGGCAAAGGAATCCTGTGTGATTGGAACGGATCGGGATAATCATTGGCAATAAGAGGAAGTCATTAATAATGGTGGCGGTGGGTGGCAAGACCCTGAACTCTTTGAATCCATGGCAAAGTGAGGTGGTTATCCTATAGTCTGAGGACATGACAGATAGAAGCAACAGGGGAAAGAATTTAAACCATGACATAGTAATTTGAATGCCACAGTCTGCTTAATTCTCAGCATAAATGAGGATATCACTCAGACTGTGCCAAGTGACTGATGGTCATGATGGAAAATTCTGAAAACACATTGATCAGGTGAAGAATCTGAAATTTACACTTCTATGGACATTCCAGGTACCATGGCTTTTGGATCATCCCTGTGATCACTCCACTGGTGTGATCTAGCAAGGATTGAGCAGGCCACAGGGAATGCCTTCAGAGGACAATTCCCAGATAGGAACTTTGTCACAGAATAGGCTTGTCATAGACTCGGAGTGGCAGAGCAGCCAGCAGGAGTGAGTCTAGCCAGACACAAAGCAAAGTGATACCTGTCATTGTGGCCTTCGTCTACCCCCTAACAGAGTCCCCTGCCCTGCACACGTTAGGGTGACTTGAAAACTAACCACAAGCAGATAGAGCTCTGGTTCAGACAGCCACAGAGGTGGTGCTGAGCTATCCACATGTAGCTCAGTTCAACATGGTGCATGGGTGGTGCTAAGTTGGGATAAAAGAAAGTCTTTGAGATGATGAACAGAGCCAGACAGACCCTAGTCCAATAATTATTAGATCCATTTCTATACAAGTAGATATTTTATATAATAATTGTGTGTATTCTTTTAAAATAATAATAATTAACATGTATAGAGCATTCACTGTGTAGCTGAAAGAGTAGCATTTTGTCCCCAAACCATCTATGAGGTAGATCCCTGTGAGTACATCCAATGTACAGAGGAGAAAACTGAAGATCCCCAACTGGGTGGTCTTGAAAGAATTACCTCATTTCTTAAAATTCTCATTTCTAAATTGAGGTTATTTAAAATCCCCCTCAAAGTGTTGGTGTAAGAGTCACAAAGGATGGGGGATGGGAGTACATCTCAGTTGGTTGGGTGCTTGCCTTGCATGCATAAGGTCCTGGGTTCAATCCCCAGAACCACACACACAAGAAAAAAAGAGTCACAAAGGATGTTTACAAAGTATAGAACATTTTCAAGCATAAGGAGGTACTCAAGAAATGGTCATAATAGCAGTAATGATGATAACAATAACAAGATACATACATTGTTAGTATTACTAATATAACTTATAATTAAATGATGATATTATGATGACACAATGATATCATATTATATGGTGATGATTGTGATGCCTCCATCTTTCCCAAAAAGGAATTGAGTCCTCTTACACCCAAAGACACATGTCTTAAAATTAAACAGGGAAATGGGGACCAAAGTCAAAAAGAAGAAAGACGTCTATGATTGTACCTCAGAGTAGACTTGATTTCATGGCAGCAGAGCAAATAAATAGGAAAACATAGAACTACATTCAGGATTTGCATTATCAGAAACAGAAAATATGTTCACATCTCGGAGGAGAAATGTCTTTCCTCACACTGAAATCTGAGCTATTCCATGAGATTTGTATAGAGGATACTGAATTACACATTGCTCTCAACTTCAGTTTTGCAGAACAAAAGTACATTTCCCATAAAGATCCTGGATTAAAACATAGCATTTCACACTGAAGCATCAGTCCATGGTGGAAGCTGGCTGGAGAACAACTGAGACACAGGTGACAAGCTAGGAAATTGGGGGCCATATGGCCTTGGGCTGATCACCCAGCCTTTCTGATTTCCAGTCTCATCCTCTATAAATTCAAAGAGCAGTGGTTGGAGTCTCTTTTGTTTCTAATCTTCAGTGACCTTTTGATATTCAAAACTGGGTTCTTTCCCTCTCCCAATTTATTGTTTTTCTCAGGTGCTAAAAACTATTTCTAAAGTGAGCCAAAGTGGAAGGGAAAGGGAACCACTTTGTGTGTTCCAGTTTTCCAAAGCCTATCAGGAGATAGAAATGGTGATACCTGAAGATTGGCAAATCCCTTCTGCTCTCTGGACCTCAGTGTACCCCTCAGTAAATATTGAGATAGATTAAATTCTAGAATTTTGTCCTCTAGAAATTTGTCCTCCAGTAGCTGCCTCAGCTGCTCTCAGTAATAGCATTTGGCTGCACAGGGGTCGTGACGTCAGCTATGCATACGTGTGTGCACTCCCCAGGACAGGCTTATCTATGCCTTTGGCTCTTTGGCCTCAGTGCCAGCCCCCAGGCTCGGCATGTCCAGGACAAAGACCCATAATCCTTTAGACATCTTCCTCTTTGGACCCCTTTAGGGAACAAGCATCCTTGCCTCTTTTCAGATCTCTTCCCTAGGTCCCTGAGGAATGCTCAAAGCCTCTTGTTAGAAATACACTTGAACTCAAGTCTCCCTCAAACCTAGCTGCATGTATTAACTCAACAGAACCTTTAAGTGCCCAGAAATAGGTTGTGCAGGACAATATTGCATCTCCATACTTAGCTTTTCCATTATGCACCAACATAAGTATTCTGGAGGCTTTGCCAAGGTGACCAGCCATTCATTGAGCATTCTCTCTCTCTCTCTCTCTCTCTCTCTCTCTCTCTCTCTCTCTCTCTCTCTCTCTCTCTCTCTCTAATGTATCTGGAACTATGCACAGAAATTTACATCCTTCATGCAATTTATATCCTCAAAATAATCCTTTGAAGTTTTTATTTTCTCAGATGAAAAAACTGAGGCTCAAAGTAGCAACATGCTTTTTCCCAAGGTCACTTCATCAAGTGGGTAGTGGAACTGTATTTATCTGTGTGGCTTCAATACTCAAGCCCTTCCCACTAGTTATGAGAACCCATGCAACAGGTCCTGCCAACTTGCCACCTGATATGGTTGAAGGGCGCTCCTGTATATGATGCAGACCTCACTCTGAGACAAAAAGAGAATTCTCACTTATAAGCTGGGAATAGATTACTTTTTGTCACAAGACACTCCTGAGTTCTTACCTCCTGCTAGGAACTTTCCTGCAGCTTCCAGAAAGATGGTAGAGTGAGATCTAACTTCAGCTCATTAACTTCAAGAGTGGTACCCTAAAGACCTCTACAATTTTAGGTCACTTCCAGAGGGGCCAAGGTTATGTTTGAGGAACTAGGAAAGAATGTGTGTCCTTAGAGACTCCTGCAGCAAACTTTGAAAGTAGGTCTATGATATGATTCTGTGCCAACCTTGCTCAGGATACTGGGAATAAGAATGGATCATACATGGTCCCTGTTCAGGAAATGCTCTCTGTCCACAGAACCAGGCCATCTTCCATCACGTGCCCTGAAACCATTTGTGATTTATGGAATGTTCCAAGGCCTTGCTACTCAAAAGTACAGGCAACCAACACCAGTGTGCTTTGAGAACTGATCAGAAATGCAGACTCTCAAGTTCTACACTCCAGAATCACTAAACTACAATCCACATTTTAGCAAAATCTCCATGAAATTCATATGCACATTGAAGTTTGAAAAGCACTTCTCAAAAGCCACGGTTCCCAAGTCTGCCTGTGCCTTGTGGTCACCTGGAAAGATCTCAAAGGTAGATGGCCAGCCCTTTAGTCACTATAGGCAAGGCTTTTTCTTTAAGCTTTATTTAGAACCATCAATCTAAGATCATCAGCAGTGAGTGTTTCCTACATACCCTTAAGCCAGGGAGGCAGATATTCATTCATTCATTCTCTCATGAACTCAGCACAACTTTCCAGAGCATTCACTCCACATCAGCCAAATGAGAAGCACAGGGAACTTAAAGTCAATCTCTGCCCAGAAAGAGTTTAAGATTTTACTGAGAAGGCAAACAACTGAGCAGAAGTGCCTTAAGGCACTACAGATAACTAAAAGTGTAATCTGCTGAGGCTCTGGAGATACAGAGGAATGGCCCCTTCACGATTGGGAAGAAGTGGGGGTCCAGGAATGGTATTTCAGATGAGGTGGTGCAAGGGCTGAGTCTCTGGATATGGGCGAGAATGAGGTGAATGAGGGCTGTGGAGCTTTGTAGTCCCTGGGCAACAGCGTGAGGAAGCAGAAAGAACACAGACTTTGGAGTCAAGCAGAGCTGGATTGAAATTCCCTTAGCAGTTTGTGGTCCTGGTCAAGTCACTTCACCTCTTCTAACCTCAGTTTTCTGAAATAAGGGGGAAAAAAGTACCTACCTTTCACAATAATTATGAGAAAATGAGGTCATGCAGGTCAAGTAGTAGCACAATGTCTGAGACAGAGTCAGAATCCATTGGTGGTGTCAGGTACATTGGTATCCATGGGTATCATGTCTGTGGCTCTGTCCTGCCGCCTGGTGGAAGTCCAGGTAGACATCACAGACACAGGGACAAAGTCCAAGTGGGCATCATGGACCCAGGGGTTGCTCCCTGTGCTAGGTAGCATGAGGAAGAAATGACTCCGAGAAGTTCAAAGAGCACAACAAGCTTGAAAGGACTATTAATAATTTCACTTAATCCTGGTGACAAACCTGTGAGCAAAATGGAGCAGGGACTTCATCATTTGACATCTGAGGGACCTACAACTTGACCTAGTTGGGGGACTTGCCCCAATTAAAACCTATACTTTCTAAGTTCCCAACTAATGCTTAACTAACCACCAAACCACAAAAGAGGTGGCCACAGCTCTTACAGACTCTGAGATAATCCTGCCAGTGCCATCATCTCCTGGAAGTCACCCACATGAGAAATCTACACAAGTGACATTTCTCTGGGGCAGTGAGACATGAGCTGGAGACATGAGCTGGAAACTCAAGGGGCTAATCTAAGTGGACAGGGCCCCCACCAGATTCCCCTGGGGTCCATCTTCTGCCAAGGTAGATAGCACCAGTTTATCCCGAGTGATGCACAAAGAAATGAAATAATCAGCCTGACTCCGAGCTGTCAACAGGCATGCTGGAAGATCAGGCTGCTCCGGCATTGCAGGGCAGGATCTAAGGTCACTGCACTTTATTTAGCCAGAATCAGTGTCATCGGGGAAGATTAAATCTGTGCTCCAGTATAGAGTAAGTCACAGGGGACATTTCAAGATAAATAGGACACCTGTGCTGTTACCACTGCCCCCAAATGAGAAGTAAAAGAAAAGCTAAGTAATTTGAATGCAAATACTACCTAAATAAGCTGAAAGTGGAGATACCATCCATTAAATCAAGCAGCATCTGTGATGAGCTAGAAGGCACCAAGCTGAACATTGGAAATACAGAAATGAACAAAATCTAGTCTCTAATGTAAGTACTAAAGGCTGGGTCTGGGAGAGGACCCATAAATAAATAGCCATGACCATTACATTAAGTGTTGTGTAATCTAGATGCAGACCAGCATGGATCTCAGTGCACAGAGAAAAGAGGTTGGGGAAAGTTTGCAAGAAAAGGTACCATCTGGAGCTGACACCTGAAGAATGAGTAGAAAAGAGAAGGGGACAGAGCAGGAACAACAGGAACAAAGAGGCCTGAGGCATGTGGGGTATAGGGCATGTGTGAGGGAGAGCAGGGAGATGGAGCAGCCCAGCAGGAAGGGCCTGGGGTGCTTCTGGACTTCCTCTGTGAGACAGAAGGATCCTGGAAGGGAAAATGTGGAAATAACATGTTGGTATTTGGGCTAGATCAGGAGGCATGGCCTGAAGAAGACCCAGGCTACAGCCAGAGAAGCCTGGCCCTGGTTTTAGAAGGAGGTGATAGGACAGCTGGGTTAGGGATTCAGAGGAAGGATCACTGGAGAAAGTCATGTCGTGTTAGACAAATTCAGGGAGAAAACAAAGGGAGAATAGCCCTGGATCTGGATGCCTGGCTCTGTTAGAAGTAGCCAGTCCCCAAGGACACCACCCAAAGTAAGGGATGTTTATCATGAGCAGTCAGGTCCAGCTAAGACCCTCATTGACCTACACTCCAAAATACTACTGTGCCCCAATCGTTGTATGTAATTCAAAAAACACCATTCTGTAAAGTAAAATTTTGTTTTTTGAAAGGACCTAAAACCTACATGCCTGATAAAGTACCGTAGCCCTTATTCAACCTTTCTGATTCTCTCGCTGCATCTTGAAGGGTGTGCAGTGGCCCCTCTCAGTATGTGCACTGAACATGGCCAAAGCCAGGCCATCCCATCTGAACTGAGAAAGATTCTTTTTAATCAGAAAATGCTCCAGAGACTGAGAAGAGGACACCAATATTGAGATGCATTTTGAGGGCCAGGTGAATGACCAGGAATTGTAAATTAGCTTCCCAGGAGTAGAGAGTTCAAACTTTATTGTGCCCTAGACTTGAAAGAAATTGGTTATCAGTACCATGGAATAACAAAATTCAGGCTGGCTTAACAGGTGCCACCTATCTGGTAGTCATCTCTAATGCAAAAACAGACATAGTCACTAGTAATTAAAATAACAATTATGATTCTGAGCACCTCCTGGGTGCTCAATACTTAACAATGCAAGTGCAAACGACATGGCATTTGTGATTTCAGGTATTTCCCAACACACCAGCAAGGTGGCTATAGCATTTCCCATTGAACAGTTGAAGCAAACAAGGCTCAAAGGGCCAGGCAACCTGCCTAAGCTTCAGAAGCTGGACATCATAAAGCTAGACTTAAAACCCAGACTGATTTGATTTCAAAGCCCGTGCATTTCCCCACCCTGTGGCTAGCACAGTGCTGGGTCTCAGGGCTTCTACACAGTCCTAATTTTTCTTTCCTTTGTACCTGAGCCTAGTCTTTGAGACTGATTTCTAGAAACATGACCTCATTAGCGCTGCTCCTGTTCTGTTTCTTTTTCCTTGAGTTTTGCTGCAGATTTACAAACTAATCCTGCAACTCATTTGTATGTGGCTGCAGGAGGGAGACTGCAGGGCTCCTGAGAGAGGAGACAGTGTGGACACCGACCAGGAGTCAGGTCCACCAGGGTCTCCCCTGACCCTCCCAAGATGAGAGTGAGAGCTGCCGTAAAAATCCTATGGAGAGGGCTACTCTTTGAACTCTGGGATTGCTTTTTAAAGTCACGGACCTTCATATTTCTAGTTTGACTTAACAGGCCACCTCTGGCAAGCCTCACTGATAGCCTTTTTAAGAAAATACGTATTAGCACCTGATATAGGCACTTATCAGCAAGAGGTTTCTGCATTAGTAGCTGGGTGGGATGGATAGTTAGGCCAACCCCTGAGATTGAAAACTTGAGTAACCATCACCCGAAGCAGAGACATCATCCACCCAAGACTATTTTTTGGCTTGGATTCAAAAAGGCCAGGGACACATCTCAAGCTACCTGACAGAGAGGAAAGTGCTCACCACTGGCCGTGTCTTTGTTTTGCAGTCACAGCCCAGCGCATAAATACTACCTGACCACAGACCCCATGAGTGGGGCCGTCTTCCTTTCTGACACCAACAGCCGGCGGGTCTTCAAGATCAAGTCCACCATGGTGGTGAAGGACCTTGTCAAGAACTCCGAGGTGGTGGCAGGGACTGGGGACCAGTGCCTCCCCTTTGATGACTCTCGCTGTGGGGACGGAGGGAAGGCCACAGAAGCCACACTCACCAATCCCAGGGGTAAGGCCTTGCATTGAAATCACTCTCAGTAATGTTTATTGGGGCACTTCCATTTCCAGGAGACCTACATGTTTATCATTGCAAAAAATTCTTGGAAAATATCAATAAATATACAGAGGAAAGTTAGGATTGTGATAATTCTACCTACCATAAATATTCCCAGTTAATATTTCTTATCTGTTCTCTTTACCTTTTTTCTAAATGTTTGTATGTATATAATATTCACCAAAATCAAGTAAACAAGATGAGGTCACATTAAACAAACTATTTTTGTACCCTGCTTTTTCTCCCTAAATGATGTAGTAGGAGCTCTTTCCACGTCATTAAAGAGTCTTATGTGTCCTTATTTTTAATGGCTATATAGTATTCCTCCAAGTGGATGTCCCATCATGTATTTATCATGCTATTGGATACGCATGCTCTCTCATGTTATTATTACCAAAAGCACTAGTATGTCATCTTGGCATATGTTCATGAGCTATGGGGCGATTAACTGTAGGTTTCAATTTGGAATCCTTCCAAAAGCTAAACTTCTAAATGCTCAGTTTCAGTATTTGTCATTCACTTTTTGAACAAGTATGTACTGAGTGTGTAGAGCTCTGAGGTTGCATAGATAAGTTCTTTGTAACAGAATAAATAAGACTTGGCTGTGAAGCACTCTGATGTGGGAGAGAGCGAGAAGTGTTCCCTGAGATGGAGGAAGAACTGTGCATGGGGGATCAGAGCTGGGAGAGAGCGTGGACCCTGGGAGTCTTTTTAGAAGGGAAGCCATCATCATACAGACGTCCTGCAGTGGAGGGTTGTCTGTGGTGCCAGCCCCACGGCCAGTGACTCCGTGTCTCAGCTGCAGGGTCCTCATCAATAGAGTGGGGGTAACGATACCATCTGTGTAGACTTCCTAGGAATGGTCTAAGGGCCAAAATCAATGTATTTCACATGGTATTCTGTAAAAACATCATGAATGATTATATTAGAAGGCCAGGGTTCAAATCAAAGCAGTAGACTCATGAAATCATGCATCCAAATCTAGGTTTTGTCATCTAGTAGCTGTGTGACTTTGGGCAAGTTGCCTAATCTCTCTGAACCTCATTTTCCTCATTTATGTAATGAAGATATACTACAGTACATATTAAATATATACATATAGTATATAGTACACATATATATAGTACAGATATATAAATATATATATATATAGTACAGATTAAATATCATCAGAAATATAAATGCTTAGCACAGCAGCATCGGGCACATAGTAAACATTGCATAAATGGTGACTCCTATAACTATTGTTATATTGTATTACAATGCATTATGTCACCTCCCATGGTATACCCTCATAGCATATTATCTCTACCACATGGCTGGAGTGCTCGTGGTAACTGTGGGGTAAATATTGTGTCATCAATAGTTAATTTCCCTCTTAATTATGATTTGCTGTATGAATAAGCAGTGAGGAGGGGAGTGAGCACCGACCTTGCTCTTGAGGACCCTGCCTTACGGTTCCTCTCTGCTACTCACTGACTCTGGGACCTCCTCTTCTGGACCTCAGTTTCCCCGATAGTCCAGGAGAGGTTAGCCTAATGATCCATCGGCCTCCCTCTGCTACGACACTCTGCTCTCTGAGAATTCAAAGTTTGTTCTTGAGATTTCTGTTCTGCGCAGGTGTCCCTCAGCGGCCCTGCACACTCGCACTCCCTCCCCTTCACACAGATGGAGTGGCAGCGCAATTGCCCAAAAGCCTGCAATTAACCCAGATAAAAATGACAGAGAGTGCCACAATATGCAGACACTTTGCAGTAGGGAGGAGAAAAGATGTCCATCTATTTAGCACAACAAAAAGAGGGGGAAATGAAGTCATTAATCAGGGGACAGATCACTTCGATTAGCCTGTGCAGCCAACTTTGTAAACAAGAAACCCAATTGTTCATGAAACGCTCATCAGTCCTGGCAGATGGAAGAGAAAGACAGGACAGAGCCAGGAAGACAAGAAAACTCCTGTCTTGGTACTTAAAAAGAATGAAATTGATTTGCATTCTAGGCAGGGCCCAGGAAAGGCTCCCAGCCTCGAGGCGGCCTGGTCCTCTGTGTGAAACCCTCTCTGATTGCCCAGCCTCAGGGGGCATGGAAGCCACACCAGTGCTCCAGGGGCCATTCCTCAGAGCTGGGCCATCCCAGCCCACCTGCTGGCCAAGGAAGAGACACAGGGGCCCAGAGCAAGTGCCACAAAACCTACAGAGTGCTGGGTGTTTCTCATAATCCTGATAGCCACTAATAATTATTGATGGCTAACTATTGCAAGTCAGATGTTGGTATCCTCATTTTATTAATGAGAAACCAAGACTTAGAAGGGATGGAGTTTGCTGAGGTTAACACAGTTGGGAAGTCTCACAGCCCAAGCGTCTCCACCTCAGCCAACCTCGTCTGACCCTTTCTTCCCCTGCCTGCCTCTAAGAAAATCAAGCAGAAGTGACAAGTTCTCCTCAGGCCTGTCATTTTCTGGGCTTCCCCGTCTAGACCAGGCTCCTCTCAGGCGCAAATTTTGCCCGTCATCCCTGAGCGTCAATGGTGTGGTAGAGGAATGTCTGACAGGCCATTCTGGGCCTGGGGTGAGAATCAGAATCACCCACGATCAAATTTAAAGAGTGCATTGGTCACAGGCACAATCACCCCCTGAACTAGTATTTCCAAGAGGGAGGTCAAAAGGTGTGTGTTGAGAATGCTCCAGGTGATTCTGATGCACATCACTGGCTAAAAAATACTGAGTGCGTATCATGACCACCAAGGTGTTTGCCAAGATCAGAGAGGTGCTCAGGTACACTTGAGATCTGGAGCAGGTCCCCCAAGCGATTCTCACACACATTCAAAAAAGAAATACAGACTTACAACAATACCTTGGTTTGACAGATGAGGAAACAAGTGCAGGGATGTCCAGTGGCTTGCCCAAGATCACACGGGCTGGGCCAGGGAGAAAGTCAACCAAGTGTCAGTCTAGGGATGAAACAGATGATATTGAGTAATCCTGGCTCCTCTCTTCGATGTGCTATCCTTAGATGTTAAATTCAACAATATTCTCTATGCAAACCCATAGGATTCTTTTCAGACTATGCTTTTGCAGTGACAAATGTTTTAGTCAGCTTTTTTGCTGCTGTGACTAAAGGATCTGATCAGTACAATTGTAGAGAAGAGGTTTATTCAAGGGCTCAAAGTTTCAGAGGTCTCCATCCATAGATAGCAGCCTCCATTCCTGGAGGCTCAAGGTGAGGCAGAACATCATGGCAAAGTGTGTAGCAGAAGGAAGCAGCTCACCTGGTAATCAGGAAGCAGAGAGAGACCCCACTTGCCAGATACAAATATATACCCCAAACCATGCCCCCAGTGAGGCACTTCCTCCAGATACACCCAACCTGCCTCTAGTTACCACTCAGTTAATCCCATCAGGGATCGATTCACTGATTAGGTTAAGGCTATAACCCAATCATTTCTCCTCCAAACCTTGCATTGTCTCACGTGAACTTTTAGGGGACACCTCATATCCAAACCATAACAACCAATGAAATTAAAATAATAAGGATAGAAAAACTTAAAGAACTATCTTAAAAGAAAAGAAAATTTATTACCAAAAAAGTAAAATAAAATACAAAAAAGTGGACTTGAGAAGTCAGTTAATTTAAATAATACACAGTGTAGTGAAAAATACCCCCTTACCACTACCTCTAGTGCTTCAAAACCCCTAGAAGTTATGAGTCCAGTTTTTGTGGGTGACTGAGGTGATAAATAAAAATCTCTGGAGGCAGCAAAGCAGGACCAGAGCCCAAGAGGACCTGAGAACCTGGGTTCCATCCCAGTTTCAAACAAAGCACACAGTTTCTGCACCTCCATCTGTTTGTCTTTAGAAGAGAACCCATGGGCTGTGGGCGTGGCTCTAGTATGCACAAGGCCCTGGGTTCCATCTCCAGCACCACACAAAAGGGAGGGGGCTGAGTGTCGTAGGAGGATCTGAGGAGACCAGGCTGCCGAGGTGCTTTCTGTCTCCTTTTAGCTCTGATGCTGATTTCCTGTTTTGGCTTCTCCATCCAGGCATTACAGTGGACAAGTTTGGGCTGATTTACTTTGTGGATGGCACCATGATCAGACGCATTGATCAGAATGGGATCATATCCACCCTGCTGGGCTCCAATGACCTCACATCAGCTCGGCCCCTCAGCTGTGATTCTGTCATGGATATTTCTCAGGTGAGAAGATTTTTGTCTACTAGAACCCTGGGCCCCTGAGCTCATCCTCTCATCCACCACCCAGCCACCCTGTTGGCCCTTCATCTTTGCACCAGACAAGCCTTTAAAGGATACCCACTTGTACAGGCCTTTGATAAGCACCAAGGATGCAGAGATGACACTGACCCTGCCCCACTCGCCTCCCAGAGGCTGTGGGAGGTCATCAAGAAGGTAACAAGTGTGTGGGCGTGGCAGAAGTTCTGGGAAATCTGCCCAAGGCCAGCAGAGGAGGACGGACAGAGCTTTAAACATGTTAATTTAAATCCACAGCCTCCTGAACTTCCTCTTTGGTAACACATACAGGTACTTGCATATTATCTATTCTTTTTCTAGGTCATAAACTTCATGAAGCAGGAATTCTGTCTTTTCTTAATCAGGTGGCTAGTACACATTGAAGAACAGCCCATATGTGTTGGTTGATTGAGTGAGTGAGTGAGTGAATCCTGGCTTTGCCACTCACTAGCTCAGTAACTTTGGGCAGGTTTTTGAAGTCTTCTGAGCCCTATTTTTCATCTGAGAAATGGAAAACACTGCCATGGGCCCGGCAGAATTGCCTCGAGAACACACACAACAATGCCGGTGAACTTCCTAGTGCTGCTCAACACTTCAGAGGTGGAATAAACTGAATTTCTAAGGTCCGCTTACACAGGAGGTGACATTTACTCCAGGTTTTAAAGACTGAATAGGGGTTTTTCTAGGTAGCAAAAAAAGAAAAGGAGACATTTCACAGAAAGGGGACAGGATGCACAAAGGCACAAAGATGTTAATGAGACTGATATGTTCAAAAACATTGGGAAATTGAACGCCAGAGCTCAAGTGCTTGGAAGGAAGAGGTTGAAACAGGAAGCATGGTCTGGGGCCAATAGGAAAGGACCTTGCCACATCAGGCCAGAGAGTTCAGACCTTGGCAGGTGGGCACCAGGATCCCAGGATAGACTCAGTAGAGACACATGTGACTAGCAATCCAGCATGACATTAGGGTAGCCTACAGTGACTTGGCAAGTGACCCTTTATTGCTAGGTCCTCGGGCTGGGCTTGGCCTGTGCCATCTTGTCAACGTTACCAGAACCTAGGAAATCAGGAGGCTGACTGTGGCACTTGCTCCCAGCCCCACTCGTCACACCCGCCTGTTCCTGACACGTGTGGCTTCCCCAGGGCCCCATAACTGCTGCTGGCGGTCCCAGCACTGTGCCACGTGCCAGTCGGATGCTAGTGCGGTTTCCCTCTGCGCCAACTACTGTGATTGCTGCGCTCCAGAATGGAATCTGTTCTCTGCCACTAGTCTTTGCAATTTGGCAGGCTTCCCCTCGCTGGCTCGAGAGTTTCCCTCTCCAGTCTGTGAGCAAGCTGGAATCACCCACCAGGAAGCAGCCACGGCCTAAGGATGTGCATACAAGTATTTTCAGTTCTCACAACGGGCCCTCAACCAGCCAGCGCAGGGTGCTGAACATTTTCAATCCACACATTGGAAAATTGTTTAACTTTAGATAGAGACACTGCCAAGCAGTCAGAGCAAAGGCTTGGAAGACAACTGGCATGTATTGGATGGGGGAAAAAATGAAAACCCACACTTAGATTCTGAAATCCTAGACTAAAAATTTCTTTACTGCTGGCCCTTACTACCTCTGTCTGAATCTAAGCATGGATTTTTTTTTTTTTTTTTTTTTTACAAAACTCCAGTGCAGGCATATATTTTGACATACACATATGGGCAGCGGGTACTGGCTTTCATTCTCAGAGCTTCCTCTGTTACCAATACCCAGCTACTTGGCTGTCCCATCAGGAATAGGGAGGGAAGCCAAAGACAGAACACAGCTAGGAGGCAAGGGTACAAAGGGGAGAACCCAGAAACCTGGACCAACGTAGGAGGAGACAAAGACCAGGTCCAAGATGAGAAAAAGGGATGGGAGGGAGGCATCGAGTAGAGAGGGGGCAGATTACATGCCTGTAATCCCAGCAACTTGGGAGACTGAGGCAATAGAATCATGAGTTCAAAGCCAGCCTCAGCAATTTTGTGAAACCCTAAGCAACTCAGTGAGACCCTGTCTCTAAGTAAAATATAAAAAGGACTGGGGATGTGGCTCAGTGGTTAAGTGCCTCTGCTTTCAATTCCTGGTACAAATAAAAAGAAAGAAAGAAAGCTGGATATTAATATAGCCAGGTATGGCCACCCCAGACAGAGCATCACTTTCTACCTAGGAACCAAATGAGCACTCTCTATGTGCTGGGTTCTTTTCTATTGAGATTAGAGAGCTAAGCATGGCTTCTCTTTTCTCACGTAGCCATCACAGTAATCCTGTAGGGAAGATATTAGAGATAAGGAAACTGAGACCTGGTGAAATAAAAGGTGTTATTTATGCAGAGCCCTATACTAGATTTCATCAGAGATGTGAAATGAATTTTTTAAATAAAATCATGTAAGTAAATGCCTAGTACAGTGCCTGGCAGCTGCCAATAGGGTGTCAATATTAGGTTCCTTTAAAATCCACAAAAGAACTTCCATGTACATTGCCTCAGCCGATTCCCACAACAACCCTATGCAATATTTATTACCCCTTTTGCTATGGGGTGAGAAGGTCAGTGTCTAGGAAACTTGAGTAAGATGACGCTTCTGGTGACTGTGGAATTGGAGTCGAAGTGAGGTGTCCTGCCCTCCATCCCTTGCTGGGTCTGTGCCATTTGCTGGCCATTCATTCACTCATGTGACAGTCATTTCTGCAAGCACATCACTCTTTAACAAGGCAGTCAGCCCAGAGAGCCTCAGTGAAACAGAGAATACTCAGGAAGACAGGGTGGAGGGGATGCCCCTCCCCGACACGACTCTTAAGCTAGGAGCTGGAGGACCTCCAAAGGCATGAGGTCTGCTCCCTCTGTTTTGGTGGTGGGAAATCAAGCCAAAGGCAGAATCATCCCTGATCAGAGGTGAGACCAGATTGGCTTACATACAGTGTGGCCCAGAACCATCATGCCAGCTACGTGACAGAGCAGCTCTGAGAGCAATGCCTTCTCCACCCCCGGGTGCCCCTGTGTATGCAGCAGCTTTCGACAACGTGCTTGCTGTTCATTTCTTCTGGTTTCCTCTCTCCTTTCCCTCTACTGATTCCCTCTTCCCCCCCTCCCACCCACCCACTCATCAAGACGCTATCTTTTCATCATAATGACAGGCAGAAAGGTCTCGAAAGCAGGTCCCCAAGGTGCCCCAGGACCAGAGGGCATAAAATATTTAGCAGCCAGTGTTGACAAGAAATGGGTTTTAGAAAATTGAAAATTCTCCTGTCACTTTAGAGCAAACTATGTTCTTGATGCAGCCGAAAGCTGGCACCACTGTGCTCCAGAGAGCACTGGGGAGCATGAGTGGCAGTCTAGGCCACAGCTCTGCAGGGTCTGCAGCGCCCTCGCTCTGTGCAGACAGCCAGGCACTGGGGTCGGGGGTGAGGAGACAAGACCCGAAGACAGACTGCTCTGAAGAACCGAGAAAGGGCTCACCCTTCCTGAGAATGGCCCTGAGCTAAGGGGACAGATGAAGGTGGCCTCGCCTAGACATAATTTATTGGGGTTTCATTCTACCTAGGCAAACAATCACATGCACCTTACAAGAAATTTGAAAAGTTTAAAATCACCAAGAATATTAAAATGGCCTTTTATCCTAGTATGGTTAATGTTTTGAGATATATCCGTCAAGCTTTTAATCTCCTCTCTATCCATAATCGATCTAATTTATGGTTACGTTTCCTCCTAATTGGAATCACACTGTGCTTACAATTCTGTGACCTGTTCTTTCTCCTTAACACATAGCAAACATTTCCCCCTGTCATTACATATCCATCTATAATGTCACTTATAATGATTACACATAGTATTCTTATTTATGAGTGAACTAAGTATGCTATAATTTATTTAGCCAATCAATTGTTGGGCATAACTCCAGTTTTCGCCCTTGTTAAAACTGGGTCTGATGAAAATGCTTGTAGACAATGGTATACAAGAGAAAATTCCTGGGACATTTTTTCTTAAATTCTTATAAATTCTTATAAATTTCTTATCTAAATTATTATATTAGTTAGAGTGGACTCTATATTAGTTAGAGTGGACTCCATAAGGGACCAAAGAGCAAGGGTTTATAGGGGCTCAGGAGCCCTAAGTTGAATAGTCTTTAGTTAGGGCCCAAAAATCAGCAGAAGGAAACACTCATCAACACTTCCAACCCTGTGTGGTGTGGCTGGACCTCTTGAAGGCACAACTAGTGAAGTGCCAGTAGTTCCCAGTGTGATCTATCCAACAATCCATGCCCCATGTCCTTTGAGTAAAGCTCTCCTCACCTTAAACCCTGAAGGTTGCAACCTCTTAGGTTCCCACTTAAAGACTTACCAGTCAGGCTCAGAAGAAGCTCAGAATGGGGCCCCAGACCTGTGAACCCCTAAATCCTACTGCCAACTCCATTAATCCTTTCCAGGAGGACCAGTTCTCAAAGGTATTAGAAACCATTATGTAGAGCAGGGCTTCCTAAACTTCAGTGGGCACAGAAATCACCCAGGGATTTTGCTTAAATGCAGACACTGATTCAATAGGTTTGGGGCAATTCTGACCAGCTCCCAGATGATACCAATGCTGTTTGTCTGATTATCACCCAATATAAGAGGCAGGAATCCAGTTGTGTTTCCCAACTCCCAATTAGAATCACCCAGGAAGCTTGAAATAATGTCAATGTCCAAACCCCACCCAGGGAACTGACTCAGGGTGGGATATGAATACCACTGTTTTCTAAAACATCCCCAGAATATTTGAATATAGGGTCAGATTTGAGAACCACTGGCCTATAACTATGTCTGACAGAGCCATGGTTATTCTGACTATTATTTGAGAAATCATCTTTTGTACACGTATCATATCAGCCATTCATGAAGTCTCTTCTAAACCTCTGAACAAGTCCTACTTAGCCTCTAGACTTCATCTGCCTTCCCCTCCCACCCCCATATCACTGTTTGAGCACTCTGCACAATTATTATTTCTGTTTTTCCAGATGTGACTATTGAGGCTCAGAGAGGCACAGTAACTTGCCCAAGGTCATAAGTGGTAGAACTAGGATCTGAACCCAGGCCTGTCTGACTCCAAAGTCCATATTCTCACTGGCTACTTTCTGTTGTTATCCCCTCTTCAGGTTTTGTCAGTCCTGACAGAGACCATCAATGTCTCAGTGACATGGTTTTCCTGTGCTCAGGGGGCTAAAACTCCTTTTTTGATAGTAGGCTCTGTAAGGATTGGCCAAGACTATATATAAAGGTGCTTCGAATGCTGTTATGGGTTTTAAGGGGGTGTGGGATGATTAGTGGGGGGCATCCTGCCAATCATTTGAGTGTTCATGTCTCCATTGTCAGGTTCGCCTGGAGTGGCCCACAGACTTAGCCATCAACCCGATGGACAACTCTCTTTATGTCCTTGACAACAATGTAGTCCTGCAAATCTCTGAAAACCACCAGGTACGCATTGTCGCCGGGAGGCCCATGCACTGCCAGGTTCCCGGCATCGACCACTTCCTGCTGAGCAAGGTGGCCGTCCATGCAACCCTGGAGTCAGCCACTGCTTTGGCTGTTTCACACAATGGGGTCCTATATATTGCTGAGACTGATGAGAAAAAGATCAACCGCATCAGGCAGGTCACCACTAGTGGAGAGATCTCCCTAGTTGCTGGAGCCCCCAGTGGCTGTGACTGTAAAAATGATGCCAACTGTGATTGCTTCTCTGGAGACGATGGTTACGCCAAGGATGCAAAGCTGAACACCCCGTCTTCCTTGGCTGTGTGTGCTGATGGGGAGCTCTATGTGGCCGACCTTGGGAATATTCGAATTCGGTTCATCAGGAAGAACAAGCCTTTCCTCAA
The DNA here is from genome assembly GCF_964194105.1 of Spermophilus citellus. NCBI lineage: Eukaryota > Metazoa > Chordata > Mammalia > Rodentia > Sciuridae > Spermophilus > Spermophilus citellus. The sequence continues at coordinate 189,346,937 of NC_138183.1, forward strand.
CACCCAGAACATGTATGAGCTGTCCTCCCCCATCGACCAGGAGCTCTACCTGTTTGATACCAGTGGCAAGCATCTGTATACCCAAAGCCTGCCCACAGGAGACTACCTGTACAACTTCACCTACACTGGGGATGGTGACGTCACTCTCATCACAGACAACAACGGCAACATGGTTAACGTACGCCGAGATTCTACTGGGATGCCTCTCTGGTTGGTGGTCCCAGATGGCCAGGTATACTGGGTGACCATGGGTACCAACAGTGCACTCAAAAGTGTGACCACACAAGGACACGAGCTGGCCATGATGACATACCATGGCAACTCTGGCCTTCTGGCGACCAAAAGCAATGAAAATGGATGGACAACCTTTTATGAGTAAGTATCCAGCTGCGGCCATTTGATGGCTGTTTCATTAGGTGTATTGCAGATTAGAGATGAATGATGGAGTGTTCATTCTTGAATGTATTTCATTTTTAATTCAGGACTTGGGATGCAAACCATTACCTTTAATATGCTCTCATGTTCATATTCTAGATGATTTCTCCTGAGAAGGAAATTTGTGTAGTGGAGAAGCTACAAGCTTTGGAATCAGAGGATTTGGGCTTCCATCCTAGCTGCACCATGGATTTCATTTTTCTAGGCCTTAGTTCTACATCTATAAAGATGATATAGATGAAAAGTCCTTGATAAACTGCTAGCCTCCCCAGATGACCACTGTTCAGAAACATGGTAGTGGGAGAAAGAATAATTCCATGTAGGTGAATTTTTTGCATAATTGGAGCTCACATCTTTAAGTGAAAAAAAAAATTTTTTTTTCAATTTTTACCATTTTAGATGACCTTGTTATGAGGTGCATTACCTGCCTCCTTTCTGAAACACGTGACACAGATCTAACATAACCTTTCTTTTTATGAGTCAGGGCTGTTAATAAGGAGGAACAACAATGGCATATTATGCTGTTGTAGGAAAGAGCTTCTGTGGGGAGACAAGGATGCAGAACCCTTTGCCCTGCCTGAAGTGATGCTCAACTACTCTTTTCTTGGCCCCTCCGTGGGGAGTTACTGTATCCCCATTTGTTTTCAGTCACAGTGCTCACCTCATCTAGCTACATCCCTGCTTCCCCCCATACAGGGCTTCTTAAGTGGTGTGGTCAGAGAAGCAGAAGTTCAGCTTATTACAATCCCAGCCAAAATTAAATAGACGTTATGAAGTGTTTCCCTATGAGGTATTTTAATGAAGGGATTTTGTAACATCTCTTTTTCTACTTAGATTTTTTTTAAGCTTTTATTTGTTTTTTCCCCAAGATGTTAGCATGTTCCAGAGAACTGAGACTGCTGAAGGTGTCCCCATTAGACATGTGTGCGGGGGATGGGGAAGGACCTAGTCTTGTTGACCATCAACAATGGGCCAGGAACTGCATTGTCATTGCAGTCTCCCTTCACAGCAGCTGGGATTTGGGCAGATATTATCTGCTTTATGGAAGTAAAAGCTGAGGCTTGGACAAGCCCATTTGCCTGCTGTTACATAGTGAGAACACGACAGAACAGGGATCGCAGCCCAAGTCTGTCTGAGGCCAAAGCTCTTGGTCTTTCATTTCTGCCCTGCTGCCCTCCCCCACTCCACCCCCCTTAAGTTTGTTAATCCCAAATGCACTTGAATCCTTGAACCCTACATTCTTCTCAAAGTGGATCAGGCATCAGTTTCTCACAATCTTGAAACTCAAAGGAAAAGGACCTATAATTGATTTTTAAATATAACTTACACCAAAAAAATGTCACAGCAGTTTGTACAAAGTTCACTAACTAAATTCCTTTCTCCAAACAAGGACCTTGCTAATTGCAAAGAAAAGACAAAGATCCAGGAAAACAGCAATTATCTTGATTAACTCATTGAAATGGAAATACGCTAAATAATTCAATTTTCCCCATTGCCCATGGAAATCTCATACATTATTTAGCCAATACAGGGATTTCTTTGTCAGAGCAAGTCTGTACACTTAATTAGTTCCCAAGGTCACTCCCTCAGATCCCAAACTGAATGCCTGCACGTCACTGCCACTGTTACTCTCCACCACCCTGAAATCTAAAACCATTTCCTACACCTCTACCAGACAGGGTCCCTTCCTCTCTTTCCCTGATGAAATCTACAGCCATGTTTGATATTTTAGGAAGAAGGAAAAGTTATTACAATTGCTTTTTATAAAATAGCATTTGAAATTCCAAAGAATCCACTTTATAGGAGTACACAAGAAAAACACTGATCCTTCTTGACACAAACCAGAAGTGGAAGATAAAAGCCATACAAATAAAAAAAAAAAAAGAAAGAAAACTCACTTTTTTTGAGATCCCTCTGTGTGCCAGGCTCTTTCCCATTTCATAGCATCTGTGAGATGGTAAACCCTAAGCCTGATACAGATAAATTACCTTGGGTCTCATGGTAGATCATTTTTCAGAGAGCAGGAAATTATCGTCCACATTTTTACATATGAATATGCTAAAGCACAGAGAGATTGAGGAACAAGCTTAAAAATCACATAGTGGGTGTAGAGTACAACTGAAACACAAGTCCATGTTCCTCCAACTGCACTGGCCTGGTTCACCTGTGTTCTTTGTGACTTATTGGTATAATAGAGATCTAAGTAGTGTCTATTCTATAAGAATAGCCTGAGATTCAAAATTTCCGTGAGATAAAATATGAAAAGCTCCATAAAATGATGGTGGCTGCCATTATTATTATTATTATTATTTCAAGCAATATGTGGCAGTAGCAGTAATTATAGAAATGTTATTTGGACATGAAACATATTAGCCAGGAACAGTTTGTAAGTAAACTAATCAGAGGAACAGACCAAAGTTTTAATAGGAGTAGGAATCAAAAGAGCAGACTCAAATGTCGAGTAGAACATATTAAGGTGTGAACTAGGAAAGAGGTCAGATCCCTGAGGATATCCTAAATGGGCTGGAAAATGGCATGCTGAGTGGGCCAAGTAAAGTGTATCAGTTCTGGGAACAAAGCAAGGGAGCCAGGCACCTATCTTCCCTGAACATTAGCCATGTGACTCAGGCAGGCTAGCTGGCCTCCAGGCCCATGTCTCAACCAAACAAAAAGAATCCCTACCTTACCCCATTTATGGGCCATTTTGAGGATCAAAAACTAAATTAATACTGAGAGGAAAAAATACTTTGCAAGCTATTAAGCTTTCTAGAAGTAAAGGTATACAGTTGTTTATTGTTGTGGTGTTTCTTTTTCTTTTTTTTTTCTATTTATTTATTTATTTATTTATTTATTTATTTTAATTAGGTATATCTGACAGCAGAATGCATTTCAATTCATTGTACACAATTGCAGCACAACTTTACATTTCTATGGTTGTACATAATGTAGCATCACACCATATTGTGTTGTGGTGTTTCTTAACAAGGATTTGAACAGGTTTTACCAATGAACCATTTGCTCTAGTGAAATTTCTCCTTTTAGCTCCATGAGGCACCTTAGTGGATTCAAATCCAAATGTTCTAAAAAATTTTTTTTAAAAATCCATCCAGGCCTGCCTGTGACATGGGCTATTACTGAAACAAGTTTAAGTTGGCTTTATCCATCTTCCTAGCAGATTAAATAATACATCTAACATAAACATCACACACTTTAGAGCAACTTGGAGTTCACAGCTCTGGAGATTCAAGGTTACTTTCCTTCCCTGAGCCTACAGGTCTGCTGGTAAAAACTTCCAAGGAGTCTGCAATAGGGACCTCATCTCTAGGGGGGGCCATCAATGCTGTCAGACTTGGCATATGGTCAGAAAACATTTGGTGGCTAAGAAAATGTCCAGTAGCATGAGGCTCCTTCCAAAATTAAGGGCTGGAGATGTAGCTCAGTGGTAGAGTGCTTTCCTAGCCTATGTGAGGCTCCAGATTCAATCCCCAGCACCACAAAATAAGTAAATAAACAAAATTGACTTCCTGGGTGGGCATGAAAAACCAACTTCCCTAAATTTTAGAGCAGAAAGTGACTATGGTCTCCCATAATGCCTGATGACAGCTCCTGTTATAGGTATGTTCCCTTTAGCTACTGTGAGAACCTTACTAATTTATCTCTGTGTCAAGCTTAGGGCTTGCCAACTTGAAAATGATTCACTAAATATTTTATAAATGAAACATAAATTCAAGAGGGAAGGGAGATAAAGAAAGGGAGGAAAATATGCTGTAGTGAGAAGAATGCGGGATTCAAATCCCAGCTCTGACATTATCAGTATTCCTGGAAGGACACAGAATTCAACTCAAAGAGTTCAAATCAACAGATTGGGCTTCTTTTTGAATATTTATTTATTTATTAGGTGTAGATGGACACAACACAATGCCTTTATTTTTATGTGGTGCTGAGGACTGAACCCAGGTCCCGCCCATGCTAGGTGAGCTCTCTACCGATGAGCCACAATTCCAGCTTGGGGGGATATGAGAGCTAGAAAGAGCATCATTCCCAACCTTATAATGAAAGTAAGCCTGACAACAGGCAAATTCATGGATTTTCCTTGAACTCCTCAGAGGTAATAGAGCAACAGACTAGCCCAGATCCAAGGAGGGGCAAACACCTGCAGAAAAAGACAGGATGTGAGCTTAGCTTCCCTGGGGTGGATGCAACTGGAACTAGTAGGAGGAGCTCACTAGGATGGCCACCTTATTTCTGAAGGCCAACTGTGTATGAGCAAGAGAGTATCAAGCCCTGGGAACTGAAATGGAAGGAGTCCACATTCTCTTCAGGATTTTTCTGCCCCCCAGCCACCACCACCACCAGTAGATTGAAGAAAGATTTCGGAAAGAGACCTTTTTGCTAGACCTGGGGAGGGGTGGAGCAACCGCTGAGGAGAAGAGCACAAATAGCTGCCTGCTCCACCCAGACCCCTATCACCCCGCATCCCCTGAGGAGCAAAAGCCTTCACCTGTGAAGAGAGAGCCAGTCACTCTCCCACTTAGACACAGGGGGAGACCCATCAGCTGAATGAAAGAAGAAAAGCAGAAAAAGTATGTAGTGCAGGAGAAGAGCAGGAATCTGTAAGAGCCCCAAACTGCTGCCTGAGAAGGGATGGGAGCACTGAGGTGGGGACAGTCCCCAGGGTCAGGGGCACACATACTAAGGCTGAGTCCTCCTCAGGACAATAGAGCACTCGCCCACCACCACCTCCTACTGATTAAAAAGCTGAAAGCAACAGTGCAGAGTAAAGCATTGCTGCAAAAAGAATGGAAAGCGGGTAGAGCATGGAAGGAGACCCTCTGATTTGTGGCACAAAGGACCTAATGCTGAGGATGGAGTGGAAATTGAGGCCAAGAGAAAAACAGTTGGCAGACCAGTTTCTCACCCTAAGCACAAAAAAATTGCTAAAAGAACTTAAAGACTATGATGCACTGAGGCAACGACAGAAACCAGGAACTTCCAAGCTAGCCCCAATCCTAACTAGATTAACTCACAACCCCTCCCTGAAGTCCTAGCAGAAGGAAACTCATTTCCAAACACAAGCCATCAATCTCGGTCTCTACCATGCCACACGAGGTGTCACATTTTCAACTGAACACATGTAGGAGAAGAAAAAGCAAAAAGGAATCATTAGAGCCATATTCTGATATGACACAGATGTTGAAACCATTGTTCACAGAATTTAAAATAACTGTAATTGTATCAAAAGCTCTTGTGAAAAAAGGTGAACAGTTTCCAAGATCAGATGGATGATTTCAGCAAGAAGATAGAAACCCTAAGAAAGAATCAGATAGAAATGCTAGAAATGAGAAACACAACTACAGAGATGAAGAATGCCTTTGATGGGCTCCTTGCTCCTGATGACACAGCATGACACAGCTGAGGAAGAAAGACAGGCCAGTAGAAATTACCCAAATGAAAACATAGGAGAAAAAGAGAGCAAAAGAATACTTCAAACCCTGTGGGACAACATCAAATGATCTAGTACACACATAACTAGAATTCTAGGAGAGGAGTTGAAAAACAGGCAGAGGAATATTTGAGGAAATAATGGCCAAGAATTATTCATAATTAATAATGAACCACAGATCCAAAAAGCTCAAAAAATACCAAGTAGAATAAATACACACACACACACACTCACACTTTTCTAAACATATCATATTCAAACTGTTGAATGCAAAAGAAAAAGAGAAACTCTTGAAAACATCCAGAAAGAAAGAACAAACAAAAATTACAGCAGACTTCTCATCAGAAAACACACACACTAGAAGACAGAGTTCAGAAAGAAAAAAAATGTCCACTCAGATATGATATGCAACATCGATGAGAGACAGACCTGCACTGGAAGGATGGACTACACCTTTCAAATGAAAATATGTTTTAGAAGTACAGACAGAGATAAAGGGACCAAGAAAAGATGCTGAGGCACCCAAGCACTAAAAACACAACAGCCATTACCAAGCCTCAGGCTGAAGGTCAAGGTTGGGGGCAGGGGGCAGGTAGAATATTGTTGCTGAAGCCCCGTGGGAAGGAGAAAGCACCTGGTAGAAGCTGTTAGCATAGATGGACATAGCTATTCCTGGAAATATGGCAGTGAAGGAGAGAAGAGGAAAAGCTGGTTCTGACCTCCAGTGTCTTATCAGTGCTGGCCATAGACTTAGCTTAAGCAGACTCTAGCCAGCCCAGGTACTCAGTGATGCAGTGTGCAGGGTCAGCCTCTCTGGGCACAGAGAAGGGCAGAGAATGGATGGGGGAGGGCATGCAGAATAACCAACATAGAGACTGAGTGGCTCTGCAACATGTTAGACATAAGGATCAGAGCCAATCCTGGATCCCAGGTAAACCTGAACCCAACATACTTTCCAGCACATGTTGAGCCTCAGTGCTACATCAGTGAGAGACAGACCTACACTGGGAGGGCGGACTACATCTTGGGAATCCTGAAGGCTAGAATTCATTGTTAGGACTACATTTTATAAGAAATAGTGAGTACAAGTTTTTACTGCAGAAGCCAGTAAGTGCCCTGGCTCTGACCTGATTTTAGAGTGGACAATGATGTTGTGATGCCATTCATTACAGTGACCGAGGCCAAGGGAACTATAGGAGTGCATGGACCGTGAACTCTAATTATTCACAGATGACACAGTGTCCGTTCCCCTTGTTGGTGTTGATGCTGGTGTTTGGAACAGTCACAGATGAAAGTCGTAATACTCAGATCTTTTTTTCTAAACAAAAAGTTAAAATCATCAACAGTTTAGTATCAGAGAGGAAATTTGGCATTTTCCTCGCTAGCTGCACATAGTAAGTGGCTCGGGATGAAGTATCAAGTGTGAAGAAGAAGGCCTTACAGTGTGTGAAGATACCCTTTAGCAGTCCTCTTCTGAAAGCCAAGTTCACAGCAACTCGATGAATCTTTTATGTGTTTTCTTTCACTGTGCTCTAGAGATGCTTTGGGAAAATGGAGTGAAGAAAAGTCAGTGGAATGAAATAATGGAAAGCCAATCATTAGGCCATCTCTATCCTCCCTCCAAGAGGGGGCCTGGCATCAACTGCAGCGGTAGCCAAGTGAAGCATCTTGAAGGGAAAACTGTCAGTCTTCTTGACCCACTTGGGACTTCCAAACAGAATTTTTTCCTTAACACAGTGATGAATACAAAGGTTTTGATTTGAAACAGCATCATTTTTATGGAAAGCTTGATGAAAGAACACACTCTTGAAGGTCAAATAGACCTGACTTTGAATCTATATTCTTTCACTAGCTGTATCCTTTTAAGCAAGTTACTTATCTTCTCTGAGTCTAATCATCACCATTTGTGAAATGACAATAATAATCCCTACCTCGAGATGATTACAAGCATGATGCTTGGTACCTAAAAGATACTCTGAATCTTTGTGAACTTTCGCTTCCTCACACAGGGAATGGAGAGAGTAGTAAACTCTTAGTTGCTTTCAATCCAGGTCTTGAATAATCAACAATAGTACCTACCATCTTCCTATGTATTTATTCACTCAATAAATATTACTGAGTACCTTCTATATGCTGGGTAATTGTCTAGGCACTGAGAATATAGACAAGGTCCCTATCCCCATGGAGCTTATCTTCCAGTAGGAGGAGACAGATAACAAGTAACTAAACAAGATAATAAGTACAATGAGGACAATATAGTAAGATAACATGATAGAGATGGGGGACCTGTCTATTTCAGAAATGGTAGTCAGGGAAGGCCCCATTTGAACTGAAACTTGAATGGTGGAACTGGCCGCACCTGTATGGAAGAGCATTCCCTGCAAAGGGACAGTCAGTGTAAGTACCTATAGCATAGATTGAGCTTGGCATATTTGGGGAACAGCATCAGGGGCAGTGAATCACAGAGGTACAGAAGAATAAAGGTCACGGGGAAGTCAAAAGGAGAGGCTGTAAGGAGTCAAGTCATTCACATTGTTAAACACATGTCTAGCACTCAAAGTTCTGGATACAATAGTAACCAGTTGAAGTGCCTGCTTCAGGGAGTGGACATTCCAATGAGGACAGTCCCCTGGGGTCCTGAAGGCCCTGGTAAGAAATTTACATACATTTTAAATATGTTACCTCTTTTGGTCTTCTCTGCATCTCTATGAGCTAGATGTTATTATCCTCATATATAGAAGAAGAAACAAAAGGCTCACTGAGGTTATGCTGCATTATGTAATCTGCCCAAAATGTGGTAATCTGTGGTGGAGGTTTGAGGCAGGTGGGAAACAGAACTGCACACTCATCCTCCAGAGTCACATTGCTAGCAAGTGTGGAGCCAGGATTCAAGACCTAGACTGTCTGGCTCCAAAGACTTCATGCCAGCCATTCCTTCCATTTCTCATGGAGAGAAAGAAAACTTGTCAATGCTTTTTGGGTTCCCATAATTAAAGCCATGATGGTCATAAACAAGCCATTGTCCAGATGTCACCCAATCATAGGACTAGGACTTTAGGCAACCACTCAGAGTCTGGAGTACACAGAACTCCCCCTTCCAGGCCCCTGCACCTGTTTGAGCAGCTTTGCAGCAGAGCAGAAAGGGTTCTGCAGGAGCAACCCTCAGGGCAAAGGTGTTCAGGGTCTGTAGAATGGGCAGCTCCAATTCTTCCCATGCAGAGTCAGAAGAAATTGCTCTGATGGGATAATCATAGGTATTGATCAAGCAGCAGAGAGATCCAGTGGCATTTCTCAAACTTTGAAAGGTAGTGAAATGAATGAATAGGAGAGAAAGTTTTATAAATTGGTTGTTCTATTTGATGTTCATTTAATTAAGACATTCAGTCCTTCTAATGGAAAATGCAAGGAGTGGAAATTACGGGTTTTGGGCTGTCTCATATAAAATGAAAACCAGATCTTGAAGGAATGGGGCCTTTTCGCTGTATCTTCTTCAGGCTCAATTTAATTATGCATTACAGGATACCTTCAATAATAATTACAGTTGTCTGCCTTGATACAAAACCTCTTTCTTTCTTGGAGACTAAAACTCTGGGGAGATACCTAGGGAGAGGGCCAAAGTATCTTTTATCAAGAGCAGCTTCTTCCATGTGTGCCTTCAGCAGATGTTTATCAGGTGTCTACCATGTCCAGTTTCTGTCATGTCATGCAGCAGGTAGAGTGTGAATAAGTCATGGCCTGTCCTCTCCTACAGAGCAGGAATGAGGCCTTGCATGTTCAATCCTGCATTACTTGAGTTGCTCAGCCAGCATCCCCCGCCTGTCTTCCCTATGCCTGACTCAATTCTGCTGAAGCAGGGATGAACTGGGAGTAGGTCCTCCTGGGTCACAGTGCTGACAGGTGGCAGAATCCAAGTGGTGTGACACCAGATTCCCAGCCTAGTAATCGAACTCCATAAACCTCTCCTGACCTTGACAACTCACAATCCCAAGAGGGAAATGCCTTGTACATCAGCATCCCAGCACAAGAGAAGCATCCTAGGAAAAGCAGGTCACTTTTATATGCACCTCACAGTACTCCTGGGTGGTAGGCAGGGCTGGGGTATCCTCTCTACTATGTGAATTGGGAAAGGAAAACTCAGAATGGTAAATCATCTTCCTCCAGTTAGATGTCAACAGGTGACCAAGACTTGAGCAAGGAGAGGAGGGAAACAGAGGACTGTATCTGACTGAAAAGGAAAGCAGAACACACAAAACCAAGGCATGAGGTAGAACATTCCAGCTATAGCACCGTCATATTTTTGTTACTCAGTGCTACCCTTTGGTTTCCAGGTATGACAGCTTTGGCCGTCTGACAAATGTGACCTTCCCTACGGGCCAGGTGAGCAGTTTTCGAAGTGACACAGACAGCTCGGTGCATGTCCAGGTAGAGACCTCCAGCAAGGACGATGTCACCATAACCACCAACCTGTCTGCCTCAGGTGCCTTTTACACACTGCTGCAAGGTAAGCCAAGCAAGTCCGGGAGCCTTTGGGACACAGGGGGCCTTTGAGAGAAGATCCCTTCGTCAGAAGAATGAGGCTAGAAATGCTGCTTCAGGAGCCGCCCAAGAACAGGAAAGAATTATGATTTGTTTCTCTCCCTATTGCCACCTTATTTGCAAAACACACAAACCGGAGTCCTGTAAATTCTCTCCCAGAAGCTTCAGAGTAATATTTCATTGTCCCATCCCATTATCATCAGAACAAGAGGGAGAGAATCCATTAGCTGCTAATCCAGGTGACCTCACCATTCTGCTATCTTAATGGCTTTCAGATTAAAAGACTTACACTCACTCTGATGCAGGCTAGGACAAAGGACAAGAATAATTACATCTAATTATGAAGGGGATTTAGTCATGGAGAAGTCCTTCCTGAAGCCCATGTGAGGTTTGTACCTCTGCTAGGATTCCATAGAAAAGAGGCTTCTTCTCTGCATCTGTCAGATCCTCCCTGAGACAGATTGGTCTTTTAGTTTCAGGCAAATCTCATGGTGGGACTCTGTTGTTAGTTGTCTTGCCTCAACTGTTCTCATGGGATGTGGTGGCCCAGGGTGGGCTTGAAGCTTTATTGGATTTTGTAAGCATGAAAGGAAAAAAATAATAATCCCTAAAGAGCCCTGCCTCTTTCCCACCCTCTGATAGCTCTTTCTTACCCCCAAAGGCTTTGCCACAAAGCAGTAGAAGGAGCTTTGGGCTGAAAATCAGGCCAAGTTCTAGTTCTGACTCTGCCACTATATCACCCATCATATTCCTCAGTTTTAATCTCCAGGAAAAGAAAGCAAGTTGAAGCTGTTGAGTGATGTGAGGCAGGACAGGGGTTGGGGGGAACCTGGGGCCCCTGTGCCCACTGTGCCAAATCCCACCACGTGAACTGGAAGGAGTCAATCTTCTCTGAGCCTCAGTTTCTGGGTGTGGAAAATGGAGCTGCATTTTAATACCTGCCTCATTGGCTGCTCAGATGATCTCTTTAGACGATATTTGTAAAGTAACTAGCATGGGCTAGGCACAGAGTATTGGCTCAGTAAGTAATTGTTGGGTTAATTGAGTAATTAATTAATTAGCAAGTAGCTTGAGTTACCATAAAAGAATAAATGTATATTTGTATAACAGCTTTTATTCGAAAAGGTAGTCCTTCACTTTTCAAAGAGATAGAGGAAAAATAGTGATACTCAGAGAGAGAAAGCAAGCCCTGGCATTTCTTCCCCACCTTTAATAGTGGGTTGAGACACCCCGAGAATTTATCCCCTGGCAGGGTTACTGCCAGCAGAAGGTACCAGCTCACAACCAGCCAGGGTCATGCCTGACCCAGAGTGGCAGGGCCAATGAGTACTCCAGACATGGTCCTTCAAGTCTGTTTTCTTCCCAGTGGCCAAGAATTGTATCGTCCATCCACTGCATCTTGCTACACCTACTTTGAGCATTTTCTTCCCCAAAGATTAAATCAGCCTTTTTATATTTAGGCAACTTTTAAAAATTCAAAAGTGCCATATCCCACAATTTTAAAATGTACTATCATTTTAATAGTAGTTTTTCAGGCAAGGGATAAAAAGGACACACTGCTTAAAATACATAGCTGGACTGTAAGACACATTCCAATTTCAGAACATTGAGATGTGAAAAGGAAAAGTGCATCCTGGGATCCAGGAAAATACAGTACCTGTTTCCCCCTTTTGTACCTCTGCCAAGCTCCCTTTCCTTCTTGCACACCAGGCTCAGATGCTCGGCTTCACATTTGCCTCAGTAGAGTCCTTGTGAAAAGCCCTTTCGGTTTCATCCTGTCTGAGCCATGGGAAGTAATAAGAAGCAGCTACTAATGAGCAGTGGCCTTGGGAAGTCACAGCCTGCATTAAGTAAGGTCATGTGACATGGGCCTCTGCAGATGCTTGGTCCATCCAAAGTCCCTGGTAATGGACATATGTGGATGCAGAAAGAAGCAGCTTTAAAAAGATAAATTGACAGGTTTTTTCACTCTTCAGAGGGAGTAAACTACAGATTGCCAGTGAATAACGCATAGCAACTTTGGGGCAGATTTTAGAATTCATATGTGCAAGAGAAAAAGTGTAGAAAGATAAAACAGGGAGGGAGTTTAAGAGAGGGGGACCAATTTGATGCCATTCTAGCAGAGAAGATTTGGTGAGGGTTTCCCATGAAAACTATACCCTTGGGACTTGACATAACCTGCATCATACCTAATCAAGCAAATATTTGCTGATTATAAAAGTAGAGCAATAAAGATACCTAACATTTTTGGAGCACTTATCAACTACAAAAGTATTATTTTTAGCATTTTATATTCATAGTCTTTTTTAATCCTGATAATAAGCTGATTAGGCAGGTCTTATTAATATCTTCATTATCCAAATGAAGTCAATGAGTAGTTAAGCAGCCTGTCCTAAGTCACACACCTGAAAGAATATTTGGACTTGGATAAATAGGCTCTTTAACCCATTCTCTTGGCCACTAAAGACAAGAAAGAGAGCTTTTATTATTTTTTGGTTTTGTTTTTATTTTTATTGTTTTTAAGGAAGAGCTATTGAATAGCACTAGAAAGTTCACTATTACAGCTGTGTGAAATGGGGGCGGGGGGGGGGCAGAATGCATGTGATGGTGACCACCTCAGTGCCACACACAGTAAACTAGAAATAGCCAACATTTACATAGTACTACCTGCCAGGTCCTGTCCTTAGCTCCTTGTATTCATCTCGCTTCACTCTCAGAGCATCTCTGTGAAACAAGGGCACAGTTATTACCCCTGTCTTACAGTGAAGCAACAGAGGCACACCAAGCCACACATGTGGCCATGGTCTCACAGCAAGACCATGGCAGCGCTGGAACCCAAGCCCATGCTCTTTCTGGGCGATGGTGCTCAGTGAGCACTTAGACGTTGGGGAGTATGTTCATTGCAGGATGGTGGACCCTGCACCCCTCAGCTGTGAGCCACTGATGAGGCCCACATAGAGGCTAAGAAGTATACAGGAGGGGAAGGCGTTCCTCTGACCAGAGGAACAGCGGGCATCTTGGAAGAAATGACATATGAGCAGAGCCCTGCAGGAAGGACTTGGGCTAGCTTCCTCTAAAGACAGCAGAAACACAAGGAAGGACAAAGGAATGAAATTCCCACACAAGCCCAGAGATACTGTTTCCATTTTCAGAGCAGAACTCAAGGTACATTTTAAAGACAAGGTTTACCTTTTTCTCCAGAATTTTCTTTAGCTAAGAAGCCAAATTAAAATGTTTTAATTAGATTTAAATTTTCTAATCAGAGCTATTTTAAAACCATTGTCGTAACAATTTAAAATGTGTGCGTATGCAGCATTCTGTCAGTGATTTAAGTATTATTTTTTACGTTGTTATAAAGAACACTCTTATCCTAGGGCATATCAAAAGACTTAAAAATGTTCTAGTAATCCTACTTTTAGGAACCTATTTTGATTAATCCAAAATGGAAATTTTGGATTCTGATTTATCCAAAGAAAAACATTTTAATTGAAATATAATGACATACCTCAAATTTACCCTTTTTTATAAATATGCTGAAGCCTTCAATCTTTTATTTATTTATCTTTATGGGGTACAGGGATCAAACAGATGGCCTTGAGCATTCTAGGCAGGTGTTCTACCACTAAACTATGCCCCAGCCCCAAAGTTCACTCTTCTGAAATGTGCAATTCAATGGCTTTTATCATATTTACAAAGTTGTACTGCCATCACCATTATCTAATTCTGGAACATTTTTAACACCTCAAAAAAGAAATCTCATACCTATTAGCAATCTCTTCTGCCCTGGCAACCATTAATCAATTTACTTTCTGTCTCTCTGGATTCAACTACTCTAGACATTTCCTATACATGAATTCATACATTTGGGTACAATGTGGCACATACCTATAATCCCAGTGACTCAGGAGGCTGAGACAAGAGGATCCAAAATTGAAGGCCAGCTTCATCAACTTAGCAAGACTTTATCTCAAAATAAAAAATAGAAAGGGCCGGGGTTGTATCTCAGTGGTAGAGCACTCCTGGGTTCAATCCCTAGTACCAATAAGCAAGTAAGTGAAAAAATACGTGGTCTCGTACAACATGTGGCCTTCTGTATCTTCTTTCGTTTAGCATAATATTTGAAATATATTTATTTGCAGTGTCATAATATTTGAAATATATTTATTTACACTGTCCAGTAATTGTGAAAAACTGGAAACACACTGAATACCTATTTGGGGCATGGTTAGATAAAGTATAGTACTTCCATATAATGGAATACTTTATAGTCATTAAGAAAAATGTTTATAAAAATATTCATGGGTATGATATAATGCAGTGATGAGTCCAAAACTCCACAATTATTTAAAACTTTAAGTGTATTGGGAAATATTCTGAAATCTACAAATATGCAAAATATTTCTAATGCTCTTATTTGAGTACCAAGATTACGGATATTCTTGTCCATGTATTTTCCCAGTTTTCTTCAGTTATCACATTTTACTCCTATGGCTGGGGAAATGCTCACCTCCCTCTCCATCCCCAGCCCCCCTGAGCACCCGTGTTCTCCTCTCCTTCAGACCAAGTCCGGAACAGCTACTACATCGGGGCCGATGGCTCTCTGAGACTGCTGCTGGCCAACGGCATGGAGGTGGCACTGCAGACTGAGCCCCACCTGCTCGCTGGTACTGTCAACCCCACGGTGGGCAAAAGGAATGTCACACTGCCCATAGACAATGGCCTCAACCTGGTGGAGTGGCGGCAGCGCAAGGAGCAGGCTCGAGGCCAGGTCACCGTCTTCGGGCGCCGGCTGCGGGTGAGCAAGGCCTTGGAGGCCACTGCACAAGAGTGCATGCTGGGAGAGGATGAGGAGACCCTAAGAATCGGGTCTGTTCTCAAAACTCTCTCTGAGACCTTAGATTCCTCACCTGCAGAGGGAGGTTCTAAAGTAGGTACCACGTGTAATGAGAGGCTCCTGTGTGGTCTTTTCAGCTTTAACTTATGTAAGGATCTATGGCTTTGGAGTTAGGTAGGAGGCGAATTTCCAGCTTATTGTTCCAAGTGAACTTGGGTTTGTCAGTCGTCTTAGAGCTTCAATTTCCTTCTCCATAAAAGGAGGAAGATAAAACCGATTTTACAAGTTGCTACAAGGATTAGAGGTAACGTGTGAAGTGTCTGATTTAGACAAGGTGGTCAAGGATAGCTGCTCTTCTTGTGCTATTATTGTAATTGTCAGTACTGTTACTAATGTTCCAAAATTCTTTGTATCTCTTTGGAACCTAAGCCACGGTCTCCTTCCAGAAAGAGTGACTGTTCCTAAATGACCTAAATGACCTCACTATAACTGTCACTGAAGGGAACTGGCTTTGTGCTATGGCATATCAGAGCACCTTGCAGGGTGTGGATGCCTGATTCAGCGCCTGTCTGCTCACCTCCCATGAGTAGAGTGTGGCTGTGGCCTGGGGGGTCACTGCCCAGCAGTATTTCCCTCCAGATTCACAAAGGAAAGAACAGGCAGAGTCAGAGCTGGTGACCCAGGCCTGGCTTTCCACCCAGCACTTTGCAGACCACAGGTGCTCAGTAGATGTTCACTGGCTGAAGTGAACCACAGAGTGGAGCCAGATCTTCCCAACATCCCCAAGACCAGAGAAGCGTCCTTATAGTTGCACAGCTTGGGCTCCCTTCATTCCCTCCCTTTCCTCAAAGATAGCTCACCACCTAAGTTCCTTTTTTACATGTGGGGCAACCAAGGTCCAGAGAGGGCCAGTGATTTTTCCAGAGTCACATAACTAGGCCATGGTAAAGATGACAAAGTAGGCCCACAACAGATACCAAAATGTTAAATGACATCCAATATCAAAAACTAGAATCCAGAAAACCAGGCTTCCTTTGTTCCCACCAACTCAGCCCAACGCTCTAGTAACCATCTGATGTGGGAAACAGCCTCCTGCTAGTTCTCTCAGGAAGGCCCCACAGCTTTTGTTCTCAGTGGCCTGCCACCATCTGTGGCCCTCACTGAGACCCCACCAGAATTCTCAAGCAGCCCTTCCTGCACATCTGAGGCAGTGTGCAAAATGGGAAGTTAAACCTGGGTTGGATTCCTGCTGGGCCACGTGTGTAGCCTCAGCAAATCCCCTGAGCCTCAGGTTCCTCTGAGAATCAAGACGACATATTGAAAGCACCTAGCCCAGTGCCTTAGATCCCAGGTGCTCTATAAAGGGCAGCGATTAGTACTATTAGGATTTTCTCTCCGCCGTGTGAACTGGACCAAAAGTTTCCCAGGCTTTAATTAGTCTCTCTCCCAGCCTGAGATGGATGGTGCTCCAGTCGGGTGGCCACATCTCGGCTTCCTCCCCAAATAAATGGCCACCCACAGTGGAAGCATGTGGAATTAGAATGTTAGCCGGGTGTGCCTCCCCATAATGGAGCTCATTTTTTATATGACTGGGAACTTTTTTAATAAAGAAAGATGTAAAATAATCTCATTGCCGCCACTGCTGAGCACAGGAAGCATTAGGTGCTCCCCAGTGAGCTGCTTAATTCAATTTTATTAATTTTTGCCACAGAGGTACAACTCCCCTTCACTGGGGTCCCAGGGGGTGTCGGGGCAGCTGTGTGGGTGGCACCACCCTGGGGGCAGCCCTAGGAGGAGGACCTTCCAAAAGGTGCCTTAACAAGGCCCCTGTCTTGTGGGTAGTGCAGCCCTGTCTCTGTGGGCCATCTCTGCAAGGAACAAGCGTCAGCCTCCAGTGCCTTTGATTTTTCACAGGAATTGTCTGCCACACTGTTTTTGCTTCTGCAATTGTGTTCGATTACCCCAGGGAAGGCAACCTTATTATAACCAGGCCATTCACCGCTAAAATCGTCGCAGTATCGTCATTATAAATCCTTATTTTCAAGGCCTTAGAACTTGAGTGGGGAGAGAGGGAGACATACACATCTCTCCTTTCTCTGAGATTGACCATGAACATTTGCTGTCATTTAATGGAAATAATCTCAATCATTTATCCTGTACCGTCTCTGTGTCTAGCATTCCACTATGTAATTTACTTAAGTTTCTCGGATCCTCACAACAACTCTGTGGTTACACAGAGGAAGAAACCAGGACACAGAGAGGGGAAGACACAGAAAAGCCTGTCACAAAGTTGAGGTTGGATTCTGGCCTTAATTCCTAGACCTGAGTGTGCCCTATCCCCCCACCCCCCCACACACACACACTTTTTTTAAACTTCCGAGGACCCCAGAGAGATTTCATTTCCTCAGGCCACATGTGCCATTGTGCATCATGTGACCTAATTATCTGCTTTCCTCTTGAGTCTTCCTACCTGTTGAACTTAACCGGTAACTAGTGGAGAAGACAGAATATGTGCCCAAATGTCCCATGAGGCCAGGTGGCCATTAGAGGGAGCCAGCATTTTAGTACCTGGCAGGGTTTCAGGGGCAGTCAGTGCCTAAGGGCCAGATCCAAGTACAGAAATAGATCCCCAAAGTATATTTCTTTACTAAACTACGAAAACCCTGATCTTCTACCTTTGAGGGAACTGTGTATTTCTGACTCTGCAAAGAAATTAAATTGCATACTGACCCAGCAGCTCAAGTGGAGACTGTACAAGGGGCTCCTAATTCTGGATTCAGGAGCAAAGCATTCTGAAGCTGGGACTGGACCCCAACCAGCCCAAGCCAGAGAAGCCACCCTAGGCCCAAACACCCACTGCCTCCTAGGCCTCTAGAAGGAGGAAGAGGAGGGTGGGGGAGGAAATGATGATGTCTTGGGAGCTAATGGAGGTGATCACAAGCTCTGACTGTGGGCAAGGGCAGGAGAGTTCCCAGAGGCGTGGGAAGTCCAGAATCCTAAGAAGGCCAGGCTTTGCCCAAAGAACCACTGAGTGTCTATCAAAATGTCACAGTGGTGAGTCAGGTGCAGACTCAATTGTTCCCCAGCCATGAGATCTGCAGCAAATGCCTTCACTTCTTGGGGCTCTGTTTTCATCAGTGTCAAACATAGCACAGTGTCCAGCACAGAATTGATGTCTCAGGTATTTTATTTGCTAGGCCTACTTGGTGGCTCTGTTTTAAGGAGGGAGCCAAGAGAAATCTGCCTGTTTTGTTTTTGTTTTAAATATGCCCTCATTGAAAAATCACATTAGAAAATCATGCGGATCCTCTTCAGTCACAGCTGCCACGTGCTCAACATCTGTCTTGTCTGTCCTCCCATAATGCCCTGTGCAGTTGGCATTATCATTCCCATCTTTCAGATGAAACATCGCAGAGCTGACAAGTGACAGAGCCAGGAATCAAACCCATGGGTGTTGACACCCACAACCTGTGCTGCCTCCTCTACTCAGGAGCTTCTCAGCACAGGTGAGAGCTACATTGTCATCACACAAAATTCAGTGTCCAGGCTAATTTTCTTTATTACCCCTTCCCCAGGTTCACAACCGGAACCTCCTGTCTCTGGACTTCGACCGTGTAACACGCACAGAGAAGATCTATGATGACCACCGCAAGTTCACCCTTCGGATCTTGTATGACCAGGCAGGGAGGCCTAGCCTCTGGTCACCCAGCAGCAGGCTGAATGGCGTCAATGTAACATACTCCCCTGGGGGCCACATTGCCGGCATCCAGAGAGGCATCATGTCTGAGCGAATGGAATATGACCAGGCGGGTCGGATCACATCCAGGATCTTTGCTGATGGGAAGACATGGAGCTACACATACTTAGAGAAGGCAAGTGTCTGTCTCCCTCCACCACTGTCCTTGCCATATGAAAGGTCAATCATTATGGTTTAACCCATGGTTGGACCTCGCTTGCTGACTTCAGTGGAATAAGTGTGACCCAGGCAGTCTTCCAAATGGGAGATAATCATTTTTCAAAAAGAAATGTTCAGGAAAATCAACCAGCAAGGGTCAGGGGCCCAAGAGGCATCTGGATGGATCATGGTGATGATGTGGCAGGTGGGGGTCCTAGGGAAGGAAACATGAAGGTCTTGCCTGAGAGAGTGGAGGTAGGAACAGGACCAAACACTAACTGGATTTACAGAACAGAACTCATGTTTCTGATATAGGGCCGGGCTCTGCTCTGAGGTCCAGCACTTGGTGCAATTCCATCATGGAGAACCAGGCAGAAGCCTGGAGATTGAAACTTAGGCAGGAGGATTCATTTCATCCCAGGGACTAGAAATCAGAGATGACCTAAAATCAAAAGTTGGTCCCAAATAAGAGAAAACCATTGCTTTAATGACTAGATGTGTCTAGGCCTGTTATCTGCTGACTTTTTCCTGGAAAAAAAAAAAAGATTCTGAACTTGATGCTCCAATTCTGGTACTCAGATCCCCACTTTGTTTCCTGCTCTTGGTCACCTGTCCAGGATCAGACTCTGTTTCCTCTGTGGTATGTGTTCCCTGCCTATGCTGGGTGAGCCTCTCTTGAAAGCAATGTTCTGTGTTAAGACCGAAGGAGAGAAAACTTGAAGGTCATCCAACAAACTGAAAAGCCAAACCCAGGGGAGGGGGAGAAATACCCAAGAGCCACACATTAGACCTACTGCTAGAGGCCAGGTTCTCCCTATCACAGCCTGCCTCTGACCTGGTACCATATGAGCAATTGAGCAAAGCCTCCTGCACCCTTCTCAGACATGGTCTTGATGCTGTAGGCACAGGGGGTCCACAGAAGCTGCTCAGCCAGCAGATGACACCATGGGACTGTCTTTTAGAGAACACCTTGCTTGAGTAGGAAGGTTAATTTGAGAAGTCTGCTGCAAGGAAGTCTGTAGGGGGGCTGTTGAATTTCTTTAGGCCAGTGCACCCAACCTTCCTCACAACCCACCACACACAGAAGTGATCAGGCCTGTGCCACTCCAAGGACCTGCTCACAGAGGAGAGCAAATGGCCTGAGTGTTCTGGGGCCCAGCCCTGCCAGGGCCAATGGCCAGGGAATACCCCACTACAGTACATCCATAATAACCTGTTGGCAGCATCCTGCAGTGCACGGGTTGGAAGGCTCTGGTTGGGCATCGCCCAGGACCACTTTCCTGAGCCTTGGGTACCCAGATGTAGCCTTCCTCCTCCTTCCCCTCCCCTCATCTCTTCGTTTTCTTCTCCCTCCAGTCCATGGTGCTGCTCCTGCACAGTCAGAGGCAGTACATCTTTGAGTTCGACAAGAACGACCGCCTCTCTTCCGTGACGATGCCCAATGTGGCCCGGCAGACGCTAGAGACCATTCGCTCAGTGGGCTACTACAGGAACATCTACCAGCCCCCTGAAGGCAACGCCTCTGTCATACAGGACTTCACCGAGGATGGACACCTGCTCCACACCTACTACCTGGGCACCGGCCGCAGAGTGATATACAAGTACGGCAAACTGTCGAAGCTGGCTGAGACACTGTACGACACCACCAAGGTGAGCTTCACCTATGATGAGACAGCGGGCATGCTGAAAACCATCAACCTACAGAACGAGGGCTTCACCTGCACCATCCGCTACCGTCAGATCGGGCCCCTGATCGACCGGCAGATCTTCCGCTTCACTGAGGAGGGCATGGTCAATGCCCGTTTTGATTACAACTATGACAACAGTTTCCGAGTGACCAGCATGCAGGCTGTGATCAACGAGACCCCGCTGCCCATTGATCTCTATCGCTATGACGATGTGTCAGGCAAGACAGAGCAGTTTGGGAAGTTTGGTGTCATCTACTATGACATCAACCAGATCATTACCACAGCGGTCATGACCCACACCAAGCATTTTGATGCCTACGGCAGGATGAAGGAAGTGCAGTATGAGATTTTCCGCTCGCTCATGTACTGGATGACAGTCCAGTATGACAACATGGGGCGAGTGGTGAAGAAGGAGCTGAAGGTGGGACCCTACGCCAACACTACCCGCTACTCCTATGAGTATGATGCCGACGGCCAGCTGCAAACAGTCTCCATCAATGACAAGCCACTCTGGCGCTACAGCTATGACCTCAATGGGAACCTGCACTTGCTGAGTCCTGGGAACAGTGCACGACTAACCCCACTACGGTATGACCTCCGCGACCGCATCACCAGACTGGGTGATGTGCAATACAAGATGGATGAGGACGGCTTCCTGAGGCAGCGGGGTGGAGACATCTTTGAGTACAACTCAGCTGGCCTGCTCATCAAGGCCTACAACCGGGCTGGTGGCTGGAGTGTGAGGTACCGCTATGATGGCCTGGGCCGGCGGGTGTCCAGCAAGAGCAGCCACAGTCACCACCTACAGTTCTTCTATGCGGACCTGACCAACCCCACCAAGGTCACCCACCTCTACAACCACTCCAGCTCTGAGATCACATCCCTCTACTACGACCTGCAAGGACACCTCTTTGCCATGGAGCTGAGCAGTGGTGACGAGTTTTACATAGCTTGTGACAACATCGGGACCCCTCTTGCTGTCTTCAGTGGAACAGGCTTGATGATCAAGCAGATCCTGTACACGGCCTATGGGGAGATCTACATGGACACCAACCCCAACTTCCAGATCATCATCGGCTACCATGGAGGCCTTTATGATCCACTCACCAAGCTCGTCCACATGGGCCGACGGGATTACGACGTGCTGGCTGGACGCTGGACTAGCCCAGACCATGAGCTGTGGAAGCACCTCAGCAGCAGCAACATCATGCCTTTTAATCTCTATATGTTTAAAAACAACAACCCCATCAGCAACTCTCAGGACATCAAGTGCTTCATGACAGGTGAGGACTGGGCTCCTTCGGAGGGTGGGACCCCCATTGCTCTGGTCACTTGGCAAGACTTAGTCTTCTTAAGGAAACATTAACTTGACCTAAGAGCATCATCTCCCAAAGCATATATATTAGAAGAAACACTAGTTGAGAGAATACACTGGAAGTCATGATTCTGGCATCAAATAAACTTGACAGGGCCACCATTCTTAAATATATTTCATAACACTTTTCAGTTTGTGAGAGGCTCTAAGAAGTCATAGTGAAGAGAGCTGTTTAATATATTTGCCCAGTATTTCTCAAACTTATTTGACCATGAAAACTCTTTTTTTACCATGAAATCCTGATATCTCACCAGATACTTCCCTTGGGGTGCACTTTGGGAGTTTCTGATATAGAAATCAAACTGGCTCTGAGTTCCTGATAAGTCAGATTAAGGTATGACTAAAATAAAATCAGTTCTTAATTTGTGATGATGAAATAGAAAATTCAGACTTTGGAGACAAAGCTGAGGGAAGGATCTGCCATTGCTAAGCTATCACAGGTATGCAAAATTTTCTTAATGTCCCTGAATTCCAGTTTCCTGATCTATAAATTAAAATGAGAACATCCACCCTGACTCTAAATAGGCAAATATGCATATGAAAAACCTTACAGCAACAACTAAAAAAATTAAAAAATAAAAAAATAAAGCAGATACATAACTAATAATCAGTAGTGAAGATAAAATAGAAGATGAAGCAAAAAAATCCAACAATTGCACGAAAAGTAACAAGGAACACATGGAATAAATAGAAAAAAATACTTACCTACCACCTAGTTGGAAGGGTAAAATGAGATGTATTTCATACCAAACACAGTGCCTGACTCACGTTGGTTCCCTTTCCTTTTCTCTCTAATTGAAAAAGTGAGCTTTGATTTCCACTGTTGTGAAACTGATTTGAATATAGTATCCAATGGGTCCTGCAGGCAGGGATGTCTCCAGTAGCCACAGTTCTCCCAAGCAAGTAACTATGCCCAGGTCAGCCACAGAGAACCTCACGTGGGAGTGGCTGTGGGGCATGGATAAAGCCAGAATGTCTTATATGAGAATGTGTAGTGGGCAAAAATTGGGTGTATCCCAGCTTGCAAACATGATAGTCTCCAGTCATTTATCCTGTGACACAATCCTCTGGCCCTCTCTCTTATGACAGTTTTCTTCATTCTGTAAATCTCCTCTGTGCATTCATTGTTTTAGGCACTGGAGATAGAAAGAGGACCCCTGCTGTCCATAAATTCACACTGTAAGGCAGGTGACAGTTGCTGTCCACTGTGGGAGTCCATGGTGAGGATTTGCAGGGAAGGCCAGTGCAGCTCAGATGAGTCCTGGGGAGGCCTCACAGAGAGCTGACACCTGGGGCTATTTTTGAGGGGTTTTTATCAGGTAGTGAAGAGAAATGCATTCCAGGGAGGGGGGACAGATGGACAGAAGTGTTAAGAGGGCATCATGTATAGCTCCCAAGAGTGTCCCTATGGACATGGCTTCCTGGCCCCCAAACTTGGCGGCCTCATCTGGACCCTGTTTCTGCTCACAGCACAGGAGGATTCCTTTTTTCAGGAAGGAACTCCAGGTTGTTGTATTAAAAGCAAAAGTCTCAAGCATGGGCAAGAATTGAGAACACGGTGATACACAGGTGTGATGAAAACGTACTTGGATCCCCGAGATAAACACGAATATCCTGACAGTGTTTCCAAGCATTCACTATGTTCAACTTGGCCGCTAGCTCTAGAGAAACTTGACAGATTGAGATGACATTTCCATTACATCTGTCTACATTGAGCACACCCCCTGCCTCACCCTCCAGTGAATTTCCTGTGAGACATTTTGGCAGGTTACTGTAGCTGGAAAACACTGGTGAAATAGGACATGAACTTTCTATCAAAAAATTGTTTCAGATTGCCAAAATATTAGTATCCCCCCCTTTTTCTTTGTATACCACCATATGCATATGGTCTCCTTTCAGAATAGCATTAGCATGACTAACTGCTCTATGCCAGGCCCTTGCAGACTTGATCTCCTTTAAACTTGGTGATAACTCTAAGATCACTTCCATTATCTCCGTTCTACAGATGGGACATTCAAGGCTCCAAACAATGAAGTGTCGCCCAAAGTCACATAAACCGGGGCTCTCTGGCTCCAGAACACTTCCCAGGACAATCATGCTGGTCTCCAAATCCTGTTTTTAAGAAAACAATTCAGCTGGGAATATAGCTCAGTTGGTAGCATGCTTGCCTCACATGCATAAGGCCCTGGGTTCAATCTCCAGCACCACAAAAAGTAAATAAATAAATAAGAAGTTTCTAAGAAAGCAATTCACCACCCAAGGGGGTACCTAACACTTTCATTTTTGGTTTAATTTCCAAGTCAGTTAAATCCAATTATGTATTTCAAGCCAGTCAAATATTATTATATGTTTCGCTAAGGATCTAGAACAGACTCAAGCATAATGCTGCCTTCATGGAATGCATGGCCCAGGGCTGCTTTTATCAAATGTCTTTGTGAACCCACCATGAGAATAAGATTTTTATATCACAGTAAGACACTAAAACAAAAGGCTTGCAAAATAATCCGTGTGATATGCTCATATTTTCTAGTCTAATCTACTCCATTTCAGGAAATATGCTTGTCATGACCCACAAAATTGTTTTTACTACATAGTAGGTCCTATCCCATAGTTCGAAAAACAATGGTGTACAAGAGAAGTGCCAGATAAGCAGTCAAGATTTTAGCAGATCGCTAATGAGAAACCAAGATACTACTCTCACTAAACCTGACCTTTTTGTTTCTGTGTAGGCTATAGGAATCCTCACTTCCAGCAACAATGACAACAACAACAATAAAAATCTCTTTTTCCAAAGATTTCTTCAAGGTTCCTGACATACACTCCAATCAAGAAGGCATAGGTCACATAACAACCCTTGAAGCAATAACTAGGGCTGGAGACAGTACACACTCATTGACTCAGCCTGGGTCACATGAGCCATTACTGATTCAGCTTCCCTAGAACTACATGAATACTCATCCCCCACTCCCATCCCACCCCAACACCCCCTCCCCCCCAAAAAAAGAAGGCAGAATGGGATGCTGGGAAGATGACCAAAAAATGTCAACCCAGATATATTGTATACATCATTCCACTTAATCTTCACTTGAAGCCTGGGAGGGGGGGAATAGTGACCCCATTTGCAAAGGCAGAAAGTGAGGTTCAGAGAAATAAAGTATCTGGCTCACTGAAACGTGGCAAGGCTGGCATTAGAACTCAAAACCCTTGTTTTAAAATTAGAATATACTTTGTAAAGAACAAAGCTGTGCACCTGCAAAAGGATTAGTAGAGCTTGCATTTCATCATCCTCCTTGGCCCCATCTGCACCACTGATGTCTGGGTTAAGATGGGTTCGGAGGAGTTTTTTTGTTGTTGTTTTGGGGTTTTTTGTTGTGTTGGTGGTGGTGGTGGTGGTGGTGGTGGTGGTTTGGGTGGTTGGTTGACTTTGGTACTGGGGACTAAGCTTTTTAACTGGAGGGAAACACCCATCTCTGATGTTGTAAGAAGAGTACAAATCTCAGCTCTTCAGAAAAAGCACAGTAAGGACACCAATGAGAACATATATCTTCATAAAAAGGAGAGATGTGGGACAGGAATTTGCCACCTCCCCTCACTCTCATTTGTAATTAAGGCCCAGCCCTCTTCTCAGCCCCCTGCTTTCCTGGGAATTCACGACATTCCAGAGAGAAGCTTTCTTTACAACTACAAATTCAGGTGCAAGTTCTCAGCCTCAAACAAAATGGCTTTGTAGATTTTCTTCTCCTCCTCTTCTGTTTGCTTAAATTTCCAAAAGAACCATCTGCCAAGAGTCAAGAGAATCAGAGACTCTTAGAAACTCAGTGAGGAAAGAGACTCTGGAGAACAGTTGATCCAAGTCCCAACCTTTATAAATGAGAAAATGAGGGTCCCAGGGTGTGGAGGCATAAGGTTGGGGAAACAGAGAAAACCCTCTGAGAGGCAGGAATTGAGTCAGCCACTTCGAATATATTAAATCCAACAATTTATGTACAGATTTGGAATAGCTCCTGCTATATGACAGTTGCCCCCAAATGATAACACTATCAGTATTCTTCTCCATGGCATGGCTAAAACCATTTCTATTGTCAATATGCAAACAAGAAAACTAAACCTCAGAGAAGTTAAGTAAACTGTCCAAGGTCACATAGACTGTGAGCTGGGAAGCCAGAATTTGGACCTGGGTTTTTGTCTGGCCTCAGTTACCACATTCTTTCCCTTCTATGATTCTACCTAATAAGGCCCAGGTGAGAAACAGAACCTGGATTTCTAAGCTTCCCCTTTACCACCACTTGCCTGTACCTCCTGCTTCCACACCAGCAGAGGGGCCCAGGGACAACTAAAACTAAAATGAAAACAAGCTTGAGATCCTTGAATGGGAGAGAAATGTGGTACCCCACAGTGACAGGGACACAACTGTTGACCCCATGGGCCATCCCACTTCTGTGGATCCCACCTCTGGAACGAACCCTGCACATGCTGGGAAAGGTAATTTCCAATGCGACCTAAATAGGACCTCCCAACAGCATTCTATCTCCTTTGGAAAAAAGCCAAAATGGGGCCCAATTCTGGAACTCAGCTCCAACCCTTGCCTTCCTCAGACTCTGGATTCTGAGACTGAGCTCAGCAACTGCTTTAGTATCTTCAGCAGCCCCTTTCCCAAGGAAGGCTGAGCCCTACTGGGTCACAGGCTGTCAGTCTCTATCCTATAGGGCCCAAATCTCCTCCCTTCTGCCATCCCAAGCTCTGTCCTTTTGGATTCTTTCTCATTCTTTCTGGGATGTTCTCTTGTCACCTGAACGCTGTCTGCACCAGCTCTCCACCTCTGAGCCCTGTCTTGTGCAGCCATCTTTACCTGAAGTGCTACCTCCAACTGTATCAATGCCTGACAAAATTTACAGTCTTCAATGTCTGACTTCAGTCCCTCTTCATGTGGGCCTCTCAGCCTGTGCAACCAAGATCACTCCTCTGATCTTGTTTCTTGTTTAAAAGTTATCTGTGCCCATATCTGATCATCCTTCAGGGTGCTGAGTGTACAAAGGGAGGTTCTATAAGACCGAACGTACTGGCACATAAAGGGCACTCAGCCACGTGGGCCAAGTAACTGCCCACACCCTTCAACCCTCTTTCTTTCCCACAGGTCTTGGCTTCCTGATTCCCATTCTTCAATGAGCCAAATGCTTATGGAAAAATCCTGCCCATCCCTATTCCTAAGATTATGTAACTAGTAACCCCAGGTGGTGTGACAAAATCAACTAGTATCATGCCTGTGGGATTAGATCCTCAAACTCAGTGTACAGACTGGAAAATGAAAGCACAGGGAGGTTGAGTGGCTTCCTTGGGCTGTCAGGAAATAAAAGGCAGGAGCCCAGGGAAACTGATCTCAGTACAGGTCATCTCCATGCCCAGAGGCACTTTGACCATGAGGTTTTCATCCCTGCAAGGGAGGTAGGAAGAGAGTGGCTGTTTGTTTCTCAGTGAATTTTCTCTTTGCAAGTCGATCATTAAAATCTTCCCCTGGATCTGACCATCCTTTTGTTTCCTTTTAATGACTGGTCTGGTCAAACAGGAGGCTCTTCATCCACCAACAGTTGTCCCTGAGTACAAAGCTGAAGATCCCAGGGGTTGGTGTGAGAGTGGAAAAGGATGTCTGGAAACCTAGGTTCTACCTAAGTGACATCTTTCCTGGGTACACATCTGGGAGGAGAGTCACTGGGTCCCAGGAGCACCTGTGGCTTTAGACCATAAAACCATTTTCCAAAGTGTTTGTAACAGTCACTTCTCCCACCAGCAGTCCTCCATGCTCCCACCCCACCTGCACCCTCTTTAGGTTTTGAATTAGGATGAGTGACATCGGAAGGCATTTACTTCATGGGGATGTTTCTGCTTCTCTCACACTCAGATGTCAACAGCTGGTTGCTTACCTTTGGATTCCAGCTGCATAACGTGATCCCTGGATATCCCAAACCTGACATGGATGCCATGGAGCCATCCTATGAGCTCGTGCATACACAGATGAAAACCCAAGAGTGGGACAACAGCAAGGTAACTCCTCAGACAGCACCTCACACCTCAAGGATTTCAACATTGCAGGAGGGTCCTGCCAGCTTTGCAGGAGACTTGGGGTCAGTGATGGAAACCAAGGCAGTGACTCTACAGGGCCTGCCAGAGAACATTCAGCAAACACTTAGCAACTCTATTGCTAGGCAGGCCACTGGGACCCAGCTGCAGGGGCACACAGACGCTCAGAAGCCATAAGAAGGCACTTTGTGTATCACAATAAGTGTGGAGTTTCACAAAAATAAAAAGCCTCTGTCAATATCTCGGCAAAGGTGCAGGGGGAGAAAGTGTGTTCTAAATACAAATGTGATATTTTCTGAGCACCTAATGCACCTGGCCTCGTGTGAGGTATTCTGCATACGTTAACTCAAAAATATCCCACTGTGTAACTGTTCTCGATTTACAGATTTAATGCCTGAGGGTTTTCGATACCACACAGCAAGGAAGGGCTGGGGCTGGGATTCAAACCCAAGTTTCTGTTCTGTGTCATCTTGCTGAGTGCCAGGCCTGGTATACTGTAGGTGCCCCAAAAGCATTATTTTTTTTTGTCTTCCTTTTATGACCCCATTTCAAATACAGGATTATACAGCTGGAAAGATCTTTAAAAACAGTCTAGCCCCACCTGCTCACTCTTTGCATTCATTTTTCCCCTTCTCTGTCCCTTGTCTTTCCACACCATTCATAAATTCTGTACTAGAAGCGGACTCCATGCCCAGCCCTATGCTGCGCTCAGTGAGTGCAGAGATGAATAGGACTTTGAGGGGATCCTAGCCTGGAGGACAACAGGCTGTGGAGGAAAGCGGGGTTGCCAGATGGCGTCCTGCTAGTGATTGGAAGCTTTTGCATCCCTATTTCTTATTTCAGACTGATTCCTTTAGGCCTCAACTTAGCCGTCTGTATTGTCCTCTTGCAAAGCGCTCCCCACACGTAGCTCCAACCAGTTAAGTTCTGGGTCTCATTTAATACCCAGCCTACAGGCTAGCACAATATAGGTACACAGAAAACTTTTACTTAATGAATAAATGATTGAAAGAAGAAAAGAGCCCATTTTACAGATGGGATGAGGGTTCAGAGAGAAACTTACCCAAGGACACTCAGCTGGGAAGGTGCAGAGGAAGGTGCTGAAAATTCAGGGTTGCCCAACCACAGAGCCCATCCTCTTTTTACCATCACCTGCTCCCCAGCACCCCGGCCCTGCCCCAGATGTCCCAGCATCTGCAGTCCCCAGGGATGATTCTACAGCGTAGCTCTTCCTCCCCCACCAGGTTCCCTGCTGTATTCCTCAGTCCCTGTCTCTGACTGCCTGTTTGCCAACCTCGCCTGTCAATGAATTATTGATTTCCGCCCTTGGCAAGCATCGGAGATCTTTGTTGTTGAGCACTCCAGCTTTCGTGAAACTCTAGGAAATAATTGTTCACAGACAGGGTTCTATTAATTATAAAGAGGACTTAATTTCAGTGGGAGGCTGATGGGCCTGTTTCTAAAGCCATTTCCCTGAGTTGCTGATGAGGCCCTGGAGCCATCCCAAACATGGCTTCCCTGATCTCCAGAGCCATGGAAGGGACAGTAGATGTACACCAAGCTGGCAGGGCCCAGCCTGTCCCCCAAAGCAGCCAAGTGTGGGAACACCTGAGGACCCCCAAGGAAGCACCACAGAGGCCCTTCTGGCAATTTATCTGTACACATGGTTAAGAGCAATAAAGCAGAGTAAGCACATTGATTCAGATCACCACTTTTCCTCTTTTTCTGCATTTCTTGCCATTCTCCCCCTAATATCACCCTTCACATCCTTCAAGTCCCAGCTGAAGCATGAACCTGTCCTCAAAACCCACCTTCTCTCTGTCCTCTCTCTTCAGGCTGGGATACTTCTGAGCCTTGTTTCTCCCTATAATAACAGCCCTTGAAACTGAGCTTCAAGAATCAGACAGAACTGGGTTTGAATGTTGACTTGATGTCAGTCATATAACTATGAACTATTTATAACTCCTTAGAGCCTTGGTTTCCTTCATTTAGAAGTAAAATTGGAATTATAAAATATCCACTACATGAAGTTATTATGATGATCGAAAGAGACAGTGATAATTATTTAGCTTAAAAAGCAAGAAATGTTAGCTATAGCTCCTATTATTATCTCTCTTAGACCACCAGTGGTCACATTTGATGGCAATTATTGTTGTCACATCTGTCTTTCCCCATGAAACAATGAATTCTTTCGGGGCAAAGGTGATGTCTGACTTACTTGAGTACCTCCAGTGCCCAGAAGAGGACCTGGCCCAGAATAGATGCTCCTTGAACAGTCTCTGAATCGAAGGGTGTGAATGGTGGATAATGGACAGCTAGCCATCTTGTGGTCAGCAGTAGAGATACAGGCTACTGGTTAATAAATATGTACAGACTTGATTTATTTAAGTGGATTTTCCATATTCTTGTGGTTTGCTTTTTCCCTTTATCTTATTCTTTCTCTCTTACTCTCTCTCTCTCTCTCTCTCTCTCTCTCTCTCTCTCTCTCTCTGTGTCCTCATCAGTCTATCCTTGGGGTACAATGTGAAGTGCAGAAGCAACTCAAGGCCTTCGTCACCTTAGAACGCTTTGATCAGCTCTACGGCTCCACAATCACCAGCTGCCAGCAGGCCCCCGAGACAAAGAAGTTTGCATCCAGTGGCTCAGTCTTTGGCAAGGGGGTCAAGTTTGCCTTGAAGGATGGTCGAGTGACCACAGACATCATCAGTGTGGCCAACGAGGATGGACGGAGGGTTGCTGCCATCCTGAACAATGCCCACTACCTAGAGAACCTGCACTTCACCATTGACGGGGTGGACACCCACTACTTTGTGAAACCAGGGCCTTCAGAAGGTGACCTGGCCATCCTGGGCCTCAGTGGGGGACGGCGAACCCTGGAGAATGGGGTCAATGTCACCGTGTCCCAGATCAATACCATGCTTAACGGCAGGACTAGACGCTACACAGACATCCAGCTCCAGTACGGGGCACTGTGCTTGAACACCCGCTATGGGACGACGTTGGACGAGGAGAAGGCGCGGGTGCTTGAGCTCGCCCGGCAGAGAGCTGTGCGCCAGGCTTGGGCCCGAGAGCAGCAGAGACTGCGGGAAGGGGAGGAGGGCCTGCGGGCCTGGACAGAGGGGGAGAAGCAGCAGGTGCTGAACACAGGGCGGGTGCAAGGCTACGACGGCTTCTTCGTGATCTCTGTCGAGCAGTACCCAGAACTGTCGGACAGCTCCAACAATATCCATTTCATGAGACAGAGCGAGATGGGCCGAAGGTGACAGAGAGGGCCAAGGCCTGGACTTCTTGCCAAAGACAGCTACTCTTTTGTGGCCACATACCTGACTGTGTTGTACTTTAAAAAAAAAAAATCCTTTTTTTAACAAGTGCAGAAAACAAACAAAAAGATACTGGTTGCATTGTTAATTCATGCAACATTCTTTTTTTTAAGAAAAGAAAAAAGACACAAATTTGGCCTTCACACATTTTTTGCAAAGAACAGAAGGTTTTTTTCTTTTTCTGTAGTGTGATCACAATGAAAACTCTGTCTTTTGTTCCCCTTCTCCTTGAGGATTTTTTCCTGTTGTTCGGGGTATGTTTCTTCTCTCTTTGGGGCACACATCTAGAGTGTGTCCTCGTCTGTCCCTAGGTACCCAGTGTGATGTGAGACATGAGTGTGCTAAGGTGTCTCATGTGCACCCCTTTCTTCTTTGACAGGGGGTTGTGCAGGAGTGGGGGTGCAGAGTATAATGGGCCTGGAGGAACTCAGGAGCTTTTGCTGGGCTCCTGCAGGGGACTGGTGGCTTTTTACTCACTGTGTTTTGTACCTCCAGAGGACCACAGATGGTTACATCTTGCTCTGGAAAATGTCATGATGTTGTTCAGCACCTTTTCAAGCTGCCCCAAACTCCTGTCCAGGCTTTATATTTTAATGCTAAATGAAACCCTCTTCTCCTTTTGCAAATTTTGTGTAGTTGTTGGTGCCACCCCCATACTGGGATAGAGAACACGTCTCCCCACTCCTTCTCCCAGTCTGGTAACATAACATCCTGGGGCTATGAGCCCCATCCTCTCCAAGAGGTGACAGCACCCAGGATGTCTGTGATTGGTTGATCCTCCATGATGTCCCTTGCTCATCTCCTCCTCTCTCCCAAAGCCAGATGTGAGAACCAGCACTGCACGGTGAGCCCTCCATGGGGGTACCATTTCCAGGGAGGGGAAAGAAACCCTCTCCCTTTGACTTCAGGTATCTTCCTTCCATTGTTCAGCTGCCACTCCTGAGAAATAGGCATGTGGAGAGAGGTGCTTGGTGGCCTTTGATCCTGGAAAGATGCATAAGAAAAAAAAAAGTCAGCCAAAGAGAGAGCAAAGGCCTGAGCCAGGAATCCTTCTAACCAGCTCCAGAAGTCTCCTCTGCCTCCCTTGTGTAGACCATCCCAAAGCTGGGGTGCAGCAGCCTGGGCATCCAGGAAATTCCCTCTAGAGAAGCCCTGCTAGGGTTTTTGTTGTTGTTGTTTGGGTTTTGGCTTGGATTTTTTGTTGTTGTTGTTATTGTTGTTTTGTTTTTTAAGATAAGGGAGAGAGAGCTAATTGGGTGTGATCTGTCAGTGTCATTCAATCCCACCAGGATCAGGGACAGTTTCTAAGACCAGTATACATATTGGGAGGCCAGTCTGACATGGTTCCCTTGGAGACCTAGGAAGGGACCCGGAGCAGGTGCAGCCCACAGCTGGAGGGCTGCCCAGCAGGACGCAGCAGCCAGCAGGCCAAGGGAAGGGAGGAGGGCAGAGGAAGGTAACAGCATGAGCCTGGAGCTCCTTGTTCAAGGATTCCATTCCTGGTGCATCTGCCTAATTACCATTGTCATTACCACTCACAGGAGGCTCTGGGAGACAGGAGGGGAAGCCAAATGCTTCCTTTTGAGCTGGGCTTCTTAGAAAATGGGACTTTCATGGGTTACATTTACATTAAGTGTGGAGAATGAGTTCTGAGTCAGCTATTCCCGTGGAAACCTTGTTGGACTGATAAGCTCATGGCACCTTTATAGCCTTATTCACAGAGTCTTCAGAATATGAAATGAGTTCATGAAACCAAGAAGGGCTCTTACTGCATGAGAATTGGAGCAACATGTAGCTTGGGTTCTGCCTGGCAGAGGGAGGCATCCAAAGCTTCTCGAGGAGGGGATATCTCGCCTTACGTCATCCCACTGGGATAAGAGGATGTGTTTCGCTAAGTGCTCTTCCTGTTTCCAAAAAAAGTCACACTGCCTCAACAGTGTGCTATGGCCTGTTTGTCCACTGGTGGCCCATCGTCTCTGGATCCAGAGCTCTGCCAAATCAGATTTGCTGTTTCTCAGGTCCACTGTGTGTGGCATGAGCTGGCGATGGGGGCTCCCATCTGACAGGATTGTTCTTGGATGGGATGGAAAGCAGTTTGACCTAAAGAACACAAGTTTTTGTTTTTGTTTTTGTTTAATCCAAAAGAGACTTATGCCTCTCAAAATTGTACTCTTGCTGTAAGGAGCCCCTGGCAAAGCTCTCTTGCCTATTGGCCTAGTTGGCCAGTCCCATCATGGCTGCCTGACATCATCAAGACCTGCTGTGGATGTCTTCTTGGGGCAAAGACAGCATGTGGCTCAAGGGAATCATCTTCCTATTCCTCCCTAGCCTCTGTCCCTCTTCAGTTGCCTGCCCCCAAGAGAATAGAGTAGACTTTTAAGGATCAAAAACACAAAATTATTGGGTATTATTTTATTTAATGAATGATCCTATACTTTCCCTGAGCTACAAACCACCAAGGAGGCACAGCTTCTGGGGGGAAGGGTGGGGAGGACAAGTGGAAGCATCCCAAAGCTTTTGGAGAAGGAGCTTATCTGCAAGGTGGGCAGTGCCAGGTATCTCCGTTTCACACTGGTGCTGTCATGTTGGAGCAGGTGCTATGGCCTTGGCCCATTTGAGCTCGTTTCCACTGGGGCTGGCAGGTGATTCCAGACCTCACCTTTTGGTCTGACCTCCCACTGAGATCACCAGTCCCAATCCCATACCAAGGATGAATTTGAAGGCATAAGCAGAGCTCCTGTGCCTACATAGTAGGTTCTAATCAATAAATCCCATCACTCTTGGCGCTGATCAACCAAAATCTGTCCATTCGATAACATGACCAGGCCTCCCACACTGGCCCAGGTCATGATTCTGCAAGAGGTTGGCTTCTGACCCTGGAAGAAGATTTAGTTTTGAATAGTTCCTGCCTTCTCCACAACTGCCAATCAGCCCCTCATCTTTTGTTCCTCTGCCACTACCTTAAATAAGACCTTACAAATTCTCCAACTTGTCTTTCGTACAGTGAGATTTCCTTTGTACCCACCCTCCACACAGACATCCCTGGAGGCAGAGCAGTGACAGAAGGAGAAAGGCAAGGAACTCCAGGGTAAACCACACTTTGACAGCCCCCGACACTTGGTTCGAAATAACTCATTGGGAACCATCCAAAGACCTCACCAGGGCCTGGCTTCGACTTAGGGATGGAAGGTCTGAAATAATCCCCAAGAAACTGACTGGAGGTTGAGAATGGCCAGAAGGTGTGCTTCCAAATAATCAGGATGGGCTGGGTCTTAGGCACAGAGGATGGAGAGGCAAGGGAGATAAGCTGGGCCGTGTGCCATAGACACCGAAAGAGGAACCCCAGTTCTTTAAAGAACCAGAAGAACCGTTTTCATTGTAACTTTCCAGTCACCTTTATAGATGGCAGAGATCTTCATTCTGCAAAGACAGGGCTTTTGATGTGAAATCTTAGAATACACTTTTACCATTTGCAGCAGCCACATGGCGAGAACAGTGATGCTAAGATTTGTGGCCACTGGTCCTCAGCAGGGACCCAGGCTTTGGTGTTTGATCACCAGAGTCTATTATCCATTCCTCACAGCAGCTGCTCAGCCAAGAAGGTGACTCCTGGTCCCAGTTGAGGGGGCCTGCTGCCTGAGGGGTCCCAGAAGGAACCCAGTCTCTCCTTTCCCTTGGGCTCCGCTCTCGGACTGAAAGCCCTCCATTTGAGGCACATCATTCCCAGCTAGATTCATGAACCTGTCTATATTTTATTGGAGGGGAGGGAATATTTTTTAAAAAAGAACTCTGTAGTTCAAGGCCCTTTTATTTAACCTTCCAAAAACAGCAAACTCATTTCAAAGACTCATTGCTCAGGTGACAGAGAGAAACTTTATCTTCTCCAACCTTTACATTCTCAAAACCAGCCTTGTGTACTTGACTGCCGCAGACACTGGTGCACTCTGAGGTTTCATTGTGGATGCACAAGATCAGAGTCAGGGAGACCTGGGTGGGGCCTTTCGTCATGTTTCTTTCCCCCTCCGGAATGCCAAAGGCATAAGACTGGATGACCTCCTGGTCCCCAAGAAAATGTGATTTCTTCTGAGGGCAGACTGCCCAGGGAGGCCTGATCTTGCGCAGGCTCAGCTCTCCTGGCAGAAGCTGAGCTGCAGGTGTGTGGCAGGGCCTCGGCAGCCCCAGATTCACCCCCCCACACACACACCAGAATCCCACTCTTCTAAATCTGCCTGTTGTTCTGAGGACTTCTGAACCCGCAGCTTCGGCAGAAGGACTGTTCCAAGCTGCCTCTGGATGACCAACACTGGAGACTCTGGCCTTACCATGTGGAAATAGTTTTCCTGAAGTCTGGAACTAATTTTGAGAAGTTTTTTTCTCAACACTTTTGTGTTTCTAACACTGTATTCTTGACTGTGTAAATACCAACAAGGCTGTAAATAAATGCAGATGTAGATACCTTCTAGGGAAAAAAAAAAGCATAAAAACAAAACCAGAAGTGATCCCGTGTAGCCTTCGTTGACAAATAAAAGAATATTTTGTGTTTAAAAGTGTTTGGCGGCCTCTGTTGGGACATAGTAGCTCTTCTCAGGATGATCCGGAAGAAGTCTCAGTCCAAGGTCCCACAGTCACTTGTAAACCTTCCAGGTCACAACTGTCAAAGAAAGGGACCTCCAGAGGGTCAGCACAACCCCAAGTCTTATCTTGCAACCAGCCAGGACAAATGTCCAAGCACCTCTGACACAACCGTGTGCTGCATAGCCCAGGCCACATCCTGCCCCAGTCAGGCCAGACTGGGTGCAGACATGGCTCCAGCACTTAGAGATTTTCAGCAAGTCATTTAACCCCTGTATGCCTCCGGCCTTCCGTCTACATGCACGTACTGTGGTGCTTGAGTCCTTTAAAGGAGAGAGCACATTGCTCAGAGGTCATGGATTTGGCACATAAGTTCAGTGCCTCCCCCACCCACACCCAGGGCAGCCACCCACCCTACATGCCCTCCTTTCTAGTATTCTTTCCACTAACAACAGTGCTCCTCAAACACAGGTCTGCATCAGAATCACTTTGAGAGCTTATTAAAGCAGAGTTTCTGGGCCCCACCCCCAGAATTTCTGAGTCAGTAGGTTTGTCCCAAGATTTTGCATTTCCAGCGGGTTTCTAGGTGATGCTACTTTGAGAATCATTACTAACTACACTACCCTTCAGGCTGTGTACAAAATAAGCTGCTTAGCCTGGCACTTCAGATGCCCTTAGCCAAGGCAACCTACCACTTCCACCATTGGGGAATCCCAGGCCCTCCTCCATCCACCTCTCTTGTCCCCACCTACACCACACTTGGCTTCATGGGAGTGTGCACAAGCCCCAGGTACGCCCTCAGAGTTTCACACCTGTGGGCTTTTGCACACACTTTTCTTCAAGCTCAGCTGAAATAAACTCCCAGAGCCCTCTGGTAAGTCCTCCCCTGACCCCAGAAGGCCCTCAATGCACATCTGTTAAGGGCCTGTACTTTTTCAATACTGGATTATTCAGGGCCTAAACTTCTCAAGGTCCACCAAGGCTGTCACTAATCTTCCATGTGTCCTCAGCACCCAAAACATGTTACCAGCAGTGTGTCACCTAAGGCCAGCCTTCCCTTTGCCTTAGGGGTCCACTCCTTCTGATGTATCTGAGAAAGAAGGGCATCATCTCCTGTATGGAGGCCTGGCCTCCTCTTAACTAACTGTTCCACCTTACTCAACTGCTCTCTGGGCACAGCTGCTGCATCAAGGCCTCCAAAAAAGAAGAAGGGGCAGAGAACAAGGCAATCTCCTTCCCAGCATGCCCCAGGTCCTCATATCCCTCCACAGGCCTGCCCTCAAAGTTGGGACTTCCCCAATCCACCAGAGGCCTTGGAGAAAATTTTAACATGTAAGGAAAAAGACTTTAAAAGAGAGCACTAAATGTATCTTTTCCCATATCTAAAGGAATATCTAAGAAGTTAAATCTCTTGACAGTGGTCCTCCACTTGGTCACACCCCACACCAAACTTGTTCCCAATCCTCATGCTGGTACATCTATGGGAATTTCTTCTTCGAACCCCCATATTAAAATCTCTCTTCACCATTTGGGAAACTCTATCCCTGCCCAAGGGCTCACCCATGTCCTACCAGGCAACCTAGCATTTACTTCTCAAGCCTGATCAGCTTAGAATAAGCCCAGGTGGGCTCCAGCATCTACCTCCCTAGATCAGTGCCTTCCAAGGTCTCGTAGGCAATGAGAGTTGCAAATACATTCCACATCCTTTCCAGAGTCCAACACATATGTTGGAGATTCATACCTTGCAAGAATAAATATCCCTTCTCAGGGAATAAAAATCTGCCCTGTAAGGTGCAAGTCCATCCGATCCATTGGGACTCAGTAGCAGACCTTGTATGTAGACCTTTCAAAATGTGCTCCCTCCCAGGACCACCAGATATATAAAGGGCACCCACTACTGGGCCAAGATCCAGCAGAAATTTTGAAACTCCTTCTGATGAACACCTACATTCTTTTTTTTATTTTTTAATTCTAATTTGTTACATATGACAGGAGAATGCATTACAAATCACATTACACATATAAAGCACAATTTTTCGTATCTCTGGTTATATACAAAGTATATTCACATCATTGGGACACCTACATTCTTATATAGGGTAACAATCTATATGGTATGGGGGTGGAAAAAATAGACGCATTCTTACAGATACTTTTATTATATGACTGAGCAGATGGATAGATGGAGAGAGAATGTCTGATGCATGAATAAATGCCAAATCCAGCCCCTCGTCAAGGCTTGAAGAAGTTGCAGTTAATCAACTGTATGTAAGACAGCCTATCCCAACCAGCCTTAGAAGCCCTTAAGATATAATAGGACCTTTTGGTTATAAATATCATCATCCAATCAAAGTCTAGAAGGACCCAGAAAATACTGCATTACCAAGGTAGGAACATGCTCTGTGTCGCTACTCGAGAAGCCTAAGTGTCCAGGCTTGCCAGAACCCAGAAGTCACGGGGAGAGGGCAGAGGCCCAGTTAAGAGGCACCAGAAGTGTGTGCACCATCTTGTGGGTGTGGAGTTGCCAATTGTAGAACCGAAGCAGGGCAAGGATGGCAGGGCCTCCAGCAGCCCCAGGGAAGGGTATAAACTGGATGGTGTGGGGATACTGGGGGGATGACAGGAAAACCCCATCAAGGAGCAGGCCTAAACCCCAAGGGGAGGTGGGCTCCAGCATTTACCTCCCTAGAACAGTGCCTTCCAAGGTCTCGTAGGCAATAAGAGTTGCAAACACATTCCATATCCTTTCCAGAGTCCAACACATATGCGTCCAGTCAGAGTTGCTGGAGGTGCAAGCAAGGCAAGACTTCTAACCGGGCAGATAGATACCTAGGGGTGCACATTTGACTGACAGGTTTTATTATAAGAAGAACCAGGCCCTGGGGACCTTAAGCTAATCCCCTGCCACAGTGGGCTCACCCATGCCCTAGCTGCCATGGCTGAAGTTCTCCCTGGCAATCAGCCTCTGGTGTGGGCTAGAAACTCAGACTCCAGCTAGCTCAGGGGTGGACAGCAGGGGAAGGGGAGTGTCCAAGTGCTAAGAAAGTGATCCCAACAAAAACCTCGTTCCACAGGGCCTAGAAAAGAGAGCTCAGGGTGGGCTGAGTGGGGAGAGGAAGGCATCTGAGAAAATATTCTTGGGAGAGGTGGGTTTAGTGGGAAGGGATTAGATAAGAGGAGAAGCCATTCCAGCAAAAGGAAGGTATGCTGCTCATGTGGGCCTCTGAACCCGGCTCCTGTGAACCTAGTCCAGGGACACACGAAGTCAAAATGTCCCAGCATGCCTCAACTTTTTCATATGACAAAATACACAGAGGTTGATACTTATGTGGAGCATAAGCCCCTCCCGTCCCCGCACATGGGTGTCTCTGGGTTTGGTTTACCATAGTTGGCAGTTACATGCAAATCCCAGCCAGTAGCAATGCCTCCTCCTTTTCCCCACTCATAAAGTATAGCAGAGTACAAGTGAGGAAGAGTGATCATATTACAGGGACAATTTGAATGTTCCCCTAATTCGTAACAAAAGGAACTAATTTGCAAAGCAGTACTTCATTATCCATAATGACTTTCTTCTGACACATTGCATCAATTTATAGTAAAGGGGACAACTGCTAACTCCTCCCCCCCACCACCACCACTTTTTATCTTGGATGGGGGCATTCCCCCAAATAGACACTGAGATGAGGATTTGTCCCAAAGTAAGTTGTCGGGAAGTGGTCCCTGGAAAAATAGGTAGACTGATGAAAATGAGAGACAAGAAAAGAGGGCCAACCAAGGGAGTGAAATCAAAGCCCCAAGAGAGTAACTTCAGCTCAGCCCTGAGGGGAAGTTGTGGAAACAATCTAAGTCACACCTGGGAGTTGTTCCCATCCGCAGTGGGCTGCAGTCATTACACCTCTGCACCTGTCAGTCATCAGTTAGGATGCCCCACCCCATGGCATTTCCCAGGCACTTGTGGTTCTCTGTGCTTAAACAAAAGGAGCTCCTGCAGCCGAGGGACAGTCTGCCTAGAGATTTGCAGGTGGGGCTGTGAAGAACGAAAGCACACAGACTGCCTTCACCCATTTCCATCAGGAGGTTGGTGAGTCCCATTTCCTGTCTCATCGTAATAGACATCTAGTAAGTGCCCATTACCCATTAGCTAGTGAGGGATGAAGCTAAGAGAACAGGACACAATAATCACATGCACTAAGTTAACAGAGAGCAGAACCCCACCTGTTTTGCTTACCAGTGTATACTGGCAATTGGCACAGGAAGCGTTTATACATGTCATTTGGATCAATGGTGACCACAATCTCCCCACCACCCAACCCCATAGTGGTGATTCTGTGATCTAAGAGTTTCTCCAGGGCCTCCCAACTTTTCCCTTTCATTCCTTGCTTAACTCTATTGACACTGCCACATACTACAGAATGCTCAGGAGGAGCTCACTGGGGCCTCTCTCAGGGGGTCCCGCTTCACTGAGCAAGGGCAGCCCAACATCAGCCCGACCTCCCTGAGCAGATATGTTTCTGAGGCCAAGCAATGTGACTCCCTGGAGCCAGCTCAGTAGGCACAGGAGGTGTGGGCTCTAGATCCAGGTGATTTCTACAGCTAATCTTGGTTGAACTCGCAACACTGTTTGTGATTAGTGTGATTACTTTCCATCTTGCAGATGAGCTGTATGTACATGATTTGTGCTAGTAAGTGATAGATTCAGATTTTGAATCCAGGTTTTCCTAACTCCAAGTTCTAGGCTATTCATCTTATGCTGCAAAGCTGGGAGTCAGGGAATGTCCAATGTGAAAGGTTTCATACACCAAAAAGTCTGAGAATGAATAAGCACCTTTCAGCAGGTCCCCAACAACAGACACAAGGCTCACCTGAGTCCAATGCCAGGGCCAGCTGCGGAATGTGAGACATTAGGAGTCACACAGGGCTCTATGCCCAGAAGGGCCTAGCTTTCAGTTTACTGCTCTGCTCTTAAAGTTCTTAATTTTTGAACAAGGAATCCATATTTTCATTTTACACTGGGCTGTGCCATTTATGTAGCCATTCCTGTCCACATTGCTTACCCATCATGAACAAGCTCTGAGCACTCTAGGACATGCTCAAGGGTCAGAGCAGAGGGGGGTCCCTGAACCCCCTAAGAGGTGGGAGAGAAATAGGCAAGAAAGCCCTTACACATGTTGCATGAGGACTGAATAAAATCGGCAGAGATTTTCCTTCAAAGCCAAGCCATAAAATGTCCACTTAGTAAACACCTAATTCCATTAAAGTGACAAAGACCTGTGAAAAGTCTTCATGGAGGTATAGGGACAGTGGAACACAAAAAAGCTATCAGCCCATTCTGCTATGGGGAGGACCAGGAGAGGCTTCCAGGAGGAGGCAACACCTTGAAGAGAAAGGAATGAAGGGCATTCCAGGTGGAGGTGTGGTGGGTGGCTCCAAGGTGCCCTGTGGGGTAGCTTGACACATCTCATGGGTGAGGCAGAGAAGAGGCCTGAGTGTCGAGACTGAATGTGGACAGAGACCACACAACCATGCAGGCCTATCTGTCTCCTTCTCTCCTGGTTTTCATGCACATTCTCCTAGGTCAGTCTCCACTTCATCCCAAAATCTTACCAGACGGCTGGAATGTATTTAGATGAGGATGCTGATTCTCTTCAGATAGCTGTTTATCTGCGGTTCCCCTTCCACAGGATTGCAGTTACAATGAAGGCTTCTTCACAGTGACAGCACCACCTAGTGGTTGCCTGCCATCCTTTCCCATCTCTCCAGACTGTCATGTGGAACTGGGTAAGATCATGTTAAACCCTAACGTCCTACCTGGCTCCTACACTTTTAGGATTCAGACCACCTTTACACACAAAGGCCTTTGACCTGCAAAAGAGTCCCAAAGTTAAGCAACGACTCAAAAGACGCTCCAGAATCACTATGCACACCAGAAAGGAAAGAGAGGAAAATTAGCTTCAGAGGGTCTCTTCCTCCTCTGCCTCAGTGCTTCTGATCCTTGGGCCCCTCTGAGAATCCTTCAGTTATGAAGGTGCTGTCCCTGGAACCCCAGGCAGACAATTGCAGAAGCCCTGCTGAGCCTGAGGTCAGAAGAAGGTCAACACAGCACTGACTCCTCATAGAACTCAGAGACTTACATCAGGCAAACAATCAATGATAATAACCAGGAGGTGGAGGAACTGCTATTTCTTGAGATCTGTACCCTGTACCAAGCAACTGCACTAAGCCCTTTATATCTTGCTTGCATGCATTTTACAAGTGTGTTAAATCTTTCTCAAAGTGAGGCAAGTTCCAGATGGCACATAACATGTTCAATATGCCTACTGTGTGCTAATCCCTCTAAATGCATTTGCTCATTTAGTCCTCAACACCCTACAACAGGAGAGGAATTCATATCTCCATTTTTCAGGTGGAGAAACTGAAACACATGTGTAAGGACCTACAGCTAGCAGATGGAAGAACTGAGATTTGAACCCAAGCAATCCAGTTTCAGGAATTAAATTGTTATTAATCAT
This sequence comes from Spermophilus citellus, assembly GCF_964194105.1. Lineage (NCBI taxonomy): Eukaryota > Metazoa > Chordata > Mammalia > Rodentia > Sciuridae > Spermophilus > Spermophilus citellus. The sequence goes on from NC_138183.1 coordinate 189,389,619, forward strand.
AGTGACATAACCTGGGTCATGACCCAGGCTACCTCCTAGTCTCAGAGACAAAAAGAAAATGTACAAATACTGACCAGGGAAGAAGACTATGTAATTGGATGCTCATAGTACATTTACTTATTGACTCATTTCAGTAAATTCTCCCTGATTGATATGTTACATCAGGTGTGGGTGGGTGCATAGATGGGGAAGAGAAAGTGAGCCAGGTTAGACTTTTGCACAGGTGACTCAGGATGAGGTGAGAGGTGTTGAGACTTTGGGACAAGAAACAAGATCCAGGCACAGTGAGCAGGAAGTTTTCAGAATCTGGTCTAACTGGGTCTGAGGACTACCTCTGTGCCTTGCAAATGATGTATTCTCCGCAAAATGTTAACACTTATTATATCTAAAACACTCCACCCATTCTCTCCCCTTAAATCAATGCCTCCTCCCTAGGAACAGAAGAGAAATAAATGCTGGCTGATGGGTGGTCAGGCAGGGATACAGCTTGTAGCAAAAACAGGACTCGGTCCTCATGGTGCAGGATTCCAGGTAGATGGACCGGAGCTGCCACCTAATGATCAACTGTGCACACTGCACCAGACATTTCCAGGGTCCCGCTTTCCTGCCCAGGTGCAGAAGGAAGGCCTAAGATAGCTGAATCCTTTGGCCCTTAAGCAGTCTTGAGAGGGGGACTAGCATCTCCCTGTTTTGCAAATGAAGAAGAGAATGAGACTCTGAGAGGTGACATGAGGTAGTAATAATTTTCATTTACCATTTGCCAGGCACCATGCTAAGCACTTTACATTCATTATCTCATTGAATCTTCTCTAGAATCCCATGAATACAATTATTTACCCCCTTTTTATTATTTTTGTCTCTAAAGACCAGTTATTCTATAATAGTGCCCCCTTCTTTTTGATGCCATTTACTCAGAGAAACCAAGTCATTCTAGAGAATGTCTCACGACACAACCTGGATTCAGCTGATAGCTCATCATAGAATCTCTTCACTTACCTTAAGCCTGCATATTTCCTATATGCTAACATGTAGCTCTAAAAGTTTAATTAAATTCAGGTTCGATTGTTTAAGGCAAGCTTAGTACATATTCACTTTCTCTTATATCTGATCAGAAGGCACACAATGTTTGGTGGTCCTAGGTCTACTGTCGATAAGATTTCACAATGTTAAAGCCATGAAAAAATGCTGTCTTTCTAAGATTAGTGTTCCCTTATTGTCTGGAACTCTTCTTTAAAGAAGAATTTCAGGTTCCGAGATCAAGGAAGATGGAGCAACTATAGATCCTCTACAGAATACAGACAGCAAGCAGCTCCATGAGAACTCTGGAAAGCAGACTGTAGCAGCTAGATTGGAGAAGAAGACCAGAATGTGGAGAACCACTGAATCAACAGTGAGTTGACCTCTTTTTTTTTCCTTCTCACCCCCTCTCCCACACTCAGAGCAGTTGAGAATCCAGAAGTGGGCGCCCAGAAGCAGCTGCTATTTGGAGGCTTGAGGAATAGGAAAGGGGCCTCTTGAGAACAGCAGACTTGGTGGCAGAGGCCCACCACACATACAGCTCTAAGAAAGGGAAAGCTCCTCTCTGATCAGAAAGGGATAGTCTCAAGAGCACAGGTGAATCCCACTACATCTTTTCTCTTTACTCTCCTACAAATTGGCCCCAAATGCAAGTGCTATAGTTGCAGGAAGTGCATGTCAGAGGGTGGTCAATAAAGGGGAATCTTTGGAAAGAAGAAAATATCTGGGAGATGATGGTGACAAATGTGCTCAGAACAGTGAACCCATAAAATCATCTGTAAATGCCTAGACTGTGGCCTAACCTAAGAAATAGACCTTGGCCCACGTCCCAGACTGGCAAATGAGTGGTATGCATGCAGACCAGATCCAAACAGCCTGACAACATCTTTAAAAAACAAACAGACTGTAAGGCCACAGTCTACAGAAGGTTGATCAGAACTTGTGACTGAACTCAACTTGGTCAATTGCTGGCTTAGAAAAAAATTCTCACTAGAAGGTTAACAATATCTTTCTTATAATATTTAAAATATTTGGGATAATTAGCATATGAATAACTAGAAAAATCTCAATTTAGTCAATGTTAAGATAACACAGATGTTGAAATTACCTAACAAAGACTTTAAGGTACCTACAAAATAAGGAAGTGCTACAAAATAAGGATGAACATTTTTGAAGCAAATGGAAAGATAGAAGGTCTCAGATAAGCAATAAAAATATTTTTTTAAAATGAAAAAATTAAAAATTAGAAAACACATTGACCAAAAGTTTAGCCTCAGGACGCTGAGGCAGAAGAATTGAAAGTTAAAGGCCAGACCCAGCAACAACAGAATGCATTACAATTCATATTAAACACATAGAGCACAATTTTTCATATCTCTGGTTGTATACAAAGTCAAGTCACATCCTTCTTGTCTTCTTACATGAACTTAGGGTAATGATGACCATCGCATCCCACCATCTTTGCTACCTCTATGCCCCCTCCCTTCCCTTTTCCCCTTTGTCCTATCTAGAGTTCATTTAATACACACACACACACACACACACACACACACACACACACAGCATATTATGGATCAGCATCCTTAAATCAGAGAAATCATTTGGCATTTGGTTTTTTGGGATAGGCTAATTTCACTTAGCATTATATTCTCCGGCTTCATCCATTTACCTGCAAAAGTTATGATTTTATTCTCTTTTAATGCTGAATAATGTTCCATGTGTATATATACCATATTTTCTTTACCCATTCATTTACTAAAGGGTATCTAAGTTGGTTCCACAGTTTAATTATTGTGAATTGTGCTGCTATAAACATTGATGTGGCTATGTCCCTGTACTCTGCTGTTTTTAAGTCCTTTGGGTATAGACCAAAGAGGGGAATAGCTGGGTCAAATGGTGGTTTCATTCCCAGTTTTCTAAGGATTTTCCATACAACTTTTCAGCTACTGGTTGTAGCTCAGTGGTAGAATACTTGCCAAGCAAGTGTGAGGCACTGGGTTCGATCCTCAGCACCACATAAAAATAAATAAAATAAAGGTATTGTGTCCATCTACAACTAAACTTTTTTAAAAAGAATAGCATTTACAATATCTCCAAATATATAAATCCAATAAAGCATTCACAGAATCTCTGTGATGAAAACTGTAAAACAATGTTGAAAGAAATCAAAGAACTAAGCAAATGAAAAGGTATGCCATATTTAAGGAATGAATGTTTCAAATAATAAAGATGTCAATTATTCTAAATTGTTTTTAAATATAATGCAATTTTGATCAAAATCTCAGCAGGATTTCTTGCAGCTAGAGATGAGCGGCTTCCAAAATTATATGGAAGGCAAAGTTGAAAAAATATACTACATGAATATATAATTTTACTGAGAAAAAAATTACATATTATAATTCACTCACTTCAAGCAATTTTTTAAAATATTTTTTTAGAAGTTGGTGGACCTTTATTTTATTCATTTATTTATATGCAGTGATGAGAATTGAACCCAGGGCCTCACACATGCTAGGCAAGTGCTCTTACCACTGAGCCACAACTCCAGTCCCCACTTCAGGCAATTTTTAATAAATTTGCCAAATTATATAATCAAATGTTACTTTTTAAAAATCAATAGTAGTGATTGAACCCAGGGCCTCACACATGCTAGGAAAACACTGAGCTGGGTCCCACTCCTTTTATTTTTTATTTTGAGACAGAGTATGGCTAAATTGCACAGGGTAGTCTTGAACTTGCGACCCTCCTGCTTCAGCCTCCTGAGTATCTGGTGTTATAGGGATGCACCAGCATGCCTGTCTATGCTACTTAATTTTAAGACTTCTTATAAAGTCAAGTAATCAAGACAATGCAGTAAAGGGATAGACACATAAACCAATGTAATAGAATAGAGAAGCCAAAATTAGACCCACACAAATATGGTCAGTTGGTTTTTCACAAAAGTACAAAGGAATGGTGAGATACCATCTTCCCAACAAGTTGTATTAGAACAGCTGGACATACACTTTTTTAAATCAAACTAAACTCTATAACTTATACAAAAATGAACTCAAAATGGATCACAGGACTACATGTTTAAGGCAGAACTATTTAACTTTTAGAAGAAAATGTAGAAGATCTTTATGACCTGGGATTAGGCAAAGAATTCAGAAATATAACAGTAAAACCAAGATCCATAAGAAAAACCTGATAATTGGATTTCATCAAAATTTAAAATTTTTGCTCTATAAAAGACTGTTATGAAATTAAAAGATAAGCTATAAAGTGGGAGGAAAATATATGCAAATCACATATTAACCAAGAACTGTAGCTGGACTATATAAAGTTCTCTCAAAGTTCAACAATAAGAAAAGCACCCACTTTTTTTAAGTGTAAAAAACATCCAAGCAGGCATGTCACTGAAAAGGTATATGAATGGCAGATAAGCACATGAAAATATATTCAACATCATTACCCTTCACAGAAATGCAAATTGAATCCATATACCTATAGGAGTACTATACACCATACACCTGTTAAAATGACTAAAATAAGAAATACTAAAAATACCAAGTCCTGGCACGGATGTATGTGGAGCAACTGGAATTCTCATAAATTGCTGATGGGAATCCAAAATAGTACAGCCACTCTGGGAAACAGCTCAGCATTTTCTTATAGTTACAGTGAGACAGGGCGATCCACTTGTAGAAATTTACCTTAGAGAAATGAAAGTCAAGGAAATGAAAGCTAAACCTGTGCAGGTATGTTTATAGTAGATTTATTCATAATTGTCAAAACCCAGAAACCACCCAAATATCCCTCAGGACAGAATGGATGATCAGACCAGGGTGCCTCCATATGATGGAATTCTACTCAGTAACAGGAAGGAATGATGTTGATACTTGAAACTACTTGGATGAATGTGAAAAACATGCAGAGTGAATGAAGGCTAGATCAGATGGTTACACACAGAATGATTCCATTTATATGATATTCTTTAAAAAGACAAAACTGTAGTCAGAGAACAAATTAGTAATTGTCAGGGATCAAGAGAAGGATGTGACAAAGGGATGGTAAAAGGGATTGGGGTGGGGGTGGGCATAACAGAACAGTTCTGCATCTTGATTGTGGTGGTGATCAGATGAATCTATTCATATGTTAAAGTCTACAGAACTATACACCCAAAAAAGTCTCGCTTTCACAGTACGTTACTCTAAAAACTAAAATATTTTTTAAAGAAGCTGAATAGCAACTCATGTTGTGAGTTCTAATCTGGTTTACTATTCAAAATACCAAAGAATTCAACAAGGAAATTTTCTATTTATTTAAAGGACTACTTTTATAAATTGTCAGTATTTACAAGGCAGCCTGGTAGATGTAGTGACAGGAACAGCCCATCTGTCCATCATGCCCCATGTCTGACTTGGGCAGCCAGTTACCCCAAGAAGTAAATAGTCTGGAGACTAATGGCCAATTAGAAACATTGCTCTCTATGTCATTAAACACCTCTTGGCATTTTGCGGACTAATCATGAATTTGGGGGAGCCCAATTTAATGACCCTGGGCTGAAACCTTTGAAAGCACAAAGCAAAAGAAATCTTTCTTTCTCTTAAGTTATTTATCTCAGATATTTTGTCACAGTTACACAAAGCTGATGAGCACAAGTGCATACCAGCCTGTTTTCCCCAAGACCCCTGTTATCACATAATGGGCTCATGATAACTATGTAGGCAAGCCTATATAGTAAAAGATGGGAATGAAAGTCAAATGTGAGACGAGTTCCCAGTCTTATTGTTCAGCAACTGAATTGTGCAGTGGGCAGCCTAAGTTGATCAGTTTCATAAAGCAGTTCTTCAGAAATTAAGCAACTGTTTGAGCAGTTCTTAAACTATCTGGGTTGTAAGTTTGTACAAGATAGAACATGTGGACTATCTCACTTAGCCCCTGGCACATACCACATATACAATAAATAGTGGTTGCTATGATCACTGCAGTAACAGCTTCAACCTATGGAAGGGATTTCACAGGGTGGGTTGTGAGACACTGGACTAATCACACACTGAATCCATTGTTACCTTAATAAAGCTTTAAAAAGGAGAATATGGGCTGGGGGTGGAGCTCAATAGTAGAGCATTTGCTTAGCATGTGTAAGGCCCTGGCTTCAGTCCCCAGCACCACACATACACACACACACACACACACACACACCCGAGGAGACTATTCCCCACTGTTTGGGTTGAATTTGGAGTGGAAACCAGGGATAAATAGAAAAGATCTCATTGGTTCATTCTTATGCTGATATTCTGTGGTCTTGGATTTAGAAAATTTCTTGGATGAACTGAGAAGGTAGGAACTAACTAAATGGATAGTCAGCAGTTATAAGGGTGGGATCCCTGGTTAGCAAGCCTCTTGAGAGTATAGACAAAGTGTCTCATTTATTTATAGCCTGGTAACTAACACAAAATCTGGACTACAACAACTGCTCAGCAAGCAATTATTACATCTGTCAATAACTTCTACATCAAGTTCAACAATCGCTGAGGTCACCAGTGGTCCCTGTTTAGGATAGTTTAGGCTAAGAGAAGAATGATTGCATCCCATAAGCCTTATTTTTGTTTGTAAAATATAAACATTTTTGTGTAGAATAACCCCCATCATCCACTTTCAGCTTAATCTGATGCCACTTTTGTGTTTATTTTTTGGACTGGGAATTGAACATAGGTGTGCTCTATCACTGAGCTACATCCCCAACACTTTTATTTCTTATTTTGAGAAAGAATTTCACTAAGTCACTGAGGCTGGCCTAAAATGTGCGATCCTTCTGCCTAAACCTCCTGAATCACTGGATTACAGGCATGTACTACTAAGCCCAACTCCAATGCAACATTTATTGAGCATCTACTATTGCAAATCAAGTTTTATGAACAACTTACCAAGAGAGTTATTTTATTAAAATAAAACCTATACTCTTATCAAGCACAGATATTGTCAGTGCATGCTGTATTAGTTGCAGTTTTCCCAAGGCACAGAAAGACTATAAGGAATTATGGAGGCTGAAGTATCCCAAGATCTGCAAGGCAAATCAGGAAGCTAGAGAATCAAGGAAGTCAGTACTGTTGTTCCAGTCTGTCTGAAGGCGTGAGACCTAAGAGACTGATAGTGTAGTTCCAGTTTCAAAAGTGGCAGGCTCAAGCCCCAAGAAAATCTTCTATTCCAAGGAGAGAGAGCATTATATATTGAATGCTGATTTAGAGCACACACACACACTTGTAGAACCTTGCCCTATCCCTGCAAGGTTTTGCTACCTAGAGAGCAATGTATTGAGTCTTCAAAAGGCCATTCTAAAGTCCCATCCAGATTCTTCAGGATGATGGAAACATAGTAAGACCAGTGAATTCTATAAGCATGAGCCCATTATTATAATTTATTTTCTATGGAGTAAGTTCTTTGACCAGAAGCAACGTTATGTGGAATACTGTGACCGTGGATAGGGTATTCTTAAGTCCACAATGTTAGTTTTGGTAGAAATAATTCATGCAGGGAAAATAAACAGATACCCAGAGTCACAGTATTCCATTAACAACAGAATGCTGCTCATTCCGTGATGACAGTGGTCCAATGTAATTAGCCTGCTATCAGGTGGCTGGTTGACTGGCCAGTGAATGTTGCCGTATCAGGGACTCATTGCTGGTCTCTGCCGCCGGCAGATTGGACACTTAGCAGCAGCTGTAGCCAGATCAGCCTTGATGAGTGAAAGTCCATGTTGTCAAGCCCATGCATAATCTCCACCCCTGTCACCGTGGCCACTTGTTCATGAGCCCATTATGTGATAACAGGGGTCTCTGGGAAAACAGGCTGGTATGCACTTGTGCTCATCAGCTTTATGTAACTGTGACAAAATATCTGAGATAAATAACTTAAGAGAAGGAAAGATTTCTTTTGGTTTGTACTTTCATAGGTTTCAGCCCAGGGTCATTTGGCTTCGCTGTTTGGGGGCCTGTGGCAAGACAGAACATGTGGCAGGCAAGGCCTGGTGGAGGAAGCCTCTCACCGCCTGGTAGCCAGCAAGCAAAGAAAGAGAGGCCAGGGGTTCCAACATTCTCTTCAAAGGCATTCCCCCAGTGGCCCAGCTTGGCCCCACCTCCTAAAGCTTCCACCCCCCAACAACAGCACCACAGGCTCGGTGACCAATCCCTTAGCATAGGGGCCTATGGAGGACATTTAAGATCTAAACCCTAACAGGTAAATTCCAACTACTTAATTATTAAAATTCTCCTTGCTGAGGTTACTCTCTGGTGAATATTCACATAGCATAAATATCTTCACATTTTATGCCCATTAAAATAGGTCTATCTCCGAATTCCCTTGTCACCAATTTTCCAATCATAATTCTTCAAATCACTGGTCATTCAACCAGACCCTGGTCTCCAGCCCAGGAGTTGGTATACAATCACTTATCTGACCATTTTTTTTCTTCCAAACAAAATTAACACTGAATGCATTTCTTGGAGTTCTGTCCATTGGGAGGACTTCCCTTCAACACTGTCCTTCAGGGATGTCCCAGAAAAGGGACTGTAGCACTGCAATTCTCTACTTTCAGGGGAGGTCTATATCTATAATTGTAGGGAAGACTCCATGAGGCCATATGTGCAGGTTGGGAGAGAGAAGATGATACAGCAGGAGCCACAAACATTTGGGTCATTTCTTCATATAATTTATTTATATCTTCAAGGCCCTGATCAGGACCAATCATGTATCTATTTCTTTCATCTGATTCTGTTGCATATAACCAACTTTGTGGCTTGGTGCATCTGCTATCATCCAGTTTGTGATCAGCAGTTCAGGTTGGATGGTTTGCTGTTGACACATGATTAAGCATGCAGTCTCTCTGGACTGCTAGCAGGCCATGAGATGTTTCTTAAAAAAAAGAGTAGTTGCTGGTTGTGGTGGTGCATACCTGTAATCCCAGCAGCTCAGGAGGCTGAGGCAGGAGGATCAGAGTATGAAACCAGTCTCAGCAACTTATTGAAGTTGTAAAGCAACCTAGTGAAAGCCTGTCTCAAAAAAAAAAAGACTGGGAATGTGGCTTAGTGGTCAAGCGCCCTTGGGTTCAATTCCTGGTACCAAAAAAGTGTGTGTGTGTGGGGGGGGGGGGGTGAAGAGTAGTTATCCAAACAAGACAGAAGAGATATGTATGTTACGTATGTGTTAATTTGCTCACATAATGAAACCACATCTGTTACAGCAGCTGCAATTGGAAACATTACCTGGTTAAGTGTATAATTCACTATCAGTCTCCAAGATTCATCTTTCTTCTGTGCTGGCCAAAAAGAGCTAAATGGGGATGTGGTAGGAATCAACACGCTTGTGTCTTTCAAGCCCTTAATCATGGCATAGACTCTGCTATCTCCCCAAGAATGCAGTATTGTGTTTTTTTTTAATTGATAGTAGAATGCATTTTGACATATTATACACAAATGGAACACAGCTTCTCATTCCTCTGGCTGTACATGGTGCAGAGTCACTCCAGTAGTGTAATCATACATATATACAGGGTAATAATGTCCATCTCATTCTACCATCTTTCCCATCCCCACAGTCTCACCATTCTGTCCCCTCTACACAAACCAAAGGTGCAGCATTGTTTTTGATTTACTATTTTCCTAGGCAGAGGCAGCTCTAATGGCTTCCTTTTGGCCTTTCCCACCATAGTAACCTTCTGTCCACAGGTTAGGAAGCCAAGGTAGGGCTTCTGTCAGCTGCTAAGCATATCTACTCCAATTAGGCATTCTAGAACTTGGGGAAATAACCACAGGGTTATGTTTGGGAGCCACTGAACCATTTTGATATAGACCTGACTTCCATACCCCCCTATTCTAACTATAGATCACAGCAAGGTGGGTCTCCTGATATTAGTGTCAGTTCAGAACCCCAGGGCCCAGTAATCCTTGATGGGTTTGATTCTTCTATTTCTTCCATGCACAGTTACTCAGGTAAAAAGCTATAGGCCCCTTTGGGGAAGGTCAGAGGAAAAATTAGCAATATAAAATTCTGGCAGTGCCCTTGAAAGTCCTTTCAAGGAGACTCAGCCTCCCTTCTTTCAAGGGGTTCTGGGTCTATAAACTGGCTCAAGTCTGGGAATTGATAAAGGGCCATGTTTCTCTGTTTTTTATAATTCAGATTAGACTTTTGTTCACTTGACTTAGAACTTTTCTGCTTACATAAATCAAGAAAAAAATTTAGTAGACTTCCTATCTAGCTAATGGAACAACTAGCTAATGGAATAAGTCTGTGTGAGTCAGAGCTATTCCAATCACTGATTTGAGTCTGCTGTTCACTTTTTTTTTTTTTTAAAGAGAGAGTGAGAGAGGAGAGAGAGTGAGAGAGAGAATTTTTAATATTTATTTTTTAGTTCTCGGCGGACACAACATCTTTGTTGGTATGTGGTGCTGAGGATCGAACCCGGGCCGCATGCATGCCAGGCGAGCGCGCTACCGCTTGAGCCACATCCCCAGCCCTGCTGTTCACTCTTATAACCACTCCTACATTGACTTTGGTGGTTGAATGCCACCACTTGGTTGACCCCTGCCACCCTGATATAAATCTCGTTGTGTAGAGTAGCCTTATCACCCACTTTTAGCTTAGTCTAATTCAGCATTTCTTGAGCACCTACTATTGCAAGTTAGTTATGAGCAACTTAACATGAGAGCAAAGTATTACAAGAAAACCTATCTACTAAATATGCGTAAAACATTCTTGTCAAAAAAAGATCTTATCAATGTATGCTTACTTAGTTCTTCCTCTCCTTCACAGATGGCCCAGATCAGTCTAGGGGTCCTCAGCAAATTCTCAGCCTTCTGACTGAGCACAAGGGCCCTTGATTTGGTAACATTTTCCACTTACTCTGGGACTATTCATAATTGTTCCAAACCTCAGGTCCCTGGGTGCCATCTAAGCTCCTGACCTTTACATATTTTCTCCTTGTCACCAGGTTCTGAACTAAAGCCACACAATTGGAGATGCTATTTGCTCTGGTTTTGTAGCTCTGGTTTTCCTCCCGCCTAATGCTTACTTTTCATTTGACTTTCTACAAAAGGAAAAGGGGAATGACTCTAGATTTTTTGAAGGGATCAGACCCTTTTACCTTCAGAACTCCTTTTATAATGTCAATATTTTAAAACTTTCAAACTAAACTGGGCAGATTTTAAGCAAGTTTACAGATTAGGATCTTTGCAATATGTTGCCGTTAAATGTCAGAACTGGATAATGTCAACATTAATCAAAATGGCCAGCTAAGGATTGAAATGATGTGAAACTACTTGAGTCCTAACATTCAGGAGGTAATGTTGCATTAGCAGATGTCAACGTTAACAGCATTAGCTAACTAAACATGGAACTTCCTGGGCATATGGAGGTTAGCTGGCCAGCATCAATATTAATCATGCTTTAGACAGTAGACAGACAATCTATAAACACCCAGTTTGCATCAAGAAAGAACACTGATTTTAGTTTCTTCTATTGCTGTTGAAACTCTTACCACATTTCTTGTCATACTTGAAAGAAGTTCATTGTCTGTGTCCCGTCTATATTTTGTATATATTTCAGTGGTTAAAATTTACTACCACTTATTCTGATTATTTGCTTATCTGTCTCACTTCCACATTAATGTGTAAGACTCTTGAGGGTTTGTGATTTGCTAATATCTGTAAGCCTACTGTGAAATAAGTAGGGAGCTTAGGATAAAAAGGGCTTGGGCTAACACCCACCATTCTACTCTGCCTCTGTAAGTTTGACTGTCTTTGACCTCACATCTACGTGAGATCATTTCTTTCTATGTCTGACTCCCTTCACTTGGCCCAGTGTCCTCCAGGTTCATCCATATGGTCACAGATGACAGAATTGCCTCCTTTTTGAAAGGCTAAATGGCATTTTATCATGTATATATACACCACATGTTTTAATCCATTCAATCATTGGTGGACATTTAGGTTGATTCCATATCTTAGCTATTTATGAATAATTGTGGTGAACAAGGGGGTGCAGATTTTCTTGACATGCTGATTTTATTTTCTTTTGGATATGTACCCAGAAGTTTAATTGCTGGAACATCTATTTCTTAATTTTTTAATTTTTCAAGAGAAACCTCTATACTGTTTTCCAGAATGGCTGTCCTCGTTTACATTCCCCTGAATAGTGCACCAGGGTTCCCTTTCTCTCCATCCTCACCAACACTTGTTGTCTTTTTTTTTTTAATATCTTTATTTCATTTTTATTTGGTGCTGAGGATTGAACCCAGGGCCTCACGTGAGCTAGGCAAGCACTCTACCACTAAACCACCACCCCAGCCCTGTCTTTTGTTTTTTGATAACAGCCATTCTAACATGAATGAAGTGAAATCTCATTATGGTTTTAATTTGCATTTCCCTGATGACTAGTAATGTTCATTGTTCTTTCAGATGCCTCTTGGCCATTTGTGTGTCTTCTTCAGGGAAATGTCTGCCGAGGTTCTGGCCCATTTTTAAATCAGGCTTATTTGTTTTCTTGCTGTTTATTGTTTGAGTTTCTTTTATATTTTGGATATTAACCCTGTATCAGATATATGATTTTCAGAATTTTTTTCCTGTTCTATAGTTTGTCTCTTCACTCTGTGGATGGCTTCCTTTGCTGTGCAGAAACTCTTTAGTTTGATGTCATCCCATTTGTATCTTTTTTGCCTTTGTTGCTTGTGCTTTCCAGGTAATACTTACACACACATACACACACACACACACACACACACACACACACACTGCCCATACTGTTATCACAGTACTTCTCCTGTAGTTTCTTCTAGAAATTTTAGTTTCAAGATTTACATTTGAATCTTTAATTCATCTTGATTTAATTTTTGCATATTGGGTGAGATAAGGGTCTGATCTGATTTCTGTGTTTGTGAATCTGCAGTTTTCCTAACACTGTTTTTTGAAGGACTGTTCTTTCCTCATTGTCTGTTCTTGGCATCTTTTCCAAAGATTGATTGACCATAAATGGGTAGATTTATTTCCCTCTATTCTATGGAGCACTTGTATTTTTTATTTTTTATTGGTTCTTTTTAGTTATACATGACAGTAGAATGCATTTTGACATGATTATAAAAGTATCAAATATATCTTGTTCTAATTCAGTCTCCAATCCCTCTCCTTTCTCTCCCTTCTCTCCCCTCCCTGTTCTCTTCCCTCTATTCTAATGTTCTTTCTGCCATTTACCCATAGTTATGTTTTTTATTAATTTCTTGTGGATGTACTCGATGTTGAAGTTCATTATGGTATATTCATATACGTACATAGGGAAGTTATGTCAGAATCATTCCACTGTCTTTCCTTCCCATCCCTGCCCTTCCCTTCATTCCCCTTTGTCTACTCCACTGAATTATATTCTTATTTTTTACCTACCCCCTATTTTGTATTAGCTTCCATATATCCAAGAAAATATTCTTTGGTTTTTTGGGAGCTGGCTTATTTCACTTAGCATGATAGTCTCTAGATCCATCCATTTACCAGCATATGTCATGAAGTTATTCTTTTTTATGGCTGAGTAATATTCCATTGTGTATATATATACCACACTTCTTTATACATTCATCTGTTGATGGGCATTTATGGCTCCATAGCTTAGCTATTGTGAATTGAGCTGCTGTAAACATTGATGTGGATGCATCACTGTGGTATGCTGATTTTAAATCCTTTGGATAGATACTGAGGAATGAGATAGCTAGGTCAAATGGTAGTTCCATTCCTAGTTTTTTGAGGAACATTCAGAGCACTTATATTTTTAAAATGCTGTAGAAACAAATTTAAAACACAAGAAATATATGTGATACAGACTGTAAGTGGCCTGTAAATCCTGGAATGATTACTATCAGCCTCTTACAGAATGAGTTTGTCCATCCTAACCTAGAAACTCAATCAAATGCAACTTTTATTTATTTGTTTTTGTTTGTAAGATACCTCCTTCAGTGTACTAAATAGTTCTTATTGTGTCACATTGGAAGGTATAAAATGTCTCATCACTCTTTTAATGACACTAAGATCAATCATTGATTTCAGAGGTATTAACCTGATCCATTCCTTATGAATTTCCCTATAAATATTTCTTGTAATGGTTTTAGCATTCATTGGTGATTGTTGCCGAGATATTTCATTAATGATTGTAAAATAGTGATTCTCTACTTCCTCATTCACTTCATTTTCATTAGTTATAATATTTTAACACAGAGTAACTTTTCATGAGCCAGGTATGGTGGCACACACCTGTAATCCTAGCAGCTCAGGAGGCTAAGGCAAGAGGATCATGAGTTCAAAGTCAGCCTCAGCAACTTGGCAAGGCCCTAAGCAATTTAGAGAGACCCTGTCTCTAGATAAAATATTTATGGCTTTTTTAATTTTATCTAAGTAAAATTTTAAAAATGCCTGGGGATGTGGCTCAGTGGTTAAGAGCCCTTGTGTTCGATCCCTGGTGTCAATAATAATAGTAATAATAATAATAACTTTTAATGAAACACAGTTCAGGAAATAAAAGACAAATGTTTGTTTATTCCTTATTATTTATCAATTTTCAGAATAATGAATTGGTGTCTTTAAAAAATTTCTCGGGGTTAGGGTTGTGGTATAGTACACACCTAGCATATGTGAGGCACTGGGTTTGATTCTCAGCACCACATAAAAATAAATAATATAAAGTATTATATCCACCTTCAACTAAAAAATATTTTATTAAAAATTTCTCAAAGTGGCCAATTTTAGATTTTAAATTTTTTTGTGTTTTAAGTATACAGTATTTATGATCCTTAAAAGTTTATGTATTTGATATTTAAAAAAACAGCAGATGTTATTTGTATACATCTGTATGGATATACAAATTGCTCCAACTCTGGGAACCCATTAAGTTTTGGGTTTTTTTTTTTTTATTCCTTTGACAAGGTAATTGGTATTTGAGAGTTTTCTTGCTCTTTGACCCAGCAAGATGTCCCACTTTATACATTTCCTGTCTCAGACAAGAAAATGGTAACTTCTCCAGCAAGCCCGAGTTCCACTGGTGGCACCACTCAGGCCAACTCCATTCTACTGGTCTGTTAATGTCCCAAACACACCGAAGTTCTAAAGCCGGGGGTCAGTTATCAGTTCTCATCTGACTTGACCTGTCCATGACTTTCAGCATGGCTGATCACAGCCTCCTCCTGAAAATGCTTCTTCTACTGGGTGGCAGACACACTCTCCCTCGTGGGCCTCTCCAGGGTCTCCTTGGCGGATTCTTCCTCATCCTCCTAAATTTCTTAATATTGGGTTTCCCAGTGGTCAGTCCTGGGGCCTTTTTCAGTGTTTATCTACATTAACTGTTTTGAGATGTCACTAGTTTTATGACTTAATGTCACATTCATGTGCCAGTAACTGTTAAATTTGTCTCTAATCTAAGCAAATCCCCTGAGACGTATATATCCACCTGCCTACTAAACTTCTCCCCTTGGATAACTAAGATATCTTAGACATAATAGGTCTGAAAATAAGGTCCTAATCCTGCCACCCCAAACCCAACAAAATTTTGCTTTATCTGAGCCTTCTTTTTTTTAAAACATATCTTTTTTTAACCTTTATTTTATTTATTTATTTATTTATTTTTACATGTTGCTGAGGATCAAACCCAGTGACTCTCATGTGCTAGGTGAGCGCTCTACCACTGAGCCACAACCCCAGCCCTATCTGAGCCTTCTTAATCCTGTAACAGCTTCATTCTTCCCTCCACATTCAGTTCAAAATCATGGTGTCATCTTTGACATATCAAATCCTTTGAAAACATCAAATAAATAGACTCTTTTCTCATATCCCACATCCAATACCTTAGGAAGTCCTGTTGGCTGTACTTCAACATGTATAAGATCAGAACACTTCTTAAGACCCTGTGTTAGTTTGTCATCACTGCAACAAATACCTGAGAAAAACAACTTAGAGGAGAAAAGATTCATTTGGGCTCATGGTTTCTTTTTTTTTTAATTTTATTTTTTTATTGGTTGTTCACAACATTACAAAGCTCTGACATATCATATTTCATACATTAGATTCAAGTGGGTTATGAACCCCCAATTTTACCCCAAATGCAGATTGCAGAATCACGTCGGTTACACATCCACAATTTTACATAATGCCCTATTAGTAATTGTTGTATTCTGCTACCTTTCCTATCCCCTACTATCCCCCCTCCCCTCCCCTCCCATCTTCTCTCTCTACCCCATCTACTGTAATTCATTTCTCTCCTTGTTTATTTTCCCATTCCCCTCACAACCTCTTATATGTAATTTTGTATAGCAATGAGGGTCTCCCTTCATTTCCATGCAATTTCCCTTTTCTCTCCCTTTCCCTCCCATCTCATGTCACTGATTAATGTTAATCTTTTCTTCCTGCTCTTCCTCCCTGCTCTGTTCATAGATGCTCTCATTATATCAAAGAAGACATTTGGTATTTGTTTTTTAGGGATTGGCTAGCTTCACTAAGCATAATCTGCTCTAGTGCCATCCATTTCCCTGCAAATTCTATGATTTTGTCATTTTTTATTGCTGCATAGTACTCCATGGTGTATAGATGCCACATTTTTTTTATCCATTCATCTATTGAAGGGCATCTGGGTTGGTTCCACAGTCTAGCTATTGTGAATTGTGCTGCTATGAACATCGATGTGGCAGTATCCCTGTAGCATGCTCTTTTAAGGTCTTCAGGGAATAGTCCGAGAAGGGCAATAGCAGGGTCAAATGGTGGTTCCATTCCCAGCTTTCCCAGGAATCTCCAAACTGCTTTCCAAATTGGCCGCACCAATTTGCAGTCCCACCAGCAATGTACAAGTGTACCCTTTTCTCCACATCCTCGCCAGCATTTGTTGTTGTTTGACTTCATAGTGGCTGCCAATCTTACTGGAGTGAGATGGTATCTTAGGGTGGTTTTGATTTGCATTTCTCTGACTGCTAGAGATGGTGAGCATTTTTTCATGTACTTGTTGATTGATTGTATATCCTCCTCTGAGAAGTGTCTGTTCAGGTCCTTGGCCCATTTGTTGATTGGGTTATTTGTTATCTTATTGTCTAATTTTTTGAGTTCTTTGTATACTCTGGATATTAGGGCTCTATCTGAAGTGTAAGGAGTAAAAATATGTTCCCAGGATGTAGGCTCCCTATTTACCTCTCTTATTATTTTTCTTGCTGAGAAAAAACTTTTCAGTTTAAATAAGTCCCATTTGTTGATTCTTGTTATTAACTCTTGTGCTATGGGTGTCCTATTAAGGAATTTGGAGCCCAACCCCACAATATGTAGATCAGAGCCAACTTTTTCTTCTATCAGACGCAGAGTCTCTGATTTGATATCAAGCTCCTTGATCCATTTTGAGTTAACTTTTGTGCATGGTGAGAGAAAGGGATTCAGTTTCATTTTGTTGCATATGGATTTCCAGTTTTCCCAACACCATTTGTTGAAGATGCTATCCTTCCTCCATTGCATGCTTTTAGCCCCTTTATCAAATATAAGATAGTTGTAACTTTGTGGATTAGTCTCTGTGTCCTCTATTCTATACCATTGGTCCACCCGCCTGTTTTGGTACCAGTACCATGCTGTTTTTGTCACTATTGCTCTGTAATATAGTTTGAAATCTGGTATCGCTATACTGCCTGATTCACACTTCCTGCTTAGCATTGTTTTTGCTATTCTGGGTCTTTTATTTTTCCATATGAATTTCATGATTGCTTTATCTATTTCTACAAGAAATGCTGTTGGGATTTTGATTGGCATTGCATTAAACCTATAGAGAACTTTTGGTAATATCGCCATTTTGATGATGTTAGGTCTGCCTATCCATGAACAGGGTATATTTTTCCATCTTCTAAGATCCTCTTCTACTTCTCTCTTTAGGGTTCTGTAGTTTTCATTGTATAAATCTTTCACCTCTTTTGTTCGGTTGATTCCCAAGTATTTTTTTTTTTTTTGAGGATATTGTGAATGGAGTGTTTTTCCTCATTTCCATTTCAGAAGTTTTGTCACTGATATACAGAAATGCCTTTGATTTATGCGTGTTGATTTTATATCCTGCCACTTTGCTGAATTCATTTATTAGTTCTAGTAGTTTCTTTGTAGACCCTTTTGGGTCTTCTAGGTATAGAATCATGTCATCTGCAAATAGTGATAATTTAAGTTCTTCCTTTCCTATTTTTATGCCTTTAATTTCTTTCATCTGTCTAATTGCTCTGGCCTGTGTTTCGAGAACTATATTGAATAGAAGTGGTGATAGAGGGCATCCCTGTCTTGTTCCAGATTTTAGAGGGAATGCCTTTAACTTTTGTCCATTCAGAATGATGCTAGCCTGAGGCTTAGCATAGATAGCTTTTACAATGTCAAGGTAAGTTCCTGTTATCCCTAGTTTTTCTAATGTTTTGAACATAAAGGATGCTGTACTTTGTCGAATGCTTTCTCTGCGTCTATCGAGATGATCATATGGTTCTTATCTTTAAGTCTATTGATGTGGTGAATAACATTTATTGATTTCCGTATATTGAACCATCCTTGCATCCCAGGAATGAATCCTACTTGATCATGGTGCACAATTTTTTTGATGTGTTTTTGTATTCGATTCGCCAGAATTTTATTGAGGATTTTTGCATCTAGGTTCATTAGAGATATTGGTCTGTAGTTTTCTTTCTTTGAGGTGTCTTTGTCTGGTTTCGGAATCAGGGTGATGTTGGCCTCATAGAATGAATTTGGAAGAGCTCCCTCTTTTTCTATTTCCTGAAATAGCTTGAAAAGTATTGGTATGAATTCTTCTTTAAAGGTTTTGTAAAACTCCGCTGTGTACTCATCCGGTCCTGGGCTTTTCTTGGTTGGTAGTCTTTTGATGGCTTCTTCAATTTCATCCATTGATATTGGTCTGTTCAAATTGCGTGTATCCTCCTGACTCAGTCTGGGCAAATCATATGACTTAAGAAATTTATCGATGTCTTCACTATCTTCTATTTTATTGGAATATAGGTTTTCAAAATAATTTCTAATTGTCTTCTGTATTTCTGTAGCATCTGTTGTGATATTGCCTTTTTCGTCCCGTATGTTAGTAATTTGAGTTCTCTCTCTTCTTCTCTTCGTTAGCATGGCTAAGGGTCTGTCGATCTTATTTATTTTTTCGAAGAACCAACTTTTAGTTTTGTTAATTTTTTCAATAGTTTCTTTTGTTTCAATTTCATTAATTTCAGCTCTGATTTTAATTATTTCTTGCCTTCTACTTCTTTTGCTGTTGTTTTGCTCTTCCTTTTCTAGGGCTTTGAGATGAAGTGTGAGCTCATTTATTTGTTTTTTTCTTTTTTTGAGGAATGACCACCAGGCGATGAATTTTCCTCTTAAAACTGCTTTCATTGTGTCCCATAGATTCCAATATGTTGTGTCTGTATTTTCATTTATCTCTAAGAATTTTTTGATTTCCTCCTTTATGTCTTCTGTAACCCATTGATCATTCAGTAACATATTGTTCATTTTCCATGTGATGTAGGATTTTTCCTTCCTTCTTTTATCATTGATTTCCAGTTTCATTCCATTATGATCTGATAAAATGCATGGTATTATCTCCACCCCTTTATATTTATTGAGGATTTCCCTATGGCATAATATATGGTCTATTTTTGAGAAGGATCCATGTGCTGCTGAGAAAAAAGTATATGCATTTGATGATGGTTGATATATTCTATATATGTCAGTTAAGTCAAGGTTATTAATTGTGGTATTGAGTTCTATAGTTTCTTTATTCAACTTTTGTTTGGAGGATCTGTCCAATGGTGAGAGAGGTGTGTTGAAGTCACCCATAATTATTGTGTTGTGGTCTATTTGATTCTTGACCTTGAGGAGAATTTGTTTTATGAATGTCGCAGCACCATTATTTGGTGCATAAATATTAATAATTGTTATATCTTGTTGGTGAATGGTTCCTTTTAACAGTATATAATGTCCTTCTTTATCCCTTTTGATTAACTTAGTCTTTTTTTTATTTTTTTTATTTTTTTTATTGTTGGTCGTTCAAAACATTACATAGTTCTTAATATATCATATTTCACAGTTTGATTCAAGTGGGTTATGAACTCC
Organism: Spermophilus citellus; assembly: GCF_964194105.1. NCBI lineage: Eukaryota > Metazoa > Chordata > Mammalia > Rodentia > Sciuridae > Spermophilus > Spermophilus citellus. The sequence continues at coordinate 189,409,748 of NC_138183.1, forward strand.
CATTTTTACCCTGTATACAGATTGCTGTATCACATCAGTTACACTTCCATTGATTTACATACTGCCATTCTAGTGTCTGATGTATTCTGCTGTCTATCCTATTCTCTATTATCCCCCTTCCCCTCCCCTCCCCTCCCCTCCCCTTTTCTCTCTCTACCCCCTCTACTGTAAATCATTTCTTCCACTTGTATTATTCTTCTCTTACCCCTCCTTTCCTCTTATATGAAATTTTGTATAACCCTGAGGATCACCTTCCATTTCCATGCGATTTCCCTTCTCACTCCCTTTCCCTCCCACCTCTCATCCCTGTTTAATGTTAATCTTCTTCTCAAGCTCTTTGTCCCTACCCTGTCCTTGGTTACTCCCCTTATATCAAAGAAGTCATTTGGCATTTGTTTTTTAAGGATTGGCTAGCTTCACTTAGCATAATCTGCTCTAATGCCATCCATTTCCCTCCAAATTCTATGATTTTGTCATTTTTTAATGCAGAGTAATACTCCATTGCGTATAAATGCCACATTTTTTTTTATCCATTCATCTATTGAAGGGCATCTAGGTTGGTTCCACAATCTTGCTATTGTGAATTGTGCTGCTATGAACATTGATGTAGCAGTGTCCCTGTAGCATGCTGTTATTAGGTCTTTAGGGAATAGACCGAGAAGGGGAATAGCTGGGTCAAATGGTGGTTCCATTCCCAGCTTTCCAAGAAATCTCCATACTGCTTTCCAAATTGGCTGCACCATTTTGCAGTCCCACCAACAATGAACAAGTGTACCCATTTCCCCGCATCCTCTCCAGCACTTGTTGTTGTTGGACTTCATAATGGCTGCCAATCTTACTGGAGTGAGATGGTATCATAGGGTGGTTTTGATTTGCATTTCTCTGACTGCTAGAGATGGTGAGCATTTTTTCATGTACTTATTGATTGATTGTATGTCCTCCTCTGAGAAGTGTCTGTTCAGGTCCTTGGCCCATTTGTTGATTGGGTTATTTGTTATCTTATTGTCTAATTTTTTGAGTTCTTTGTATACTCTGGATATTAGGGCTCTATCTGAAGTGTGTGGAGTAAAGATTAGTTCCCAGGATGTAGGCTCCCTGTTTATCTCTCTTATTGTTTCTTTTGCTGAGAGAAATCTTTTTAGTTTGAGTAAGTCCCATTTGTTGATTCTAGTTGTTAACTCTTGCACTATGGGTGTCCTAATGAGGAATTTGGAGCCCGACCCCACAGTATGTAGATCATAGCCAACTTTTTCTTCTATCAGACGCCATGTCTGATTAACTTAGTCTTAAAGTCAATTTTATTCGATATAAGGATGGCCAACCCTGCTTGCTTACGAGGACCATGTGCATGGTATATTTTTTCCCATCCTTTCACCTTCAGCCTGTGTATGTCTTTTCCAATCAGATGTGTCTCCTGGAGGCAGCATATTGTTGGGTTTGTTTTTTAATCCATGATACCAGCCTATGTCGCTTTATTGGAGAGTTTAAGCCATTCACATTCAGAGTTACTATTGATATATGGTTTGTACTTCCATCCATGTTTGATTATTTATCCTTTTTTTAAAAAAAATTAGTTTGTTTCTCCATGATTATCTTTCCCCTTGCCCTCTGTCTTTACCGAGGCACTTCCCACTGATGGTTTTGGTTATTGTTTTTCATTTCTTCCTCGTGTAGTGTTTTGCTCAAAATGCTTTGCAATGCTGGTTTTCTGGCTGCAAATTCTTTTAACTTTTGTTTATCATGAAAGATTTTTATTTCATTGTCATACCTGAAGCTCAGTTTTGCTGGATACAGAATTCTTGGTTGGCATCCATTGTCTTTCAGTGTTTGAAATACATTGTTCCATGACCTTCTTGCTTTCAGTGTCTGTGATGAAAAATCCGTTGTTAACCATATTGGTTTACCCCTGAATATAATCTGTCTCCTTTCTCTTGTAGCTTTTAATATTTTCTCTTTGTTCTGTATATTGGATATCTTCATAACAATGTGTCTTGGCGTTGGTCTACTGTGATTTTGTGTGCTCGATGTCCTGTATGCATCTTCAATTTGTATATCTGTTTCCTTTTTTGTTTCTGGAAAGTTTTCTGTAATTATTTCATTCAGCTCATTCCCTTGGTTTGAATCTCTGTACCTTCTTCTATCCTGATGACTCGTACGTTTGGTTTATTTATGTTATCCCATAACTCTTGGATGTTTTTCTCGTGATTTTTTACCAGCCTTTCTGAGTTGGCTAGACTCTTTTCAAGATGATATATTTTGTCTTCATTATCTGACGTTCTGGCTTCTACTTGCTCCACTCTGTTAGTGATACTCTCAATTGAGTTTTTAATTTGGTTAATCGTTTCCTTCATTTCTAGAATTATTGTTTGATTATATTTTATAATCTCTATATCCTGATAAAAATGCTTAACTTCTTCTTTTATGTGTTTATGTGATTCATTCTCAATGTGTTCTTTCGCTGCTTGAATTTGCTGTCTTGTATCCTCTTTAAGGTTCCATTCCATCTGTCTAAGGTGTTCCTTGAGTTCTTTATATGATTCTAGGTCCTCCTGAATATTTAGGCTGTCCTGCAATGTTTGTACTCCTTTTCTTCCTTGCTTTTTGAAGCTGCTCATGTTACTTCTTGTTCTGTTTGACTGCTGAGTTACTGTTTATCCTATAAATGTATTTGATGCTTGGGAGGAATGGTATTAGAAGGGAAGGGAAGAAGTCACTAAAGAGAATAAGAGTAAGCAGGTAGAATTTAAGGAAGGGGGATAAGATAATTGAAAAAAAATGAAAAGACAAAAGAAGAAAAAAAAATAGGAAATAAAAAGAGAAAAAAAATTTAAAAAAATAAAAAATAAATAAAAATTAAAATTAAAATTAGAAGAAAAAAAATTTTTTAAAAATTGTAAAAAAAATTTAAAGAAACAACAAGAAAGAAAAATGAAAATGAAAGAAAAACCCAAATTAAAAAAAAAAAAAGAGAAAAGAAAAAAAAGGAAAAAAAAAACTAATAAATGCAGTCTTAGATTTTGATTAACTTCTCTTCCAGTAGGTGGCGCTGTGCCCACCAGGCCAAGTTTCTCCTGTCAATACGCGGGAACCAATCACTGTGCAGCAGCTCCTCCCAGACTGGACGAGTCTCCAATCCTGAGTGCCTAGGGCCTCCTCTTGTGTCTAGTCACTTCCCACTTTTCCTCTAGCCAGGCCCCTCTCACGGGTGCCGCTCACCACAATATTGGCTACACGCCAGGTCTGCTGCTCTCGGGAGCCCTGTTTTCATGAACAACTGGGCACACTCTTCCAGTTTGCCATTCCCTCAGACCCTAAGTTTGTAGAGCTTGGGGCTGAGAATCCTCAGCGAATTTTACTTGCCCTCCGGTAGCCACGCCCCCGGTAGCTGGTGCAAGAGACCTCAGCTGTCAGCCCTGGTGGGAGCGGTAGTTCCGCGCCGCGGGTCCCCCGCCACCTCTGATTCCCTCGGTCTGGCTATCGTGCTCACAGGAGAGCTGGGAGGGGCCCTTCAGGTTTCCCCAATGTGTGGAGAGGGAAGGCTAGGGAATTACACACCTGTAGCCGCAGGTTTCAATGAAGTTATCTCCTCCGCCGCAGTCTGATGACGTCAGTTCTCTGCCATGGTGGTATCTCTTACAAATGGCGACAGTTCGTTTCCCTTTGCCGGGTGACCAATGCAACGGGTGGGTCCTTACTGTCTCTCCCAAGCCCCGTTTCAAACCTGTGGCCACTACCTATGAAGGCTCGGTTAGCATTTACCTCCGTAGGATCAGAAGGGCTGACCAGTTGTTTCAGCCGGATGGATTAGTGCTGAGTCACAGCTGTTTGTCTGCGGGAAGCAGGCAAACGGGAGCTTGAATTCAGCTGATCCGAGCTCATTGTGTGTTCTGAGAGGCCCAGACTGTTCGTCCCAGATCCACGTCAGCTCAGCATTGCCTAGTGATCCTGAGCAAACAGATTTAGGTTGTTTACGACTCCCTATGTCCGCACAGCTGAAGAGGTCAGAGACTTGATCTCTCCGCGCCCGCCACCATGTTGGAATCCTCCTGGGCTCATGGTTTCAAGGTTTCAATCCACTGTTGGTTGGTTCCATGGTTTTGGACCTAAGATAGAACATCATGGAGGAAGGGCATGGTGGAGGAAAGCTTCTCAGCTCATGGCAGCTAGGAAGAAGGGCGGGGGAGAGAGAGAAAGAGACAGAGACCAGAGGCAAGAATACCTTCCCAGGCATATTCCCAGTGACCCACTTCCCTCAGCCAAGTTCCACCTCCCACTTCCACCATCTCCCAGTATTCCATTCAACTGTTAATGGATTAATCCACTGATGAGATTGTAGACGTCACGATCCAATCACTTCCCAAAAGCTCTACCTCCAAACATCACTAAATTTGGGATCAACTCTTTCACACATGAGTCTTTGGGGGAATATAGATAGATAAATAGATAGATAGATGATAGATAGATAGATAGATAGATAGAATGTAGATATAGATATAAATAAAACTGCTATAACCCTGTGCAAACCCTTTCTCTTCTGGAATATTCTAGTAACCTCCTAATGTTCTCTTTTTCTACCCATGCCCCTCCCCTCCTAATCTATTCACAATATAGCAACCCTTGTATTTTTACATAATATACACCAAATCGAGTTACTGCTCCTGCTGAAAACCTTCAGGTGGCTCCCCAACTTGCTCAAACTAAAAGCCAAAGTCCATCTTATGATCTACAAATCCCTAGGTTCTCTGGCTCCTGGTTATCCCTCTGACCTCTACTTCCTGCCTACCCCTCTCTCTACCCATGTTACTTAAGTCACAGGCCTCTTTGTGGCTGTCCTTTGATCTTACCAGTCATGTTTCTCTAGCAGGGCTTTTCAGCATATTTCCCCTCTGCCTAGGACACTCTTCCTTCATAATTACTCCTTACCTTCTTCAGATGTCACCTTCTCAGCAAGATCTTCCCAGTTACTCTATTGAACATTACAATTCTCTGAGCATTCCCCAACCCCTCTCCTCACTTTAACTCCTCTCAGTATCTCTGAAGACAATTTAACACACTGTGTGTGGGGGGTTTTGTGTTAACTATCTGTCTCCACTACTAGAAGGTATGTTCTGTGAGGGCAGGGATTTTTATCTCGTTTGTTAACTGCTATATGCCCAGACACAAGAGTGTCTGGGAGGATTAAAAAAATAAGCATTTCCTGGTTCTGTTGGTTTTGTACAGAGGGAATGTAAATTTTAACTTGGATTTCTGTGAAAGCAGTTATATATTCTCTACCGAATTTCCATCTTACTCTTGTCAGAAGCAGCTTGTGGTACTCAGGATTATTTTTTCTTTTTTGTTTGTTTTTTTTTTTTTTTTATAAGAGGAGGCTTCTGCTTCATAACCATCACCTCAGAGCTATTGTGGGCCAATTCAGTTCTCAAATGTATTCACCTCAGATAAAATATCTCCCCATGGGCTAGGGATATAGCTCAGTTGGTAGAGTGCTTGCCTCACATGCACAAGGCACTAAGCCCTGGGTTCAATCTCCAGCATATATATATATATATAGATATATATATATATATCTATATATATATATATATATCCCCTTGCAGTTTACATATGTCACCACCAGGTGTCAGGAATGTTTGATGAATGCTCAAGAAATTCAAATTTCAAATGGTTCACTTCCACAGATACACATTATTAATAGCAGCAGTATTTTATAACAAAATATAGTGAAGCATATTTCCCTGTTAAAATAGTTAAACTACATCTGAGTATTTGTCATTTTATTTATTTATTTTTATTTTGTTTTAATTTTTTAAAAGTACTATTTTTTAATTTATTTAACTTTTTATTTTTAAATTTTATTTTATTTATTTACTTTGGGGGCAGGGGTACTGGGGATTGAACTCAGGGCCACTTGACCACTGAGCCATATCCTCAGACCTATTTTGTATTTTATTTACAGACAGGGTCTCTCTGAATTGCTTAGCACCTTGCTGCTGCTGAGACTGGCTTTGAACTTGAGATCCTCCTGCCTTCCAAGTGCTGGGATTACAGGTTTGCGCCACCGCACCAGGCCTAAAATAAGTACTACTTATTTTAATAAAGAGTTGATCATAAAATTTGCCAGATCTAGGCATTTGTAGTAATCATTGAACAAAAGAACCTCAAAGATCTTTACCCCTGTGGCATTCACATAGTGATTAAAAGACTCTGGAACTAGAATACCTAGGCTCAAATTGCACTGTTACTGCTTACCAGCTAGGGACCTAGGGCAAGCTATTCAAACTCTTGCCTCTTAGTGGCCTTAGCTATAAAATGAGAATGATTAAAATACCTACCTTTGGGGCTTACTGATTGCATAATCATGGTTTATTGTAGGCCTAATAGATATCATTTGCTCATTTTAACAACCCCGTGAATTAAGTATTACTATTATTTCACAAAAGTGGCTCACCCCTTCCTTACCTATGAGAGGGAAAGACCTTGCCCATGGGGAGCCGCCTAATACATGGCAAAGCCAGGATTTAATCCAGATCTGTCTGTCTGTCTAGATGGGCCAATGTTTTTTCAGTCTGTTCACTACACAGCCAACATATTACAGTGAGAATAATATTTTTTGAAGTAAATTTCAATTGAAGTTTAACATATATTTACAGAAAAGCACACAAATAAATAAATTACTGAGTAAGAACACCTGTGTATCTATCTCCCTTCCAGATCTAGAAATAGAACATTGCCAGTACCCCAGATATTCCTCATGATTCCTCCCATCTTTCCTCAAAGTTAACTATTTTCCTTGCTTCATCACCATGGTTTTTTTTTAAATTTTGGTGGGATTTGCTGTTACATATTCATACATGCACACACTATAACAATACAGTTTGGCCAGTATCACTGCCGAGAACTTTTGCCATTTTGTATATTGCCTATAAATGAGGCATAAAGTATGGATTCTATAAATCCAATTTATAAGAGATTCTATAAATCTCTTGTGTCTGGCTTTTCTTTACACAACTTATATTTATGAGTGTCATCTTTGTTGGTATACACAGCAGTCCTTTATACATTTTCACTGTATTTACATAAATATACAAGAATTCACTCTCAGTCCTTCTTTTATTTGTGAGAATGAGTACTATGTCCATCCTTGGTTTAATAAAAATCTACCCTAAATTTTTTCTCTATTTACCATCCAAAGAAGGACCTTACAACACTTCAACTCCATTTACTACCTCCTTGCATTTTGTACCACTGAGATTATATAGTTTAATTTATTTTTAGCCTTGCAAGAAATTCTTACATTGTTCTACACCGTCAATATTTTTTTCTACTTTTTACCCTTTCCCATGTTCTTTATTTCTTCGTGACTTTTTTTTTTTTACTTCTATCTTGAGAATATTTTCCTTCTACACAAAGAATTACCATTAGTGTGGGACTAAAGACATTGAATTCTCTCAGTTTCTGTATGAAACCCCATTTATTTCATCTTCACTGTTGAAGGATATTGCTAAATTATAGAGGTCTACATTAGCAGAAATTTTCTTTCAGAATTTTAAAGACACAAGGCTGGGATTGTAGCTCAACGATAGAGTACTCACCTAGCACGTGCGTGTGAGGCCCTGGGTTCGATCCTCAGAACCACATGGAAATAAATAAATAAAATAAAGGTATTATGTACAACTAAAAAATAAAATATATTTTAAAAAAGAATTTTCAAGACACTACTATTGTGTTTTAACTACATTATTTCTGTTGAAAAGTCACTTGTCAGTCTTATTCCTGGCTCCTTTGGATTTAATGAAAAAATTTAAGATTTCCTCTTTTCCTTTGGTTTTCAGTAGCTTTATCACATGACTAGATGTGGTTTTATGTTCATCCTCTTTTGGATTTATAGAAATTCTTGAATCTGTATTTTAATATCTTTCATTAGTTTGGGAAGATTCTTAGATAAGGGCTCCTCAATCTTACTCTGAGTATGTCTTTCTCTCCTCTCCTTCTAGAGTTCCAGTTACATGAATATTAGACTTTTTCACTGTATCACATATGTTTTCCAAGTGGAACAATGAAGCAGAGATGTCTGTAAATTTAACAAGTCTAAGGAAATTAACATGGCCAACCACTACCACCTCCTAAGCATTATGTCCTCTGCTTTCAACACTCATGAGTTCTTCAAGTTAGAAAATTCTAATCTGGAACCACATGGAGAAGAGAATTCTGAGAGTTCCTAGCTATGGATAGGAGCTGTAATGGCATTTGACAGTGTATAATAAAGCACAGATGAATCCTTATGAAGTATTGCTCTAAAATTAGACCTCAAACTGATGGATAGAAAGAGCCAAGAGCAAGCAGCAGTGTATTGGTACAAACTGTAGCATTAATTTCAATACTTTCTTAAGCATTCCACTATAACTATGAAATATGCCTATTTATCTTCTTCTTTCAAAGGGGGTAGAGGCCCTTTTTTCTCAAATAAGTCCAATTTTAAAGGAAAACCCTATATTGCCAGTATTGGATATATTCACAGTATCAAAACTGGATTTGAAGGCAAAAAACCTTATGTTTTTCAGCTATGTGTTAAGATTCTATATCACTGATTCCCACAAAATAAGAGGAAATGTTTATATCCCCCAAGGAAGTATATCTGAATCTTAAAGAATTATGACTTACTTTTTAAAAATTTTTTATTTGTTTTAATTAGTTATATACATAACAGTAGAATGCATTTATGCACTTTGATATACATAGATAAGACATGATTTCTCATTTTTCTGAGTGTACCTGTTGCAGAATCATATTAGTCTGACTTACTTTTCTAGGAGGAATCTCAAGGACTTTTGAATTCTTCCTCTCCTCCCTTCAACTACCATGAGCCAGTGTCATTAGTGAATGTGTCTTATTCGGGGGATTCAGTGGGGGAAAGTAGCAAGGTCCAATGTTCTACATAAAGGTGAAGAGAGATATATTTAACCAGTTTATAAGTTATTGATTGTGTGCAAGAAACTATCACAAAACTTTTTTTTTTTTTTTTGAGGGGATGGGTACGAGGGATTGAACTCAGAGGCACTAGACCACTGAGCCACATCTCCAGGCCTTATCCCAAAATTTAAGCATTAAAACAAAAGTAAATGTTTGTTCTCCTCACAGTTTCTGTGGGTCAGAAGCTAGTGATTGGCTTACTTTGGTGATGCTGGCTCAGGGTCTCTCAGGAGGTTGAAGTCAATATGTCAGTGGGAGCTATAGCAATCTGAAGGCCTTGGCTAGCCTAAAGGACCTGCCTCTAAGATGTCTCATGTATGAATCTGGCAAGGTGATGCCTCACCCCGTGGGCCTCTCCACTGGGCTAGTTAGATATTTGTATGACATGGGACCTGGCATCCCCCAAGAACAAGTGATCCAAGAGAGCTAGGCAGAAAGAGTGGTGTGTTTTATGACTTGTCATCAGAAGTGACACACCAACACATCTGCAGTATTATTTTGGTAATCCTGTATGATTAATATTATAATATTAATATTATAGAAAACTATACAAAAGTGCTAATACCAGGAGGCAAGGATCATTGAGGACATTGTGAAAACTGACTACCACAACCAGTCACTAGGAGAAATCAACCAAATAATATAATTTTGTAGGACTCCATCCAAATTGGCAACTATTAAAATATTACATAAATGTACATTGTATCAATGCCTCTTAACTGTAATTTATGATTTGTGTATCTATATCATACTTTTTTTGTGACACAGACTCTAGAAAGGAATGTTAAATTGCTTGATCTAATGTAGTGAAAATTGAAATTTTTACATTTTTACACCTATTGATATACATGATTCTGAAAGTAAAACCTGAAGAGGAAGACAAATCGGTTGTCAGTCTGTCTTCCTATTGCTGTTCTGAGGGACTGGCAGAATTCGGGAAGTTCTATTGTAGGAATAAATCTATTAAAGGAAACTTCCAGGTCTCTGAATTCTTAGGCATTACTGTTTATGTAGTAGAATCAACTAGCCATCTTTGTTCTCATACAGTTTTCACAGGAAGTTCAAACAAGTTTACAAAATACCCCCCAATTTTTTTTCTTCTTCTTGACAAACAAGGGCATAACATTATTTCCCTTTTGTGTTTATAAAGGCTTATACAATTGTCTGTGGGTACTGATGGCTGCCCGGATTCTAGGAAAACCACTCTTCAGATTCTTTTTCATAAGGACAAAAGTGTCTCACATTTTGGAATTCACAGATTTTAAACAAGGCGTATTCTTTTTGTAAAGATATCCTTCATATTCATTACATTACATAGCTAGAGACGCATATACTGGGAAAGTATAATCCTTGAGAACATCCCTAATTGAAAAGGTTGTTTTCTAAGTTAATAGAAAGTGTAGTTAATGCAGTGGCATACGTGGGTCAGCATATGCCAGGATGCAGACAATAAGGAGATGTGTGACTATAGACAATTCTTAAACAAAAATAAAAAGTCAAACTGTTCTCACTAAAGCTATAAAGTGATAAAGTGTTATTCCCTGACAAAATATCTGAACACGTGTGGATTTTACTATTTCTGAAGAATTTTCTTCTTTTTCATGTGTAATGGTTTTGGAAACTTTTGGTGGTGGGGAATTGTCCATTCTTTTCACCTCACCCATCAATGCAAAAATACTGCAAAACATAGGCATAATAATAAAAAGACTTTCCCAGAAAAGATACTCATTATGAAACCATGTACGCAGTAAAGACACATTTTCACAAACCAGTCTCAACCTTTGAAGTTCTGTACAATCCAAAAGAAAATATGAATATGAGAGGATAAATTCAGGTTTTGCTATCTGCTATATACGATTTTACTTTTTCTGAATTATATTATTTTATGGTTTGAAGTCTTAGAGGTTAATCACACACAAAAATATTTGTGAACAGCCAGAATCAGCCTTGAGCAATGTACAATAAAATTCCAAGATCACCACATAGAAGATCACTAACCAAGCAACAAAAAAATATGTAAGAAAATAGATGTTTAAGTGGGAAAAAAAGAATTCATTTTTAAAGAATGAAGGGGAAATCACAAAAAGTGCTGATCTTACATTGCCAGAAGAAATAGAAAGGGCCACACATGAGTATCTCAACTAAAACAAATGATAAAATAATGTTGAGATTTGCTATCATTCAGCCATTTTCTCAAATTTACCATTGTAAGGTTGCCCCACAGAGTGGTTGAAGATTTTTGCAATGCATATAACTGAAAAGAGCTCATATCTAAAATATATACCTAAGAACTGAGATAGATCAGTAAAAAAACCAATATAAGAAAAAAGATCCCTCTACAGAAAAATGGGCAAAAGCCTTAAGTAGTGAATTCATCAAAGAAGAAAAATCAGTTAAACACACAAAAAAAGGTGCTCAGCAAGAATAATAATAGGTGATGTACAAATTAAAGCTGCAATGAAAAAAATAACTACAGATATGAGTATTACCCCACCAATATAGCTAAATTTAAAAGTCTAATTCAGACAAGAGGATATAAAGCAACAAAATTCTCACACAATGGATAGATGCTTTGAAAAAAGTTTGGCTTTTTTAATTAAAATGGAAATTTGCATATCCTATAATTTAACTCCCAGATATTATTACCAACTTAATTGCATATGCATATATAATGAGTTATACACAAAAATATTCTTAGCAATGTTACTCTTAATAGCCCTAAACTGGAAACAGCCTAAATATCCACCAACAGATAGATAATAAATTAGGTTATTGCTATGATTTGAATGTGCATTGTCCCTCAATAGTTCATGTACTAAAGAAAGGTTCAGGCCCTAGTGTGACAGTATTAAAAAGTGGTGGAAATTTTAAAAGGCGAGGCCTAGTGGAAGATGGTTAGGTCATCATGGGGATCACCCACAGAAGGAATTAATTCTTGTCTTACTGAGTAAGTTCAGTCTTGAAAGAGTGAATTGTTATAAAACAGCAAGCCTGGCCCCCGGAATCCCTCTCTGGCTTCCAACTTTATCTATTCTCTTTCTCTCATACACACTCTCACCATAGTGTCATCCAACGAGCTATGACATAGCCAAGAGGGCCCTTACCAGAAGTCAAACAGATGAGGCTTTCAGTCTCCAAAACTATGAGCTAAATAAACTTCTTGTCCTTATATAATACCCATCATGTATTTTGTTATAGCAACCAAATATAGACCAATAAAATTATAGTCATAAAATTAGATGATATGTAGCATGAAAAAATGAACAATCTACAGTAGTCCTCCCTTATGCTTAGGGATATATTTCAATAGCCCAATATATGTCTGAATCCACAGACAGTGCCAAACCCTATACATATTATTTTTTTTCAATCTGATAATAATATGGCTACTAGGTGACTAAGGGGCAGGTAGTATATATGGTATGGATACTCTAGACAAAAGGATGATTCATGTCCCAGGGATGGAGCAGGACTATAAGATTTCATTTTGATCCTCAGAAAGGTGTGCAATTTAAAACTTATTTCTGAAATTTTCCACTTAATAGTCTTGGATTGTGGTTGAACACAGGTAACTGAAATGGTAGAAGGTGAAACTGCAGATTAGCTGGTGGACTATTGTATAGCTATAGGCAATGATATAGTTGAGTCTCATGAAAATAATACTGAGCAACAAAATCATGCACAAAATAACAACATAGTGTAACATATCCATTTATATAAGTTCAAAGCCAGGCATAATGTTTAGTTTACATAAGGAAATGATAATCCAAAAGGACAAGAGAGTAGGAAGTTGTGAATATAAAGAATGGGTCAGAAGAGTCCCACTGACAATATTCTTTACCTTGACCTGGATGGTGGTATGTAACCTGTACGGTTACACAGGAACTCCTTTTGTAAATACCCATTAGCTATGCACTTATGTTTTATCAATTTTTCTGTTATGTGTGGGATAATAAAAACATTTAACCCCCCTTAACCTCAGCAGTGAAAACCCAGTGCAATTATTTTACAAATTATCCCAAATAATAAGGCATAAATTGGTATGCTTCACACATGAACCTATTTGAAGAGGATATTACAATTTACTTTCAACCCCATTTTAGGAAATGCAAATATTTACCAATGAGCCAGCCAATTAATAGGTATCCAAACTTAATTGCACAAAATTAGAATTTGTAACCAATCTATCTACTGGCAATTTATGACCAGTCATGCAATATTTAAGTTTTAAAGAATGATTTAAAAAACACTGGGCACGTCCCAGGAGCAAGTATGTTTTCTTTAATCTTCACTAATTCACAGAACATTACCGAAATATATTTTCTAAAATTTTTAGGCTTTTCTAAGTACATAAGTACCATGATTAGCAAAAGCAAGGTGGTCAAGATTAAGACCTCAAAATGAAGGTGAAGAGAGTGATTAAACACATAAAGTAACATTCAATATACTTTTAAAATGAATTTTGGTCTTAATCTCATTTTATTTCTAGGCTTTATCCTGCATACATAAGCCATGTATGTACAGCATGTTCAGCACAGATTGCAACAAGGTGAAACTGAAAACAACTTAAATATTCACAGTAGGGAAAATAGTTAAATTAAGTGTAGTTTTCCATATAATAATGTAGCATACGTCTATCATAAATAATACAGATGTTTTACATTGAGGTAAAATATAGTAAGCAAAAAGATGTAGAACAAGTGGATCATATTTAATGGTAGATGTACATATGCATACATATATGCATATACACACATATTTTATATGTCTAGAAAATTTATGTAAAGATAAATAGTAGCTATCATCAGGAACAGCACATGGAAATAGGGCAATAAAGGAAGTTCTTTTTTATGTCATTTGTTGCTGCCTAAATCTTTTTGTTGTTGTTTCTGCAGTATTTTAATCAAAATAATAATAAAATTTGTTTAATTTTTTTCAGAGAAAATATTTAAAAATTGCTATATATAAAAGTACCATGACATCTGTACTCTGAAATAACCAGAGGCTGACTAGGAGACTGAGGCTGATTAGGAGACTGAGGCTGCAGCCTTATTCTACTCATTGGTCCAACAGGGTACGGTTCAGGGCAGTGGTTTTCAAATTCTTTCTTGCCCATCTACAAAGAAATATATTTTACATCTTGTCTACGAGAAGCTTCATCAAACAGCAATCACTAATATTACCTGAGATACAGACAGATTGTTTTTGTTTGGTTGGTTTTGGCTGTGCTTGGGATTGAACCCAAGGCTTCATACATGCTGGATCACCACTAACCACTGAGCCACATCCCCAATACCTTCCTATTCTGCTGATCAAAACCCACTCACTATATTAGCTTCTGTTCTGTGGAAAGTATAAAGCATTCCAACCAAGGGTTTTAATGTAGACTCTTTTTTTTTGCGCCCATGCTGCTGAATGCTAACTGTAAGAGTCTGATTATGATGCTGAATAAATGTGTCCTTTAAAAAAAATACACACCACCAGGAGACTGAGGCAGGAGGATTGCAAGTTCAAGGCCAGCCTTAGTTCCTTAGTGAGACACTACCTCAAAATAAAAAATAAAAAGGGCTGGGGATGTAGTTCAGTAGTAAAGCACCCATGGGTTCAATCCCCAGTACCACCCCCCCAAAAAATCTACAAAATTGATTTGGTGAATCATCATTATGATTTTACTATTTCAATATGTAAGCCTACTACATCAAGACCACAGTTTTAAAATATTGGCTTAAGGGGGCTTGGGCTTATGTCCAGTTTAACTCTAAGTCTTATATCTAAAGAAAATTGAGGTTACTAAAATGCAGTAGGCTGGAAGGGTGTGGTTGGGTGTTGTGGGGAATGCAGAGCTAGCAGAGGGAGGGACTCCTTCTGTACTCAGAGATCCTGCTCCACTCACTCCTCTCTGATGTTGCCCTCATTCACAACCTAAAAGGCACCTTAACTGTAGGTTGCTACACCTTCTCTGAGCATACATTAGAAGTTTAAAATAATGGTGATGATGATGAAGGTAATGTAGTATAAGAAAAGAAGTTCAGAGTAAGGGCCTCCTGAAATCAAGATAAGGACAAGACCTAATCACAGAGTAAGCAATGTTTCTCAAAGTAAGTCAGAATCAATTGGAGGGAGACCCAGAAATCTGTATTTTAACAGTCCTTTAGATGATTCATGATTCATATTCATAGTCACTCATTCTCTCCCTCCCCATTTTTTTTTTTTTTTTGCAGGTGATTCTTATGCATTCTGAAGGACTGTACCTAAAAGAAATGTACATAAAAGAGATGAAATTAATCCTGAATGTTCTATTTTGGAATTCAGACAGAGTTGGCTAATGACATTTAGAGGACTCCCTAACTCTAAAATGAAACTTGTAAATAATAGAGGGTGTTCAGTTAGATAAACCCAAATTTCTCTATGACAAATTTCACAGAATGCTTGTTATTATGGTCAACAATCTTGTGAGGGCAGTCTAGAGTTTAAGTGAGTGCACATAGGTTCCACGGTGGGTCCAGGATTTTTTTTTTTTTTTTTTTTAAAGAGAGAGTGAGAGAGGGGGAGAGAGAGAGAGAGAAAATTTTTAATATTTATTTTTTAGTTCTCGGCGGACACAACATCTTTGCGGACACAACATCTTTGTTGGTATGTGGTGCTGAGGACCGAACCCGGGCCGCACGCATGCCAGGCGAGCGCACTACCGCTTGAGCCACATCCCCAGCCCCGGTCCAGGATTTCTGATTGCCAGGCTAGTGTTCCTTTCCATAATGGTATCAAAAAGAAAAAAAAAAGAAAGAAAAAAGGAAGGAAGGAAGGAAGGAAGGAAGGAAGGAAGGAAGGAAGGAAGGAAGGAATTTGTGTTTAAGATGGAATTTTGATGAACAAAAGAAGAAAATCAAAACATAAATATCTGAAACACTGAGATACTCTCTCTGACCCATCACTGGCAAAAGTTAGAAAGTCTGACTATGAATTCTCACTGAAGGTGTGTAGCTTTGGGAAGTGTCATAAGCCTGCTGGAGAGTATATAAATTTGAGCCATCAGTTGAGAGCAATTTGGCAGTACCCAATAACACTGAAGATGCATAGACTCTAGGCTTTGATCCAGGGAAAGCTTTGAAATGTATCCAACATGTTTATTGCCATGTTCTGTGATCAAAGGGAGATCCATTTCCACGGAATGTGAGCTTTCTTAAATTTGAAAGATTCTAAGAAAAAATATACGACTTTATAAATGTTAAAGTAAAAATTTATGCAGAAACAAAAGAACAAATTACAGTAAATTTATGAAGTAAGTTAAAATGAAACCTATTGTGCATAAGCTGATTAAAACATTCCCAGGGCTGATGAATAACACTGATACTATTTGTTGCATACCCCCCAAAGTATCAAAGAATAACATATGGAAGAATAACAATAAGGACATTTCACTTCTGTTCCTCACCCAGGACCCTTCACAGAGCTCCACAGATCAGAGAGATCCATGGGGAGAGGCTGGTAGGGCTTCTATAGATGGCAAGTTTTTTTCATGTTACAGGGGGAGCAATTCAAGGGTTGTTTAATCACTGAACAAAATGGACCAGTGTATTGACTCTGTAACCAGACTGCTAGTGTAACTTGCTGCAAGCTATGAAATCTCTCTGAACTTTATTTTCTCCTACTCCTGGGAGTGGGGCTTCTAACCCTACTTGAGAGAGCTATTGTGATGATTAAATATGATAATACATAAAGAGTTCCTACCACATAGTAGGCATTCTATTTTTTTAATATTTATTTTTAGCTATACCTTTTTTAAATATTTTATTAGTTATTGCTGGACCTTTATTTATTTATTTGTTTATATGTGGTGCTGAGGATCAAACCCAGGACATCACACGTGCTAGGCGAGCACTCTACCGCTGAGCCACAACCCCAGCCCTGTAGTAGGTATTCTATAGTACACTAGTTGTCATTATTGCTAATAGGGCAAGATATTCATTTTAGAAACATCATTCTGGCTACTGTCTAGAGTGTGATAAATCTAAACTCAAAGATGCAAATCTAATATTGAAAACTAAACAAGAAGATACAATTTGATATAGTACAAGAGATAGGTGGTAGTTTGAACTCAGCACCAGAAGCATGAATACTATATAGTCAACTTTCTATATGCATATGCATTTTTTTAATTAACATTGCTGATTTTCAGATTCACCCACTGATTTCCCTTTTCTTTACCATATTACTAAGCTGTAGTTCCTGCTTACAAAATAACCCTTTGGCTTAAACAAGTGGGGAAAAAGAAGTCAGGATTCCCACTGAGACTTAAACCCCAGTTCTTTAAATGCACATTATCCTGTGGGGTGGGAGAGAAAGGGGAGAATGAAGGCAAGACAGAAAAATGTCCTGAGAAAAAACTGAACCAATTATTTGGTATGTTTGAACATTTGGAAAGGGTAGGTGTAGTTAAAACCTAGGTTTGCAATGGGATGCACATCAATGTGGGGAACATGCCTTGTTTTCCAGATTTTTAAATCAACCCACTAAAGGCGTACTTATTTTGTTAAAGCCCATCACTCCAAAGGCAGTAAGTTTCCAACCTTTTCTTTTTTCAAGATTCAAGAAGTGTTCAAGATATTTTCTAGTCTGTCTTGAGAACAGTTGTACAATACTTTATTTATTTTTATTTATTTTGTGGGACTGGAGATTAAACCCTGGGGAACTCTATCACTGAGCTACATCCCATCCTTCCTGTTTTTATTTTGAGACAGGATTTCTCTAAGTTGCCAATGCTGGCCTTGAAGTTAAGATCCTCCTACCTCAGCCTCCTGGGTTGCTGGGATTACAGGCATGTACCATCACAACCTGCTGTACAATCCTTTTAAGCTATTTGTCCCCTTGACAACTTAAAAAAATTTTTTTAGTTGTAGATGGACACAATACCTTTGTTTTATTTATTATTTTTATGTGGTGCAGAGAGTTGAACCCAGTGCCTCACATGTGCTAGGCAAGCCCTATCTCTTAACAGCTTTTCCAGTTTATCTTTGGGCAGGAAATTTTCTTACTATCCATCTGATAAAATTCTGATCCTTCTCAAAAATTCAGCTCTATTACCTCCTTCTATAGACTACCACTTCCACTCATTGCATTCATCTACATGTACTGGTTTATTTTGCAGTGATCTTTTTCTGGACAGTCTCCCTTTCTAGACCATAAGCTTTTTATGGGAGGGATCACTGTTTAATTTCCACCTTGAAATGACGTGTAGCATGATAGTTTAGTGCAGAGAGTCAGGACTTTTGGGTTTAAATCTTGTATCACTGAACAGGTCATTAATTCTTTCTCTAAATTCTCTTATCTGTAAAATGGATATAACAGTGGCAACTTTGAGTAATTAGCTCTCACTCTCTCACTTCTACCTTTTATTGTTTAACAAGATAGAAACATTTTCACGAGCTTCACTGAGTTATAGGGAAAATTATTTTTTTGGTATAAATTTAGAATATAGCAGAATATATTAAAGGGTCATTGTTTTCCGATGAAACAGATGCAGATAACTGTGTTGGAAAAAAGAGAGACTCAAGATTCTGGCAGGCAACGCTTGTTATTTCTCCATTCTCTCTCCATCATAGTTACCCACTCATGTCTCCTCTAGACTCCTGTATTCAAGGTCTCTTTAGTTCCTCTTAGTTACTTCCTTTCATAGGACTACCTTCTTCAGAAAGCCATTTCTGATATCCAGCTTGGGTTCTGTAGGCACCTGATCACCCTTTTACGTAATTATCTATTTGGATGTCTGATACCACCCAACTGTGATTTGACCAGGGTCTGATTTTCTTCTGAGTTCACAACTCAGGAACGACTGACACCCTCGGGTCACTACTCTCATCAATTAAGTCTTCTGGATGTTTTCCCTCTGCCTTTCAAGTGCTCTCAGTTTTCCCTGAAAGCTTTAGGAAAGAGACTCTGAGACTTCACCCCAGCTGCACTCCCTTGCCTAGTCTGTGAAAACGCCTACACCAGGTTCTGCCTTAGCCCCGCCCCATCTTGGCTCCTGACCCCGCCCTCACCTCCGCCCCGCCTCCTTAGTCGAGCACACAAGTACGCATGCTCCGTTTTAGCCCTTCTTAGCGTGATGACACAGGCGACGTTGACGTGGTAACGTAGGGCCAGTGGGAGCGTAGATTGCAGCGGAGGGGTGTACTTTTGCTAGTAGTGCGCGGCAGTGGGTCGCGTGGTCCGCCCAGGCGCGCTGTTTGGTTTTGGCACTTGCTGAGTGCGCCTGGAAGTGGGGAACAGAGACTGTCGTTGGGTAAAGCTGGGGGCTGCAGCGCCTGAGGACAGGGCTGCGACCGTGTTTAGGGGAACAGCTGAGAAGGAGGGCCCTTGCCGGCAGGATCCGAACCCGCTGTGGCCAGGGCTGGTCCCGCGGTGACCTGGGGCGGCCGCGAGATGCTCGGGGCCCGGTGTCTGCTTCGAGCCCTGCGCTCCTGCTCCACTGCTCCCTGCCCCAGGCCTAGGCCTTTCTCCAGACTGAGCGTACGAGACGCTCTCGGGTCCCAGAACGCGAGTGGGGAGCGCGTTAAAGTTCAGGTGGGTGTGGGGAAAGGGATTTTTCTTTCTTTCTTTAGGGACTTATGTGGCACATCCACACCTAGCGTTACTTTGTGTTGTTGGGTCAGACAGAACGATCACCAGAGAAAAGTTAGAAAGTATAGGTATAGCGCGAGTTCCTATTTCTCCATTTCCTCGGATACCTGCCGTTACTCTTTGCAAAACTGCTCTAGTGACTGTGAACTTGTTATTCATTCAGGAAAGTGTAAGCGAACAGGGCCCCTTTCTCTTTTTACACCTCATGATATCCGCGGGCATATAGTGGTTGCCTTGCCCTGGCCCCTTGAGGGGAGAAAGTTTGTCGTGACTGGCAGTAAATATTCGTTCTAATAAATCTGGGCTTTGATTCAGCTTTTAGCCACCTTAGTGCCTAAAATTGGGCCTGCGTGTAGTTTATGTTTAATAAATTAGGAGAAAGAGTGGAATGTAGCAGTTTGAAAGAGCCCTGGGGTGGAGGTGTGTAAGTTTCAATCTCTCCCACTAAGTAACTTGTTAATTATGAGCATGTTAAGCGCTTAAACTTAAGTTTCTTTTTATGAAAACAGATAATAGTCCCTACTTTTGGGACTATAAAGAGCAGCCCACAGTCAATAAATGTTAGCCACTATTATTTCCTTCACTCCTTAAAAGAGCAGGTTAAGCAAGGTAGTTGACTGCTTCTCATTAGATTACTAAAACACATTGATAACAGTTATTTTGATATCATCATATATCCTTGCTGTTATTATGATCTGCTCCTCCATACATTTATTTGGGTTTCATATTCTTTCCATGATCCAATTCAAAAAATTGCATTTATCAGTTAATTTAGAATGTATAAATGACACCTTTTGTGTGCTGGTCAAAAGAGAAATCAAAGATGGAAAGAACAGAATTTAGTGCTTACCATCTAATATGGTAGGTATCAACCACTTGTGGCTTCGAGCACTTGAAATGTGATGAGCCTGAATTGAGATATGTTGTAAGTTTAAAATACATAGTAATTTTGAAGAACAAAAAAGATTGCAAAATCTCTATTTTTCTCTCTCTAAACACACATGTGTGCATGTGTGTCTATGTATATACATCTGTGGGGCTTGTGTTTTTTGTTTATTTGTTTGCAGTTCTGGGAATTCAACTCAGGGCTTCACACATGCTATGCAGGCACTCTACCACTGATACACCAACCGTTTTTAAAAAATTAATTTGCCCAGGTTGGCCTTGAACTTGTGATCCTCCTGCATCAGCCTCTTGAGTAGCAGGGATTACAGACAGACATGTGCCACCATATTTGGCTTCAATATATTTAAATATTGATTTCGTGTTGATAGTATTTTGGACATAATTGGTTAATAAAATAAATTATTAACTTCATCTGTTTTTTTTTTGTTTTTTTTTGTTTTTTTTTTTTACTTTTAATGTGCCCCTAAAAACTTGAAAATCACTAATGTAGCTCACATTATGTTTCTGCTGGACAGACCTAGTCTTCAGCAGTGTGATTATTATTAATGATCAACGTTAGAAGCTATGAGAAAACAGTGATAGAATTCCTCCTATGAGTAAGTAAGGAAGACTTCTTATATGGAGTGACATTTGAACTGTGTCCTGAAGGATGTATTCCCCAGATAGAATAATCTAGGATGGAGTGGAAATTGTGCAAGGATGTATCCCCCAAGCAGAGGAACTGGGAATGGGGTAGAAATAGCATTCCAGAAAAGTTCATTGATAAGAACATAAACTTGAAGTAATAACTTGTATTTGAATCCCAGCTGAACTTGTGCTTTAACTTCTCTAAATGTTTCTTCATTTCAAAAAAAGATAATTATGGGGCTGGGGTTGTAGCTCAGTGGTAGAGTGCCTGCCCAGCACAGTGAGGTACTGGGTTCAGTCCTCAGCACGACATACAAATAAGTAAATAAAGGCATTATGTCCATCTACAACTAAAATAAATTTAAAAAAGATAAATATAACCATGTCATTTACTTCTTTCGATAATTAAATAGCATAATATTTATAAAGAACTTTGCACATTAAAAAGTGCTTAATGAATGTTGAATCTTACTAATGAGTAAAAAAGAAGAGAGCAGTGCTTTGGAAAGTACTGTTGATTGAGCATGCCCAAAATGCAGGTGCCTTTGGGAAAGTGTGACAAGGTGAAGTACCTTGTGCATGAGGCGGTGACAATTTATACTTCATTCTATGGAGCCCTCACAAAGATCAAGGGCTTTCTAATCAAATAGACTTGGATTCAAGTCTAACCCTTACCAGCAATCTTCAACAAGTTACTTTCTCTGAGTCTCAGTTTTCTTGCTTGTAAAATGGGTATGACAATCCTTAGAGCTATTATGTGAAGGAATGAGACACTATATGGCGGTAGTAAAACATTTGCAGAATTTCAGCTGTGTACTTGGCAGTCACTTCAAAATAAGTAAGCAGTTTTCTTTCCCTTAAAGCATTATGGATATGCAAGTAAGTGATAGAGAGCTTTAATAAAAGCATCTGTAAGGTTATGGCTACAACAGAGAATGGTCAATAGTTTTTCTGGTTAGAATCAGCTCTTGCTTTTCCTAAGCATGAATGTCAACCTGTATTCATTTACTTTACATTTGTGGGACACTTCACAATTGTTTGGTGTCTACTAGAAAACTAGTTATTCCCTCCTAACTCCTATAGTAGTTAAATTTAATTTGGGCATATCTGAGAGCTGTTTTAGTGTTACTGGCCTACTTAAAAGCATCTCTCATCAGTTACACTTCCATTGATTTATAATCTGGCGGGGTAAAAATGGGAGTTCATAACCCACTTGAATCAAACTGTGAAATATGATATATTAAGAACTATGTAATGTTTTGAACGACCAACAATAAAAAAAAAAAAAGCATCTCTCGTACTCTGATGTACCTGTCATTTAAATTAAGACTGTCTTTGAATGTTTGTGTATTACTTAATATGCGTTCATAATGAGACATTTGGGGGAGTTTTTTGTTTGTTTGTTTGGTACTGTGTGAAAGAATAAAAATCCTGTAAAGATATTTCTAGTCTATAATACATAATCTGGGAATTTGATAAAAGGGAAAAAGGCACCAAGATGTAAACCTTGTTATTTGTCATTGTCATTAGAAAAGCCAATATTGAAGAGATTGGTTATATAAATTACATACATCAACTTGATGAATATTTGGCAAAAGTTGAAAATGATGAGTTTCATTAACAAAACAGAACAAAAGGTAGAATGGCAAAGGGTGTATCTCCCTATAAGAAAAACCATTTAAAATTATTTGTGCATATTGGTAAACTGAAAGCAGTTCATTTTACACAGCTGATAATGTTAAGGCAAGATTGATTTTTTTCTTTCATTTAGCTTTCTTTGTATGTATAAAGAAAATATAGAATGTTTTAAGTATTTTAAGCTCACATATAGAAATCTTTCTCTTTTTTAGGGATGGGTTCGATCAGTCCGATCCCAGAAGGAAGTCTTGTTCCTACATGTAAATGATGGGTCATCTTTAGAAAGCCTTCAGGTTGTTGCTGATTCAAACTTTGACAATAGGTAAGTTGTTAAGTTTTGAGTCCTTTGTTTTTTTTCTTCTTCTCTACTGTTCCCTGCTTCCCTAATCCAATATTCACATTGACCCTTTTACCTATCTTCCTAAACACATCTATGAAAAATAGCTTTGAAGAAAGTCCAAGTATTTGGAGTCAGTATCCTTAGCTCAGGCTTCTCCTTCTCTAACATCTTCACATGCCTGTATCCCCTGCCTCTACTTTCCATCAGTTTTCCTTCTCTTCTTACAGCTCCTCTAGGCTGTTCTGCTCCTTTTTACATTCAGGCTTCTAGTCTTGTTGCCACTTCTGCCTAATAAACCTCTTCTTCCCTGTCTTTCCAATCCAGTTTAGCCATCATCATATGTTCCCACCCCTTGACTGTGGTAGGTGACTGTCCTCTTTGGTCCCATGCATTCTGTGCCCAGCTCTGTCCTGAAATGTATTGTATCAGATGGTAATCAACTGAATTATTATTGGATTGCTTCTTTGACTAAGAACTCCTTGAAATTATGAATGGTATTTCATTCATTTTTGTGTTCTCGGCTTCTGGCACAGTGCTGACAAAGTTACCAATTATTGTTTGTTGGATAAATTGAAGAAATTTATATGATTTTGTTGTCGGATGTTAAAACCAACACAATTTTTTTTCCCCTAGTACTGGGGCCCACTACCACTGAGCTGAATCCCTGACCTTTTTTTTTTTTTTTTTTTTTTAATACTAGGGATTGGACCCAGGGGAGCTTTATCACTGAGCTACATCCCCAGTCCTTTTTATTTTTTATTGTGAGACAGTGAGTTGCTGAGGGTCTCACTAAGTTTCTGAGACTGGCCTTGAACTTGTGATCCTCCTGCCTTAGCCTCCTGAATCACTGGAATTATAGGCATGTACCACTGCACCTGGCTTATTCCAAACCCTTTTTATTTATTTATTTTTATTTTGAGGTGAGGTCTAGCTAAGTTGCCTTGGCTGGCCTTGAATTTGCACTCTTCCTGCATTGGCTTCCCCAATAGCTTGGATCACAGGCATGTGTCATGGTGCCCAACAAAACTAATACCATTTGCATGTTAGGGTATAAGTTATGAAGAATAGAATATTATACTAATTTGTTAAAATAAAAGTGCTTTGGTATTCCAAACATGGTTAGGATTAATTCCACATATTGAATAGGCTCATGGGTCTGAGACAATAAAATTGTTCTGATGTGAAAAGTTTGTAATTTTTCTGATAACATCTATCAGTATGGCAATTAAATGGGTATGTCTAATAGTATCTAAATTTTAGAGATTCTGGAGGATGACTACCCACCTCTTTGAGATATTCTCAATGGCCCCCAGGAGAAAATTCATCATATCAATTAGAGCATATGTGAAGTCAGAGCGTCTTAAAACACTTTCAGGTTTGGCGAAAGATTTATCAGGTTTTCTCTCCTTGATGTAATAGTGGACAATCTTAGTTATACAAATTATATATGAATACATTTTAAAAGGAAACAGTGATTTTGCTGAGAAAGAAATCGGAAAAACCATTTCATTCACAATGACCTTAAAAGATAAAATACTTGGGAATTGATCTAACCAAGGAGATGGAAGATCTCTACAATGAAAACTATAGAACACTGAAGAAAGAAATTGAAGATGACCTTAGAAGATGGAAAGACCTCTCTAGATGGAGTAGAAGACCGAGATTGAGAAGGAGGAAGGAGGGATGGGAAAGGGGCGGAAATGCAGAATGATTTAACAAAATCACATATGTGCATATATAAATGTACCACAGGGAATTTGGTCTCTCTCTGTGTGTGGAAAGCACCAGTCAAGGATGGATAATAGATGAGCAAGGGGAAGATTTTAAAAAATAAATTTTAAAATATTAAATGTAGCCAGCAAACAAAACTGGGGAATTTCCTGATAAATTTAGTTTGATACAGTTTATTGTATTTATTGTATTATATTTTAACACAGTTTATTACGGTTTTAATTTATTTTTAATACAGTTTATCACAGCTTTTATAAGCATGCCCAGTCATCCACAATGCAGAGCCATATCAGAGCTTTTATCATATTTATTGTAATTATGAAATGTTAGAACTGGAGTAGATACATAATCACTTAGTTCACTCTCCTTCTTAATAGATAATTCTTAAAACAAATGAGTGTTCATCACTTTCTCTAAGAGTCATACAATAAATTTGTGGATAAACTTGCACTAGAACATAGACTTACTATCCTGAAGGTAGTCTGTGTGCTCAAGACCATCAGCTGGGTAAATTAAAGTAAATAAATTGATTAATTTTAAAAAATACATTGTAGAAAAAGTACATGTACTTTTAATTGTCTTAGAAATAGTCTCACGTAATTTTTACCTGGCTTTCCCAAGGATAACATGTTGCTATAGTATGTTCTCAAAACCAGGGAATTATCAACAGAACTACAGACCTGATTTGGATTTCATCAGACCTTACATGTAATCTACAATATGTTTAAAAAGCATTTTGACCAACTTATATTTGATACAGATAATTATATAACTTCTTAATTCTAAATAGCTATATGTAAATCCTCAATTTATTTATTCCCATTTAAAAATGTATGGAATTCATTTTTAAGATTTAGGTATACCACAGAGCCTCCATAAACTTTGAAGATTCTTTAACTCACTTGAAGGTAAGTACTCTATCATTAATGTTCTAATAGCAAGATTTATATTAAGACAAAAGTTATACTTAATAGCAAGATTTTTATTAAAAGAAAAGTTATATATAATAATATCTTGATTTCTTTGTTGTTATAGAGAATTGACTTTTGGGAGTTCTGTAGAAGTCCTCGGGCAGCTGGTACAAAGCCCTTCCAAAAGGCAAAATGTGGAACTGAAGGCAGAAAAAATTGAAGTTATTGGAAATTGTGATGCCAAGGTATGCTTTTGTTCAGGCTATTTAGGCTTAATTTAAAATAATAACAATCTGTTTTAAGTGGGATTATTGGAAAGATGGTACTTAGAACATTTTTCAGTTATGCTTCCCTGATAATTGAAACAGGGCATAGATCCTGTAGAAATAGTAGTAAAAGTATTACAAAGATGACTTAGTCTTATGAGAGAGAGCTGAGCATTAATCTGTGCATCTTTAGTGCCTGTCACAGTTGAACCTCACAGCTTTTATAAGCATGTCTAGTCATCCACAATGCTGGATGTAGCCCATACAGGGGCTAAGAAGTCCAGTTCTTCAGTGGCATTTTAAAAGGAAACAGTGATTTTGCTGAGAAAGAAATCGGAAAAACCATTTCATTCACAATGACCTTAAAAGATAAAATACTTGGGAATTGATCTAACCAAGGAGATGGAAGATCTCTACAATGAAAACTATAGAACACTGAAGAAAGAAATTGAAGATGACCTTAGAAGATGGAAAGATCTCTCTAGGTGGAGTAGAAGACCGAGATTGAGAAGGAGAGAGGAGGGATGGGAAAGGGGAGGAAATGTTCAAATGTTACTATTGTCTACCATATTGGTCAGCATAAGTAGAGAACATTCCCATTTTTCACAGAAAGTTCTACTGATAGTGCTGACCTGGCATGTTGTAGTGCTTGGGCTGAACAGACAAGAAATTCTATATTAATGCATGTTTATACTTGTTTTTGAAGACTCTGTTAGTGCTTTATATATATAAGCCTGGTAAAAAGGTTAGAGGGAATAAAATAAAAAGTCATCAATCCAGTTCTTTAAATTTACAAAGATGGAGAAAATAAGGCCCACCCTGGTAAAATTGGTGGCACATCTGAAATTTATATTCTAGCCATTTGACTCCTCCTGTCTTTGCCATAATTACCTTCAAATGTTTAATGTGCAAAAAATGAGAAATTTTAAGAAAATTGCATCTTTTAAATTCATTTTGGTATTTTAGAATAATAGGAAAAATTAAATGTAAGGAAGTAAGAAAGAAAATAGGCTAATTTTCTTTTAAAATGTCCTTCTGAATTATTTTCCAAGAAATTACAATTGAAAAATTGTGAAATAATTTAGAAATCGAGAGGAATAGAAAAGATAAATATTTTTGCTTTTGCTTTCTTAGAAGGATCTATGATTATTAAAAATTTACTATGTGTTTTATTGTTCTTGAATTATTCTCCCTTGGCTTCTGTTGCTGTTGTTACCTTCTCCTTGCCTTGTTTTTCTTTCTTTTTTTCAAGTCACCAACTGTTTTATTAAGCAATTATTAGAACCAGAAATCTATAGCCATTAATTACATTACTAAGGCTGTTTTTTAGCTGTTTTTCTTTGCGTATGAGAATTTATACTTGAAAAAATATAGGCTTTATTGAATAAGATGTTTCTGAATTGTGAAAGTATTTTTTACACATCGTATACAAATGAGTTTATTTTAAACATAAATAAAATTGACAATAGTTTATGTTTCTAGTCAGGTGCATTTGTGGAAAGGAATTATAATTCATCCAGAAAATTATTTAGGAGTTCTCCATTAGTATCTAGTTTAAATAATGAGATAAGACATTTTGTTTATATGTAAATTTAATTTCAGAGCCTTATTAAGTACTTTCTATCCCAAAGACACTTTTAAGTAAACTTTTATAGGCAAAGAAACTCCATGATATTGTCAGATTTTTCCTTATCAAATTTTTTGCATATGAATACCAAACTTTTATTTTAGCAAAATAAAGTTTAATGATTTAATGGCTTCTCTCAGTCTATAATGTTTACAAAGTAAAACTTTTAGGCAGGGTATGATTTTGTAAACTCTTTACCTGGAAATAAAAATTTTATGGCACTAAGCTAAATTTCTTTCAATAAACAAAGATTAATAACATATTTAACCACTTGGGAACACCTAGTTATCAATACAATTCAGATCTAGATAGGATAGTTTCCATTTGAGGTAATCATATTTCTAAATTTCTGATTTGTTGTTTGCAAATCTCACTATCACAGGTTAAGCAAAGCTTATCAGAATGATGAACACTCACCTATGAGATACAGATATTTCCATGTTAGGGTTTCACTGGCATAACTGTATTTTTTATGTAAACTAAACCAGTCTTTTTAAGGAACTATCTATACAAAATAATCAAGGGTATGAAACAACCTCCAAGGAAACAAACTTTGGGTTCTTACAATTGCATGATGAGGAAAAAAATTGAGAAATGAACATTTTAAAATAACATGGACTACAATTAGTACTTTATGCTTTCCTCTAGGACTTCAAATGGAGATTATTCATAAAATAAAAATCAGACTTTTATAAACACTAAAATCTGTCATATAGATTGGTAACAACTAAGCTTTTTTCTTATTCTCTCATTATAAATAATGAATCAATAATTTTCTTCCTATTCTGAAAATCAAGACAACGCAGTTGATTTTAGATTTAGCATTTATGTTTTTTAAGAATCACTCAAACATATACAACACTAATACTTTCAGAGACTCATAGGAATATGAAAAAAAATTTTTTTTAATTATCGCAGTTTTTACCTTTAGAGAGTTCTAAGACTTCAAAAGATGGTTTTCTTTTTCATCAATATAATAATAATGTATAGAAAAAAAGATGAGAGATTTTTGTTATGCAAGCAAATAATTGTGCTTCAGACTGGAATCACTTTTGAATATATTGTTTTTCCTCTAATTACAATCAGCAAGAAGGCAGTTTTGTGAACTAAAATATCATCCCCGTACTTTCAGACAATTCTTTTTTGTATGATGAAGCCTAAGCAATCCCCCTATAGACACAGCTCTTTGGAGCAGTTGAAATCTCTCTTTCACCACTCTTCTTCTGGTAGACACAGTGAAATCAGCTGCAGAAGTCTATATCACAGGGGAAGGGAATTCATGAATGGAGAGGCATACATCTCTAAAGGCAGTTGTATCTGTGCAGTTTTCTTCTCGGGGCCAAATTAGCTGGTGTCTGTCTGTTGATAAGGAGACTCGTCATAAAAATTAAAAACAAAATAATTTGTTGAAATCTCATTTTCCTGCCACACGCAAGTGGAGCAGTTGCTCTTAAAGTAAACAAAGCAATCTGTAAATAGTCTCTGCAATCTGTGTTTCTGTCCTCACATTCTAATGACAAATCTCAGAGAACTGCCAGCTTCATTTTCCAGAAAGGTTAATGATCACAGCAGACACCGTTACGGTACACTGTGCTGTGGTCAGAGGCTCCTTCCTCCTTCCCTTCTTCAGTTCAGCATCATTTAAAGTATTTAGGCTTTAGGGATTCTGAACCCCCAACAATCCCAGATATATTCTTGTGGCTATATTTTCTTCTTGGCAAGCATGGTACTTGTTTCTGCGTACTATAAAAATCTGTGTGTGCACCAGACCTAAAAAGACGAGACTAAAGCAGTGTGCATGTGTAGCTCTTATTCAGCTTTTGTATTATCTTTCTTTTGAGTCTTTGGTTTCTGTCTGAAAGGATATGACTTTTTAATCTTGTAATATAAGTGTGGACATGGAGAAATATTTCAGGTTGGAGCCTTAAGTTCCTTTAAACTTTTTTTGTAGATTTTTAGTACTCTGCTAAATGAAAGATAGCTGTTGACTGTTCCTCATGTTCTTAGACCCAGTGACATGTTGATAAACAGTAATAAATTGGCACTAGCTGATATGATTGTGGGTTTTCAAGACATTTGTGTGATTTTAAAATTGAACCCCAGCTGTGTGTGTACAATGGTAGAAAATGTAGTCTTTAATATCTACAATATTCTGAACTACTTTGTGCCAAACAGTGGATTGTTTTGCATAATTATATGCTTAACCTCTCTATTTGTAAGAAGTCACAGACAGCTAGTGGATAGAAACTTGGTAAATAATAGATAAGCCTCAGTGATATTAATTAATTTAGCTAATAAATACTAAAGCTGGCTTCAAACCCACATCTCTCTGAATCCATCCCACCATTCTTCTACCTGGTAAAAATTATGTGGGCTATATAATCTGTTATATTAAGAAATAAAGGAGGAAAGCATCTTATTTTCTCTGAAGCGCTACTATTTAGGAAATGCTCTGGAAACTTGTTTTATAAAACAGGTTTTTTTTGTTTGTTTTTTTAGCTTCTAATTTTTTCCTTATTTATTGGCAGGCATTCCCTATCAAATACAAAGAGAAGCATCCTCTGGAGTACATGAGACAATATCCTCACCTTAGGTGTAGGACTAACGCTCTGGGTTCTATATTGAGGGTTCGCAGTGAAGCCACAGCTGCTATTCATTCCTTTTTTAAGGTAAGGTACCCTACTTCCAGGTATTCTGTCTTGTGAAGAGGTTGGGTAATTGTAACATTGGAACATTTTCCTGAAAGTTCTGTTAGTTGTTTGTTCCAAGTACCTTTATTTATTTGGTTCAGGATCAAATGTCACAGGTGTACATATATAGTTTAAGAGCTTATTAAGGAATAAATACTGTAAATATTTAAAGTATATAATCTGATAAATTATGAACCTATGAAATCTTCATCACAACTGAGATGATGAGCATATCCATGACCTTGAAAGTTTATGTGTCTGTAACATCTTTATTTTATCGTCATTTTCAAATGATACTTTTTCTGGATACAGAATTCTACATTGACAGGTTTTTTTCTTTAAGTACTTCAAGGTTGCCATGATACTGTCTTCTCATTTGCATTACTTCCAATGAGAAATCTAATGTCATACTTATCTTTAATCCTCTATGCACACCTTGTCTTTTTTCTTTGGCTGACTTTAAGATTTTTTTCTCTATCATTGATGTTTTAGTCGGCTTTTTTTTTTGCTACTGTGACTAAAAGACCTTACAAGAAAAATTTTAGAGGAGGAAAAGTTTACTTGGGGTTCACAGTTTCACAGGTCTTGGTCCATAGATGGCCAACTCCATTGCTCTTTGCCAGAGGTGAGGCAGAACATCATGGTAGAGGGTGTGGCAGAAGAAGGCAGTTCAGAACAGGACAATCAGGAAGCGAAGAGAGCTTTACTCATCAGAGAAAATATATACCCCAAAGGCTGTATATGTGACCAGTGACCTGTCTTCTCCAGCCACCACCCTACCTGCCTATAGTTACTACCCTATTAATCCACCTAAATGGGTAATGCACTGATTCAGTTAAGCCTTTCATAGCCTGATCTAAACTTTTTTGCATTGTCTCACATGTGAGTTTTTGGCGGACACCTCATATCTAAACCATAACAACTGTTTTGTTTTGTTTTTTTTTATCAATTTGTGATGTGCCTTGATGCAGTGTTCTTTGTTTTTCATTTAGGGTTTATTGAATTTCCTCGATCCTAAGTTTATCATCTTCATGAAGGTTTTTTTTTTTGTTGTTGTTGTTGTTGTTTTTTTTTTTAGCAGTATTGGTACACATATTTTTCTGTTACTTTCCTCTTTTGGGAACTGAAATTATCCATATATTAGTGCATTGATGCTATCCATAGCCCACTGATGTACTTTTCTTTTTTTTAAATCCTTTTTTCCTGTGTTTATTTCTTTTGGATGTTTTCCCTCCCTTTTTGATGGTTTCTATTGGTTTTTCTTTATGCTTACTAATCTTTTTTCCTATCCAGTGTATTTTTTCATCTGAAACATTATACATTTCATATTTATTTTTATTTATTTATTTTTAAATATTTATTTTTTAGTTGTAGTTGGACACAATATCTTTATTTCACTTATTTATTTTTTTGTGGTGCTGAGGATCGAACCCAGGTCTCTCTACCGCTGAGCCACAACCCCAGCCCCTACATTTCATATTTAGAATTCACTTTGGGCTTTTTTATTATTATTATTCCTTTTGTGTCTACTTAACTTTTTGAGCATATGGAATACAGTTTTAATTTGAAAACCGTTTTTATGTCCTTTTAATTTTAACATGTCAACTATGGGTCAGTTTTGATTGATGGATGGATTAGTTTCATAGCTTATATTTTCCTGTCTTTTTGCATATCTGCTGATTAATGCCAGACATAGTGAATTTTACTTTGGATGCTGAATATTTATAAAGCTTCTTGAGCTTTGTTCTGGTATGCAGTTGTTAGTTGAAAACTGTTGATCCTTTTGGGTCTGCTTCTATTTTTTGTTTAGAAGGTTTGGAACAGTGTTTAGTCTAGTACTAAGTATTTCCTGCTACAAAGTACTATACCTAGTACCTTATGAACTGAGTTTTTCTAATCTGGCTTGTGAGAACATCCAGCCAGCATGTAAACACTGTGTACTGTTCCCTCTAATTTTTTCAGTTCCTTCCCCAGTTTTGGATAGTTTCCTCCATGTAGGCACTCATCAGTTCTCTACCTAATACTCCTGGGTGACCCTCTGCAGATCTCTGGAGTTCTCTGTCCAGTTCTCTCTTCTTTGATACTATGTCCCATGAACTTCAGCCACATTGGTCTCAACTGTCTCTCCTTGAATTAGGGAGTCTTCTGGGCTTTACCTTATCACTGTCTCCCTATCCTGTGACCTGAAAGAGCTCAGTATCATAAGCTGGCTGACTGGTAGGGCTCAACATTCGCTTCCCATCCCTCAGAGATCAGTATCTTTTTTTTTTTTTTTTTTGATATTTATTTTTTTAGTTGCACACAATACCTTTATTTTGTTTATTTTTATGTGGTGCTGAGGATAGAACCCAGGGCCTCACATGTGCTAGGCAAGTGCTCTACCACTGAGCCACAACCCCAGCCCCAAATCAATATCTTTTATTGTCTTATATCCAGTATCGTGAAAATCATTGTTTCATCTGGGTTGCTTTTTATTTTTATTGATTTTTTTTTGCTTTATGATTGTTTCAAGTGGGAAAGTGATTCAATTCCTGTTTCTCCATCTTGGTCATCGATATGTATTATGTGAATATTAAGCATTAATTTTAGGTTGTTGGTGTTAACAAGTGGGTTGCTGTAATGAATAAAGACATTTTGTCTCATCTCTGCTTTTTAACCATTTTCCTCCACCTAGGAAAGCCATAGGGGAATGTGGTCAACAAATTGTTGAATTGAAGGGCCCCTCCTCTCATGTCAGTGGGAAGGCACCAAAAGGCCAGGATGATATTACAGAGAATACTCAGTGTTATTTCATGTGGTTTTGGAACTTGGCCCTTGCTCCTTCTTTAGATTCAATTAATTTCCCCTGGTTGCTTACCAACGTAAGCTTCCCCTGAGCTATATCCAAATTCATGCAGTCCCAGTCCAGCTGTAGCTCACCAAGAGAGTTCATGCTCTTTAAAAAGCTCCATTAGCTGGGCACAGTGGTGCAAGTCTAAGTTTGCAGCCTTAGCAATTTAACGAGGCCCTAGCAATTTAATGAAACTCTATCTCAAAATCAAGAAATAAAGCTGGCACAGTGGCGCATGCCTGTAATCCCAGCAGTTGGGGAGGCTGAGATAGGAGGATCAAGAGTCCAAAGCCAGCCTCAGCAAGGGCAAGGCGTTAAGCAACTCAGAGAGACCCTGTCTCTAAATAAAATATAAAATAGGGCTGGGGATGGGGCTCAGTGGCTGAGTGCCCCTGAGTTCAATTCCTAGTACCAAAAACAAATACATTAAAGTTAAGAATAAGAAGCTCCATCAGAGTTAATTTCTGTTGAAACTGACAAAGAACACCATGCCTTTAAGGCACCTACTTAAAGAAAAATAAATCACATTATACAATGTTATCCCATTGTAATTTGAAAGGGTCTGTTTACATATGCTCTCAAACTTTCTTATGCAACTTCCATATGGCTTTTCAGTAGTGCTTGAACCACACAAACATAAAATCTGTTCAGATCTAAAAATATAGTGTTTCAACAGTTGATAAAGATTTCAACAGTTGATAAAGTGGACCTGCTTTAATACTAAAACAATTTTATGGATTTTTTTGGCCACAAGGTGGTAGTATTGGCAGTCCATTGACAAGTTAGACTTCACCTCCTTCATACATTTCTTTATTACTTGAAGCCTTAACAGATATGCAAATAATTAAATAAGAGGATAAACTAGAAAATGTAAAGTAAGAAAAGTGCTTGAAAATAATTTGAATTTTAACACTATTGGTGATAGTTATAAAGGTAGATACTTTTTGAGTGCTATAAATGCATTTTTTAATTGTAATGCCCTGAAAAATATAATCCTGATGTGTCATTCTATGTTATCCACTTATATGTGAGACATTTAGGATTGATTTGCTTAAAGTAGTCACTTGTAGCGCTCTTAGGACATATAAAATAATAATTACATATCATCTATTTGGTACAGTTTCTTCTACTTTAAATTCCCTAAAAGATGTTAAGCTTTAAAATGTAAAATTTTCATACATTTCAAATTTATCAATAAAAATTGAGAAATGGAAGAAATAGAAACTTGAGAGGTACTTTAAGTTAGAATGTTTTGAAAATCTAGAGTTATCTTTTGGTTTTAGTATTGAAAATATTTTGTATTTAACTTGGTTTGCTCATAAAATTGACACACATGCCATGTGCTAAAACTTGGCTGTCTATGGTCCTCAAAATGAGTCATTTAGAAGAGCCAGATTTTTCAAATAACTGAAGTTTTTCTCTTTGGGCCCATTTTTTTCTAAGTGTTCCTAAAATGGATTGCATGCTTGCCTGTCTTTTTCAAATGAAGCAGTAAAAGACTGCTGTGCCTTTCAGGGCTTGTCTCCTCTGGATGGCAGTCCTTCAGAGCCTGCAATGGAGTGGAGTGGTTTTAAACCCCTGTGTTGGATGGCCTGTGTTTTGGAGTGCCTGTGACTGCTTTTTATGTTTTTTTTTTTTTTATGGGTTTTTTTGGACTCCTCTTGCTGTTGATTTTTGTTGCCAGTGGTATGCTAGTGTCTAGCAATTACTGTCACATTTCTGTTGATGGTGATTAAATAATGATATTTATTTCAGTTAAGTGTAAAGGGAAAATATCCACTAGTTTTCTGAGTGATATGTATGGGCCTTAGTATGTGAATTTTGTAGTTTTTGGATACTCAGAACCTTCTAAAATACCTGTTTCTAGAATGTGTATCAAATTCTTTCAATCTGGAAGTGGCAGGTGGAGTCTAACAATTGGGTAAAGCATTTACTTCCACTTTTGGCTCCTTTTCTGGCCCTCGTACCTCTATTTAGAAACCCCTTTGCTCTGGGGTGTATAAGTACCTAACACTGGTAGCCTCTCTGGAGCAGATACTGACAGCATTCCTCCTTTCCTTGCTCTTGACTTTCATTTTATCTGTTTTTCCTCCCACTTTCTCTTTTTTGGACTTTGTGTACACTGCTTTATTGTTCTTCCTTTGTATTCTCATGTATAGCTCTTTGGTAATGTTAGAGACTTCAATAAGCTTTGCTAGCAGCATTAAAGCTTAAAAAGCTATAGTAACCCATTTTGTAAAGGTTTGACGTTAGTTAAGTATTAAAAATGGTTCCTACTCCTGTGTGACTTTTATTTTGAATCCCATAATTATTGACCTTAGGTTTACAGTGCTGTTCCTGGTGGCATTTGACCAGTTCTAACTTTGATAATTACATTCAGCCATTAAATTTTCTCCTCTCGCTCTACCTCCCCTTCCCCACCCTCATTTCCTTTGAATTTTTCACTTCCTTTCTTTGTTTACTCCACTCATGCTCATAGTTGCTTACATTCATGTGGAATAAATGATTCATGTTCATAATTCTTGGCTCCTAGGAGATAAAAATTTTATGAAGTAATGTTATTGATTGTATTTCCATGGTTCTCTATGATGTGCTCTGTGCAGCACTTCTAGGCACATTGCTCTCAGGTTAAGTACATATTTGAATACTTTCTGGGGCTTAATTTATAGCTTGACTAGTTAATCAGCCTATATCTTAAGTCATTGGCTAAATATAATTATAATATAATTATAAAAGTTCATATTTGGGAGATCCCTGACAGTGCCTGGAGATGTTATATTCTACTGGTGATAGGCAGAATTTAGCATAGATGTGAGTGTATTGTATTGATTTCAAGGCTAGAATTTTGCATTAAACACATGCTGTTCTGGCTTTGTATTACAAATTTATTTTTAGCTACCTTCTACATCTATACTGACTATAACCTTTGCCTTCATACATAGTCACAATGAAAGAAGTGTAGCCTTGAAGTTGATGGGTTATTTCAGTCCTACTAGCAACAGCTTTTGTGGTTTACTAATGGAAATAGTCTCAGTTTTGATGGGAAGAACTGCCGTTGGGCGCCTGGTGATGGATGGACTTGATGCTACTCAGAATACTCTTCAGGCCAAGGAAGTACACTGTCTGTGCTACATGCAGTGATTGTGCCATCGATCGAATGACAGAGACTTCCCACTAGTCATTTCTGCCTCTCTTGCTATGCATTTCTTTAGTCCCTATTAGCCTTAATTTTTCTTTTTGATGGTTTATCACAGTTGAGGTTTTATTCCCACATAACTGAACTTCATATTGATTGCTTTGTATTCCCTGAATAATACGGGCAGCATTACTATGCATTAACCTTGGTTGAGTGTGTGTGTATGTGTGTATGTGTGTGTGTGTGTGCGCGCATGCGCGCACGCGCATGTACATGTGTGTTTGTTGAACCAACACCAGTAACTTAGAGAAGTAGAAAATGAGGGAATAGCAATACAGAGCCTGAGCGCGGGGTTACAACCCTGGCTTAGCCACTGACTATTTATGTGGCTTTTGGCAATTTACTAAATCTCTCAGGGACTCAGCTTTCTTATCTTTGAAATAAAGATATTGGAGAACTTAATTTCTAAGTCTGTTCCAAATCTAAAAAATTTTGTGCTTCTGTGCATAGTAAAATACTCAACCATCTTTCAATAGCTTCATATTTGGAAGGTTGGGGGGATTTGATGTGGCATTCTCAAGAGTTCCATTTTAATAGTATAACAACACAGTGTATATTCTTGGAATTTTTTCATGTGCAGATATATTGAAAAGAGTGTTTTTTCTTTTCCTTCCAGAACAGTGGTTTTGTGCACATTCATACTCCAATAATTACATCCAATGACTGTGAGGGGGCTGGAGAGCTTTTCCAAGTTGAGGTGAGTTCTATTTCCCATCTTGGAAAAATATTGTTGTTTGATATTTTTCTCCTGAGGGTTTGTTTGAATTTATTTATTTATTTATTTACTTACTTATTTTTGTAGTGCTGGGGATTTTGCATGCGAGGCAAGCACTCTACCAACTGAGCTATATCCCTAACCCCATTTTAAATTTAATAAGAAGACCATAGGTAGCACCTGAAATTGATTGTAGTAATTCTTAATACATTACAACTGCTCTGACTCCCTATCCTACTAGCCATATTACTAATACTGTGACTGAAAGGAGTGAATTTTTAATTTAGTACTCTACTTGCTTTCCTTAAGCCACTGAAATGGTTAATTAGAGAAATTTAGAGATTAATAAGAATTATAAAATATTCTGCAAATTCAACCATCAGTTGATGTTTGAACATAAATCATGTTTTTAAAGATGGATAAAAGGGCTGGAGTTGTGGCTCAGCAGTAGAATGCTCACCTAGCATATATGAGGCACCAGGTTCCATCCTCAGCACCACATATAAATAAATAAAATGAAGGTATTGTGTCCACTTACAGCTAAAGTATTTAAAAAGATGAATAAAATAGAAAAATTACATTTTCATAAGAAATGATTTGTGTATATACCCCATTAAGGTTTTTAGTTTAATTCTTTGTTTAACAACCATTTTTGGATTTCCTACTATGTGTCAGGTACTGTCAGCCTGCCCTTCTTGCAGGAAAAAAAATTTTTTCCAACTTTTCTTATAGTCAGTTGAAAGCCTTTCATTTATTAGTTTTACAGCTGAAAAAGTCATTAGCTAGTCACATATTGATGGACAAAGAGAACTAAATTGATGAGTTGTGCTTTTTGTATTTTATTTATTTGCTGAATTCTTTAACTCTAGTAAATATCAAGGTGGTTCTTTAAACATTCGGTTGATTTTATTAGCTGACAAGATGTGTATATAACTGCTTTCTCAGTTTTAGGGCTTTCTGGCTCTTGATAACCATGCTTTCTCTTTATATTTTTGAACAAAGTTTTCATTGTAAAAAGTTGTCCTGACGTATTGAAGTCATTATTATTAGGAATAGTAATCAAATGTTGTCTTTCTTCATACTTGAAGAAATCTGGATGGTAGTTAACCTTCTGAAAAAAGCAGAATTAAAAAACCTGTTGAATGTTTAAAGTGGAAGTGTTAGCATCTATATATGAGTT
Organism: Spermophilus citellus; assembly: GCF_964194105.1. Classification (NCBI taxonomy): domain Eukaryota; kingdom Metazoa; phylum Chordata; class Mammalia; order Rodentia; family Sciuridae; genus Spermophilus; species Spermophilus citellus. Next base: position 189,447,992 of record NC_138183.1, read on the forward strand.
CAAAGAAGTTAGCAAATGACAAAATGATAGTGTATTCTAAAAAACATTCTTTTCTAGGTGTTTATTTTCTCTTTGTGAATATTGATGTGAAGAAAAATTACTTAACCTTAAATGCATTTCATGATCCTTTCATCTAAACTATGGAATGTTAAACAGAGAAGCAAGAGTATAATTTCAAGGAGTTTTTACAAATAATAAGGGAATTTTAAAAGAGACCCAAATTAAACAAACTTAAATAATGATAAATTGGGAGATAATTTCTATACTACCAGGAAAATCTAAGTAGATCTGAGTGATTATAGTCTGTGTATTTTGGTTGCTAAACAACCAAAGGAAAGTTACTGCATAAATATGAATAGGAAGAGGAAAAAATATATTTCTAAAGCTAAATAAATGAAAAATGAAGTTCATATCATTTCAGGGCCAGAGAGAGGAATTTTACATAATGGAATTAGAGTACTAGAAAGACATGCTCTTGAATTCATTGATCCTACTGTAGTCAGGGTCTAGATCAGATTTCAGCATCTGTGATTTTTGTGTTATGTATGGCCTGCTATCTTTGTTGCTTTCAGAAGTTCAGATACCAAGACTCACCTTTTGCTCTGCCTTTGTAAGCAGTATTTTTTCTTATTCTCACCTCCTACACCTTACACACCTGTGTCCTTACAAGATTCATTCTTAATTTCCTCCTGGCTACTAGTAGAAGCATAGGGGTATGAATGTTGGCAACCACTTTTTAGGAAGTGGGTCTGAAGAAGTGGAACTTTTGTATTTAAATTCTTGAATTCTTCTCTACCAGGTGTGGTGGTGCACAATTGTAATACCAGCTATTTGGAAGGCTGAGGCAGGTTCAAGGCCAGTCTGGACAATTTAGCAAGAAGACCTTGTCTCAAAAAGAGCTGGGGACATAGTTCAGTGGTTGAGTGTCCTGGGTTCAATCCCCAGTACCACCCCGCCTCAAAAAGAAAAAAAAATCTTGCTTCATTTAACAGCCTTCTTTTTTTCCTGTGACAGCATTGAAGTGTCAGTAATCATTTTTAAGTTAAAAATGGCTAATAGAAATTTAGGTTTGAAGGTATCAGTAAGAGGAGACCTTAAAACCTTAAAAAGTTCTGTAAGAACTTAAACTTCTAGTACTCTTATTGAGAACTGAATATATGCCTTATCATTTTTGTTTTCTTTTCCACATTTCCTCATTTATGACTGTGGATATTAAGATTTGGGGACCACTGAGTAGATGTAAGAAGTCACATTCAAGGCATTTATTTGTTTTTCAGCAGACATTTGATACCTCTGTGTTCAAGTGCTATGCTAAATGTTATGAGGGATAGAAAGACGTAATTGAGATTCTGGCCTATAAACCTGCTGACTTGGCAGGATTTGATAAAGTAAGGAAAATTCTTTTTTTTTTTAATCCTTGATATTATTTATCATGCATTTATTATTTGTATACTTTTTCCTCTTTGTCTTAAGGTCCTAGCTGAGTTTCCAAAATTATGATTGGTTTTTACAATCCTGAAGCAACTATAGACTGTTCCCAATTTAGGATACTTCAACTTACTGATTTTTTAGTGTCGTGATGGTACAAAAATGATAGGCATTCAGCAGAAACCATACATTGGTTTTGGTTTTGTGGTGCTGGGAATCGAACACTGAGCTACTATTCTCTAGCGCAGAAACCATACTTTGAATTTTGAATTTTGATCTTTTTCCCAGGCTGTCAATACTTGATACGAATATTCTCTCATGATGTTGGGCAGCAGCTGCAAGCCACAGTTTCCTGTCAGCCACACGATCTTGGGGATAAACAACGATACTCTACAATGTACTATGTGGCTCAGCTGTGATGTTCAGTGTATTAGGAGCATTGAATACATTTTCAATTTATGGTATCTTCAATTTATGATGGGTTTATCAGAGTGTAATGCCATCAGAAATTCAGACGTATCTGTCATTTGTTTCTGAGAAGATACAAGAGAAGGCAAGAATTAGAGCTGTGGCAGACTAGAAGTTGATGAGGAATAGGTGGGACTATATATATTTGAGGTTACAGTGTTACCAATTATAAATGATATGAAATCTATAGCAAAATATTGTCAGGGAGAATTGAGTCGGTCAGAAAAATCTTCAAAATGAACATGTGATTTAACTATATCTTAGGGAAGGTATTCCCAGTAAGGGGAACAATGTGAGAAGAATTGGAAAGTTAAGTTGAGCTGAAGGGGTTTTATTAGACTCTGAGTGAACAGATTTGAAGGTTCATATTGGCAAATTATAGAAAATAAAGCTTTAAGAATGAGGTTATGGAGCAGTTTGGGGTTTTTGTTGTTGTTGTTGGTTGGTTGGTTGGTTGTTGTTGTTTAAGGAAAAAAAATGTTTTGAGACATGTTTTACATACTATAACATTTACCCACTTACATCTGTACCACTCCCTGGTTTTTAGTATATCCAGAAAGTGGTGCAGCCATTCACCACTTTCTAACTTGAGGGCATTTTCATCACTCCGAAATAAGCCAATGTATTTATTAGCAGTCTCTTCTCATTCTTACTCCCAGCTCTGACCACAATGCTACTTTCTATAGATTTGCCTCTTCTGGAACACCTCATATAAATGGATTCATATGACATATGGTCTTTTGCATCTGACATCTCTGACTTAACACAATTTTTGAGATTCATCCATGTTGTATATGTGTCCTTTCTTCATTCCTTTCTATATCAAACTGGTATTTCATTATGGGGATGTACTATTTTTTTAATCCATTTATCAGTTAATGGACATTTGTGGTGTACTACATTTTACCTGTTACGAGAGTAATACTGCTGAGAACATTTGTAAAAAGATTCTATGGATGGAGATAAACATTATCTCGTTTGTTTTGGAAGAAATTTAGGGGTAATATGGTAACTGTTTTCAACATTTTGAAAAATTTCCAAACTATTTTCCAAGGAGGCCATACCATTTTACATTCCCACTAGCAGCATATGAGGGTTCTAATTTCGTTGTATCATTGCTTATGCTTGTTATTTTTTATGTCTTTGATTTATAGTCATCCTAATGAATGCAAAGTGGTATCCCATTGTGGTTTTGATTTGCATTTGCCTAATGACTAAGGGTGTTGAGCATCTTTTCACATTGACCATTTATATATCTTCTTTGGAGAAATATCCAAGTACTTTGCCCATTTTTTAAATTGGGTCCTTTGTCTTTTTGTTGTTGATTGAGTCACAGGAATACTTTTATGTATTGAACATACAAGTCTCCCCAACCCTCAGCAGTGTAAAGGCTGTGATGTTGCCCTCAGGCACAGGCTTGATGTGCCCACAATCACCCAGAGATGGCACTTCTTTGGACAGGGTTTCCTTTGGCTGTTTCTTCCCCTGACCACATGTAGTGTGATTGCTCCAATGTTTTAACAGTGTCCTAGAGCATAAACTTTATCTCAAACTGATCCAGTCAATTTCAAACTCCTTTAAGGGGATAGTTTTCAAAATCAGTGTGTGAGATTTATTGTGACCTTGAAAGGGCTTTTCTAGCTCTTCCAGTATGTCTCTGGCACACCGATAGATCTACAGTTTAACCTTTATCTCCAACGGATCTGCCAATCTCTTGATTGCCTTTTACCAAATCACCAGTGTTGGAGAGAACCCTTCAGTTAGAGAAGTTTTCCACACTCTTTTGCAAATAAAGTCAGTGCCTTTGAGGAGGGATCCAACCTCTATTTTATGGCCTGATACCCTGCCCAGGCAAAATCTTAGAGCCAGAGCTCTAATGCTAGAAGCATGGACAATGGATGATTCTCTGCATGACATCTTGATTTAGAAGCTGAATACTCAGTGGAGGGGGTGACAGCAGCCCCAGGTCTCCTGGGCTTGCCTCTGCTGACCTGGAAACCATAGCCCATGCATGGTCTGGGGACAGAGCCTTCCACCTGGGATTGGCGTAAACAGAACCTTTGTTCTTGGCTATATCATCCTGGAGTGGAGTTTCTGTCATGCCATGCTGTGAGGGGATTAGGAGGGAATGGGCTCTGGCTCAAACAAAGCAGACACCTTAGTCCTTATCAAGTTTTCGTAGATTTTCCTGAATAGATATTTCTTTATTTACTGCATGCTTTTAGGATCAGGGCCAGAGAATTTAAATGTCTGTTGTTGTTGTTACTGTTCATTTTAAAAAACTTTTACCAGTTTCACAGAGGAATGGGTCTAAGAAGCCTCCCACACAAACATACCAGAAATTAATGGGTCAAAAAAAACTAGTCAGTTTTTGAGCCGGGTGAGGTGGCACACACCTGTTACCCCAGCAACTCTGGAGGCTGAAGCAGGAGGATCACAAGTTCAAAGCCACGCACAGTGAAAGCAAGGCTTTAAGACAAGGCCCTCTCTCTAAATAAAATACGAAAACAGGGTTAGGGATATTGCTTAGTGGTTGAGTTGAGTGCCCCTGAATTCAATCCCCCACCTCCCTACACATGCACACAAAAAGACTAGTCATTTTTTGACTTATTTTTATTACCAGGATCCTCAATTTCCTCACTTGCAAAATGTAAATAACACTGTATTTATAGGTTGTAATTAAACCTTAAGTGGTTGATATGTATGAAAATTTCAAAGAGCTAATTAAAAATAAGGAAAATAGTATACAAGATCAGGCTGATGTAAACACTAGCATTTCTCCTTTCTAAACAAGTGTGCATTCTAGAAATGATAGTAAGAAGTTACCAGTCCTCAGGAATTTGGGTTATTGTAAATTTTATGGAACATATCATGTTTTGGATTCTGCTTGATGTTTTCACTTTTTAATTATTCTAACCCATTTTCTTTTAAACTTCCCCCCACCTCTCCCCTGTACTGGGCCTTACACTCTTAAAAACTTTTTAGATGATATGTAGGCTAACACAAGTCAGACCTCTTCTGAGAAAAACAAAACAAATAAACCACTTTTTTCAGCTAACATTAAACTCTTTATCTCCAACTCCTGTTGTACTCTTGTATTCAGTCACAGTGGCCTGTTTTAAGATTCCATTGTTTTTCAAAATGTTTCTTATTCATCACTTTGTTTCCCCATCTAGATTTTATATATGCTTCTTTGGGGGAAAAGCTGAGTACTTCCTAGAACATATAAGTACTTATTGATTGATATCTCCCCTACCCCACCCATGTGTCTGGCCTTGAACTTGGAATCTTCCTGCCTCAGCCTCCCAAATCACTGGGATCACACACGTGTGCCACTGTGCTGAGCTAATTAATAATTTCTAAAGACTATTTTAGTTTTGCAGAACTTTCAACGTTAAGATTAGTCATTTTCAATCCTGTTGAGATGTCTGTTTCTACTAACGAGGTTCAGATTCTACATGTGAAAAATGCCTAACCCTTGAACATGTTGAGGAAGATAGACTCTCAGTTACATTAACCCTGGGGAATGGGGTCTACTCTCTTAAATTCTTTGAATTTTTTATCCTATTCATATATTACTTTTAAAAAAGATAATATATGTATAAGGTACACAATTCAAAAGTGAGAAAAAAAGCACAAAGTGAAATGTCAGATTCCTCTCTTCCCAATTCCCAGCTGTCCTGTTCCTCCTGTAAGTAATCATTGTTAACCATTTCTTATTTAGTCATCCAGATATATTGTTTGCTTACACAAAGATATACAAATCTTTTCATATATTTATTTATTACATATATGGTAGCTTACTAATTACAATGCTCTAGGCCTTCCTTTTTTTATTTATCAGTAATTCCTATTGCTCCTTTCAAGGGTGTGTTTTGTTCCAGTGTATCAAGACATGTGTTTTAATGCATTGACCATATTCTTTTACTCATGGAATTTTGTTTCCATTCTTTTAATATTATCAGTAATGCTGCATTGAATATTATTATATATACTCAATTGGCACATGAGTAAATATAGTTATAGGGTTCTAAAAGTCATTACTCAGAAGAGATATGTATTTTATATTTTGATTGACAATTTGTTCTTTATAGAGATTGTACTAGTTTTTATTACTGCCAGTAATACATGAAGGGGTTATTTATATGAATCAGCTTTCAGAGTATGTTACCAGTTTTTAAAATTTTTCTCAATTTTAATTTGATATGTTACTTTTTAATTTTATTTATTTATTTATTTTTGTGGTGTTGGGGATTGAACCCAGGGCATTCTGCATGCACCGCAAGTGTTCTACTACCTGAGCTATATCCCCAGCCCTATTACTTTTTAATTTTAAAAAATTTAATTAAAAGAGGAAAAGAAAATACCACACTGGATTCAGAGAAGCAAGTTTGTTTTCTAGGACACTGACAAAAGAACTGATTCAAGAAGCTATTGTGCTCCTGACCGTGTTGTGTTTTTGCCACTTCCTCTGTGAAGTGAGAATCTTGTGATTTAACACCACTGCTAAAAGAGAAAAAAGCCTCAGATTGTGAACTGATGGAGCCTGGGGCTACTTCTTTCCAAAGTCTGAACTATTTCTTCCATTCCACATATTCACCAAGTGGAGTACATTCTTAAAATGATTCAGCCACACAACTGGACTAAAATTATAGGATTGATTCATCCTATAAATATTTGTTAAGCCTCCTTTTTTTTTTTTTGTAAAAAGTACTTTGCTAATGCTCTTTGATTTACAAAGTTATTTCCATTTTCCCTCTCAACAATGTGAATTTATATTTTTAAGAGAAAAACAAGATCCTACTATAGTAAATGCCACCCAAACAATGTGAATGTGAAAGCTAGCCATATTAAAACCAAACTGTGAGCATTACAAGGATATATTTTAAGTCGAATCCTTATAAATATAAAAAGATACTATGAAATCTGAATCTATTTATCCTTGGGTTCATAATTTTAAAGTACTTCTTATTTTATTTAGACACCAGCATTTAACCTGAGAATAGATCTAAGCTAATAGCAATATCCAGCATTGGTATAGTATGTTATTAAGTCAAGTAATACTTGCATATAATTTTACTATCATTTGTGTTGCTTCACTCATGTGTATGTATATTATATATATCATATATAATATGTAATAATATATAATGTGTATGTGTGTGTGTATGTGTACCACTAAACAGAAGGAACTTATTAGCTATAATAACTCAAGGAGAAAAAAGAAAGAAAAGTAACATTTATTAAATACCAAATATATTTTAGGTACCATGTCAAGTTCCTTTATTTTACAGATAGATAGTATGTGATCTCTGCAGCAAGCCTTTGAAGTAGGAATTATTTGTCCTTCAGTGGGGCAGAAACAATATGTTTTCCTTGTACATCATACCTAGTATACTGGTAGGTGCTATAGGTGCTCCATAAATATTCATTGATGGATTATCATTGTTGTTTTAGATGAGGAAACAAGGTTCAGAAAAACTTGTCAAAAGCCATGCAGTAAAGGGCACAACTGTATTTTAAACAAAGTCTATTGTCTGTAGAGTAAATAGATAACAGACAACTCTGAAGAATGAGTGCCTCACTGAAATAAAGCTTCCTTGCTCTTTCTTTTGGGTCACTCTTTACACATAGCCTTTTATATTCCCAAGGGAGAAAAGATAACATTTACTCAGCCTACTGATGGCAGCCACTGTACAGTACTGCTTTTGTTTGGTTTGGTTTTTGTTTTGTTTTGCACAAGTAACCTATTATTAATGCTTAATTCATTTGTATTAAATATTGTAGATCTCTCAAATAATGCAAACTGTGTAGACAGTTTAGAGTACATACCTATACCAGTATTGAACTTAAGAACAGGGATATTATTAGTACCTTTGATCCCCCACTTCCCCATTCCATCTCTCTTCTCCCACTATCTTGAATTTTGTGTTTATTTTTCCCATGCTTTTTCTTATTTTAAAAAGTTTTATCACATGAATGTACTCCTAGGCTAAATATTTAGTTTTGCACATTTTTTAGTTCATACAAATGGAATCATAGCTTTTGTGGTGAGGTTCCCCCCCTCTCAGTACTATGTTCTAATTAAATCAGAATCTCTGGAAATAAGACTTAAGCGTTAGATTCTGGGTGATTTCAGTATACCTTCCATGGTGTACACAGGGTGGGGGAAGTGCATATTCTTAACTTCAGCTTTACTAATAAATAAATCCAAATTTTCACAGGAAGGGAAGAAAGAATTTAAACTCCCACCAGTAGGGTATGCTGTTCCACATCCTTGCCAACATCTGCTATTTTCAAAGTCTTTTAAATTTGCTAATCTCATGGGTAGAAAAAGGAACCTCAGTGTGGTTTTAATCTGCTTTTCTTGGATAACTATTGAGATTATGAATCTTTTCTTATGAATATTGGCCATTCATTTCCTCTTCTGTAATATTTTCTGTTGGGTTGTCTTTTCATAGAGATTTGTTTTCACATTCTGGATATTACTAATCTGTTGTTGATGGTGTTATGGCAGATGTCTTCTCTGAGTTTGTGCCTTGCCTTTTTCTCTATACTATCATTTAATGAAAAGAGTTCTAATTTTAAATGTAATCAAGTTTTAGTCTTTTATGGTTTGTACTTTAAGAAAACCTTTCTACATTATTTCCTAAAGTTTTGTAGTTTGTACATTGAATACATAGGTTTTCCAGTTTACCTAGAATTGAGTTTTGGATATTATGAGTCTAATTTTTTTTTAAATGGATAACTAATTATTTCAGTACCATTTATTGAATAGTTCACTTCTATCTGGTGATTGGAATGGCCAGCTGTATCACAAATCAAAATTCCACTTATGAAATATGTCTATTTCTGTATGCTCTGTTCTGTTCCATTGGCTTATTGGAATATCCCTGTGCCATTAGCTTACTGTCTTAATTGTCATTGCTCTTCGATAAGTCTTGATGAAAGCAAGACAAATCTTCCCTCCTTATTTTAGGAGTTTCTTGCCTATTCTTAATTCTTTCCCCTCCATATAAACTATGTAATTTCTTGTCAAGCTTCGAAAAACCCTATTTGACCTTTAACTGGAATAATGTGGATTATATTGAACAATTTGGAAAATGTGGTGTTTTAATGGTAATGAGTCTTCTATCTCTGGACATGATATATCACTTTGTATACTTAGGTTTTCTTTAGTGGTTTTTCAATAGAGTTTAATAATTTTCTTTATCAAGATTATTAATATCTTTATTATATTTATTTTCAGGTACTTAATATTGTCTTTTGGTATAAATGTTCTGTGTGCCGGGTACAATATTCAATATATGTCTATTAGAAAAAGGGTATTAATTGTATGATCAAATCTACAATGTGCTCACTGATCATTTTTTTTAATATTTTATTTTTTAGTTATAGTTGGAAACCTTTATTTTATTTATAATTATATGGTGCTGAGGATTGAACCCAGGGCCTCACACATGCTAGGCAAGTGCTTTACCACTGAGTCACAACCCCAGCCCTAATTTATTTTTATTTATTTACCTGTCAATTATTGATCTATTATAATCCTTTGGTATGTTTTTTAGTTTTTTCTCATAGTGTTTGCTCTTTATATTTTTGAGGCTATGTTATTAGGTAATGCAAGTATAGAATTGTTTCTTGATTAATCATCCTTTATCATGTAGTGGCCCTCTATTTTAGCAATATTTTTTGCCTATGGTTTATTGTCTGATATTCATTTAACCATGCCAACTTGTTTGTTTCTACTGTGCTGGACAGCTGAACCCAGGGCTTCATGCATGCTTAGGCAAGTACTCTACCACTGAGCTATACGCCTAGCCTCCAACTTGTTTTGATCAGTATTTATCTGATAATTTTTTTTTCTACTTCTTTTTTTTTTATTATTTTATTGTTGGTTGTTCAAAACATTACATAGTTCTTAATATACCATATTTCACAGATTGATTCAAGTGGGTTATGAACTCCCATTTTTACCCCGTATACAGATTGCTGTGTCACATCAGTTACATTTCCATTGATTTACAAATTGCCTTTCTAGTGACTGATGTATTCTGCTGTCTATCCCATTCTCCACTGTCCCCTCACCCCTCCCCTCCCCTCCCCTCCCCTTCTCTCTCTCCATCCCCTCTACTATAAATCGTTTCTTCCACTTATATAATTTTTCTCCTACTCCTCCTTTCCTCTTATATGTAATTGTGTATAACCCTGAGGCTCAAGTGAGAGTTAAGGGAAATTGCATGGAATTGGTATCTGATAATTTTTTTACCATCATTCTTACTTTTCTTGTAAACCTTTCTTTGTCTTATATTGTTGATATGTCCTGAAAACAGCATATAGCTCAGATGCTTTTCAAAATTAAATCTGAATCTTTACTTTCTTGTTGGATTAACTTAATCCTTATTGTGATTGCTTATGCATTTGTTTTTTTATTTAGCCATCTTATTTTGTGCCTTTATTTTAAAGTAAATGCCCCCTCCTTTTTTTTTTTTTTGTCTCCTTTTGAGTAAATTAAAATCTTTTTTTAACTTCACTTTCTCTCCCCCTCCCCACCTTAGAACACTACTGATGGGGATAAGGGAAAGGGAGAGTTTAGGGCAATGATTCTCAATATCTTTTTGGTACTATGGTTTGAACTCAGGGGCACTTAAGTACAGAGTTACATCCCCAGCCCTTTTTTTCCCATTTTATTTAGAGACAGGGTCTCACTGAGTTGCTGAGGGCCTTGCTAAGTTGCTGAGGCTGGCTTTGAACTCGTGATCCTCCTGCCTCAGCCTCCTGAGATTATAGGCATGCACCACCACACCTGGCGATTCTCAATCTTTTTTTTCTTCTAATCAGTTATACATAACAGTAGACTGCAGGATAGTAGAATCAACTTGACTGCATATTAAATTTACCTAGGAACATTAAGAAGTATGAATATCTAGATACTACCCCCCAGAAATTTGTATTTAATTGGTCTCAGATGCAGTGTGAGCATGGAAAATTTAGAAGCATACTAAAATGCTAATAGAAAATCAATATTGAAAACATTAATGAGCTAAATTGAACAATAACTAAATATAGACACAGGATTGATAGGCTAGGTGATTGTGATCAATACCTTTTTTTCTTCTCAAACTTCTAGCTTCTTTGCCTTTACCAATGAAGAGAATTCATTAGCTAGTTAATTTTTTTTCCTATTACATAGTAGTATGCACAAATGAGTATTGGGTCCTCTGTTGAGTTTATAGTTTTTTTTTTTTTCTTTTGGTGGTGCAGGGGATTGAACTGCGAGCCTTGTGCATGCAAGGCAAGCACTCTACCAACTGAGCTATATCCCAGCCATTGAGAAGTTTATTTTAAAAATTGTTTAATTAAAATAAGCTGGTCCTCAAGAAAAGTACAGTTTTTTTTTTATCCACAGACAGAATAATTAAATATTTAATTGGGTTTTACCTTTTATAATAGTAATTATACAGAATAATTAAATGTCAAATCATGATTTGCTTTTTGTAAGTGCTTTAAGAGAGTTTCCTGACAAGGAAAAACTAGGTACTGGGGTGATCAGAGAGATGTCCACAGGACCCTTTTTGATGTTTCCGTCTTTGATTTTTGTCTCAATTTTGTCTTTTACTATCTTTTTCCAGAATTAGCCACATTCACCCCAAATCCCTTTCAGAAAGTTAAATTAGTAGGAGTTTGGATTGTGGTGAGAAGCAAGCAGATAAAGTGAATTATTGATGCATATCTAATTCAGTAGTTCTAATTAATATTGAGTACCTAAAATGTTGAAAATTTAGTACTGAACAAAGTACACAGAAGTCTTTTTCCTTGTGAAATGTACATCCTTGTAGAAGGGAAATAAAAAAATTAAAAACTAAAATAGAGAGTATGATAGATTTTGTGGTCACTATCTCCAAAGATAGCTTCCTAGCTAGCATACTATGCTTCCTAACACTTGTACTCTTCTCTTGTCCCCACCTACACTTAGGTTGGGCTGGTTTTGTATATCCTATAAAACATGGTAGAAATAAAGTTCCTTGTCTAGGTCATAATCCCCACAGCTTCTTCCTTTGTTCTTCTGCAACATGAGTTCTGGGAGCAAGTCACTATCATATGAGCATTCTGGCTATCGTGAGGCCATCATCCTTTGAGCACACTCAGACTAGTCATGTGGGAGGCTGTGTGGTCACATGCCTGGCTAGCCACCAACTGTTTGAGCTCTACCGTCTGAGGTAGTACACTTTTGATGGGAGAAGTTACTTTGAATATCTAGCTCATTAGAGGAGCCTCAGATGACTTCATTACTAGAACTCATTTGAGTAACCACATACAGAGAATCCATGCAAGAACCACCTTGCTAAACCCAGGCAGTCCACCGAATTGTGAAAGACAGCAATAGCAAGACAGTAATATTGTTTTAAACCACTATTTTAGGAGGATTTTGTTTTACCAGGCGGTAGGTAATCAGAACAGATAAATGAGTAGTACTGTAGTGAAAAGTTTACTGGGAAAAAGAGATTGAGTGGGGAGGGCATTCTAGTTTAAATTGGGTGGTCAGGGAAAGTCTTGCTAAGATGTTCAAACAAAAACGTGATGATTTGAGGAAGTAGTGTTGGTAACTGGGAAAGAACATTCCAGTTAAAAGGAGTAGCAAGGGGCTGGGGTTGTGGCTCAGTAGTAGAGAGCTTGCCTAGCACCCATGAGGCCCTGGGTTTGACCCTCAGCATCACATAAATAAATAAAATAAAAGTATTGTGTCTATCTACAACTAATATATATATATATATATATTAAAAAACTATTTTAAAAACAAAAGGAACAGCAAGTACAAAGTCTCTGTGCTAGAGCTACCTGAAAGTTTCAAGAAATAACCTCAAAGGCAGGTGTAAATGGAGCATAGCGAAGGAGGGCAAGAACAGTGGGAGCTGACATCACACAAGTATGGTCATACACCACCTAGTGATGTTTATGTCAGAGACATACTACATATATGATCTCATAAGGTCTCATAAGATTATATTGGAGCTGAAAAATTCCTATCACCTGGTGATATCATATTGTTTATGTGTCATATTGTTTATGACACTATGCTAGTGTCAACAAATCTGCTGTGCTGCCAGTGATATAAAAATGTATTACATATACAATTATGTATAGCATAATACTTGGTAATGGTAATAAGTAACTGTTAAATGTTTTATGTATTTACTATAAGCTATTTACGTGTATACTCCTATTTAAAAAAAAAAACAAACATGTTTGCTGTAGCTGGGCACAGTGGTGCACACATAATCCCAGTGACTTGGGAGGCCAAGACCAGGAGGATTGCAAATTCAAGGCCAGACTCAGCATCTTAGCAAGGCCCTGTCTCAAAGTAAAAAGGGGCTGGGGATGTGGCTCAGTGATTTAGTGCCCCTGGGTTCTATCCCTGGTACAAAAAAAAAAAAAAGTTAGATGGGGGAAAAAGAGGCCACTTCAGGTGGTCGAACTATGTCATCCAGGTTTGTAGAAGTATACTTGATGATGTTTGCGCTGTGATAAAATTGCCTAACAACATATTTCTTAGAATTTGTCCCCGACATTAAGCAACAAGTGACTGTATAGAAGGTTGGAAATATGTGCAGATTATATATGGCAAGTGATTCATGTTCAAAGTACAGTGCTTACTCCTTAATAAAAAGAAGAAATAAAGTACCAATAATGTAATTAGTGTTTTTCATTGTGTAGAAGAATATAAGTAATCTTTATGTAGAAAGTTTATATAGTTGCTAACTGACAGCTATAAATTAAGGCTCATTATAGGTGTGTTATGTTGGTATCTCAGATACCATGAACAGTTTGATATTGGTAGTGTGATAGTAGGAGCAAATGTGACTCCATTTTGTTTTATGACTTCATCCTGTAAAACAACCATGCCAAGTAGAAGAGTCATGACTGGAGCAAGCTGTTCTTTTCCTTTTGCTATAGAAACCTTTAAGAACACGGAACTACCTAATGGGGTATTATTTCTGTAACTAGGGTAACTGGGCTCTATTTCTGTAACTGGGGTGACTGGGCTAACTGTGATTGGTTAGGCTTCCCTCCGCTTGACTGCACTGTCCCGCTTCTGTAACCTGGCTTGCTTGCATTGGCTAGACCCCCTGAACATCCCTTTTGCGGTTTTCAGGCTTATAAGGAGTGCCCTTGCAATTGTTCAGGGCTGATCAGGGGAACAGCTTTATGTTCTGGTCAGCCACCACCGGTGTGCTTCAATAAAGGCTTGATTCAATTATACGTGAGTGGTCTGGAAGTCAGTTTATGAAACCCTGAGACGAAGCTTTAACTATAACACTTCTATTCAATATAGTTCTCAAAACACTGGCCAGAGCAATTAGACAGACGAAAGAAATTAAAGGCATAAAAATAGGAAAAGAAGAACTTAAATTATCACTATTTGCGAATGACATGATTCTATACCTAGAAGACCCAAAAAACTACTAGAACTAATAAATGAATTCAGCAAAATGGCAGGATATAAAATCAACAAGCATAAATCAAAGGCATTTCTGTATATCAGCGACAAAACTTCTGAAACGGAAATGAGGAAAAACACTCCATTCACAATATCCTCAAAAAAAATAAAATACTTGGGAATCAACCTAACAAAAGAGGTGAAAGATTTATACAATGAAAACTACAGAACCCTAAAGAGAGAAGTAGAAGAAGATCTTAGAAGATGGAAAAATATCCCCTGTTCATGGATAGGCAGAACTAACATCTTCAAAATGGCGATATTACCAAAAGTTCTCTATAGGTTTAATGCAATGCCAATCAAAATCCCAACGGCAGTTCTTGTAGAAATAGATAAAGCAATCATGAAATAAATTCATATGGAAAAATAAAAGACCCAGAATAGCAAAAGCAATTCTAAGCAGGAAGTGTGAATCAGGTGGTATAGCGATACCAGATTTCAAACTATATTACAGAGCAATAGTGACAAAAACAGCATGGTACTGGTACCAAAACATTCGGGTGGACCAATGGTACAGAATAGAGGACACAGAGACTAATCCACAAAGCTACAACTATCTTATATTTGATAAAGGAGCTAAAAGCATGCAATGGAGGAAGGATAGCATCTTCAACAAATGGTGTTGGGAAAACTGGAAATCCATATGCAACAAAATGAAACTGAATCCCCTCCTCTTGCCATGCACAAAAGTTGACTAAAAGTGGATCAAGGAGCTAGATATCAAATCAGAGACTCTGCGTCTGATAGAAGAAAAAGTTGGCTCCGATCTACATATTATGGGGTTGGGCTTCAAATTCCTTAATAGGACACCCATAGCACAAGAGTTAATAACAAGAATCAACAAATGGGACTTATTTAAACTGAAAAGTTTTTTCTCAGCAAGAGAAACAATAAGAGAGGTAAATAGGGAGCCTACATCCTGGGAACAAATTTTTACTCCTCACACTTCAGATAGAGCCCTAATATCCAGAGTATACAAAGAATTCAAAAAATTAGACAATAAGACAACAAATAACCCAATCAACAAATGGGCCAAGGACCTGAACAGACACTTCTCAGAGGAGGACATACAATCAGTCAACAAGTACATGAAAAAATGCTCACCATCTCTAGCAGTCAGAGAAATGCAAATCAAAACCACCCTAAGATACCATCTCACTCCAGTAAGATTGGCAGCCATTACGAAGTCAAATAACAACAAGTGCTGGCGAGGATGTGGGGGAAAGGGTACACTTGTACATTGCTGGTGGGACTGCAAACTGGTGTGGCCAATTTGGAAAGCAGTATGGAGATTCCTGGGAAAGCTGGGAATGGAACCACCATTTGACCCAGCTATTGCCCTCCTCAGACTATTCCCTGAAGACCTTAAAAGAGCGTACTACAGGGATACTGCCACATCGATGTTCATGGCAGCACAATTCACAATTGCTAGACTGTGGAACCAACCCAGATGCCCTTCAATAGATGAATGGATTAAAAAATGTGGCATTTATACACCATGGAGTATTACGCAGCACTAAAAAATGACAATATCATGGAATTTGCAGGGAAATGGATGGCACTAGAGCAGATTATGCTTAGTGAAGCTAGCCAATCCCTAAAAAACAAGTACCAAATGTCTTCTTTGATATAATGAGAGCAACTAAGAACAGAGCAGGGAGGAAGAGCAGGAAGAAAAGATTAACATTAAACAGAGACATGAGGTGGGAGGGAAAGGGAGAGAAAAGGGAAATTGCATGGAAATGGAGGGAGACCCTCATTGTTATACAAAATTACATATAAGAGGTTGTGAGGGGAATGGGAAAATAAACAAGGAGAGAAATGAATTACAGTAGATGGGGTAGAGAGAGAAGATGGGAGGGGAGGGGAGGGAGGATAGTAGAGGATAGGAAAGGTAGCAGAATACAACAGTTACTAATAGGGCATTATGTAAAAATGTGGATGTGTAACCGATGTGATTCTGCAATCTGTATTTGGGGTAAAAATGGGAGTTCATAACCCACTTGAATCTAATGTATGAAATATGATATGTCAAGAGCTTTGTAATGTTTTGAACAACCAATAAAAAAAGAAAAAAAAACAGTAGTGAGACTTTAAATGGGGGATAATTCTTGATAGAATTCTGTGTCCAACAATGTATAGCTTTCCCTTAATTTTCACAGAGAATGCATTTTGGAAAATTCAGATTATATTAAAAGAATAAAATTCATGAACTTCACTAATATGAATGCTCCATGGGATATTTAACACTCAGTACCAACTAAATTCCGGTAGCTCTTCCCAGTTTTGACAATCAAAAACATTTCCACTAGGAACAACATTATAAGAACTTTAACTGGGTTGGGAAGTCTTTGGAATGTTCCAAATGTATTAGTTCATTTTCTCTTGCTAATAACACAATACCACAGATCATGTTAGGAGAAATTTATTTGTACTCATGGTTCTGGAGTGAGGGGTCAAAGGGTTGCATCCAGTGATAGTCTTTTTGGCCTTTTTGCTACAGAGTCCCAAAGTGATGCAGAGCATCATCTGGCAAGAGACTGAGTGTCCAAGTATGTTTGTGTCTGATCTCTGTCTCTTCTTTTAGAGCCACCAGGATTCTATCATGGTGGCCCCAGCCTTATGATTTCATTTAATCCTAGTCACTTCCCAAAGGCCCCACCTCTAAACACCATAGTGGGATTTAGTTTCCACCCTCTTAATGGGGAATCACATTTTAACACAGTAAAACTTTGGAGATTCCGTCAAAACCATATCCAAATCATAGCAGAAGCAAAGTAATACAATTACTTATATTTTAATGAGATCATCCTAGCTGCTCTATGAAGAATAATTTGGGGGCAGTGAGCAGGTACAGAAGAAGAAAAGCTAATTTAAAAAGTCTATCACTGTCAACCTGGTGGTCACTTATTTCTGGCAGAGCTGAAGCAGTAGATCCTAAAATTTGGTTGGATCCTGAATATATTTAGGAAGTAGTATATGAATATCTGCTGCAATGGCATACTTTTTAAAAATTTATCTTCATTCCTGGCCTACATTTCCCCAGAAGTAGTAGTTGACTAGTTCATCTCTGCTAGAGGTCTTTGAATCTTTAACGTGGAGACAATTCTTCTATGAATAGCTGTTTCCATTGCTGATTAAAGTAGAAAAATAGATCTGGGTTTGTTTTGTTGTTCTTGTTTAACTTAAACTTTGATGTTGCTCTTCTGGACATTAGAATTCAATTAAGTTGTCATACATTAAAAAAAAAGAAAAGAAAATGTCAGCTGCATAAACACACACAAGCCTACTGAGCTTATATTTGTTAAGGCCAGTGCCAGATATAATTATTTGTGGAAATGGGGTTTTGTTAGAAATGGGGCATTTATTTTGTAGGAAGTATTCCATGGTAATATTGACTTCAGTAGATACCTTGATCCCCCCAAAAATTATAAAAATCTTTAAAATAGTAAAATGTATTACAATTTCTTATAATAGCTTATCCTTAAGTACCATAGCCAGAGGTGAAGGACAGTCAAGCCCTTCTATTCCATAGATCAGTAATTTACTTTCCTCCATGAAGCAAGTGCAAGAAAATGATGTTCTTGTAGTAACTGTTGGTTGAGATTAATTTTTTTTATATTCGGGGATAGTATAGAGATAAGGGTTTAGCTTTCATAGGAAGAAATTTGATACAAAGATTCAGAATGCTTATTGTGGTTTTGTTTTATAGGTATTTATTAAGTACCGGTTGTGTTCAGTTAAGTACCTGTTGTGATTCGGGGACATAACTCTGCAAAGTAGGTTTCCCTTTTCCAGAAAAAGGCTGGGAAATGTGTATCATATCTATCTTTGTCCTCATGTTATTAAAAGCTCGGTCCTTGTCCCAAATGCCAATGCAAGGACACAGTTTTTAGAAAAAGGAAAAAGAAGGTTTATTGCTTTACTAGCAAAGGAACAATGCTGAGGATTCTTGTCCTAGAAGCTCTGATTCTCCTCAGGCTACATTCCGCATTCTCCCTCTAGAGTTGTAATTCACTTCTTAACTTGGGATAAAACCGAGGTGTACCACAAAAAATCAAACAAGTGCACAGAAGTTAGTCAGCAAGTTGAACTTGTCCTTCTACAGAATGTTGCACCCCCAAAGGGAATCCATGAACAAGCACCCCGGGGCATGCACTCAGTCCACCAGCATTTATCCCTAACAATCACTGCTCCTCCCTCCTGAGAGGAAGAGTTCAGGGGTACAGTCAATGTGATTAGCTAATTTCAAATTGGAGCAGGCCCAGAAAAGGACTGAAGTTGTGACTGGATACCTGTTAGGGAATTTTTAAATGGCTCCATTCTGACTATATGGTTTCTCTAACTCAAGATGGCTCCATTAGCATTACAGGTTTAATTTTGATATAAAAGAAAATACATATATTACAATTTCCCCCCTTATATATGATCTATATAAATTCTTTGCTTCAAATTTGGATAACATCTTTTGATATTTGTATTCAACTGTATCTAGTACAGAAGGATTTTTTTCTTAATTTTTTTTTAGTTGTAGATGGACACAATACCTTTATTTTATTTGTTTATTTATATGTGGTGCTGAGGATCGAACCCAGGGGCTCATGCATGTGAGGCAAACACTATACCACTGAGCCAAAGCCCCAGTCCAGAAGGATTATTTTGATGTGAGACTAGACTTTGGTGAGAGCTGTCTCCATCAGTAGTTGAATAAGACCTCCCATACATGGTATTATGTACCATCTAACTATAGTCATGACTCCCAATGATACAGGTGTTGAGAATCAGGTTCCAGTCTTATTCCTTCATTGTTGAAGATTGAACACCCCCGAGAAACATTGAGGCAAGAGCGAAACGTTTTATTTAAAGGATAGATTTTTAATCTCCTTTGTTCTCATGCCCCCTACTCCCATCCTGCCTACAGGACCCAAAAGATAGAATGATCCAAGGACAAGAACAAAGCTGCCCAGGGGTACAAGCAGGAAGGGAGTCACAAAGCTCTTGACATATCATATTTCATACATTAGATTCAAGTGGGTTATGAACTCCCATTTTTACCCCATATACAGATTGCAGAATCACATGGGTTACACATCCACATTTTTACATAATGCCCTATTAGTAACTGTTATATTCTGCTACCTTTCCTATCCTCTACTATCCCCCCTCCGCTCCCTCCCATTTTCTCTCTCTACCCCATCTACTGTAATTCATTTCTCTCCTTGTTTATTTTCCCATTCCCCTCACAACCTCTTATATGTAATTTTGTATAACAATGAGGGTCTCCCTCCATTTCCATGCAATTTCCCTTTTCTCTCCCTTTCCCTCCCACCTCATGTCTCTGGGGCTTCTGATTAACAGCTCCTTATAGAGAGGAACAATTCCCTGGAGGCAGATAACCTTGGTAACAGGTGGAGAAGGGGGAAGTACTCTGGAGGTATTAGCATTTTATTTCCTCTTGAATCAGCCCCCATCTTCCTGATGCAATTATTTATTATCTACACTGACTATCCTTTTGCCCCTCCACCAGTATAGCAATTATTGGGTAATAATAAATGTGATTAGTTCTTTCCTTATCATTCTGTTAGTTGCATCTATTTTTTTTGCAATTTCCTTGAGTTTATCTCATAATTATTCATTGTTGATTATGATTGATTAATTAATCCAATCAACATTTTTATTATAGATCACCAAAAGAGAACTGATTCAAAACTTGCTGCTGATTCCTGGCTTTAAACTCTTTAGAAACCCCTTGAGGATTTTTTTTTTTTTTTAAAGAGAAAGAGAGGGAGAGAGAGAGAGAATTTTTTTAATATTTACTTTTTAGTTTTCGGCGGACACAACATCTTTGTTTGTACGTGGTGCTGAGGATCGAACCTGGGCCGCACGCATGCCAGGCAAGCATGCTACCGCTTGAGCCACATCCCCAGCCCCCCCTTGAGGAATTTTAATTAAATCTATAAAAATATGGGGATCAAATGACCCTGGGGAAGAGATTTATTTGATCTGAGAAAATGCCAGGGTGAAAGAGATAGCCAGTTGAACCAAAGTGCAGGTTCAACTTCAACTGACAGGTAAAGTCTCAATACCATCAGACACTGGCTCAGGCTATAGCAAGCACTGTTTGATTAGATATCTCCTCAAAGTATTGGCTTTCATTGCATCCAGATATAGTTCACCAAGAAGGTCAGTTGCACCCCCCCACCACCACCAGAAACCCCTAGAGAGGCATGAGGTGTAATTGGTTCCTAGGGAAGGAGGTCATGTGATCTTTGGGGGCTCTTGCTTGAGGCGCCTTAACTGCTGGGAATATCTGTGACACAGTTTTGCAAGAGTTATTTACCCAGGCCATGCAACTCATGCCCATAGGGACCCATTTGAACTTCTGCCCTCCTTGTTGTGCAGGTTTACAGTCCCTTTTATTTAATGCACTAACAGAATATTTAATCCCTTCCATTCAAGCATTTGTCTCATTGTACTCAATTTCTACTTTCAGAGTTTGTTGTAAATCTTTTACTTCTAAGTGGTAACATCATTATTAGATTTCTAGAGATTAATTTCCAGAATATGCTAGACAGTATTTATTTCTCCCAAGTAACTGCCTTTGATTATGTGAATTTCCACAGGGAAATACCTGACAGGCATCAAATTTAACAACCAGAGGGAAGGTAGTCTGGGTTATATTGATGATCAGTTTTCAGGATGTGATTTTCCATATCACTATGAACATTATTAGAGTCTTTTCAAAGTGAATTTGATGAAATCTGGAGCTGAGATCCGTTGTTTCTCCCTATTAGAAATTAAGGCTCCCTTTCCTTATGTGTAATAAGTCCAACCTCATTCTGTGGTCTGAACACCTATCTCAGTCATGAGCAGGACTTGGTAGGACCCTTCCCAAGCAGGATCCAGTTTGTTTTCCTTCTAAACCTGGATTGGGATGTGGTCACCTGGCCAAAGTGGGTATGCAGGGAATTCCAGAGGTGATATCTGTGCTAGGAGGTTCTAGTAGAAGACAGATCTAATATATATAATTTTAAAGAAGTTGATCCTTTGTTTCAAAGGTGGGGAAACCCATTGTTTTCCCTAATTATGGTAACCCATATAACATTTCATATGGGGTAATCCTACATCTTTTCATCTTGGAGGAGGGGGGTCAGCACTGGGTTTCTTCATCTTTTGTTTTGCACAGCCTCACCCTTGAATCCTGGGGACTCCAAGCTCCTTTTCTTCTTTGTTTTCTTTCTCTTTCTCAGACTGCTCAGCAGGAAAGCAGATGTTTACAAACAGTCTGAACTAACAACTTCCTTTCTTTTTGCTCAAATACTTGCCAGAATAAACCTTTCTTAAGACTGAGAGTGGGTTTGTTTTCTAGTTAGTGAGTGTTCTGGAATATAATTGGACCCTTATTTTAAGAACAATTACTTTTATTTGAGAAGTTCAAGTACACCAAAATACATATTTGTGATTAGAAAGTATGAGAACATAAGCTGGACTTATTTGAAACTATTAGATCAGCAATAGGCCTACACTTAATGGCTTGTTAATAATTGGAAAATCTTTTTTTTTTAAATATTTATTTATTTATTTATTTAGTTAGTTAGTTAGTTAGTTTTTGGCGGACACAACATCTTTGTTTGTATGTGGTGCTGAGGATGGAACCCGTGCTGCACGCATGCCAGGTGAATGCGCTACCGCTTGAGCCACATCCCAGCCCCTGGATACAATATGTTTTTTTTTTTTTTTTATGTGATGCTGAGGATCTAACCCAGTGCCTCACGCATGCCAGGTGAGCACACTACCACTTGAGCCACATTTCGAGCCCCCCAAGATCCTTTTATATTAAAACTTTATGGAGGACCTCAAGGTGCTTTTTTTTGTGTGTGGGTTTTAAAAATTATTTATTTTCCATAAAAACATTTTAAAACATTACATGTTAACATGTAATAGGTTTATTATATTTATTTTTAAATGAAGTAATGAATATTTAAAATTAGGAGAATTTTCAGATTTTTGAGGTATTTTGTGATAGTTACACTGTACTTCAACAAATGGTAGTTTCTTGGGGCTGGGATTGTGGCTCAGTGGTAGAGTGCTTGCCTAGCACATGCGAGGCCCTGGGTTCGATCCTCAGCACCACATTAAAAAAAAAAGTAAGTAAATAAAACAAAGGTATCGTGTCCATGTACAACTAAAGAAATTTTTATTTAAAAAGTGGTAGTTTCTTAAACATTAGTTACAATGTTTGAAGAATGGTATTGTTTCATATATTTGTACTTCCCTTTAATGTCTAGCACTATAGAAGCCAGCTGATTCTCTTTTTGTATGTGTATGCATGCATTCAGTCTCTTATAATACATTGTTTTGGTTGGAGTATATTAATATAATCATATAGATTAGTTAGAAAAAGGAGTACTCTAATTGCCCTTTCAGATTATGGTAGCTATTTTGTGATAGCTACAGTGTAACTCAACAAATGATAGTTAGTTACAATGTTGAATGTACATAACTTACTGATCTCTCTACTGGACATTCTTCAGGCCTAGAACACTCTTCCCATGACAGTATCATGAATTTATTCTGATCTTTTCATACTCTCTCTGTTACACTGAAATCCTTTGGTCTAGTGTATGCTTTGGATCTTTCACCTATACCTGACTTTGTAGCATCTTACATTGATTCTCTGAATCGTGGAGAATTTTAGGTGGTGACACATCTCATATAATATATAAAAAAAATCACATTCATTAACATTGCTTTGCACTGTCATCAGAAATAAAGATTAGAAAGTTATCAAACTCACAGTGATGAGTTCACATTTTCCCAAATCTAGTTGTCAGCTGTTTTCTTTGAAATGATAGAAGACTCCCTATCGGTCATTTTTGAGAAATATCCACTTAATATTTAAGATGGAATAATCATGGTAGGAATGTTAGACATTCTTTGAATTAAAATTGGTATTTCATGAAATGAAGCAACTCGCTGCAGTCTCATCTCAATTTTACTTGATAAAGGCATTTGGATCTGGAATGTCCCCCAAAGACTCATGTATTAAAGGATTGTTTGCCAGTCTGTGGCACTCTTAGAAAGAAGTTGAACCTTTGGGAACTGAGGCCTACAGGAAGGGGTGTGGAGGGTGAGGGGGAATGGCCTTGAAGAGTATGTTGGAACCCTGGCCCCTTTACTATCTCTTCACTTCCTGGCCACCATTAGGTAAGCAGCTTTGCCCTACCATGTGATGCTCTGCCTCAACACAGGTCCAAAAGCAACAGAGCCAACTGACCAGGGTCTAAACTGTAAACCAAAACCTTTCCTCCTTTTAAGTTTATCTCAGGTATTTTGTCACAGTAACACAAACCTGACCGACACATACCATCATACTTCATTTTGTAGCACAAGTGTTTTATGTATACTTCCTATTTTGTTGCACCAAATATTAAAAAGATATATAAGAGACAGTATTTAATAAAATAATCATTGAAATGGCTTCATCAAATGGCTTCTTAAGTGTAACTGGCTTTTTTGTTTTTTATTTTTTCATTTTGAGTACATGATGGTACATGATGACTATACCTGTAGTTTGGTCCCACTGCTTTGATTTGAACAGTTTTATCCACTATTGTTGCATCATCAGTATAAATGTCAATCCAATAAAAAAAAGACAAATAACTTGTTAGTTGTATTATGACAATAGTTTGATCTCATAAATTTCCTCAAAAGGGTGTTGGGGAACCCTAGACATCTGCAAACCATATTTTGACAGTCACTATTTTGGTACAGTGTAGTGCAAAATTTTATGCAGTGCTTTGGCAAAGGCCATTGGTATAACCACTTAGGGAAACAGGCATAATGCTCATCAAAGATATGCACACCCTATGATTTTACAAGTCTATTCCATATAAATACATATCACTAGACATTTATGAAATGTATACAGCAGCATTAGTCATATTAGTTTCAAGTTGGAAACAATTCAGGTATTTAGATATCTACCAACAACCACATGGATAAGTGATGTTTAACTATAACTATTTTTCTGTGCTGGCCTTCCTGAACACTAGGCAAACACTCTACCATTGAGCTTCATATAACTATAAATTGAGAGCAAATTAAGTAGATATAAAAGAATGCATACTTATGTTTGCACTTATATAAAATCAGAAACAGAAAATTAATATGAAGTTGATGGTCAGGTTACCAGTTAACTTTGGGGAGGGAGAAGGGATGGGGAGGGGTGTCAGTTTTCTGGGATGTTGTTTTTATTCTGTCTTGTCATCTGAGTTATAGACATAAAGGCATTCACTTTGTGATGAATCATTGAACCTTATATTGTCTTTATTTTATCAACTAGAAATAATTTGTAGGATTTTTATTTATATTGTGGCAAAATTACATGTTTTAAATTCACAAAAATGACAGTGTATTATGTGTCTTGTTCTGTTTCCTTTTTTTTTCATTTAACTTGTTTTGAAATTCTGTTTATGTTGTAGATAAATTTGTCACCTTTAATTGCTATAGAGTATTGAATTGTTAGGTTTCTGCAACATTTCATTTACACATTCTCCTAATAATGAACTCTTTGTTGTTTCCAGTTCTAACTTACACCTAGAAAAAAATCCTGCGATAGTCTTATACATATTCCCTAATGGATCTGTATGAAAATTTTATCAAGGGTATATATTGTAAGGTGTGTGCAGTCTTAACTTTATTTAAGAATAGCAGTACTAGTTAATACTAGTTTATACTCTACCAGCATTTTCTGGAGGCCACCTATTTCCTGTGAATTCGTTTTCTATTGCTTGGTAACAAATTACTACAAAGTTAGTTTCCCAAAACAACATCCATTTATTTGCTCTTAGTTCTGTAGGTCAGAAATCCAAACTGGCCTGGCTGGGTTCTCCTAGGTTCTCCTCTTTCAAGGCTGAAGCCATCTGGCTGCATTCTCATCTGCATCTTGAAGTTCTCTACCAGACAGACTTAACTCCTTTTACTAGCAGAATTCAGTTCTTTGCAGTTGTTGAACTGAAGCTCCTATTTTCTTCTGGCTGCTGGCCAAGTTGATCTCAGCTCTTAGAGACTGCTGTCAGGACCTCTTCATGTGTTCCTTTCCATCTGAGCAGCAGAGTCATATCAGATCCCTATCTTGCAAATCTGTTGCAGTAGAAAACTTTGTACTGTTAAGAGCTCATGTGACTAGTTCTGGTATATCCAGATAACCTCTGGATCTTGAAGTCATCTGATTTGGAACTTCAATTAAATTTGCAAAATCAATTCATATCAGTAATTGGATTGGTATTTGATTAAATAGCCAGGAGGTGGGAATCATGGGAGCACATCTTAGAATTCTGCTACCATATTGAATTTACACCTACAGTTGATACTATACAACTTTCTCATTTTTATCTATCTGATGTATACGTTTTCTTAAAATATCTTTTTTTTTTTTTTTTAAAGAGAGAGTGAGAGAGGAGAGAGAGTGAGAGAGAGAGAGACAATTTTTAATATTTATTTTTTAGTTCTCGGCGGACACAACATCTTTGTTGGTATGTGGTGCTGAGGATCGAACCCGGGCCGCACGCATGCCAGGCGAGCGCGCTACCGCTTGAGCCACATCCCCAGCCCCAAATATCTTTTTTTTTTAAGAGAGAGTGAGAGAGGGAGAGAGAGAGAGAGAGAGAATTTTTTTTCAATATTTATTTTCTAGTTCTCGGCGGACACAACATCTTTGTTGGTATGTGGTGCTGAGGATCGAACCCGGGCCGCTCGCATGCCAGGCGAGCGCGCTACCGCTTGAGCCACATCCCCAGCCCAAAATATCTTCTTTTAATTTGCATTTATCTGATTCCTGGAGAGTTTGAGTTATTCTTCATATGCATCTTGATCATTTGAATATTCTTTTCTGTAACTCTATTTTCCCAATTTGGGAAGCAAACAGGTAGTATTCCTATATCTTCTTAATCACTTGCCAATTTTAGGTGTTACAAATATTTTACTCTTAAATCTATCATTCTTTGCCTGTATCTTCCTTCATTAAAGTCCTTAGTTTTAATGTATTCAGATTTGTCAGTATTTTGGTTTATCACATGTGGTTTTAGGAACTCATTAAAGAAATCCTTTCCCCTGGCAGTCACAATTTGGGTACTTAATTCATTAGTTTTATTATTTCTTCATTATTAGTGAAGTATTTAAGATCACAAATTTAATATTGTAGTCCTAAATTGTATATTTGCTATTCTAGGTTAGTAGTTTTTTAACTTCTCAGATTCAACTGTTACTTTTTTTTTAGACAAGTTCTGGCTATTTTGTTAAGGCTGACCCTGAACTCCTGGCTTCAAGCCATCTTCCCACCTTTGCCTCCACTAGCTGGGACTATAGGCCTACACTACCACACCTGGTTAATAATTATTCTTTTATGTACACTTTTCACAAAGTTGAGGTAAAACTCAGTTAACATAAAATTAACCATTTTAAAGGGTACATTTGTGGCATTTAGTACGTTCATAATAACTGATAATTACCATCTCTGTTAAGTTCTGAAACATTTTAATTACCCCAAAAGAAAACCCTTTGCCGATAAGTAGTCACTCCTATTTTCCCCTCCCCTTAGATGGTAACTCTCTATGGGTTTGTCTGTTTCATATAAATTAAATCATATCGTTTTTGTCTTTTATGTCTATCTTCTTTCACTTAACATAATATTTTCAGGGTTCAGCCATGTTTTAGTATATATATTTAATTTAAATAATGTATAAGTGTACAAAAATTCCTTCTGTGGCTAAATAGTATCTGTTATTGTATATACCACATTTGGGTTATCCATTTTCCACTGATGGATATTTGAGTTGTTTCTACCTTTTGTCTACTGAGAATAGTGTTATTACAAATATTTGTGTATAAATATTTTAAAACTTCATTTTAAATATTTTATATATATATATATATATATATATATATATATATATATATATATATATCTAGTAGTAGAATTACTAGGTCACAGTAAATATATTTCAACTTTTTAAGAAACCACCACTTTTTTCCCTGGTAAGCACACTATTTTACATTTCTAGTTTTATTCCATTGTGGTCAAAGAAGATATTTTGTATGATTTTAATTTTTAAAAAAATTTTGAGACTTTTTTATGGCCTTGAATATGATCTGTCTTAGAAAATGGTCCAGGTGCATTTGAAGTGAGCATGAATTCTGCTGTTGGCAGGTGAATTCTTCCATTTTTAAGTTCTTGGTTGCTTTAAACCTTTAACTGTTTTCTAGAGTGCCCACAATGTCAGCTCTTTTTTTTTTTTTTTTTTTTTTGGAGGGGGTGCTTTTCTGTAGTGGGATAAGTCTTTAGAGCTATTTACTCAACCAGTTTTGCTGAGATCACTCTCAGTAATTACTTTTTAAAACAAATATTTTTAATATTTTGCAATTAAGTTTATTTGTAGTATAAGGTAATTCATCACATAAATAGAATTAAGGACAAAAATTACTTAAGTCAGCTCAATAAATGCAGAGAAATTCTTTGACAGAACTTGGCACCCATTCATGATAAAAGCTCTGAAGAAACTAGGGATAGAAGAAACCTACCCTAACATCATAAAGGCTATATATGATAAATCCAAAGCCAACATCATAGTGAATGGGGAAAAACTGAAAACATTTCCTTTAAAATCTAGAACAAGACAAGCCATTCTCATCATACTTATTCAGTGTAGTATTAGAAATAATTCTAGCCAGAGAAATTAGGCAAGACAAGAAATACAAGGGATAAAAATAGGAAAGGAAGAAGTCAAATTACCATTGTTTACAGATGGCATGATCTTAAGGTAGATCCAGAAAGCTACACCAAAAGAATGCTAAAGCTAATAAACAAATTCAACAAAGTAGCATATTAACAAAGTTAGCATACAAAAATCAGTAGCTTTCCTATGCACCAATTATGAATTTGCTGAGAAAGAAATCAGGAAAACAATCCATTCACAACAACCTCAAAAAAAATAAAATACTTAGGAATAACTCTAACTAAGGATGTGGAGGACCTCTACAATGAAAACTATAGAACATTGAAGAAAAAAATCAAAGAAGACCTCAGAAGGTGGAAAAACTTCCCATGTTCATGGATAGGCAGAATTAATATTGTTAAAATGTCCATATTTCCAAAAGCAATATGTAGGTTCAGTGTGATCCCCATCAAAATACGGATGACATTCTTTGTAGAACTAGAAAAAACAGTCCTAAAATTCGTTTGTTAGAAAAAAAGACCCAGGATAGCCACAGCAACTCTAATACCTGACTTCAAATTATACTACAGCACTATAGAAACAACTGCATGGAACTGGCATAAAAACAAATATACCAGTGGTATAGAATAGAAGACATAAAAACAGACCATAGGAATCAATCATCTGATCCTTGACAAAGGTGCCAAAAACATACTTTGGAGAAAAGCCTTTTTAACAAATGATATGGGTAAAACTGGTTATGTAGAAGAATGAATCATTTTCCTTAATTTTGACCCTGCACAAAAGCAACTCAAAATGGATCAAAGGCCTACTAATTAGATCAGAAACTGTGCAACTCCTAGAAGAAATCATAGGGTCAACATTTCAATATACAGGCATAGGCAACAACTTTCTCAGTAGGACTCTTAAAGCTCAGGAAATAATGCCTAGAGTTAATAAATGGGATGGCATCAAAAAAAAACTTCTGCACAGCAAAGGAAACAATTAAGAATGTGAAGGGGGGACCTACAGAATGGAAGAATATCTTTGCTAACTACGCTTCTGAGACAGAATTAATATAGAATATATAGAATTCAAAAAATTTCACATTAAAAATTATAAGCATGGTGGCACATGCCTGTAATCTCAGCAGCACACGAAGCTGAGGCAGGAGAACTGCAAGTTCAGAGCAAACCTCAGCAATTTAGAGAGGTCCTGAGCAACTTAGCAAGATCCTGTCTCAAAAAAATAAAGAGGGCTAGGGATATAGCTCAGTGGTTTATACAAAAAAAAAAAAAAAATCAAATAACCCAGTTAATAAATGGGTAAATAAACTAGACAAACACTTCTGAAAAGAAGAAATATATATGGCCAACAGATATTTGAAAAGTGTTCAATATGGTTAGCAATTAGAGAAATGCAGATCAAAACTATACTCCAGTCAGAATGGCAAAGATTAAGTATACAGACAATAATAAATACTGGCTAGGTTGTGTGGGAAAAGGTACACTGTTGGTGGGACTGCAGACTAGTAGAACCACTATGAAAAGCATTATGCAGTCTCCTCACAAAACTAGGAATGTAACCAAGTATAACATAGTATAGCTGTTCCACTCCTCGGTATTTTGGCAAAAGAACTAAAATCAGAATGCTGTAGCAATACAACCACCTCGGTATTTATAGCAGCACAGTTCACAATAGCTAAATCATGGAACAACCTGGGTGCTCATCAACAGATGAATGGGTAAAGAAATTGTGGTATATACACAAAGGAATTCTACAACCATAAAGAAGAATGAAATTAAGGCATTTGCTAGCCACACTCAAAAACTCAAAGGTTGGGGCTGGGATTGTGGCTCAGTGGTAGAGCGCTCGCCTAGCACAGACGGGACCCGGGTTCGATCCTCAGCACCACATAAAAATAAAGGCATTTTACACCTAAAAAATAAATATTAAAAAAAAATTCAAAGGTTGAATGTTCTCTCTCTCATGTGGAAGCTAGAAAGGAAATAAAGGAAAGGAGGAGGGAAGGAGATGATATAAAAAAGATACAGGAAAGATCAGTAGTGAAGAAGAATCTGGTGATCGAGAGGCAGAATGGATGGGCTGGGGATGTGGCTCAAGCGGTAGCGCGCTCACCTGGCATGCATGCGGCCCGGGTTCGATCCTCAGCACCACATACCAACAAAGATGTTGTGTCCGCCGAGAACTAAAATAAATAAATAAATAAATTCTCTCTCTCTCTCTCTCTCTTAAAAAAAAAAAGAGGCAGAATGGAGAGATGGGAGAGGGGAGGCAATGCAGAATGCTTTTTTTTTTTTTTTTTTTTGGTACTAGAGATTGAACCTTGCAGGGTGGCATCCCCACCCCGCCTCCTTTTTTTTTTAATTTTGAGACAGGGCCTTGCTGAGTTGCTTAGGGCCTCGCTAAGTTCCTGAAGCTGGACCTTAAACTTGCAATCCTCCTGCCTCAGCCTCCCAAGCCACTGAAATTACAGGCTTGTACCACCAAGCCGGCCAGGATGAATTCTTAAAACATCATGTTATGTGCACATACAAATATACCACAGGAAATTTCACCCTTATGTATAAGTAAAAAGAACAAATAGACAAGTGAAAAGAAATCTAGCAGAGTAGAGGAAAGAGAATAGGGGAGGAGAGTGAGGGCCAGAGGGAAAAGGGGTGATTGTGAACCAAAATCGAATCCATGCATTTATGAGTTTGTGAACACCATTACCATCTATAAGGATCTAATTAAAAAAAGAAAGAAAGAAAACTACACTGAGTCCAGGGAAGGGAGGAGAGAAGTGAAAGGAAAAATACTAGGGAATGATATTGGCCAAATTATGTTGTTTTATCGTGAGCATATACAAATATGTAACAACAAATAACACCATTAACTACAACTATAATAAACCAATAAAAATATGGAAGAAAAAAATCAATTTAATAATTATAAGATAGAAAAATAATTTATAATAACATAGTTATTTCAATGATAAACAGTCGCCCATAATCTTGGGAGGTATAATGAAGTGGCATTATGTTTATACCCATTTTTAAAAAATATTTTGTTTTAGTTGTGGTTGGACACAATACCTTTATTTTATTTTTATGTGGTGCTGAGGATCAAAGCCAGTGCTCCGCACATGCTAGGCGAGTACTCTACTGCTGAGCCACAACCCCAGCCCTGTTTGCACCCATTTAAAATGGTTAAATATATAAGATCAGAATCCATTTTGTACTAGTGCTAATAAGTAAAAGATTAAAATCTAGAAATAAAGACCAGACTTTTTTAAATGTACAAGGAATGACAGAAATTACTTTAAGTAAATTTGGGATAAATACCCTATGCAAATTATAGACCAAAGAAGTGAAGGGGAGAGGGTATTATAGACTTACAAAGTTTTCGGGACCTTATTTGGAAAGCAGTTCTTCAGTGAATAATTAGTTATGAAATAACACAGAACATAGCTTTTATTTTGAGGTCAATTAGTCTTGAGTATATAAGTCCTTGAAAACAATATTCTTTCATCATTAATGGGATCTAAAGTTTTTTGTTGTTATTTGAAATTCTACAGATTGAACCCAAGAATCTAGTACGTGCTAGACAAACACTCTGCCACTGAGCTACATCCCCAGCCCAAAGATGGACTTTTAAAAAATAATTTATGTATAGGATCTCTAGTGTCAATAGCAAAGTAAGTTTGAAAAAATAAAATGAAAATTTTCAATTGGTAATTTTAACTGTACATTTCTTATTTAAACTCACACATCTACACTTAATATGCAATAGTTTTAGAATAGCCAATGAAATTAAATGATACCTTTATTTCATGTGTTTCCATAATTTAATGTTTGGTGTTAAGTGTATTCAAAGGAGTCCTATGTTTTCTATTACATACTTAAAATTGACTTTATTGTATGATAACTTCACTGTTACACTAAAACACTTTCAAATAAATGTGCAGTTTAAAATATGAGATTAGAAAATTTTGCTTTCTTCCAAAAAAGTAGTATGATAGTAATAAACTTGATTCAGAAGTTTTCTTAACTATATTGTTTAAATTGTACTTGGACCCCAAAATAGCTTTGTTTCTAAGCATACCTCTTATAAATGTTGGCTGGCTTGTTTATTACCTTTTTCAAATGGAATAATCATTCTCTCTACATAAAAGTTTATAAATGCCTAATTGCTCATTGTATCCTTTAAAGATTGGGTTACATTATTTCTACTTCTTAACTGCAATGAATATTTAATAGAGCTTAATCCCTAGGTATCTGTGTGCCATTGATTGATTCCAAGACCCCAAGAATACCAAAATCTGAAAATGCTCATGTTCTTTATATAAAAATATAGCATACATTCACTTATTACCCATGCACGTCCTCCATATACTTTAAATCATTTCTTAATTACTTATGACACCTAATGTAATGTAAAAGCTATGTAAATGTTATTTTTTTTTTAAGAGATAGTGAGAGAGGAGAGAGAGAGAGAATTTTTAATATTTATTTTTTAGTTCTCGGCAGACACAACATCTTTGTTGGTATGTGGTGCTGAGGATCGAACCCGGGCCGCAAGCATGCCAGGCGAGCACGCTACCGCTTGAGCCACATCCCCAGCCCCTGTAAATAGTTATTAAACTGTACTGTTTGGGGGATGATGACAAGGAAAAATTGTATGCATTCAGAACAGATGAAAGTTTTTCTTTTTCTGAATATTTTCAATCTGAGGTTGGCTGAATCTGCAAATGCAGAACTTGTAGATACAAAGGGTTGATTGTAATTTGTTTATAACTTTATAATGTGTTAACAAAAATCTCTGTTAAAAGCACTGTCACTGTCTTAATAATGTGTTACAAAGGCTATTCCCTTGAGAAAATTAAGCCTCAGCTGTAGGTTAGAAGTTGGAGAAATTATGTAATTCTTTGCATTTAAAATTATAAATTTAGAAACTCTAGCCTTGGTTTGCCCCTTAATCAGAATCACTTTTTATGGAGAAGTATACTTTATAACAAAGGTACCTCATCCCTTGGTTTTTGTGTTTTAAAAATATGGGGCAAAATTTACATGACTTTCGTATTTTCTAAATAGACATTTTCTCTTTTAGATACGTGCTGAGAACCACCTTTATTTTCTTGAGAATGATCAGTCCTTGCATAGGTTAAATTTGCACTGATTTTTAGTTCTGGCATGTGTGTAAATATGAAAAGTAAAGCAAAATATGTAATAGCTTTCTGTGGCTTATGTTTTTCCTTTGCAGCCTTCAAGCAAAATAAAGTTACCTGAGGAGAATTTCTTCAATGTTCCTGCTTTCTTAACTGTATCAGGACAGCTTCATCTAGAAGTGATGTCAGGGTACAGAATTTTATTTTCTATTTTCCTTGTGCTGATAGTGGTTTGGGTGATGGGAAAATAGTGCTTCCCTTCCCAGTGCTCATACCTAAAAATTGGAATTAGTCTTTATAGTCTACTTGAATTTACCAAAAGTATATTTAGATTGACAGTTTGACAAAATCCAGGTTTCTTGGTTTAAAAAAAAAAAATCCACATTAGTCTAGACTTTTGTTTTTAGTAAAATATGGAACACTGAAAATGTGAATTTGGGATTTTTTTCTTTTTACTAATCCATGTAATCAGACTTTAAGTAAAATTAATAATATGTATTGGAAATAAGAACAGTTCATAATTCACACCTGAATCAGGTATTAACCTGTTTGACTTAGAAAAAGAAAGGTACCTGAAACAGATAGAAGGAAGCATTTTTTTTTTTCAACAAGTGGTTTAAATAAAGAAAATGTACCCATGGATCCATTGTGAGACCCATTAACAAGTCTTTAAAATAAGATCAAAAAAATTAATTTTAGTCATTGTCAGCCCTCAATGAAATACAAATCATTGTATTTCTTTGGGCTCAACTTCCTTTTCTTAAAACAAGGGATTAAGCAAGAAGATCTTTAAAATCCTGTCTAAATCTTATGTTCTGTGATTCTATAGATAGTTTATTTCTTTCCTTTTTTGGAGGGAGGTTATTTTGTTTTGTTCGTATTGAAATTGAACTCATGGGCACTTTACCACTGAACTATATCCCCAGCCTTTTAAAATTTTTTATTTTGAGACAGGGTCTCATCAAGTTGCTTATATGTCACTAAATGACTGAGGCTGCCCTTGAACTTGGGATCCTCCAGCTTCAGCCTCTTGAGTAGCTGGGATTACAGGCATGTAGCTACCATACCCAGTTGTAAGTAGTTTCTTAATGTTGACCAATAAGTACTGCTTTTCCTATATGAATCTTTGTTTTCTGACATAGGGATTGGGCCTTAACAGTCTTTTCAGAAAATAGCTTGAGTGAAAAGAAAAGAATCTTTGTGTTCCCCATTGTTTAAAAATGCACAAGTGGGAAAACTTAAGGGAAATGTAATAAAATAGACTGCATGTTTATATCTATACATACTTTAGGGCAGGATGGAAAGTCAAGGGTAGAACAAAGATGATCTTGAAAATAACATATACTTAAATTGTTTTTTACTTTATCTTTGAGACAGAAGTTATTTGATAATTCCATGTAGTTTTACCAGATTACTATCCAGAAAAATTGTTATCATAATAGCCCTACAAGACTAGGATTTGCAGGGCTGGCTGATAGTCGGTAAGGTGATGTCAGTCATATCTTAGAAAGCTTCTTATGCCTGTCAAAGTATAATTTTTAAAAACTAAAACCATCACTGATACAAATATAAGTGAACATGTATCAAAGACTTTATTTAATTAGTTAATTGCTTAGGGAACAATGAAGTAGGCTGTTTCAAATAGCACCTAAGGAACTCCATATTCATAGGCAATTTAACATCTGGTGGAATAAGATTTCTACATTAGTTACAAACTGGTTGATGTCCTACAGACCAGTAGATCCTAGCCATGGGGATCATCTCTTCTCCCTGAAAGAAATGGCTTTCAACTCTAAAGGATAAAACTTTAAGTTAACAAGTAGCTTCACTTAATCTAGAATATTTAATTAGTAATAAGTAGAAGAATAGAGCGTGTACATTCCCCTAAGTAATTAAATAACCTTTGAATGGGTGTGAATCCCCACATCATATTGAAAGGACATCGCTGTTTTCCCTCCACATTTTTTAATTGGTGCATTAGTTGTATCAATTAACAATGGGATTTGTTGTTACATATTCCTTTGTGCACACAGTACACAGTATAACAATATAATTTGACCAGTATCACCCCCAGTACTTCCCCTCTCCCTCCACACCTCCTTCCCCAGCTCCCTTTCCTCTTCTGATCCCTTGGATTTTCATGAGATCCACCCCTACCTTTCTTCACCTTTTTCTCTCTAGCTTCTGCAGATGAGAAAAAACATACAACCTTTAACCTTCTGAGTTTAATTTATTTTGCTTAACATAATGGTTTTTAATTCCATCCATTTTCTTACAAATAACAATTTCATTTTTCTTTAGGACTGAATAAATTCCATTGTGTATATATATATTCACCACATTTTCTTTATTCATTTATTAGTTGATAGACATCTAGGCTGGTTGCTTAGTTTGGCTGTTTGCTGCTGTAAACATGGGTATGCATGTATCACTGTATCACTGACTTTAATTCTTCAGATTAAATATCAAAGAGTGGTATAGCTGGTTCATATGGTGGTTCCATGCCTAATCTTTTGAGGAACCTCCATGCTGATTTTCATAGCGCTTGTATTAATTTATAATCTAACCAACAGTGTAAGAATGTTCTTTTTTTCCACATCCTCTCCAGCATTCATCATTATTTGTATTCTTGATTACTGCCATTCTGATTGGTGTGAGATGAAATCTCAGTGTAGGTTTTGTTTTTTTTTTTTTAAGCACTGGGGATTGAGCTCAGGGCCACTAGACCACTGAACTATATCTCCAGCTCTATTTTGTATTTTATTTAGAGACAGGGTCCCACTGAGTTGCTTAGCACTATGCTATTGCTGAGGCTGACTTTGAACTCTGGATCCTCCTGACTTAGCCTCTGGAGCTGCTGGAATTATAGGCGTGTGCCGCAGTCTGGCTGGGCACAATTCAGGAGCCACTTGTCAAAAGAAACTAACTTTATTTTTAGAACTACAAACGCCAAACAAAACAGCTCCTCAGGAAAAAACCCTCAGAGCCCAACTGCCACCACCGGCTTCCCACAAGCCTCTCACCCCCACACAACCCTCACCACCTCCCACAATCCTCCTGTTCTTGCGGCTGATTGGCTGGGTCGCGTGGGCGGAGCCAAAGAAGTCCCCCAATGAGCAGCTCCGTGGAGGAGCCAATCAGCTAGATGTTGCTGGGGCCGCTGTGAGCCAATCATCAGCTGGCAGTCTGAAGGGCAGGGAAACAGCCCAATGAACATCACCGCAGAGGAGCCAATCAGCTAGATGTTGCTGGGGCCGCTGTGAACCAATCATCAGCCAGCAGCTGGAAGTTTGCTGGCAGCTGGAAGTTTGCTGGGGCCCCTTTGGCTGTGGCTCTCAACATCTCCCCCTCTCTGTTTAAACAACAAGCATGTGGCTTGGGGACCGTGCCTGCCTTAGGTTGTCCAATACTACATATGGTCCTTACCCGTCTTCGGATGAGCTGACCTCAGGGCGTCAGCCTCCTGTCTTAGGTTGGTACCATTGTAATTGGATCTTACCCGTCATTGACTACCGGTCCAGTATACAGCCACACCTGTGGAGAGGTCTTTGTCATGACAAGCAGAAGGGAGGAAGATACACCAAGCCAACTGATGGCTCTTGTTGGAAAAATTGTACCACCAATGACATCATCAGCAAAAATACCCCAACACTACCACAAGTCGCTGCACCAACAGATAGTTCACAATGCATAGTCAGGCAAGTCTAGGCAAGTTCTGCACATAGTTTAGGCAAGTTCTGCAAGCAGTTCAGTGATGGCGATTGCAGAAGCTGTAGATTAGTTTTATCTTTGTCTTCACCGGCACTGGGATGAAGATAGAAATTCTGGCAATAATGGCTAAAGAAAAAATTATGTAACATTCCAGAAGGCACTAAAAGAAAACAATTTTCTTAACAATTTACATTATCTTGAAGAGAAAAGAAAACAATTTTCTTAACAATTTACATTATCTTGAAGAGAATTATTAAATATAATGAAGAGGAAAGGTGAAAGTAAACAAACAGATCTGTTAACCTTCTTTTTTGTTTACATATTAAAACAATTCTTAATAGTTATTTACCCAATTTAAATTAAACCATTTAAATCACGTGAATAAAAAAAAATATTTGGATCCATTTTTTCATGAGCGCTCATCATATATATGGACATACGTACATTCAAACATATAACACAAAACACAAGTGTGCACACATAATATAATACATATAACACATAACATAATAGTAAAGGCCTTATAACTTTTTACAGATGAAATCTCCATTGCAATGTTTAAAACTCTGTAGTCAAAAAAAAAAAAAAATAGAACTGATCAGCAAAACATTAACCTAGGTCTGTATGAGCTCAAAAAACAAAATAGAACTTCATGATATGAGAAAGGGCAATAATAAAATAGATATTGAAAAAAGCATCCTGGTTCTGTCGCAGATGTAAGGATAGCCAAATTGGAGTTTTGGATATCAGCTGTTATGGATTTGAGCCAAATCATCTTCTTTTTGGTCTGTAGAAATCGATTTAGTTAATCTCTCTGGAATCCAAATCAGCTGCTGTTCTCCCTGTGGAAATACACAAACAGGCCCCCGACTCCAGACAATCACTGGGTCAGGATTTTAGTTAATCTTTCCGGAATCCAAATCGGCTGCTGTTCTTCCTGTGGAAACACACAAACAGACCCCCAACTCCAGACAATTACTGGGTCAGGACCTTTCCATTGTCCTGTTAGAATATCTTTCCAAAGTACCTTGGGCTTATGTACATTTTTTGGACACATATGCCTTTCTGCAGCACTAAGTCCTGATGAATCCAAATTTAAAAAGTTTAGAGTAAAAAGGGTTATTTTAAGTTTATCTTTGGGGAATATATACACCTTCCCAATTCCGTCTTTTTGCTTTAATAAGTACATTTTAATAGTCTGATGAGCTCTTTGAACTATGCCTTGTCCCTGTGGATTGTATGGGATTCCTGTTATGTGAGTAATGCCAAATGATGAGCAAAATTGTTTAAAAGAGGTAGAAGTATAACCAGGGGCATTATCTGTTTTTAACTGTTTTGGAATGCCCACAGTGGCAAAATTTTGTAAGCAATGAACTATAACATCTTTAGTTTTTTCTCCGGCATGAAGGGAGCCCATCAAAAATCCAGGAGAAGTATCAACTGTAACATGCAAATATTTTAATTTTCCAAATTCTGGCAAGTGTGTGATGTCCATCTGCCAAATATGGTTAGGTATCAATCCTCTAGGATTGACTCCAAGATTAACTTGTGGTAAAAAGGTCACACAATTTTCACATTGTTTTATTATTTGTCTAGCTTGTTCCTTAGTTATTTTAAAACGCTTTTGTAAAGTATTAGCATTGACATGGAACCTTTTATGAAAATTTATAGCTTCTTCTAGTGTAGAGAAAATATGTACGTCATGTGTAGTTTTATCTGCTATATCATTGCCCAATCAGCTAGATGTTGCTGGGGCCGCTGTGAGCCAATCATCAGCTGGCAGTCTGAAGGGCAGGGAAACAGCCCAATGAACATCACTGCAGAGGAGCCAATCAGCTAGATGTTGCTGGGGCTGCTGTGAGCCAATCATCAGCTGGCAGTCTGAAGGGCAGGGAAACAGCCCAATGAACATCACCGCAGAGGAGCCAATCAGCTAGATGTTGCTGGGGCCGCTGTGAACCAATCATCAGCCGGCAGCTGGAAGTTTCCTGGCAGCTGGAAGTTTGCTGGGGCCCCTTTGGCTGTGGCTCTCAACAGGCGTGTGCCACTTTGTCCAGCTCAGTGTAGTTTTGATTTGCATTTCCCTAATTACTAATGATATTGAACATTTTTTCATATATTTGTGGTCATTTGTATCTTTGCAGAGGTGTCTGTTTAATTCACTTACTCATTTATTAATTGGGTTATTTAATTTTTTGGTGTAAAGTTTTTTGAGTTCCTTATATATTCTAGGTATTAATCCTCTGTAAGAACAGTAATTAGCAAAGGTTTTCCCCCTTTCTGTAGGTTCTCTCTTCACATTCCTATTTGCTTCCTTTTCTGTGCAAAAGCTCTTTAATTTGAAAGACGTCACTTTTTATACCTTTATTTTGTTTGTTTATTTTTATGTGGTACTGAGGATCGAACTCAGCGCCTCGCATATGCCAGGAGAGCACTATACCACTGAGCCACAACTCTAGTCCCAGAAATCACTTTTTAAAAGCTGTCTACCTTTTTGCTTTATGTCCAGTGTTTGGATAACTTTTTTTAACCACCTTTCAGTATTCATTTCTTTATAAGGTACCCTGTTGATAACCAGAAGTATCATAACAGGGGAAGATGTAAATTTACCAAATACTTATTTCTGTAGTGTGATACTATGAATATATTAAACATGCCTCTTTCCCAGCAAAGTGACCTGAACTACAAAAGAGGGTACAGTGAAACTTAACAGAGTATTAAACTGGTGAATTATTAGGTCTTATTTTTATAATGTGTTATGAGGTTTTTCTGATAATGTCAGTCATATGTTCCTAGTTTAATAAACATAGTTCTGGGACTATTAATATAAAGTATATCATGTTTCTGAATAATGCATGATTTAATATGTAGTAAGAGATTGTTGGTCCTTTTCCCCTCAGCTTTGTTTTTTGTTTAATTTTATTTTAAAAGACTTTTAAAATGGTATAAATGGTAGTTAAATTTAGAAGTTTAGCATTTTCCAAAAGGTCATCTATGTTAGTTTGGTGGGTTTAAGGCTCCATTTTGAAGTTAATTTTTAAAAAGTTTTTAAAATAAGCATTCTGTTTCAGAATAATTTTAGATAACATTCAAAAGTTGCAGAGGTAGTACACATTTTATATAGTACCCCCTACCCACTTTCCCCCATTACCATGGTGCATCTGTCAAAACTGAGAACCCATTATTAGTACATTACTAGTAACTAGTAACTAAATGCCAGACTTTATTTAGATTTCACCAGTCTTTCTATTAATATCGTCCTTCTTTTTCCAGGATTCAGTTCAGGGAACCATATAAAGCTTAGCTCTCTTGTTGCCCAAGTCTCTTCCAATCTGTGACAGTTTCTCAATCTTCTTCTTTATGACCTGTTTGTTGAATGTACCCTAATTTGGGTTTCTTTATTTTTCTCATGATTAGACTGAAGTTATTTTGGTTTTTGGAAAGAATGCCACAAAGACAAAGTGTTCTTCTCATCGTCTCAAGGAATATGTGATATACATATGGTGATACCTTACTTACTTGCAGTAGTGTTTGTTTTGTTTCTCCCCTGAAAATACTTTATTCTGTGGAAATAAGTCTCTATGTCTTGTCTCCTCTCACTGGGGATGGGAATTTGGAGGGTGGGAGATGGAATTAACTACCAATTTGTAGAGGGGGAATATTTGAAATTCTGTATGGAAGACTGGTTATCTTCTCACTTTTGTTTATTAAGTTCATTTACATCAGAATGGACTCATGTATATTTATTTTATAGTTGGGTTATCATTCAGTACTGTGTTATTTACTTTGTTGCTTAAGCCATTTTCACTTTTAATTATTGAAAACTCATGCAGATTGACTCTTGTGTCCCTTTGGCATTCGTCTATCCTGTCAATACTTCCTTATTCTCTGATATCACAGGATGCCCCAGTTTGTTGTTGTTTTGTTATTGTTTCTTAGGTTTGCTTACCTTTAAGCATTGTTTTCTTTCCTTTCTTTCGCTTTGCTCCATCCTCAACTCGCTTCTCTCTTTTCTTTCAAGAGTTGTCATATATACACTAACGCATCATTATCACCCTAAGTCTGTAAGTTCACATTAGAGTTTACTCTTGGAGTTGTAAATTCTGTGCATTTTGACAAATCTGTAATGGCATGTATCTGCCTCTATAGTATTGTACATAATAGTTTCACTACTCTAAAAATTCTCTCTCCTCTACCTAGTCATCCCTCCCTCCTAATCCCTAGGACCATTGATCTTTTCAGTGTCTCAGCAGCTTTGCCTTTTCTGTTCTGTTATGTAGTTGGAAATTTAGTATCTAGCCTTTTCAGGTTAGCATCGTTTTCTTAGGGAAGTAATATTAATTTAAAGTTCTTCCCTGTCTTTTAATTGCTTGATAGTACATTTTTTTAGCACCAAATAATATTCTGTTATCCATAGGTAACACAGTTTATCCATTTACCAGTTAAAGGACATCTTTGTTATTTCCAAGTTTGGGCAGTTTTTCCAGGTTTGTTTTACCTACCCTGGCCCTAAAATCAGCCATTTCTCTAAGGACCGTGGTTTCTTTTATTGGAAACCAAGATTTGATCACTGGATATACTTTCTGCTACTGGGGTTGGTCAAGGGCAGTTACTGCTTTTGATTACCTCTCAGTAGATTTAGCTACGCACACACACACACAGTTTTATTTGTTTGCTTGTTTCAGGGATTGAATCCAGGAGCTCCTAACCACTGAGCCACATTTCCAGCCCTTTTTATTTTTTATTTTGAGACAGGGTCTAAGTAAGTTGCTTAGGGCCTCATTGAGTTGCTGAGGCTCACCTCAAATTTGTGATCCTCTTACCTCAGCCTCCCAAGTCACTCAGATTACAGGTGTATGCCACCACACCCAGCTTTTTTTTTTTAATTGGAAAACTTATGTTTTCTTTGAATTCTTATAAGTGGAAAGCTCATTCTGAGAGTCAGTAATGCTCTAAATTGCAAAACCTTTTAAGAAATGTAATAAAATATCCTATTTTTTATCAGTTAAAAACAGAATGAGAGTATCAGCCTCATGTATTTGAAAGAATTATTTATTGTTTCTTTTTTTCCTCTTTTTCTCTTTCTTTTCAGCAGTGATGATTTGGTTTCTGTTTTGTACTAAGCCATAAACAGGAATATTTCAAGTTAAAACTAATATTCTTGAACATTGTTGTTCAAAGTATAAATTGGTACAGTCTTTCTGGAGGAATACTTTTTTTTTTGCAGAATTTCATTTCTGGGATTTTTTTTTCTTAACATGATGATCTGATAACTGTACAGAGATTTATAAATAAAAATGTTGAAAGCAGTTTTATTTATAATAGTAAAAAAATTTCTAATAATCTAAATGTTCTTTCAAAAAAATGGTTAACCCACAGTAAACCAAGAAAAATAGTCATTGACATTTACCATCTGCAGCTTATGATCTTATTTAACAAAT
The DNA here is from genome assembly GCF_964194105.1 of Spermophilus citellus. Lineage (NCBI taxonomy): Eukaryota > Metazoa > Chordata > Mammalia > Rodentia > Sciuridae > Spermophilus > Spermophilus citellus. Next base: position 189,490,424 of record NC_138183.1, read on the forward strand.
ATTTTAAAGTCATCACATGAATAAATAGAGAAGTAAAACTAAAGGGATAGTAAAAATCAACTTTATTAGGAATTTTATAAGAACTTAAAGATAGTAAATCTAGTAGTAATTTTTATACTGCTTTATGGAGAAATAATTTACATAATATAGAATTCACAAATCTAAATTGTACAATTCAGTGGGTTTTCTCATTTTTGCAGTTGTTAAAAAAATCACTATAATAATTTTAGAATATTTTTACCACCCTCAAAAGAAACTTATTCCCATTAGCAACCACTCCCTATCCTATGCTTAGTAGGAGTCACTAATCAATTTTCTTTACAAATTTGCCTATTCTGGATATTTGATATAGATGGAGTAACACAATCTTGTAATTTGTTAGTTAATTTTTTCAAAATTCATCCATGTTGTAGCATGAGTCAATACTTCATTCCTTTTTATTGACAAATAACATTCCATTACATGAGTGTATCATATTTTGTTTATTCCACTTATCAGATAATGAGCATTTGGATTCTTTCTCCTTTTGAGCTATGATGAGTAATACTGCTGTGAACATTGAAGTAGAATATTTTGTGAGGACATGTTTTTACTCCTCTTGGATACATAGCTAAGAGGGGAATTTCTGGGTTATATGTTAACTTGATTTGTAACTATGAGCAACTTCTAGACTATTTTCCCAGTAGCTGCTCCATTTTACAGTCCCACCTACAATATATAAAACTTCCAGTTTCTCTACATCCTTGCCAATACATAATTATTGTCTGTCTGTTATTTCTACCCCGTTACAAAGGATTTAACTCAGGGCATTCTACCACTGAGCTAAATCCCCACACTTCTTATTTTTAGACAGAGCTTTCTAAGTTGCCCAGGCTAGCCTCAAACTTGAGATCCTCCTGCCTCAGCTTTCCAAGTAGCTGAGATTACAAGCATGTGCCACCATTCCCCACATATGTCTTTTTTTATTATATCTATTCTAGGAGGTATGAAATAATATTTCACTGTGGATTGGATTTGCATTTCCCTAATGATGTTGAGCATCTTTTCATGTGCTTATTGGCCATCTGTTTCTTCTTTGGAGAAATGTCTGTATAAATTCTTGGCTCATTTTAAAAATATGGTTGTCTTTTGTTACTGAGTTATGAAAATTTTTTACATATTCTGAATACAAGTCCCTTATCAGATAAGTTATTTGGAAATATTTTTCCCCATTCTGTGGGTTGTGATTTTACTTCTTGATGTTGACAAGCTCAAATTTTCATCCTCACATTTCTGGGTTTTAAAAGCACCCCAGTGACTCTGTGAGCCCAGCCAATACAACTTACTATTCATCACTTCCATTCTGAACCTGGAAAATATACTAGCTTTCTTTCTTTCTTTCTTTCTTTTTTTTTTTTTTTTTTTCTTTTAACCATGGATTTACCCTGAGCTACATCCCCAGTCATTTTATTTTTTATTTTGAGACAGGTTCTCTTTAAGTTTCTTAGGGCCTGGCTAAGTTACTAAGTTACTAGTCTCAATTTACAGTCCTCCTGCCTCAGCTACCCAAATTGCTGGGATTTCAGGTGTGCACCACTGCACCTAGCCTGTGCTTAATATTTTGACTTTATATTTCAAAACATATTCAATAGTTCTATTTCCTTATTACTTCTGGTACTTGCATTCACATTATTAAAATGGTATGGTCCAAGTTCTTGTTGAAAATTATTGCATGATGCCAAATAACTAATTGGGTGAAAAATACTTTTTTGTCCTTTGAAAAGTGGAGTTCATTTAACAGTTCTTGAGAAAATTCATTTAGGTAACCATTATCCAAAGCCTTGTCGTATATGAGTTTTCACTTACATAATTAATTTTAACATCTTTATTAGTGAATAAATTGTTGCTGTCTATTTGCATTCACTTGCTGATTTGTCTAATAACTGGGGTGTTATTCTTTATCATTTTTTCTCTTTGGTATTATTAATGAAAAATAAAATATCTGAATTTCCAATTGTGTTCTGTGAAAGCTACAAAAAGTCTAGTTATTGTATATTCAGGCTTTTCTTAAACTTTCTTGAAATATGACATAATATTTTGTGTAAGGAAACTGAAGACAATAAAGTGGTAATAGTTTATCTCACTATTACATCTTCTTAAGCACCCATCATTCTTCTATAATTAGTAAATTATTTTATTTACTTTTATTTTAATTATTTTAACATACTAGGAGCAATTAATGAGTAATGATGAAGTCATTCCTAAAATCATGAACTAGTGAGATGTTTCAAGATATAAGGAAAATAACATTTCTAAAATCCCTTATGTACCTTAGATCTATGAAAGGATTCAGTGGGATTTATTCTACTTTTAAAATCCTAGAGATTTCTGTATTTTCTAGATGACCTCTTTAGTGGCTTGGATTGTGTCCCATAAAAGGATAAGTCCTAACCTGTGAATGCAGTCTTATTAGGGATAGAGTTTTTGTAAATGAAGATGAGATTATATAGGATTAGGGTGGGCCCTAAATTAAGGCTAGTATCTTTTTTTAAATTTTTTTATTTGTTTTAATTAGTTATACATGACAGTAAAATGCATTTATGTACTTTGATATACATAGATGGGATATAATTTCTCATTTTTCTGAGTGTACATGTTACAAAATCACATTGGTCATGCAGTCGCGCATATATATATATATATATATATATTTCCTTCCCCCCTCCACTCCCCTCCCTTCCCTCTACCTAATCACCTAATCTAAGGTAACTCTGTTCTTCCCTAGTTTCCCACCCCCTTAATTGTGAATTAGCAGCCACATATTAGAGAAAACATTTGGCCTTTGACTTTTGGGGATTGGCTTATTTCACTTAGCATGATATTCTCCAATTCCATCCATTTATTGACAAATGCCATAATTTCATTCTTCTTTAAAGCTGAGTAATATTCCATTGAATATATATACCACATTTTATTTATTCATTCATCTATTGAAGGACACCTAGATTAGTTCTATAGTTTAGCTATTGTGAATTGAGCTGCTCTAAAGATTGATATGGCTGCATTACTATATATACTGATTTTAAGTCCTTTGCGTATAAACCGAGGAGTGGGATAGCTGAGTTAGGTTAAACAGAGGTTCCATTCCAAGTTTTCGGAGCAATCTCTATACTTCTTTCCATGGTGGTTGTACCAATTTGCAGTCCCACCAGCAATGTATGAGTGCACCTTTTTCCCACATCCTCGCCAACATTTATTGTTGCCTATATTCTTGATGATTGCCATTATTTGATTAGTGTGAGATGAAATCTTAGATTAGTTTTGATTTGCATTTCTCTAATTGCTAGAGATGTTGAATACTTTTTCATATATTTATTTTGAGTTCTTTATATATCCTAGAGATTAATGCTTTTTCAGAGGTACATGTGATAAAGATTTTCTCAAATTCTGTAAGCTCTCTTCTCACATTATTGATTATTTCCTTTTCTGAGAAGAAGCTTTTTTAATTTGAATACATCCCATTTATTGATTCCTGATTTTACTTCTTATGCTTTAGGGGTCTTGTTAAGGAAGTCAGATCCTTGGCCAACATGGTGAAGAATTGGGCCTACTTTTTCTTCTATTAGGCACAGGGTCTCTGGTCTAGTGCCTGACCCACTTTGAGTTGATTTTTGAGTAGGGTGAGAGTTTTAATTTCATTTTGCTACATATGGATTTCCAGTTTTGCCAGCACCATTTGTTAAATAGGCTATCTTTTCTCCAGTGAATGTTTTTGGCACCTTTGTCAAGTATGAGATAACCATATTTATGTGGGTTTGTCTCTGAGTCCTGTATTCTGTACCATTGGTCTACAAGTCTAGTTTGGTGCTAATACCATGTCATTTTTGTTACTGTAGCTTTCCAGTATAGTTTAAGGTCTGGAATTGTGATGCCTCCTACTTCACTTTTCTTGCTAAGGATTGCTTTGGCTATTCTGGGTCTCTTATTTTTCCAAATAAATTTCATGATTGCTTTTTCTATTTCTATGAAGAATGTCGTTGGGATTTTAATAGGAATTGCATTAAATCTGTATTACGCTTTTGGTAGTATGGCCATTTTGACAATATTAATTCTGCCTATCCAGAAGCATAGGAGATCTTTCCATCTTCTGAGGTTTTCTTCAATTTCTTTCTTTAGAGTTCTGTAGTTTTCATTGTAGAGATCTCTCACCTCTTTTGTTAGATTGATTCCCAGGTATTTTATTTTATTTGAGGCTATTGTGAATGGGGTAGTTTCCTAATTTCTCTTTCAGTGGATTCATCACTGATGTATAGGAATGCATTTAATTTATGGGTGTTGATTTTATATCCTGCTACTTTGCCAAATTCATTCATTAGTTCTAGAAGTTTTCTAGTGGAATTTTTTGGATCTTCTAAATATAGAATCATGTCATTAGCAAATAATGATAGTTTCAGTTCTTCTTAACCTATTTGTATTCCTTTAATCTCTTTCTTCTGTCTAATGGCTCTGGTTAGAGTTTCAAGGATTAGGTTGAAAGAAGTGGTAAAAGAGGACATCCTTGCCTTGTTCCAGTTTTTGGAAGGAATGCTTTCAATTGCTCTCTATTTAGAATGATGCTGGGCCTCCTAGCTTTGAGGGTCTGGATTAAGAAATCTCTTGAGATCCAAATTGGTTTCCCCCTAAACATAATTTGATTTTTTTCTCTCACAGCCTTTAAGATTCTATCTTTATTCTGTTTATTAGTCATTCTCGTTACAATGTATCTTGGTGTGGGTCTGCTGTAATTTTATATATTTAGGGTCCTGTAAGCCTCTTATATTTGATTTTTCCATTCCATTTTTTAAGGTTTGGGAAATTTTCTGCTATTATATCATTGAAAAGATTGTTCCTTTGGTTTGTATCTCTGCTCTTTCATCAATTCTGATAATTCTTGGTCTTTTCATGTTATCTCATGCTAGGAGCCACAAGCAAATATACGATGTACGGCACCTTTGGTTGTAAAGTGACGCCAGCTAGCCACTGAGATATGATTATGTTAAGATTTACATTCATATGGAAATTGGACTCCCGCTGTTCACCTTGGCCTGCTACCGGACTCATGTTACGGGACTCATGGAGAGTTCCCATTGGTTGGGGAAGGATAGTAGGAGGAAATTCCGGGGGAGGTCCGGGGGACCCCCGGTTCCGGGAGACACGCGGTTCTGGCAGACGCCCGCGTGGGAGGACCGGGTTGGGCTTGCCGGCGCCTACAGAGTATTGGCGGCTTTTTCAAAATAAAGTTTTGTTCCTGCTTGAGTGTCTCGTGATTCTGTGCCCAGCCAAAACTGCGGCATTTGGTGGCCCGTACGGGGAACGCCTGAAACTTAGAGATGAGTAAAATTGCTCGCCCCTGAGGGAAGGCGACAGAATGGGTGACCATTTTAAAAAACAATGTGTTCTTGTTTTGATTTATTTTGTTTTTATTTCAAGCTCCCTAGCCCTAGAATTTTCTCAGGCGAACTGGGAAAAATGGTTGGCTCAAGGTTTGAAGTTATTCGGCCCTGAGAAAGAGAAAATTGATACAACCATTCTCTGCTCCGTTTTTGTTTCATTCTGTTTCGGCTTTGTTTTATCCTATCTTATTGGGTTACGTTACCTTTATAGTAGATTAGAATCTAGTAAAAAACAAACCGAAAAACTGTTAAGTAAATTGTTAGAGGTCCAGACTATGGTAGAAAAAACGCTAGGTCAAGCAAAAGAGAAGGTCTCTCAAGCTAGTCAGACAGAGGAAAATTTAAAGAAAGCAAGCTTAGAGGAAAAGCAGCCATCAGGTGGAGAGTTACAACAGGAGGTTGCTACTAACTCCGTTCTATCACCAGAGGGCGTAATTCAACCAACAGCTCCATCTACCGCTGAGCGGCCCTCAACTCCCGTAGTTGATGGACGGAATTCTGAGACAGAACCCCAAAGATTAGCATGCCCTGTACTTGAGCAGGCAGGAGGGCAACGAATTCACCGTGCTTTAGATTTCAAAACAATAAAGCAATTAAAGGAGGCTGTAACAACCTATGGGCCGCAAGCTCCCTTCACAATAAGCATGGTCGAATCTGTTACCAACTTGGACATGACACCAGCAGATTGGGCTAACATGTGTCGATCTGTGCTAAACGGAGGACAATATTTGTTATGGAAGGTTGCCAATGAGGAATTTTGCATGGAGACAGCTAGGCGAAATGCAGAAGCTGGTTACCCTCAAAGAAATATAGATATGCTATTGGGAAAGGGACCCTATGAGGGTCAAAGACAGCAAATTGAATATGACCCTGGCGTATATGCACAAATTGCTGTAGATGCAGTTAGGGCATGGAAAACTTTACAGGGACATGGAGACTTACAAGGTCAATTATCTAAGGTAATACAAGGAACTAATGAACCTTACACTGAATTTGTAGATAGACTTATTCAGTCAGCCTCTAGGATATTTGGTAATACAGAACAGGTAATGCCATTTATAAAACAACTGGCTTATGACCAAGCAAATCGTTGCTGCAGAGAGGTCATTAGACCATGGAGACATGAAGATTTAAACACATATATTAAATTATGTAGAGACATTAATGAACAAGGGCAAGTCTTAGCAGCAGTACAACAGGCGTTAGATGCCAGGCCAAAAACATGCTATAATTGTAATCAAACAGGACATTTTAAAAGGAGTTGCCCCATAAGAGGAGGGTTTAACAAAGCTGGGTATCAAAGGAATAGAATACCGGGTATTTGCCCACGATGCCATAGAGGGAAACATTGGGCTAATGAATGCCGTTCTCAAACCACCATAGAGGGTATTCCATTATCAAAAAACGGACAAGGACCAAGTGTTTACCCACGATATTGTGGAGAAAGGTATCAGGCTCCATTGCCAAAAAACGGACTAGAGGGCCCAATGCCCCGGGGCCCAAAACCACAAATATATGGGGCAATGGAGGAACCCAACAGCACCATCAAGGTAGTGCCCAGGACGCATTATCCATTAAATCCCTCATCAGACAAACTAGAGGGAGCGCAGGGCTGGACATCTGCTCCTCTGCCAGAGCAGTACTAACTCCAGAGATGGGAGTTCAAATCATTCCCACAGGAGTAAAAGGACCTCTTCCCCAGGGAACAGTAGGCTTATTATTGGGACGCAGTTCTTCTACACTAAAAGGACTTATGATTAGTCCTGGGGTAATTGATCCCGATTATGAGGGTGAAATAAAAATTATAGCTAGTTCTCCAAGAGGTATATCAGTAATTTCACCAGGAGATAGAATAGCACAGTTACTAATAATACCCAGCCTGCATGATAAATTTTCCAGTTGTAATGTAGAAAGAGGTTCCAAGGGATTAGGCTCCACAGGTGTAGATTGGGCTATGCTGTCTTTAAATTTAGATTCTCGCCCAATGCTAAAATTAAATATTCAAGGACATGACTTTAATGGGCTGCTGGACACAGGAGCTGACCTTAGTGTCATCTCTCGTCAAGAATGGGCAAAACATTGGCCATTACAACAAGCCACTCAAACGCTTCGAGGCCTAGGAGTGGCGACTAATCCCGATAGAAGCGCAATGGTATTTGATTGGAGGGATCCTGAAGGATGTGAAGGAACTATACAGCCCTATGTATTGGATCATCTTCCTGTAAATTTATGGGGACGAGATGTCCTAGATCAATTAGGATTGACATTAACAAATAACATCAATCCTAACGCGCCCACTACTAGGGCTAAACAAGGCTTTAGGAAAGAAAAAAGATTAAGTGAACAAGAACAAGGTATGACAGCACCTATTCAAATAGATCAAGAAATAAATAGACATGAATTGGGTTTTCAGAAAGGGCCACTGAGACAATCAAAATTACTTGGAAATCAGAAAGACCAGTATGGGTTCCTCAGTGGCCCCTGACTAAAGAAAAGATACAAGTAGCCCATGTCTTGGTCAGACAACAATTAGCGGAAGGACATATACAACCTTCCGTATCCCCCCATAATACTCCCATTTTTGTCATTAAAAAGAAATCTGGTAAATGGAGATTATTATAAGATTTAAGAGCCATTAATAATGAGATGGTTATTATGGGACCTGCTCAATCAGGGATTCCTCAATTGTCTGCTTTACCAAAAACCTGGCATGTTTTAGCTATAGATATTAAAGATTGTTTCTTTTCAATTCCAATTCATCCCGAGGATAGTCCACATTTTGCATTTACTATCCCTGCACTGAATCATGAAGGTCCTGATCAGAGATATGAATGGAAAGTACTCCCTCAAGGGATGGCTAACAGCCCAACTATGTGTCAAATTTATGTTAATAAAGCAATCCAGCCACTTAGACATCAAAATCCTGAACTACAAATATTTCACTATATGGATGATGTGTTATTGGCACATAAAGATAAAAACACATTGCTAGAATGTTATGCCACACTTACAAATTTATTAAAAAATTATAATCTAGAGATAGCAATAGATAAAGTACAATTAAATCTTCCAATTAATTATTTAGGAGTTCTATTATCCTCAACCATGGTCCGTCCACCAAAAATTCAAATATGAGTAGATCAACTCAAATCACTTAATGACTTTCAAAAGTTATTGGGAGACATAAATTGGATAAGGCCTTATCTATGCATACCAACAGGAGAGTTGGGACCTTTATTTGATATTCTAAAAGGTCCATCAGATCCAAATTCACCCGCATGTTAACGCCTGAAGCAAGAAAAGCATTAAAAATCATTGAGATATATATGGAAAATATGCATTTGGATAGAATTGATATAAGTTTGCCTTTATTATTTATTGTACTACCAACAAAAAATATTCCTACAGGAGTATTTTGGCAGGAAGGTCCATTATTGTGGATACATTTATCTTATTCTCCTAACACTATTCTTACTAGATATCCTGAGGCTGTAGGACAATTAATACTCAAAGGAATAAAAGCAGCAAAGGGAGTGTTTGGGATTTCTCCCAATAAAATTATTACTCCATATACTATGGATCAAATTGATGAGTTGGCTAATGAGTTAAATACTTGGGCAATAATCATGTGTAAAACTAGTGTTTCATTTGATAATCACTTACCATCTAATCCTTTGTTGTCTTTTTGGTCTAAGCATCCTGTAGTTTTTCCAAAAATGACAAGAAAAACCCCTATCATAAATGCTCCAAATATATTCACTGATGGGTCAAACAATGGTACAGCAGCAGTGGTTACTCCTGATCAAACTTTTACATTTTTAGTACCCAAGCAATCAGCTCAAAAGGTAGAGCTTAATGCAGTATTACAAGCTTTTATGATGTTTAAAGATTCTGTATTTAATTTATTTTCTGATAGTCAGTATGTAGTTAATGCTATAGTATCCCTTGAAGATGCTGGTAGGATTTCACCTTCTTCTACTGTTTTCTCTTTGTTTTCCGCTATACAAAGTCTAATCTGGGACCGAAAAGATCCATTCTTTATAGGTCATATCAGGGCACATACAGGATTGCCTGGAGCCCTTAGTATGGGCAATGAACTAGCAGATAAATCTACACATGACATACATATTTTCTCCACAGTAGAAGAAGCTATAAATTTTCATAAAAGATTCCATGTCAATGCTAATACTTTACAAAAGCGTTTTAAAATAACTAAAGAACAAGCTAGACAAATAATAAAACAATGTCAAAATTGTGTGACATTTTTACCACAAGTCAATCTTGGAGTCAATCCTAGAGGACTGATACCTAACCATATTTGGCAGATGGACGTCACACACTTGCCAGAATTTGGAAAATTAAAATATTTACATGTTACAGTTGATACTTCTTCCAGATTTTTGATGGGCTCCCTTCATGCCGGAGAAAAAACTAAAGATGTTTTAGCTCATTGCTTACAAAATTTTGCCACTGTGGGCGTTCCAAAACGGTTAAAAACGGACAATGGTCCTGGTTATACTTCCACCTCTTTTAAACAATTTTGCTCATCATTTGGCATTACTCACATAACAGGAATTCCATACAATCCACAAGGACAAGGCATAGTTGAAAGAGCTCATCAAACTATTAAAATGTACTTATTAAAACAAAAGGAGGGAATTGGAAAGGGGTATATATCCCCCAAAGATAAACTTTAAATAACCCTTTTTACTCTAAACTTTTTAAATTTGGATTCATCGGGACTTAGTGCTGCGGAAAGACATTTGTACCCAAAAAATGTACATAAGCCTAAGGTACTTTGGAAAGATATTCTAACAGGACAATGGAAAGGCCCGGATCCAGTGATAGTCTGGAATTGGGGCGCTGTCTGTGTTTTCCCACAGGATGAACAGCAACCGATTTGGATTCCAGAGAGATTAACTAAAACAATTTCTACAGAAAAAGAAGATGATTTGACTCAAATCCATAACAGCTGACATCCAGAGCTCCAGCTTGGCTATTCTTACATCTGCGACAGTGATTAACCAAGGTGTTTTTTTTTTTTTCTCAATATCTATTTTATTATTGCATTTTTCCCACATCATAAAGTTCTATTTTAATTTTGAGCTCATACAAACCTAGGTTAATGTTTTTCTGATCAGTTTTATTTTTTGACTATGTTTTATTTTTTTGACTGTGGAGTTTTTAAACATTGCAATGGAGATTTCACCTAGGTATAGTTACAAGGCCTTTATTTACTATTGTCTTATGTGTTGTATGTTGTGTGCACACTTCTGTTTTGTGTTGTATGTCTGTATGTGTGTATGTCCATATTTCTTATATGAGGAGCGCTCATGAAAAAATGGATCTGAATTTTTTCTTTATTCACGTGATTTATATGGTTTAATTTAAATTAGGTGAACAGCTGTTAATGATTGTTTTTAAAGATGGTTAACAGATCTGTTTGTTTACTAATTTAAATTAGGTAAACAGCTGTTAAGGATTGTTTTTAAAGAAGTTTAACAGATCTGTTTGTTTACTTTCACCTTTCCTTTTCATTATATTTAATAATTCTGTTCACGATAATGTCTCTTTAGCATCATTGCCAGAATTTCCATCTCCATCCCAATTCCGGTGAAGACTGAGATAAAACCAAACTACAGCTTCTATGATAGCTATCACAGTAAACTGTATAAACTGATGCATCAATGAATATAACTCAACAAGTAATGCTCAGTCAAGGACTTGATTTACTTTGGGAGAAAATGGACATATTGATAGACTCCTCCAATTTGAACTGCTTGCAGAACTTGCCTGGACTATATATCAGTTACATACATTGTGAAATATCATCTGGTGCACCGAATTGTGGTACTGCTGGCATGTCTTTGCTGATGGTGTCACCAGTGATGCAATTTCCTTGCCAGCTCACCCCATGTTTATTGTGGTAATACTGGCATATCTTTGCTGATGGTGTCACCAGTGACGCAATTTTTCCAAAGGAGCCATCAATTGGCTTGGTGTCGTGGCATTTCTGTATCCTCCTCCCTTCTACTAGTGATGGTCTAAAATTTGGGGGCCAACAGAGGTGAGGCAAAGAACCTCACCCCCCCACTGGCACCAAGGCTAAATTTGGGGGCCAACAGAGGTGAGGCAAGAACCTCACCCCCCCACTGGTGCATAGGCCTATCCACAAGCATGGCTGAATGCTGGACCGGTAGTCAGTGACGGGTTGATCTGATTACAGTGGATTCAACCTAAGACAGGAAGCTGTCGCCAAATGTCAGTTCTCCCATGACGGGTAAGAACCATATGTTAAATTGGACAACCTACCAGGCACGGTCCCTAGCCACATTGCTTGTTGCTTAATTAAACAGAAGGGGGCAGATGCTAGGAGCCACAAGCAAATATGTATGGCACCTTTGGTTGTAAAGTGACGCCAGCTAGCCACTGAGATATGATTATGTTAAGATTTACATTCATATGGAAATTGGACTCCCGCTGTTCACCTTGGCCTGCTACCGGACTCATGTTACGGGACTCATGGAGAGTTCCCATTGGTTGGGGAAGGATAGTAGGAGGAAATTCCGGGGGAGGTCCGGGGGACCCCCGGTTCCGGGAGACGCGCGGTTCCGGCAGACGCCCGCGTGGGAGGACCGGGTTTGGCTTGCCGGCGCCTACAGAGTATTGGCGGCTTTTTCAAAATAAAGTTTTGTTCCTGCTTGAGTGGCTCGTGATTCTGTGCCCAGCCAAAACTGCGGCAATCTCATGTTCTGTTCATGGTTTCTTTTCATCCTGTCTGCATAGACAACTCTACTTTCAAGATTATATATTTTATCTTCATTGTCTGAGGTTTTGTCTTCCACGTGATCTAGTCTGTTGGTGATGCTTTCTATTCAATTTATAATTTGGTTTATTAGTTCCTTCATTTCGAGGATTTCTGCTTGGTTTTTTTCACAATCTCTAACTCTTTATTGAAGTGATCTTTCACTTCCTGTATTTTTATTTATTTATTTATGTTTTGTAGTTGTAGGTGAATAGAATGCCTTTATTTTTTTTATTTTTATGTTGTGCTAAGGATCAAACCCAGCACCTCTTACATGCTAGGGAAGCTCTCTACCACTGAGCTACAGCCCCAGCCCCTTACTTCCAGTATTTTTTCTTTTATTTCACTCCTTATACTATCCTTTAATTCATAGATCAGTTTATATGCATTCTGAACTCCTTCTTGGACATTTCTTCTACTGTGTTATCAGTGGCTTCTGTCATTGGAGCATCTTGGTTTGTTTGGGTCGTTTTATTCCCTTGTTTTTTCATGTTGTTCATGTGTTTTCCCATCTAGCAGTATGGATCTAAGGCAGCACAAATTCTACCTGGTAGATCTATAGTGTCCCTGAAGGTTTCCAGTTCCTTGCCTTTAATGGTGAGACCAATAACAACAGTACCCAGTATAACAATATATAGCCTTAAACCTAATAGCTCCCACTAAGGCGTCTACTGCTTTCTCACATTAAGCCAAAATGATGAGTTCAATTAACTATCTATAGTATAAACAGAAAATTTGCTAAAACAGTTTACAATTTCAAATGGTGGACAAGAGAACAGAAGTAGCATAGTACGCAATTTTGCAAGGGAGGAAGAGAGAAGCTAGAAGCAAAGATTCACAGGATGAGTGGAAGAGGAGCCAACAGAGATTGGCTGTTGGTTGGAGAAAAGTTGGAAAGAGAATCCAAGAAAACAGATAAGTGATAGGAAGAATACAAACTAACAGAAAAAAAATAAAGATATAAAAATAAAAACAAAAATGCAAAACACCATTCATATATCCTTGTCCTCCATATACTGATGCATAAAAAACACCCAATAGGTAGATACAAATACGGTAGAGATGTTAGTGAATAGGAAAGTAAAATATAATAAATCTTGATGGAAAGTCGAACTGTCTCTGTCAGCATTCAAAAGTTTGTCAGCCCTGTCTCTGACATCTCATGGGATCACCAGGCCCAGATCTGCCCTCAGAGATCCAGTCACTATCCCACCAATCTGGGCTTCAATACCTCAGGCTCGGATACAGTGCAGTCCCAAGATCTCAATGCTACTCTTTTTTTTTTAAAGAGAGAGAGAGAGAGAATTTTAATATTTATTTTTTAGTTATCGGTGGACACAACATCTTTGTTTTGTATGTGGTGCTGAGGATCGAACCCGGGCCGCGAGCACGCATGCCAGGCGAGCGCACTACCGCTTGAGCCACATCTCCAGCCTCAATGCTACTCTTATTTGCAGAGAGACCACCAGGGATACACTCATGCAAAGGAGTAACCCTGAGATTCAGCAGCAAGCCAGGGGCCACCAGCGCTCCTGCAGGAAGACCCCAGGCACCTCCCAATCTATAGGCATCCCTGCACTGGACTTGCAGGTCCCTGCTGGAGTCCCCAGACACATGCTGTTGTGGTGGTAAACCTGCTGGTACTCTGGCCCCAGGCCCTGGTCAGCGCCCCAAGATGGTTGCAGCCCCGTGCAACCAAACCTGGAGACTGCCGAAGTAGCAGTCCTCTAGGCAGTGGTAGCAGGTGGTGGGTCAGCAACAGTGGTGCTGAAACAGTGTCTGCAGCAATGGCTGCAGTGGTGGCTGCAACTGAAGCTGTGAGGGAAGTGTTACCCAGGCGATCTCTAGGGGGCAGCATCAATATGCGTCTGGGCAGCGGTGTGTGCAGCTGCATGGGCAGCAGCATCCAGAAAGAAGTCCTTCAGGTGACCTTGGGGAGGCAGCAGCAATGGTAGTAGCTGTGCAGGCAGCAACTGATTGGAGAAGAGACCACCAACCGTCAGCAGTAGCCACCTCAGAGATGGGATTGGAGGTACCATGGGCAGTGCCCAGAGAAAAGAAGGCTAGTGTTTATATAAGAGAAAGAAAAGAAAGGTTTGGATACAGAGACACAGAGGGGAGAAGACCACATGAATGTATAAACAGAGATTGGATTGATGCCACCTGAAATTAGGAAGAGGCCGGAAAGAATTCTTTCCTGGAACCTTCAGAGGGAATATGACTCTGCCAACATCCTAATTTCAGACTTCTGTCCTACACAGCTGAGGATATAAATTTCTGTTGTTTTAAGCCACCCAATTTGTCATGGCAGCCTCAGGAAACTAATGCAATCTCTAAGAGTATGTGAATCATGAAATTTTATTTTTTATAAATAATTTGAAGTGCTCAATAAAGAAACTCAAAACTTTAGAATTGGGTATAATGGAATCTGGCAAAATGCTTAGGGTAAAATTATCATTAATCTGTATGTTGGATTACTGTACAGCCTTTAACATCGGTGAGAAAGTCTGACTGATGGCACATGTCTGTAATCCCAGTGGCTCTGGAGACCAAGGCAGGAAGAGTTCAAAACCAGTCTCAGCCACTTAGCGAGGTCCTAGCAACTTAATGAGGCCCTGTCTCAAAATTTAAAAAATTTATAAAGGGAGCTAGGAATATGGCTCAGGGGTTGAACACCCCTGGGTTCAATCCTGATACCAAAAAAAAAAAAGAAAAAAATTGTGTTTGATAAAGCTTTATAGCATGTATTTTAAAAAGTCATCATGGTTCCAATTTTTTAAATTGTGCATATGTGTAGAGGAAAAAGGTAGAATGAATGTACACCGATATTCAACTTGTAAAAAGTGGCTTTATATGCTAAATTTTTGTTTCCTTCCTTGAATTTGTCTTTTCCAGATTTGGAAAATTAGCATTTGTCACTTTCTAATCAGAAGAAAGAACAAAAAAATAAAATAAAATAAAAATAAAACTGTTTCTATTGGAAAGGAGTAAATTAGCTTGGGATTTGGGCTGATTTCACTCAATTTTGATTAATTAGTAGGTTTGTGATTGGTATGAGCAATCCTCAACTCATTCCCTTGGGTTTGTTCATTAATTCAGATATACTGAGCTCAGAAGCCATGAAACATTCATATCTAGTATGCTGTATTAGATGGCTTTGGTGAGAATATCAACATGTGTACCTGAGTTAATCTGAGTTACTCTTATAAGGGTACCCAGCTGCCTTCCCATCTGTTCATGTCTCTTTCTCATTCTTCACCCACTTGGTACTTTGTTCATTTATACTTATTTGATTATCAGTACCTTTTTGTTGTGATTCATGCCTACATTTTCATGCATATCTCTCTTCTTATGCTCTACAGCATTAGACTGCTTTTTCCATATCTGCACATTCCTAAAGGCTCAACTGAAATATGCCTTCTTGACACCCTCTGTTTTTTTTCTAATGGAAATTATTTTTCTTAGCCAGGCGTGGTAGTACATGCCTGTAATCCCAGCATCTTGGGAGACTAAGGCAGGAGGATTGCAAGTTCAAAGCCAGCCTCAGCAAAAGTAAGGTGCTAAGTAACTCAGCAAGACCCTGTCTCGAATTGAAATACAAAATAGAGCTGGGGATGTGGCCCACTGATCCAGTGCCCCTGAGTTCAATTCGTGGTACCCCCTCCAAAAAAAACTATTTTTTTTCCTGCTCTTTTAATGTACCCACCTATTTCATGTCTTTAAAAACAACAACAACAACAAAAAAAAAAAACCTTCCTCTTGTTTTTAGTGTTTAGCCAATTTGGAGGTTTTTTCATATATGATTTTCTCATAGATTATAAATCCCTTGACAACATTTTTCTTAGTTCTCTATCTTCATAATTCATAGTTAAATAGTAGATACTCAGTTTAATTACTGTTAAATTGGATTCATGAAACATGAATTCTCATTCTTAATACTTTTCTCTGTTTCTGCTATAAGGTTGAACTAACTGTAATAGTTCAGAATGAATTAATCATTCCTTTTCCTCTTTTCATGGAGATGCTATTGCCATGAGACTGAGATCTTTAATTACCCTATTCCAAATTTTTCTATTCCCATAGCTTTTGCTTCCTTTCCTGATTGTATATGAATAATCCTGAAGCTTCTTTATGCTGATCTCCTGATATTGGGACCTTGAGACACAGAGATTTCTTCTTTTAATGTATTATTTATGTTAAAAATGCACCCAATTTAGATAGATACATGAATTAGAAGATGTTGGTATAAGTGACCCTGAAATTAATTCATCATTACCTTGCCAATATTATATTTTTGTATAATATAACCAGAGGATGAGCATTTCAGGGAGATTGATTAGCAAGGGCAAAGGCTTTTTAGTAGGCATTGTTAGCTTTCTTGAGTTCAGGTACAGAGAATGCAGAGGTTTGGGTTAAACGGGTTGAATGTTGCTAAGTAAATTTAATGGAAGTAGATAAGTTCTGAAGGTTATGATAATGGTGAGGAAGTGGTAGAGGAATGCAGGGTGATGCTGGAACAAAGGTGCACTTAAAGAATTGGTGGTCTTCTTGAATTGTTGGTGTGGAAGGGCTAAAGTGAAAACCTGGACAACTATAAGGTGTTGGTCAAAGAACAGTATTGTGAAGTTCGTATCTCTAACATGGACTCTTTGCCAAACTATCAAACTATAAATTGAAATTTTTGTTTTGTTTTTTTTTCAATTGATGGTTGTACAAGCTTCTCAAATTCAACTCCTTTAATTCATTATCATAGTCATACACCTGTTTTTCCTTCTGAATTATTTGTCTCAGGAAATGGCATTACTAACCTTCCAGTTTTGTCAAACCAGATTATATGGAAATCATTCCAAATTGTTCTATTCCCATAGCTTTTGCTTCCTTTCATTAAATCACTTCTACTTCCCTTTGCTCCAGCTGTCTTAAACTGCATGTAATATTCTAAGCACATCACCCTGTTTCACGTGTGTGTGCTCCTTTGCGTAAATTCATCTGCTGCCTTGGCTGTCCTTTCCCCATGCTTTTGTCTAGCTTAACTACTCCCACTCATCAGTGCAAACTCAACCTAAAAATGATTACATCCAATACTCCATCACCACCATCTCCTCTTTCTTGTTTAAATGCCCTCTTTCTTGTTTAAATGCTTACCTATTTTATTTCAGTAAAATCATTAACTTATTTCTCTAGCTTGGACTTTGGGCTTTTGAATATAAGGACTGTGTCTTATTTGATTTTATAACTATTACTTAATACAGAATAAAAGCTACCTATTGGAAAAGGATTTCTATCAACTATCAAAAATATCAAAATTTTCATAATAAGATTATCTTCCCATTAGCCTGTAAATTCTGCTAACTCTATCTTGTTCTTCTTTGTCTCTGTTTTATTAGTACCGCATTGCCTGGTTCAGGACTCAAATCAATCTCAGTTCAATTTAGCATTTATTGAAAACCAACTGTGTGCTAAGCACTAGGCTAGATGCTGGGGTATAGAGATGAATAAGATAGATGTTATCCTAGCCTTCATGACCATATGAGGAAGATGGACATTAAATAAGAAATTAGAAGTGAGGTAGTCATTATAAAGAAGGTTGTCCTAAGGGCAAGAGCACGTGGCAGGGAACTTCACCTTGTCTAGGTTGAATTGAATTGAAAGGCAACATTATCAGTAGAATGATTTTATCTAAATGCATTGTTAAATGTCACTTGCATTTTATTACCACTGGCTATTAAATTTGAGGTAGATTCTGTTGCTTTTGTATGCTTAACACAAAAGAAGTTCAGTTAATTCTCTCCCCATTATTATAGAGCATTTCATGAAATAAAATCTGTTATCCTAGTGTAAGTTATTTGTTTTGGCTCTGGAAATGTCTTTTGGTACTTTGATCATGTGAGGCCCATTATCTTTTAATAAATTATATTTAGCCAAGTCATCAAAAGCTAGAAAACTGTGTAACTTTTCTGTCCTGTTTCCTTATCAACTTCAGAATACATAGACTCTTTCATTAAACTTTATATGAAAAACTTGTGACTTTGTATCCTGTCTGACTTTAGGAAAACTGCCAGGATAAAGAAGGATCTGAATATCATGACCTAAGGAAATAATTTAAGATTCTAGGCATGTTTATCATAGGGAAGACAGAGGGGAGACATAACTTGATAGGTGTTAGAGTGTATTTGGTAGGCTTCTGAGAGAGCCTTGTATGCAGACAAGTAAATGATTTCTTTAAGAACAATTTTATTGAGATATAATTCACATACCATAAAATTCACTCTTTAAAAGTATACAGTTCAGTAGTATTTGCTGTGTTCACAAAGTTGTGTAATATCATAGTCATCTAACTTTACAACATCTTCACGACTCCACTGAATGTGGAGTTTATCTAGATGTTTCTCCCCACTGTAGTGAGGGTTCAATTTCTGTCCTTTTGCAGTTGCTAATAAAGTGACCATTTATCAAAAAAAAAAAAAAAAAGAAAGAAAAGAAATCCTATACCCATTAGTTGTCACTTTCCATTCCCTCATGCCCCCAGGCCCTGGCAAACACTAGTGAATCACAAACACTGGGAATGGGACCCAGCAATCTGTCTTAACAATCCCTCTAGGTTTGATACTAATTATGAGAACTGCTGCTTTAGAGAAAGACTGGTCCCTGGTTGCTGGTAACATCTGGCTTACAGCCATTCTGGTGGGAAGAGTGAAGGAGAGTTGATTGTTTTATGTGGAAACTGTTCACTGAATCTCCAGTTCCCCCACCCCAGTGTCACCAGGGTTCTGTGTGCAGGTCACTTCCCTTCAGTTGCAGCATACTCTCTCTGTATTCCAGATAACAGCTTCCATGCTTTGCTACATTGCTCATCATTCAGCCATCTGTTTGCTGTCCTTCAAAAATTTATTTAGATCCCTTGTATACTGTTTCTTCCTTTTAAATGCTTTTTTTATTATCATTATTTAAGGCTGTCTCAGAAAGGAATGAATATAAGTATCTATGCTTAATTCCTTATTTTAACTTAATTTTTACTATCTTGAATGGTATTAATTTTCTTCTTGTTACTGGTTAGCTTACACACTATTTACATGATGATTTAGTGTCTCTGAATACTGTGTTAACTCTAAAGTGTCTGCATACTGCCTTTGGAAGTCCAGACACAGAGTGCTGTACCCATTTCTACTATGGAATTCCTTTGTGAATGGGAATACTAACCTGCCTTTTCTCTGCTTCAAATGCCTGGGATAATAGCTCCGTTTTTCTGTTATTCAGCACACTGAGGTTAGGTTAAGCAGAAAAAAATATATATATCTAAAGGAGTGAGTGCATTTTAAAATAAGCAAGTTTTATGTGAGGTTTGTATGTGTTTGTTTTTACTTCCCAGCCAGTCCTTTGAGTAGTGGTAGAAACAAAACTCTTAGAACTCATTGTGCATGAAATGCAATACCCATTGGTGCTGTCTAGAAGCAGATGCAGGTTACTATAGAGAGACATGAAATTAATCTTTAGCAATCAGATCAATATGGACAGTGATTGGAGCTATAAAAAGCAAAGCTAATGTTGTTACTTCTTTCAATTACTGCTTAACCTTGTCCAAGTTCTGTTTTGCTCAGATAGTTTTAGTTACTTTTTAGGAGAAAGAAAAAAGAATCTGTTTGTTGCCTGTTTGCAGAATTTAGGTCAGATTGAGAAAAGAATTTTTGTCATTTTGACTTTTTTTTTTCCTAGCCTGTTTTCTTCTGCTAAAAATAACTATGGTTACTCATTTACTCAGCAGTAATTTGGGTCTTCAGCTAAATGGTGTATAACTGTGTTGGACACTAAAAGGAGGACATTAAAAATGTTGAATGTTCCCATTGATGGGGATGGGGAGGGTTACTCGTGCTGTTGTGACAGTTAAGTAGCTATTAAGATAATGTTATCCCTGTCAAAAAGTACCGATCTTGTCCTCCCCAAAATGGTTGTTAATTGAAGTGAATGCAGTCAGGGAAACTTAAATTGGAATTCTGGCTTCTTTATCTCCTAGTTTTATAAGCTTACTGTCTGAGCCTTTCTAATCGATTAAAATAAATTATAGAGAGCTATTGTGAAAATTGGACACCAAGTAAAGTGTTTTATCACAGTGTGGGCAGTGATTTTAGGTGCAGTGGCATGTTGGTTGACACAGTGATGATGGTAGTGATGCATCCTGGAACCTGGAAAACCAGGGTGAGTACAAAGAACCAGCTAAAGAGAGAAGCTAAGGTGGTGTGACTAGGTGGAAATAGCTGACAGGTGAGGCTCAAGTTGTTTTACATCAGTTAACAGAATTGGAGTTGACATGAAGCAAAGGTTAAGCCAGCCAGGATTCAGGACTCATTAGAAGGTTTAACCAAACCAGAGCCTGGAATGAAGGAAGGGGTGAGGACACAGAAATCAGATACCTGTGAGAGTTTGAAGACTAAGTCAGAATTAAACTAAGAACTAAAAGCAGATTAGGGCATAATCGTTTTTTTTATTTATTCATTTATTTATTTGTTTTGGTGCCAGGGGTACTTAACCATTGAGCCACATCCCCAGCACTTTTTATTTTTTTAACTTATGTTTTTGGTGGTGCTGGGGATCGAACCCAGGGGTGCATGCTAGGCAAGCACTCTCCCAGCTGAACTATATCCCCAAGGGCACGGTCTTTTATAAGAGCAAGTCAGAGGAGCTCCAGTGGCTCCTTATAAGAGCTAGTCAGATATGTTAGGTGTCACTGTATTCTGGATTTTTTTTTTTTCAAAGGAGATCATTGTTGTTCCCCCTCTAGGGCTCCTAGGGTCTGACACATCATCTTTTATATTATAATTGGAACATAATTAGGAGTTGTATGATTAAATAACAGGAAAAACAGTGTATGAATAAGCTGTTCTTGTTATATATTATTAATCAGCTTTATTGAGGTATACTTTATATACAATAAAAATGAACCCATTTTAAATATATAATTAAGTAAGCTTTTACAAATTTATAAACCTTTGTAACCATTGCCATGATCAAGATACAGAATTATTTCTATCACCCCAAATTCTTTTCTTCTCCTTCGAAGTTATTCTTCCTCCTACACCCTTGGCCCTAAACAAACCCTTGTCTGTGTTCACTCTCAGCCTAGATTAGATTTCCCTTTTCTAGAATTTCATATAAATGTAATCATACAGTATTTATTCTTTTTGTATCTGGATTCTTTCACTCAGTATAATACTTTTATACTTATTTATACTTATTCATACTTACTTATAAATATATTTATCCAGCAGGTTGTTCCCCTTTTTTGCTGAATATTATCCCACTGAATGGGATAATAATAATCTGTTGACTGTTTTATTTTTTGCATTTTCATAGTAAACATTCACCATTTTAAACATTATAAGTGTACAATTCAGTAACATCAGGTACATACACAGTGTTATGCCATTTACCACCACACACACACAAAAGCTAATGAATGTGTATTTGTTTGAGTAGGTAACACATACACATATAAAAATATCTCAAGCATTTCAAGAGTGTTCCTTGTGTGTCTGTCACATCTGGTTGGTTAGTTGTATTAAATCCTGTTTCTTCTGTCTAGCTCATCTATACATTATTAAGAGAGGGAATTGAAGTCTCCAGCTATTATGGTTAGTCTCCCTTCACTTCTGTCAGTATACTTTAAATAATTTTGATGGGCTATCATTAGGTGTGTAAATGTTTATAATAGTTATATCTCCTTGTTGTATTGGACCTTTTATTAATATAATAATGTCCTCAAAAGATACATATATATATGACCCAACACTCTTGTAATCTTTTTGGATTTAAAGTGTATTTTGTTTGAAATTAGCATAGCTACCCCCGGCTATGCTTGGGGTACTATTTGTATGGAATATTTTTCCATTCTTTCACTTTCGGTCTGTTGGTATCTTTGCAGCTAAAGTGAGTTTCTTGTAGACAGCATACACAGATAGTCCCTGACTTGCTTGCTTATGTTTTTTCACCTTGACAATGGTGCAAAAATAACACACATTCTGTAGAAACTGTTCTTGGAATGTTGAATTCTGATCTTCTCTTGGACTAGGAGTCATTGCTCTCTCGAGGTGCTAGGCAACACCAATGAGTTGTAGCTCCCAATCAGCCATGTGATCAAAGGGTAAACAACTGGTACTCTACAGTGTTTTGTGTTGCCAGCATTTTCTGGATATAGGCATTCAATAAATTATGAGATATTCATCACATTGTTATAAAATAGATTTTGTGCTAGATGATTGTACCCAATTGTAGGCTAATATAAGTATTCTGAGCATATTTAAGGTAGGATAGGCCAAACCATGATGTTCAGTAGGTTAGATATAGTAAATGCATTTTCCACATATGATATTTTCAACTTATCGTAATATTATTGGGATGTACTAACCTGATCATTGTAAGTTGAAGAGCATCTGTCATACTTTTTAAAAATCTATTCTGCCTGTAACTAATTGGAAAAATTTAAAAATCCATTCTGTTAATTTCTGACTTGATTAAATAGTTTAATCCATTTATATTGAAAGTAATTGCTGATAAATAGGCACTTCTATCATTGTACTATTGTTTTCTACATGCCTTAGAGAATCTTTGTCCCTTATTTTCTGCATTACTGTCTTGTTTTGTGTTTAAAGTTTTTTAATAGTGAAATATTTAAGTTCTTTTCTTGTTTGCTTTTGCATATTTTCTATGAATATTTTCTTTGTTGTTACCATGGGGATTACATTTAATATCCTAAACAATGTGTATCAATCTAATTTTAGTAACAGAGACTTTGCTTCTGTAACAGCTCTGACCCCACCTTTTTTGGTTGTTATCATATCTTAAACATTGAGTCCTCAAACCATAAAGTCGTAGTTACTTGAGACACATTAGCCTCTTAAATTATGTAGAAAATTTATGTAAATTTATAAACCAATTGCAGTAATACTAGTTTTTAACTAATGATTTTGTTTTAGTGTGCTAGTCTCTTAAATCATGTAGAAAACAAAAAATGCAATTATAAACTGTCACTACCCATGTTCATCCTCATTGAGATCTTTATTCCTTCAGACTACTTCAGATTCCTGTCTACTTGCATTCCACTGAGGAACTGCCTTCAGCATTTCTTACAGGGCAGATCTAATGGTAACAAACTTCTACCTTTTGTTGGTCTGGGAATGTTTTAAATTCTTCTCATTCTTTGAAGTTTCTGCCAGATACAAAATTCTTGTTTGACAGTTTTCTTTCTTCAAACACATTGGCCCACTCATTTCTAGCTTCCAGATCTTCTGATGAGAAATCTACAGATAATCTTTTTTATATATAATTATTTTATTTTTTAGTTGTAGATGGACAAAGTACTTTTATTTATTTATTTATGTGGTGCTGAGGAATTGAACCCAGTGTCCCATGCATGTGAGGCAAGCGCAATACCACTGAGCCACAACCCCAGCCTTGCAGCTAATCTTTTTTTTTCCCAAGAGATAGTATTTTAATAATTCAACTTGTGACAGTATCTTCTCGTTTTTACAAAACAAAGACCATTGCTGAGTTTCTATTCCACATATTTCTTCTTTTTTAATTTGTTCTAATTAGTTATACATGACAGCAGAATGCATTTTTTCATTGTATACAAGTGGAGCACAACTTTTCATTTCTCTGGTTGTACACGATGTAGATTCTCACCATTTGTGCAATCATACCTGTACCTCTGTTCCATATACTTCTATTACTGTATAATTTCATCTTTAACAATAGCTTTCTGAATACAGTAAAATCTGATCAAATGATCCAGTCTTTATTTCTTATGTTACTTTTTGGCTTGTGATTTTGCTTTATAGAAATTTGAAGACTTAGCCATCCAGGTGCCAATAATTCTGATAAGTAAATATTGCTAGTTCATTAAATCTTCTCTGGACTTTCACCAATTAGTAAAGTTAGAATTATTATGTAACTACAAACCTTATTTACAGTTCTTTCTATTTTAGAATTCTTTTTAGCAGCCTAAAGTAGCTATTCAGCCATCTCATTTTATTGGTAATGTAACTGAATTCTATTTTTTTTTTTTTTTAAAGAGAGAGGGGAGAGACGGAGAGAGAGAGAGAGAGAATTTTTTTAACATTTATTTTTTAGTTCTCGGCGGACACAACATCTTTGTTTGTATGTGGTGCTGAGGATCGAACCCGGGCCGTACGCATGCCAGGCGAGCGCGCTACCGCTTGAGCCACATCCCCAGCCCTGTAACTGAATTCTAAATGGCATATATTCGTTTCTTGCAGCTAATCTTAATGACCAATCCTTGTATGCAGTGGGTTGTTTCTCTCTTGCTACTTTCAACATTCTCTCTTTATCTTTGAAAGTTTAATTATGTATCTCACTGTGGGTTTTTCTAAAATCATCTTAGTTGGAATGTTAGGCTTCTTGAATGTTTACAGTCAAATCTTTAATCAAATTTGGGAACTTTCAGCCATTATTTCCTTCTGTCCCCCCACTCCTTCTGAGTCCCACTCACACATCATGATGGAGGTTTTGTTCTCTTTTGCTTTTTTTTCTTTCCATTATTCAGACTCCATCATTTTCAGTATCTTATCTTCAATTTTGCTGACTTATTCTTTTGCCTCCTCAAATCTGGCCATTGAATCCCAACAAGAAAGTTTTTTCATTTCAGCTGTTATACTCTTTATTTCCAGAATTTCCTTTTGTTTTCTTTTTAGGTTTCCTATTTCCTTAATAGTTGTCACAAATTCTCTTAGTTAAGTCTTTTTAAAGTAGATCTGTAATGTGATTTACTTTCCTTTTCCCCTGTACTAGGGGTTAAACCCAAGACCTCACACAGGCTAGGTAAGCAATCTTCAATTGAGCTAGATCCCCAGCCTTTTTAATTTTTTTATTTTGAGACAGTCACACTTAATTGCTAAGGTTGGTTTCAGACTTGAAGTCCTCCTGCCTCAGCCTCCTGAGTGGCTGGGAGTATAGTCATGTGCCACAAAACTCGGCATGGTTTGCTCTTTTTTGTTGTTGTTATTGTTATAGACTGTCTCTGTGCCAAGGGTCAGTGAACTTAGTCTTCCCAGGCCTGGACCTTCCTATGGACAGGCATGAACACTTTCTAAATTTCCCTACAAATGTAGTTGTTTTTGAAAGCCCAGGTTTTTAAATATCTAACTCCCAAAATGCTTAAAGAGAAAAAAATGAAAGGAAGAGAAAGGGAAATGGTCCTTTAAATCCCCTGAAAGTCATATCAGAAGAGAGACTTGCAGCATTTCAAGAAGGTGCAACAAAGTAGCTGCCTGCCTCTTTGTATCTCTGTGATCCAAACCAGCAGTCCGGTAACCAAGCCCAGATTCCCAATATTTGGAGGACAGAATTCTTTTTGCCTACTGTGGCTCCCACAAGCCTCTGTTGCAGGAACACTTGCACAACTCCCTGCCTCAGGGTTGGGAGTGGGGAATGGATAGCTGCTACTGTGCTAAAAGCTAAAAATGATGGGGATTAACCAGTTTACTATCCTAGCCTTTCACCTTCAATAGATACCAGAATTCCTAAACAGTAACTGCAGACTGATTCTGCCATTGCTATTATCTAAGTAGGTAAACAGATCCTGGTGCTTTTTATTCCACAATCTTTCCAGAATCCTTTCTCTTCCTCATCCTTTGATAATATTTGATTGTTTCTAGTTTGGTAAATTAAAATTGAATATTCAGGTACAATTCTTTGTGAGCACATATTTTTTTATATTCCCCCAGATAAACACCTAAACATAAACATTGCTGAGTTGTATGGTAAATTTATGCTTAATTTCATAAGCAGCTGCCTGTTTTCTAAAGTAATTATATTCTTTCATGCCCATCAGCAATGGAAGATTTTAGAGTGAAAGGCAGCACTGATAACAATTATTCTGGGGCATTTGTCATAAAGTGGGTTTGTCCTGGGCAAACCAGAACCTATGGCCCCCCAAAGGTGATAAGTAGGAATAAATTAAATTTCTGCCTTCACCAGTGTTGTTTTAGTGAGACACTTAATAGAAATGCCTTGTAGGATCTAGTAGACATACTGTAAGAAATATTGCAAAAACTAGATTTTTTAATGTAAAATAAAAGGAAACTTCATCTTTGCTTCTTTAGAAGAAATTGCTAATGAAGGAACTTATTCATGGTTCTTTTGATTCTCTCTCACCAGTAAAAGCTGATAACATATAAGTTTAGTCACCTATATTGGTTGCTATTAACATTATCCTTTATTTCTTTTGAGGTCACCCCACACACTATATCTCCCATGATATTTATACCCCCCCAAAAAATAAAACTAATGTTTTGTCACATGAAACAGGTACATGGTACAGATAAAGAGATGTGTGTCACATAAATCTTTACAATTTGGAGAATGTGCAGAACTCTAGCAAACTTTATTTCAGGTATAAGAGAGAGATTTAGTATGTGAATTATGACAGGGGGCTGGGGATGTGGCTCAAGCGGTAGCGCGCTCGCCTGGCGTGCGTGCGGCCCGGGTTCGATCCTCAGCACCACATACCAACAAAGATGTTGTGTCCACCGAGAACTAAAAAATAAATATTAAAAATTCTTTCTCTCTCTCTCTCCTCTCTCACTCTCTCTTTAAAAAAAAAAAAAAAGAATTATGACAGAACCCTGGTTTTTGTTTGTTTGTTTCAGGAACATTTATTAGTGACTTTTACTTAGTTTCTTCAACTGGGTAATTATTCTTGGATTTTCTCCTGATTCTACCATGGGATAGTGTGAAATAAAGTTCAATGAAAAAAATTGAATTCTAGGCAGAAGTACTTTAGGGACTACTGTACAAAGAGTTTTCTCAGAAATTTTCTTTCATACTTCTCTTAGCCAAAATATGTATTTGATTTGATAACACTGATATTTTATATATAGCTGTGGAGGGTTAAGTGTAACTTGGGATACATCCAGAATAATAGCTCAACCCAGAGTCTCTTGACCCTTTGTATAGGTCATACCATGATCCATATCATTAAGAGTATTTTTTAAAGTATTCATACAGCATTTACTATTTCTTTGTATCATTTGAAGCCATATTTATAAGTAAAACCAAATCAGAAGACAGAGGCACTAGCCATTTTATTATACATGCATCCTGAATGTTTCTTCTCAGGGGAACCAGGATCATTGGAGAATGGTAGGTTCATTATCATCTTTAGAGATAATAAATGAGATGGTTGTTAGTTTGCCTGTGGATGAGTTAAGAGCTCGGAAAAGCCTGATTCTGAGAATTTTTATGCATTTTGATGGAAAGTTAATGAAAGCTGCAAAATGTCATTTACTGAATATTCCTTAGGTATGCATCAGTACCTTTCTGAAAGACAGCCATTTTATCAGAAGAGAGAAGCTATACTTATAAACACACACACAAAAGTAGGACATGGGTTCTGTAAAGCACAGATGGCGGGCTGCAAGGGCAAAGAGGTCTGGCATAGTAGTGGCTATGAGGAAAATCAGATGTATATGACTAGGTCCTGGAGCAAATTCAGAAGCTCTTCCCATCAACTCTCTACTCCATTAATCTCTTTCCTTCTGACCCAGTATCTGAACACTCATTTTCTTTTAGTTGAGTATCTTCTGCATTGTTGAGATTTCAACACTCTACTTCAGTGCTGGGCAGTAGAACTTAAACACATGATGAAACTGCTCTATATGGAAGCCACTGACTGACAGTTGAACACTTGAAGAATGGACAGTGTGACTGTCATATTTCAAGGAATTTTAATTAAATGATTCAATTCTAAATAAATTTGGAAAGCCATATATGGCTAGGAGCTGCCATATCAAACAATGCAGATCTGGTTGGCCTTGGTCAGGTATTTAAGGCATCCATGTCACATGCATTTTGGAGGTTTCTGTTGCCCTTATCATAGTAACCATGTTTGTTAGACCTAAGTTTCTAATATGTGTTAATATTTGTTGAATTAAATCAAATGGACAGACACTAATAAAAGAAAGTTAGGAAGCTTGAAAAACTTGAGTAGTAGCCTGGTAAATACTTTGGACACTGATACCAATGCCTGCCCTTTACTTTTATTATAATTTTGTCATTTTACTTTTTTTTCATTCCGTTGGCTTGTTCTTTCTGACTTGTTTTTGGTGTCTACATATTATGTGAACACAAAATTAAAACTTTTAAAATACAGAGGTAAGATATTAATGTTCAACATCAGGGCCCCTCAAAATGTTTCATTTCCTTGGTGCCTTGTATGTATTTTCCTAATCCAATCATTTTCCTTCCCCTGACAACTTGTCCCTATCCTCATGTTGCATTGAATCATTACTTTAATTTTTTTCTGGAGTTTTGTCACGGGTGTTTACATCTATGACCAGTACATTTAGTTTGAAAGTTTTTTGATTTTACATAAATAGAATCACTGTTTTCTTTGGTAACTTATTTTATTCATTTAACATTATAGTCCTCACAACATGCTCGTCTTTTCATTATGTTCTAAATTATATCCATGTTATATAACCTATCATTTTCACTAATGTAGAATAAATATTTCTTTGTGTGAATATGCCACAGATTATTTAGCTATTTTAATACTGGTGGATGTCTTGATAGTATATACACAGTACAGCTCTGAAATCCCTGTGCGTGTCACTTGGTACACAGAACAAGAGTTAGTGCAGGCTCTAAAGGATCATCTCTCTGCTATGCTTCATAACCAGTGTCCTAGTTGTCTTCTTTTCACCCCCTTCCTTTACCCTCCTTCTTCCCTTTTCTGCCTCCTCCTTTCTCTTCCTCTCTTCCTCCTTTCTTTCTTCTTCCTTTTCTTCCTCCTCCAATTCAAGGAAAATGAATAGGGGCTTTTCATGTTTTATTTCTGTGGTCTAAGTACGTTAAAAGCAGTTTGCCTATTTCTAGACTGCCTTAGTGCCTTTATGCTTTTGTGTTCGTAAACCAAGCTGTTGGATTTGGAGTCTGTTGAGAATGTTAGATAATTTTCATTCTATGCAGATGGTACCACTGGTATAAAATAACACCTTTGTATTGATTATTTGTGTCTTTTAATTATAATTGGCAGTTAGAATATCTAGATCATTGTTTCTCAACTCTGGGCATTAGAATGTCCCAGGAGTTTGCTTTTTTTTTTTCTTTTTCCTTTGTTTTGGGGAGAGAGGGTACTAGGGATTGAACCAGGAGTGCTTTACTACTGAGCAACTCCCCAGCCCTAATAACTATTATCCATTTGTTGAACTATTTATATAGTTGATATTAGGTTAAGCTTTTGACATTTTATTTTATTTCATCTTTATAATAACCCTTGATAGATGTGTACTTAAACCCATGTTTGCATGGAGAAATTCAGAGACGTTAAAGACTTGCTTAAGTTGAGGAACCAGGAATTCAACTTAGATCTTTAATACCCACTTTTCATCACTACCCTAACCTTAAAAACTTAAAGAGTCCTGGGGCTGAGGTTGTGGCTCAGCAGTAGAGCGCTCACCTAGCACATGCAACGTGCTCGGTTCAATCCTCAGTACCACATAAAAATAAATAAATAAATAAAAGATATTGTGTCCAACTACAACTAAAAAAAAAAAATTTTTTTTTTTTTTTTAAGTTTAAAGTCCTGTGTGTGAGACTTGAGCCCCACAACTGTTGATAGTTCATGGCCATAGTCAGTCACCTATCCACTTCTCTAGTCTCATGCCTCATAAAAGATAAATCCTTAAAATCTTTGTAAACTTCTAATACACATCAATGTTTATAGCAGCTCAATTCACAATAGCTAACCTAGGTGCCCTTCAACAGATGAATGGATTAAAAAAAGTGATACACAGCACACATATGGAATATTACTCAGCCTTAAAGAAGAATGAAATTATGGCATTTGCAGATGAAAAGATGGACCCAGAGACTATCATGCTAAATGAAATAAGCCAATCCCTAAAAACCAAAGGCCTAATGTTTTCTCTGATATGCAGATGCTAATTCACAGTCTGTGTTGGGTTCAGGGGCTAAGGAAGAATAGAGTTACTTTAGATTAGGTAGAGGGCAGTGAAGGGAGGGGAGGAGTCATAGGGGTAGAAAGGATAGTACAATGAATCAGACATTATTACCCTATGTACATATATAACTAGGTGACTGGAGAGATTCTACATTGTATAATCAGAAGAAGGATAAATTATACTCCATTTTATATAATGTATCAAAGTGCATTCAACTGTCTAACTAATTAAAGCAAATTTTAAAAATGTATACAAAAAAATGGTACACATACCTAAATTAAATCCACTCTAAGGCGTGTAATAATAACACATGACAAGTATGTTATGGTATTGATACTGATAATCCAGTGGACACAAGACAATAGTAAAATAGATGATCATTTTCTGGATGATGGGAAAATCACTCCACAAAGACTGTTAACTAAAGCCATGAGTTCTCTTCAATTCATTGAACGTCTTATTGACATGACAGTAGAGAAGTAATATAGAGGTTGGGGTATGGAAAAAGTTTTTGATCAGTCTTATACCAAGTAAGTTCTTTCCCAGCTAAAGAATAGCAGTTCCTCTATTCTTTCAAAATATGAAGCCTAGCTCTTAAATATCAGGTCCAGAAAGAATAAATAGCCAAACAACCAGTGACCATTTTAAAATAATTGACTGGCCAACTCAAGAGCTTCATAAAACTCCACACATGTAAGAAGGTGACTTTTATATAGAACACTTTGTCATTTTATTTTTTATTTTCCAAAAAGCCATTTTTGTAGCTTTCTTGATTGATGTGTATTGAATGTAGTTTTGTTATCTTCATCATTGACGCCAAGCTCATGGTCTTTCCTTTTATAGCTTTCCTTTCTAATTTGGCAGAAGAATGGTTTTCAGTGCTGAGTGTTTTCTTTTTCTGCTGGTCTCTTCTCACAGCAGTACTGGCCTTCCACCTGGCTTCGTATCTTGTTTTAGAAATAGGCCTGTTCTCAGATTTTATTTTAAATGTTGCTATAAGCCTTGCTACAAATGGTTCTCATGTCTGTAGAAGACAGAACAAAAGAAATCTGCATATATTAAAACAGAAGTGGGGCCGGGGTTGTGGCTCAGTGGTAGCGCTTGCCTAACACACATGAGGCACTGGGGATTCGATTGTCAGCACCACATAAAAATAAATAAAATAAAGGCCTTGTGTCCATCTACACTAAAAATATTAAAAAAAAAAAACACACACAGGAGGGGCTGGAGTTGTGGCTCAAGTGGTAGCACACTCACCTAGCATGCGTGAGGCACTGGGTTTGATTCTCAGCACTACATAAGAACAAAATAAAGATATTGTATTCACCTAAAACTAAAAAATAAATATTTTTTTAAAAGAGTGGTTTTTCTATGGACCTAGAAACAAAATTATTGCAAAAGATATAGAGTCAATGCCAAGCCTCCCCATCCCCCATGCCTATAAAAATCTGAAGACTACAAAGACTAAAGACTTGCTAAAAGTTACAAAATAGTGATGAGAATTTATCATTCTCATTATTTTTATGAAGACAACACATCCTAGAGAGCTATGATTTTAACACATAAAGCAAACTATTCATAAGGCAGGGAAATATACCAGACTACTTATCTTAGTTATCTTTGAGAAGGGAGAGTGTACTATGAATTTTTCCTTCTAATTTTCTAAGGTCTGTTGTTGTTTATTTGTTAGTTTGTTTACTGCAGTTTTTTAAAATTTTTATTTTTTTATAACTTTATTTTATTTGTTTTTTTATGTGGTGCTGAGGATTGAACCCAGTGCCACTCACATGCAAGGCAAGTGCTCTACCACTGAGCTGCAACCCTAGCCCCTAATTTTCTGAGCTTTTAAATGTTTAGTTATGAGCATCATTTTTGTCAGTATCTAATCAAGGCTGTAAGCATTGGAGTAGATCTGCATTTGAGTCTGCCTCCACCCTTTAACTTAACTGTGGCTCTGTGACTTTTGAGAAAGCTTCTTAACCTCTGTGAATCAAAAGTTTCTTACTTTGGAAAACAGAAATAGTAATAATACTTTAAGGAATCAACTATGAAGGGGTTAGCTGTAAGGTTTTGACATTTAATGTCTGGCTTACAAGGATGGCTCTCTACTGGTGATCACCACTTTTTTTGGGGGGGGGGTCGGGGGGCACCAGATATTGAACTCATAGGCACTCAATCCATTGAGCCACATCCCCAGCCCTATTTTGTATTTTATTTAGAGACAGGGTCTCACTGAGTTGCTTAGTACCTTGCCATTGCTGAGGCTGGCTTTGAACTCTTGATCCTCCTGCCTCAGCCTCCCCAGCTGCTGGGATTACAGGCATGCGCCACTGCACCCTGCAGTAATTACTACTTTATAATAGTACACTTGATGCTGATGTAGGGTGATAATTATTGAATGGGTTAAACATTGTTCTGCTTAAAGACTGGATGCTAAAGTAGGCAATTTTCCAACATACCTTCCAGACTATTTTTTCTTTCTGTTAATTCAAAAGAAGCACTGTGGTCATCAGTTCTTACTCGATTACAATGTTACTTACTTCAACAATAAAAAGAGGCCAGGTGGCACATACCTGTAATCCCAGCGGCTGCGGAGGCTGAGGCAGGAGGATCACAGGCTCAAAGCCAGCTTCAGTATTCACTGAGGCCCTAAACAATTTAGTGAGAACCTGTCTCTAAATAAAATGTGAAAAGAAATGGGAATATGGCTCAGTGGTTAAATGCCCTTGGTTTCAATCCCTGGTACCAAAATAAATAAATAAAATAAAAAGAAATTAACTGAAAAAAAAAAAAGTGTTACTGAGCTCTTGAGTACCTCAGTCAGAGCCTGCTATTTACTATAATTAAAGTAAAAATTCATAATACTCTTCTACATTTTATACTGGAGAACTTGCCAAGCATATCTAGGGAACCATTGTTAAATTTTAAAATCCCTATTGCTACTCATTCTGGAGCAACATATATAGAATTGCCATGTTGAAGCAAATGCCCTTATGCTTTGAATTTGGAGTTCTTGTATGAAACCACTATGTCTTTGTGCCTAGTACCTTAATACAAATATCACTCTTGAATAGCATTCCCATTAGCCTTCCTTGTATTTCAGAGCCTCCAAAGTAAATTTCAGCTATACCACATATGTATTTATGCCCTGAAAAATTCAACACTTTAATGTTAACATTTATATATACAGTTTCTTACAACGTAGTACCAATAATAAATGCCATGTTTTAAATTTTGATATACCTATTGCTAGCCTACTTATAGATGTCATAGTCACAGATTGGAAACCAAAGGCCATGTAACTTTTGATTTTACTGTTTGGGACAGTCTGAATTGATTGACCCATTTTTAGGTATCCATTTTAGGTTCCCATCTTAGGTACTGAGTGACAGCCCTAGTAAGGTGTATTTGAGTGTTTTTCTATATTTGTAATATTGTTGTTTATGAGGATGTTGTGCTTTTCCACTTGACAACTGAGGAAGCCCGTCATCATCATTAGTTACTCATTCATTCAGCATGAGCACCTGTTTTATCTAGACACTGGAGATGCAAACATGAATAAAACATGATGCTTATTCTGGAAAATTTCATAGTTAATGGAGGAAGGGAGATATTTTAAAATATAATTATATTTCATACATATCTATATGATAAATATATGAACAAAGTATTATATACAGGAGGAAATAATGAATTTGGGATACATGGTCAGGTTTCAAAGAAGTAATGACGTAAAAGCCCAGTCCTGAAGGTTGGATGGGAATTTGCCATTTAGAATGAGAGGACCCTGGCATGTGTGCACACCTGTAATCCCAGCAGTTCAGGAGGCTAGGTAAGGCAGGAGGATCAAAAGTTAAAGCCAGCCTCAGCAATTTAGCAAGACCCTAAGCAACTGTCTCAAAATAAAAAATAAAAAGGACTAGAGATGTGGCTCAGTGCCCTTGGATTCAACATCAGGTACCTAAAAAATAAAATATATAGAGAGAATCAGGGGAAAGGGAGTACTGGATGGAAAATGGCCTTTGCAGACCCCAAAGGTGAAGGAGCATGCTAGGTGAGGGAGGAAAGGCTACATGAGGGGAATCCTGAGTTGAAATCAAGAGTTTGAATTTTATCCTTTTGGCAGTTGGTAATCATTGAAGATTTTTAAATTAGGGATGATATAATCAGATTTGAGCCTGAAAACTGACAGTATTTTGGGCCAAGAGAAAGACAGGTGGCAAACATCAGTCAAAAGCTGTTTATTTTTTAAGCAAAATACAAGGGTTTACCGCCAACAGCAGCTGTGGAGATAAGAGTGACTAGCTTTGAGAGAATTTTCAAAGCATAAACAATTGAGTTTTGTAATCAATATGTGGGACATGTGGGCAGTGGGGGTTGTAAGATCTGGCCTGGATGACTAAATAGATATAACTGAGATTAACAGCACTGGAAGAAAGGTAAAAAGAAAAGCAGAATTATTCATTATTTTGTTTTTGGAAATGGGACAGACGTTTTTATTTTGAACAAGATAAGTTGTCTTTTCAGGAACATTCTAATAAGCAACTCTGTGTCTGAATCTTGGGGAAAAAGTTAACCATAGTAATATTTCTGAGTTCCTACTGTTTATTTTTCCCTTAAAAGCTAAAGTTCTCTGAGGTTAACCGATTATGATCTCATGAAGGTGGCTGTAGAACCAAAATATAATTACTAAGCCCCTTACCAACTGAAATGAACTTTTGAAAGAAAAAAAAATCTCTTAGTTATTACTATAATTGTTTTACTGTTTCATTTCCCAGAGTATCTTAAAATGAAACAAAACTGGTATGTTTCTTTTTTATATAAAACATTTGTTTTCTACACTGCTTACTGATCTTAGTTTTACTTGCCTAATAATGAACATATAAAGAGTATTCCAGATAATAGCTGAAGATCCCAAATTTCTTGCTTTGTTTCTACAAAAACAAAATTTATAATTAAGTCCTAAGAAATATTCCTTACTTTGTATATGCTTGATCTGATCTCCATTTTTTTGCCCTGTCAAATATGAAGAACACTAAAATGTTCAAGAATGGAGATGTGTGTCCACTTCTTTGGGGGAATTTAAAATAAGGTTTGTTTGGGTTTTTGTTGTGTTTTCATTTGGATGGTTGAGCTGTAGTCTTTTTTTAAATCCAGGGGATAAACATTTCTTCAAAATCTGCCCTCACCCCCCAAATTTCAAGCGTCGGATTTCAGCACCTATTGGAATATGTGGGTGGTTATGAAGGGCTCAGATAAACTTGGGATAAGGTAAATTGCTGCACATATCTGACATTTCTTTTTTCATGTATTTAAAAAATAAATTTGCACACCTTATTCACATGAAATTCTAATTTTTTTGTGTTTCTATCTAGAATTCTCTGTGTGGTTTCTTGGGTGGTGGTATTTTTCCTTTACTTTGATCTTGATTGCTGTGAAATGTAGTTGCCTGCTGTTTAAGGCAGCTGCAGTAGGATGCACCCAGAAGTGGTTGTGTATCTATATTTAGAAAACCGTAGGGTTTGTAAAGCAGTTGCAAATTCCTTTGGGATAAAATGGTTTCTATAAATGTAACATTTTTAATGAAACTATTATTATCACCCATTAGAGAAGTAGAGAGCTAATATGTGTGGGCTTATGAATATGACAGAGGTACAGTTTTTTTTAAGAGCTCACAGAGTACTTTAAATATTTAAAATTAATCATGTGAATCCTATTTTCATGATCTTCATCTTGAATTGCAGAGCTTTTACTCAAGTGTTTACCTTTGGTCCAACATTCCGAGCTGAGAATTCTCAGAGCCGGAGACACCTGGCAGAATTTTATATGGTAGAAGCAGAGATTTCTTTTGTTGAGAGTCTTCAAGATCTCATGCAGGTAGGTACACAGTTTTAAAATTTCAGATGTCTGTGACATTATATGGTTCTATGTATTTTTTATCCTGGATTTCTGTGAATTACAGATAACTATAAGATAAAGAAGATGGAGAGCTATTATTAATTTAATAAACATTTACTGACTGCCTTTACTGTAATAGCTGAACATATGAGAGTCAGGTTTAAGTTCCTATCTCTGCTCTTCCACTTGCTGTGCTATGAAGTTACCTAACCTTCATAATCTTTAGCTTTCTCTACTGTAAAAGGAGAATAATTGTACTTATTTTAAAAGGTGAAAGAATGTATATAATATAAAGCACCTAGCATGATATCTAGGAAATAAATATGCTTAATAAATAGTAGCTCTTATTTGGTAGGAAAATAAATTTAAGACATCTGTAATATTTCAATAAACATCTATAAAGTTATTTTAGAAAAGATCTGTAGGAACTGTCAGGGTTCATTTGAAGGGGCAAGGTACAAGGTTGGAGAGAGTCAGGAATCAGTTCATGAAAGACCTTGTATTTAAAGCCATGCTAAGGAGTTTGAACTTTGTCCAAAAGTAAAGGAGAAAATGTTCTAGTTGGAAAAGGCATGATCAGAGTTATATTTTATATAAATCTCTCCAAGCCAGATGCAGTGGCACACACATCTAATCCTAGCAGCTCAGGAGGCTGAGGCAGTAGGGTCACAAGTTTAAGGCCAGCCTCAGAAACTTAGTGAGACCCTGTCTCAAAAATAAAAAGGGCACTGAGTGTGATAACGCAAGCCTGTAATCCCAGCAACTCAGGAGGCTGAGGCAGAAGGATGGTAAGTTTGAGGCCAGCCTTAGCACTTCAGTGAAGCCCTAAGCAACTTAGTGAGACTCTGTCTCAAAATAAAAAAATAAAATGGGCTGGGGATGTAACACAGTGGTATAGTACCCCTGGGTTTAATTCCTAGTACCAAAACAAACAAACAAATTAATTTTTAATCTAGTTTTTTAATCATTGGTGATTAATATTCAGAAATATCGTGAAGCAGAAAGCACAGAGTCATTTTATTTGGAGCATTTTCCTGTACTACATTTGCCGGTATTGTTTCAGATATATTCCAACGTAAGTCTAGGACTCATAAATAAGGATGGTCAACCCCAGAAAGATGGACAGTTCAGCAGCTTTAGATGGGATGGACATGAGAGAGGAGGTAGATTCAGTGCCATTGTTCCCTGAGGGTTGTATAACAGCTACCTAAAACAGTTCTAATTTATACCCACTGTATTAATTTACCAGTTTTCTGTTTTATGGATCTTGCTGTTATGCTTGTCATATATATATATATATATATATTTTAATATTTATTTTTTAGTTTTAGGTGGACACAATATCTTTATTTTACATTTATGTGGTGCTGAGAATTGAACTCAGTGACTCATGCATGCTAGCCGAGTGCTCTGCAACTGAGCCCCAGCCCCTTGTCTTATATTCTTTTAAATTTATTTCTTAATTTACATACATAAAAATTCATGTTTTGAGGAACACTGTACACTTCTCTAGTTAGAGAAGTTCAATCAAGATACAAAACAAAAATTTTTTTCAATATTGGGGATTGAACTCAGGGGCACTGTACCACTTAATTACATCCTCAGAAACACACACACATACCCCTTTTTTTTTCTTTATTTTTGAGATAGGGTCTCACTAAGTTGCTGAGGCTGGCCTTAAACTTGTGATCCTCCTGCCTTAGCCTCCCCAGTACCTGAGAGTACAGACATGTGCCAAACAATTTGGTCATTACAAAATGACTCCCTCTTGCTGTCATTTTATATTCCAACCCTCCTCCTTCTGGCAACCACTGATCTGTTGTTCCTCTAAATAATCTTGCCCTTCCAAAATGTCATATAAAAGGAATAATTACAGATTTTTTACTTTGTCTTCTGTCACGTAACATAATTATATGAGATTCATCCATGTTTATCAGTTCTTGCTTCTTTTTCCTGCTAGGTATTCATAGGACAGATGCATCTCAGCTCATTTATCCTTTCACCAGTTGGAGAACATTTGATTCAGTTCTAGTTTCTTAAAATAATGAACACAGTTGCTGTAAACATTCATATGCAAGTTTTGTATAAATATAAAGTTTTCATACTTCTCGGATAAGTTCCAGGGGTGAGATTGCTAGAAGAGTGTTTGGTGTTTAATTTTCATAGGAAACCAATCTATTTTCCAAAATGACTGAACCATTTTGCATTCTCTCTTGCAGTATACAAAAGTTTTGCATTTTTACTTCCTCACCAGCATTTAATTTTTTCAGGTGTGTGTGTGTGTTAAGACATTCTGATGGCAATGTATAAGTATCTCATTGTGGTTTTACTTTGCATTTTCCTCATGCTCGTTGATGTTGAGCATCTTTTCGTATGCTTATTAGCCGTCAGTTTATAGTCTTTGGTGAAGTGTTTGATCAAAATGTTTTATTGGATTTTTGTTTTCTTATTGGATTTTGAAAATTCTTTATTCCAAATAAAAGTCCTTTTTCAGATATCTGATTTGCAAATATTTTCGCCCAACTGGTGGCTTGTCTTTGCATTTTTTTTAACAGTGTCATATATAGAGAAAAAGGCTTTAATATTTATGAATACTAATTTACCAGTTCTCTTGCTGTTAACGGCATTAAGAATGGTTTGAAGCCAGGTGCAGGGATGTGTGCCTATAATCCCAGCCACTCTGGAGGCTGAAGTGGAGAATTGTGAATTGGAAGCCAACCTGGAAGAAAAGAAAAAAAACAACTCAAGGTCACACAAGATTCTCATGATTTCTTCTGAAAGTGGTATCATCCACATTGTTGTATGCATCAGTAGTTCATTTCTATTCATTGCTGAGTAGGATAATATGTTTTTACCACAGTTTGCTTAATTTATATATTTATACATTATATATTTATACATATATAATTTTCAGTTTGGGGATATTATAATAAAACACCTGTGTACAGTTCATGTACATTTATGTATAGTTTTTGTGTGTGCATAAATACAAGTCTTTCTGTCTTTGCAATAAATTTGCAAGAGTGTAATTGTTAGGTCATATGTTTAATTTCATAAGAAATTATGTTATTTTCAGCAATTTATTGTACCAGCAATGTATGAATGATCTAGTTTTTCTACATCCTTACCAGCATTGATGTGCTCACTGTTCTTTTCTAGGTATCTAATAGTACCACATTGTGTTTTTGATTTGCATTTTCCTACTGGCTGATGATACTGAACATCTTTTCATATACTTATTTGCCATCTATAAGTCCTCTTCAGTGAAATGACTATTCATGTCTTTTATGGACTGTTTTGTTTTCACTGTTGAGTTTTGGGGGTTCTTTATATATTGTAGGTACTAGTTCTTTGTTGGATGTGTGGCTTCCAGATATGTTCTCCTAGTAAGTAACTTGCCTTTTCATTCTTTTAATTTTGGTGAGCTCTTTATCTTTGTTTTTTAACAGGTGGGTCACTGTATGTCTAGGTATGATTTTCTTTGAGTTTATCCTATTTTTAATTTAGTGAACTCCTTGAATGTGTCTTTAGCCATTTGGGAAGAATTTTCAACCATTACTTCTTCACATTTTTTCTGTGTCTGTTTTCATCTTCTGATACACCAATAACACACATATGAGGCCTTTGGATATTGTCCCGCAATTCTTCAGTTCTTTGTTCGTTATTTAATCCATCATTTTTCTTTCCATAATTCAGACTGGGGCATTCAACTAATCTGTCTTCAAATGCACTAATCCTTTCCTTTGTTGTCTTCTTTCTGCTACTTTGCACCTTCAGTGAAATTTTTATTTCAGATGCATATTTTCTCATTTCTTTTTTATCTCCTGAGAAGTCCTATCTCTGTTCATCTAAAGAATGTTGTTTACCTTTATTTTGTGGAAGGTGTTTATTATACCTGCTTTAAGATCTTCATCAAATATTTTCCAAAATCTGGGTCTTCTGTGTGCTTACATCAGTGGATTGTCTTTTCCTCTTAGAATTCATCGAACTTCTCTGGTTCTTTTTCTGTCTGGTAATTTTAGACTCTATCCTAGATATTTTGAATGTCATATTCTGGGGCTCTGGTCCTGCTAAAATCCTGTGGAAGTGATATCGTTTTGTAGTGTTGTTTTATCAGTCATTAAACCTAGGATCAGTAACCAATAAGATCTGTAAGTTCTGTCTCACTCTCTGTTAGCATTGGTTTCTATGTCAGTTTTCAAAGTCTTTGCTATGCTATTTGAGTCTGTCTATTGCATATGCCACTCAGCAGTTACTCTGGAAATTGTACAGTGCTTTATACTGTAGTTCCTTGTTGGAAAGCCACCCTGTGCTTCTTTGGGTTGGTTGCACATGTGCCATGCTTCAGGGTGAACCCTGGCTTTATGGAAGTTCATACACAAAATTAGGGGTCACCTTTTCCTGCTGTTCAGAATTTCCTTCATACTTTCTGGCTTCTTGAGACCCCCTAGCTCTGGTTCCTCTAGCCAGAAAGACAGATTTCTTTCACATTTTTATCCTTCACCATGTTATTTATTTCCAGGTGACTGTGGTCATCCATAATTAATTAGTTAGAAGTAGCAAGAGTAAAGGTGCTTAAATTAATGGAGATTCCCACATACACATTCTCCAAACAGCAGGGTCCTCCTCTCTCAGGTCCTATGATTAGAGAAGTGGGTCTTTGGGAGTTCCAGGTATTCCACAACTGGGGCTGCCTTCAAGAAAGAACCAGAAGAGAAAACAAAGAAGAGTAGAATACCAACGTAAGATTTCCCTGTAAACACTAAAACACGGGGACCTTTTCCCAGTTCTGTGGGAAGTAGCAACCTTCTCTCAAAAGTTTTGCTTCCCATGCCTGCAAACAGTTCAATATTTCACTCCCAAATGAAAGCCAGAAGAAGGAAGAGTGGAATTGGGAAAAATCACCTTCACTACAGATTATTATTTAAGTCAGCCCATCACAAGGCTACCTATCACTGTTTACTTTTTTGAATCCTGAGGCATTTGCTCTTTGTATTCTAACTGGATTTTTAAGTTATAATGGGTTAGAAAGATAGGGTGTAGTCAGCTTACTATAGTATAGCTAGAGAAACAGCCAGATTGAGAAAAAAATGGCTTAATTATTAATAATTCCCCTTTTTTATATTCCATGCAAACAGAAACCAAAAACAAGTCACAGTAGCTATTTTTATTTCATCCAAAATAATCTTAAAGACAAAAGCTGAGGGGCTGGGGATGTGGCTCATTGGTGGTAGAGCCCTTCCCTAACAAGCATGAGGCCTTGGATTCAGTCCCTAGTACCACAAAGAGACAGAGTCACTACATAATGGTCAAGGGATCAATTCAACAAGAACATATAACAATGGTAAACATATGTTTACCTAAACCAGAACATCCAATTTTATAAAACAAATATTAGATCTAAAAGGAGAGATAGTGTCCAGCACAATAATAGTAGGAGAGTACATCCCTCTTTTATCAATGGATAGCCAGTCAAAAAAATCAACAAAAACCAGAGTTAAGCTATACTATAAATCAAATGAACTTAACAAAGAATTGTAAAACATTTTGTTCAATGTCTGCAGAATCAACATTCTTTTCTTCAGCACATGAAACATTGTCTACAATTAACAACTCTCAACATCATCAAAAAGTTGAAATCATATTATATCTTCTCTGATCCAAATGGAATAAAACTAGAAATTAACAAAAGAAATGTCAGAAACTATACAAAATTCATAGAGCCTTATCACATGCTACTGAACAGTGAGTCATTGAAGAAATAAAAATCTTCAAATTCTTGAGAAACAAATGAAATGTAAACATGATATGCCAAAACGTAAGAACAGTACTGAGAGGGAAGTTCATAGCAATAGATGCCTACATCAAAAAATAGAAAGATTTCAAGTAAACAGTGATATGTATTAAGGATCTAGAAGAAAATGAGCGCAAACCAATCTCAAAATTAATAGAAGGAAAGAAATGCAAAGATTGGAGCAGAAATAAATGAAATAGAGACTTTACAAATACAAAAATCAACAAATAAAGAGTTGGTTTTTTTGAAAAGGTAAACAAAATCAACAGATCTTTAGCCATACTAAGAATAAAAGAACCAAGTAAATAAAATTGGAGATGAAAAGAAGACATTACAACTGATACCACAGAAATACAAACAGTCATTAGATACTGTTTGGAACAACAAATTAGAAAACAAATTGGCTAAGTTTCTGAACACATTCACCCTATCAAAATTGAACCATGAAGACATAGAAAACTGAGAGTAATTACTAGTAATGAGATTGAGTTGATAATAAAAAGTCTACCAACAAAGAAAAGTCCAGAATCAGGTGACTTCATTGCTGAATTATATCAAACTTTTAAGGAAGAACTAATACTAGTTCTTTACAAATTAAAAAAATTGAGATGAATTTTTCTAAACTCTTGCTATGGGGCCAGCAACACCCTAACCCTGAAACCAGTCACTCATTCACATATACACACACACACACACACACACACACGACAACTGTAAACCATTATCCCTAATAAACTTGAATGCAAAAAGTCTAAATAAAAATACCTAATTCATGGGCTGGGGCTGTAGCTCAGAGGTAGAGCTCTTGTCTAGCATGTGTGAGGTACTGGGTTCGATCCTCGGCACCACATAAATAAATAAAATAAAGGTACTGTGTCCATCTACAACTAAAAATAAAATATTTTTTTTAAAATAACTAATTCTGTGGATCACAAAACAAGATCCAACAATATGTTGCCTACAGGAGACGCATTTGATAGGAAAAGATATACATAGACTGAAGGTGAAAGGATGGGAAAAATCATTCCACTCATATGGACTGCGGAAACAAGCAGGAGTGTCCATACTCATATCAAACAAAATAGATTTCAAGCCAAAGTTAATCAAAAAGGATAAAGAGGGACACTGCATACTGCTCAAGGGAACCATACACCAACAAGACATAACAATCATAAATATATATGCCCCAAACAATGGTGCAGCTACGTTCATCAAGCAAACTCTTCTCAAGTACAAGAGTCTAATAGACCACCATACAATAATCATGGGAGACTTCAACACACCTCTCTCACCACTGGACAGATCTTCCAAACAAAAGTTAAATAAGGAAACTATAGAACTCAACAACACAATTAACAACCTAGACTTAATTGACATATATAGAATATACCACCCAACATCAAGTAGTTACACATTTTTCTCAGCAGCACATGGATCCTTCACAAAAATAGATCATATATTATGTCACAGGACAACTCTTAGACAATATAAAGGAGTAGAAATAATACCATGCATCCTATCTGATCATAATGGAATGAAACTGAAAATCAACAATAAAAGAAGGAAGGAAAAATCATGCATCACGTGGAGAATGAACAATAGGTTACTG
This sequence comes from Spermophilus citellus, assembly GCF_964194105.1. Classification (NCBI taxonomy): domain Eukaryota; kingdom Metazoa; phylum Chordata; class Mammalia; order Rodentia; family Sciuridae; genus Spermophilus; species Spermophilus citellus. The sequence continues at coordinate 189,533,916 of NC_138183.1, forward strand.
AATGATCAATGGGTCATAGAAGACATCAAGGAGGAAATTAAAAAATTCTTAGAGATAAATGAAAACTCAGACACAACATATCGGAATCTATGGGACACATTGAAAGCAGTTTTAAGAGGAAAATTCATTGCTTGGAGCGCATTCCTTAAAAAAAGAAAAAACCAACAAATAAACGATCTCATATATCATCTCAAAATCCTAGAAAAAGAAGAGCAAAATAACAGCAAAAGAAGTAGAAGGCAAGAAATAATTAAAATCAGAGCTGAAATTAATGAAATTGAAACAAAAGAAACAATTGAAAAAATTGACAAAACCAAAAGTTGGTTCTTTGAAAAAATAAATAAAATTGACAGACCCTTAGCCATGCTAACGAAGAGAAGAAGAGAGAGAACCCAAATTACTAGCATAAGGGATGAAAAAGGCAATATCACAACAGACACTTCAGAAATACAGAAGATAATCAGAAAGTACTTTGAATCCTTATACTCCAATAAAATAGAAGATAGTGAAGGCATCGATAAATTTCTTAAGTCATATGATCTGCCCAGATTGAGTCAGGAAGATATAGACAACCTAAACAGACCAATAACAATAGAGGAAATAGAAGAAACCATCAAAAGACTACCAACTAAGAAAAGCCCAGGACCGGATGGGTATACAGCAGAATTTTACAAAACCTTTAAAGAGGAACTAACACCAATTCTTTTCAAGTTATTTCAGGAAATAGAAAAAGAGGGAGAACTTCCAAATACATTCTACGAGGCCAACATCACCCTGATTCCTAAACCAGACAAAGACACTTCAAAGAAAGAAAACTACAGACCAATATCTCTAATGAACCTAGATGCAAAAATCCTCAATAAAATTCTGGCGAATCGGATTCAAAAACATATCAAAAAAATTATACACCATGATCAAGTAGGATTCATCCCTGGGATGCAAGTCTGGTTCAATATACGGAAATCAATAAATGTTATTCACCACATCAATAGACTTAAAAATAAGAACCATATGATCATCTCGATAGATGCAGAAAAGGCATTCGACAAAGTACAGCATCCCTTTATGTTCAAAACTCTAGAAAAATTAGGGATAACAGGATCATACCTCAACATTGTTAAAGCAATCTATGATAAGCCACAGGCCAGCATCATTCTGAATGGAGAAAAATTGAAGGCATTCCCTCTAAGATCTGGTACAAGACAGGGATGCCCTCTCTCACCACTTCTGTTCAACATAGTCCTCGAAACACTGGCCAGAGCAATTAGACGAAAGAAATTAAAGGCATAAAAATAGGAAAAGAAGAACTTAAATTATCACTATTTGCAGACGATATGATTCTATACCTAACAGACCCAAAAGGGTCTACAAAGAAACTATTAGAGTTAATAAATGAATTCAGCAAAGTGGTGGGATATAAAATCAACACGCATAAATCAAATGCATTCCTGTATATCAGCGACAAATCCTCTGAAACGGAAATGAGGACAACTACTCCATTCACAATATCCCCCCCAAAAATAAAATACCTGGGAATCAACCTAACAAAAGAGGTGAAAGACCTATACAATGAAAACTACAGAACCCTAAAAAGAGACATAGAAGAAGACCTCAGAAGATGGAAAAATATACCCTGCTCATGGATAGGCAGAACTAACATCATCAAAATGGCGATATTACCAAAAGTTCTCTATAAGTTCAATGCTATCCCAATCAAAATCCCAACAGCATTTCTTGTAGAAATAGATAAAACAATCAGGAAATTCATATGGAATAATAAAAGACCCAGAATAGCAAAAACAGTGCTAAGCAGGAAGTGTGAATCAGGCGGTATAGCGATACCAGACTTCAAACTATACTACAGAGCAATAGTAACAAAAACAGCATGGTACTGGTACCAAAACAGGCGAGTGGACCAATGGTACAGAATAGAAGACACAGTAACCAATCCGCAAAACTACAACTATCTTATATTTGATAAAGGGGCTAAAAGCATGCAATGGAGGAAGGATAGCATCTTCAACAAATGGTGCTGGGAAAACTGGAAATCCATTTGCATCAAAATGAAACTGAATCCCTTTCTCTCGCCATGCACAAAAGTTAACTCAAAATGGATCAAGGAGCTCGATATTAAATCAGAGACACGGCGTCTGATAGAAGAAAAAGTCGGCTATGATCTACATACTGTGGGGTCAGGCCCCAAATTCCTCAATAGGACACCCATAGCGCAAGAGTTAACAACCAGAATCAACAAATGGGACTTACTCAAACTAAAATGTTTTCTCTCAACAAAAGAAACAATAAGAGAGATAAACAGGGAGCCTACATCCTGGGAACAAATCTTTACCCCACACACTTCAGATAGAGCCCTAATATCCAGAGTATACAAAGAACTCAAAAAATTAGATAATAAGATAACAAATAACCCAATCAACAAATGGGCCAAGGACCTGAACAGACACTTCTCAGAGGAGGACATACAATCAATCAACAAGTACATGAAAAAATGCTCAACATCGCTAGCAGTCAGAGAAATGCAAATCAAAACCACCCTAAGATACCATCTCACTCCAGTAAGATTGGCAGCCATTAAGAAGTCCAACAACAACAAGTGCTGGCGAGGATGCGGGGAAATGGGTACACTTGTTCATTGTTGGTGGGACTGCAAAATGGTGCAGCCAATTTGGAAAGCAGTATGGAGATTCCTTGGAAAGCTGGGAATGGAACCACCATTTGACCCAGCTATTCCCCTACTCGGTCTATTCCCTAAAGACCTAACAAGAGCATGCTACAGGGACACTGCTATATCAATGTTCATAGCAGCACAATTCACGATAGCAAGATTGTGGAACCAACCTAGAAGCCCTTCAATAGATGAATGGATTTAAAAAATGTGGCATTTATACACAATGGAGTATTACTCTGCAATAAGAAATGACAAAATCATAGAATTTGGAGGGAAATGGATGGCATTAGAGCAGATTATGCTAAGTGAAGCTAGCCAATCCTTAAAAAACAAATGTCAAATGTCTTCTTTGATATAAGGGGAGTAACCAAGGACAGGGTAGAGACGAAGAGCTGGAGAAGAAGAATAACATTAAACAGGGATGATAGGCGGGAGGGAAAGTGAGAGTTAAGGGAAATTGCATGGAATTGGAAGGTGAGCCTCAGGGTTATACACAATTACATATAAGAGGAAAGGAGGAGTAGGAGGAAAATTATATAAGTGGAAGAAACGATTTATAGTAGAGGGGATGGAGAGAGAGAAGGGGAGGGGAGGGGAGAGGAGGGGTGAGGGGACAGTGGAGAATAGGATAGACAGCAGAATACATCAGTCACTAGAAAGGCAATTTGTAAATCAATGGAAATGTAACTGATGTGACACAGCAATCTGTATACGGGGTAAAAATGGGAGTTCATAACCCACTTGAATCAATCTGTGAAATATGGTATATTAAGAACTATGTAATGTTTTGAACAACCAACAAAAAAATAAAATAAAATAGTTCTTACTCGAAAAAAAAAAATAACTAATTCTGAATAAAAAGTTAGCAAATTGAATCCCAAACCATATAAAAAGAATACTGACCATAATCAAGTGGAATCAATTCCAGGATGCAAAGATGGTTCAACATATGCAAATCAATAAATATAATACATCACATCAACAGAATGAAAGATAAAAATCATATGTTCATCTCAGTAGATACAGAAAAAGCATTTGATAAATTCAACATTGCTTCAATGCAAAAAACTTTGGACAAATTAGTTACAAAATAAATATTATAAAAGCTGTATATGACAAACCCATACCACTGAGCAGGCAAAGGCTGGAAGCATTTTTCCTAAGGTCTGGAACAAGACAAGGTGACTACTCTTATCACTCTTATTTGACATAATATTGGAAGTTTTAGCCAGAGCAATTAGTCAAGAGAGAGAAATAAAAGGCATACAAATAGAAAGGGAAAAAAATCAAGGTATCCCTGTTCACAAATGCTATGATTCTATATAGAAAAACCTAAAGACTCTACTAAAAAACTACAAGAACTGATAAAATAATCAATGAAGTTGCAGCATAGAAAATTAATGTTAACATAAGCATTTTATATGCCAGTGATGAGATTGCTAAGAATAAGATTATGAAAGGAATCCTGTTCACAATAGCTATAAAAAATAAAATACCTAGGAATAAATTTAACCAAGAAGGAAAAGGACTTATACCAAAAAAAAAAAAAAAAAAAAAAAAAATTTGCAAAACTCCTGTGGAAAAAAATGACACAAAAAATGTTTATGTTCTTTCCATGTTCACAGTGGAAGAAGTAATATTATTAAAAGGTCTATAATTCCCAAAGTATTTATATATTCAATACAATCTTCATCAGAATACCAATGACATTCTTCACAGAATTAGAAAAAATAATTCTAAAATTCATGGAAGCCCCAAAGACTCCAAACAGGCAAAGCAGTTTTGAGCAAAAAGAACAAATCTGGAGGTATCACACTTCTTGATTTTAGACTGTATCTCAAAGCAATAGTAATTAAAAACATGATGTTGACATAAAAACAGACATACAGACCAAAACAGAATTGAGCATAGAGAAATAACCCCATGCATCTACAGCCAGTTGATTTTCAGTAGAGGTGCTAAGAACACTCATTGGAGAAAAGACAGTATCTTCAGTAAATCATGCTGAGAAAATTGGGTATCCACATGCGGAAGAATAAAACTAGACCTCCTACATCTTATCACTAACAAAAATCAACCCATGCCTGGTATGGTGTCATATGCTTGACATCCCAGCAGCTCTAGAGGCTAAGACAGGAGGATCACGAGTTCAGAGCCAGCCTCAGCAATGCAAGGTGCTAAGCAACTCAGTGAGACCCGGTCTCTAAATTAAAAAATACAAAATAGGGCTGGGGATGTGGCTCAGTTCAATCCCCGGTATCAAAAGAAAAAATCAACTCAAATTAATTAAACACTTAAATGTGTGGGCTGGGGTGTTGCTCAGTGTGGAATACTTGCCTAACATATATGAGGCCCTGGGTTCAATCTCCAAACTTAAATATAAAAACTGAAACTAGCAAATTGAATCCTACTGGAAGAAAACTGGGAAAAACCTTCAGAACATCAGGATGGGTAAGGATTTTGTGGACTAAACTCCAAAAATATAGGAAATAAAAACAAAAATAGGATTTTATCAAACTGAAAAGTCTCTGCACAGCAAAGGAACCAAGCAACATAATGAAGAGACAGACTACAGAATGGAAGAAAATATTTGCAAACTATATACATATGACAAGGGGTTAATATCCAAAATATATAAGGAACTCCAAAAGCTTAGTAAGAAAAAAGCAAAAAACTCAATTTAAAAATGGGCAATAGACCTGGATAAAGATTTCTCAAAAGAAGACATATGATGTCCAACAGATATATGAAAAAATCAGGGAAATGCAAATGAAAACCAGATATTGCCTCATCCCAGTAAGAATAGTTAGGGATAAGGAGGGATGGGGAAAGGTTGACCAATGGATACTAAGTTACAGTGAAATAGGAATAGAAGTTTGGTATGGAATTGCATATTAATGGTAACTAAAGACAATATAAATTATGTAGTATATGTCTTAGAAAACTGGATATTGAATATCTTCACCATGAACAAATGATAGATGATTGAGAAAATAGATATGTTTAACCTGATACAAACATTACACAATATATAAACATATTGGACAATCACCTAGCATTGTCATATTCAATTTTTATGGGGTTTTTTTTATAATAAAATATTTCTACTTTTCATTCTCAGAAGTACCCCAGTTTGGATAATTTGTTACATAATTACACGAAAAGTTCTTTGATTTTGTGAATTTTAATGCTGATCTCCTTGAATCTAATAACTAGGCATTTAAATCAGAAGAATATTCAAGTTTTGGTGTCACTGATTTGCTGCTTGAATCATTGTACTCTACTGTTGGTATTTAAAGCATACACTGTTTGATGATTTAGATAGAATACAAACTTTTCCCCTAAAGAGAGAAGGAAAAGGTATACTGCCCCCAAAAGTAATGTCCCACTTCTCTTTTTCTTTATAAATTGTATTCTGTGGAAATTATCATCTTAGTGAAGAGTAGTCTCATAAATATTAAATCAGAATGTTGTAACTCAGAGTCATTTCCCCTCATGAGTTACAAAGCAACTAATAAATACCGTTTAGTGCCATTGAGCAATACATTTTTAAAACATCTTAAAGTTATGTTAACTCTTCAGTTGAGTTTCTGTTTTCGTCAACTACATTTACAGAGTGTAGTCTAAAAGTCAAGGTTAGGGAAGTCAGTTATACTCATTTTCAAATGGATATTTACTTACTGCTCACAAATACACAAATTTAACAACCTCAGTGATCAGAGTCTTCATTTTATAAACAGGTGTATTGTGTTTTAGTCAGCTTTTTCACTGCTGTGACTAAAAGAACTGACGAGCAAATTTAAAGGAAGAAAAGTTTATTTGGGGGCTCGCAGTTTCAGAGGTCCCATCCATATACAGCAGGCTCCTTTCCTTGGGGATTGGGGTGAGACTGAACATCATGGCAGAAGAGTGTGGCAGAGGGGAGCAGCTCACATGGTGATCTGAAAGCAGAGAGAAACTCCACTCACCACTTGCCAACTATATACCCCAAAGGCACACCAATAATCCACCTCCTCCAGCCACATCCTACCTGCCTTCAGTTACCACTCAGTTAATCTCATCAGGGGATTTATCCACTGATTGGGTAAAGTCTCTCATAATCTGTTCATTTCTCCTCTAAACCGTCTTGCACTTACTTACACATGAGCTTTTGGGGGACACCTAACATCCAAACCATAACAGTCCCTTGACAGTCCAGGCGTACTGTCCAATCCAGCTTCTTTTTTCCCTTCCAGTATGTGCTGGCTTTGTTTAGTAACTGAGGAATGTAACCATCATAAATTTCTTTATCTCACTTCTGGACTGGTAGGTGACATAGCTCAAGGTAAAGAACCTTTAGCATCTGACTAGCCTTTTCATCAAGTTATTTCTTACTGCTATTCTCCTCTCTGTTGATTTCATCTGATTTTCTTTATTTTCCTCCACTGGTTTAAATTCTATACATTCTATTTCTGTTATTGTAATAAATAGTTTATTTTACTTTTTTTACATCAAGTCTACAGTTAAACAACTCTTCTCTCCTTAGATTACGAGGCCCTCAGGAAGTTTTGCTTGTTCCCTTCAATTTTGTCTTTATTATTGTCTTGGATTCTAACTTTTCTTCCCACCTTTCATATTAGTTGTTATTGCTATCTTACACTGTCAGTACCTTAGAAACCTACATGCTCACCATGTATTAGATATACATGTTGTTTGGATGGATAAATGACAGTAATAACAGACATTTAGAGAATAAACCAGTAATGTGGTATAGCTTAGCAAGGGATTAATAATAAATGGCGTTAATGTAGTCACTTGGTATTTAAATGTTTTCCTATATCTGATCATATACAGTTGCGCCCCACTTTGTTTCCAGTCTGGGTAAGGCACGTCAGTATTGCAACAGAAGAAAAGAAACACCCCTCCATTTGAGGCAGCCTATACTTTATAAATGTGTGTGTTTTTATGAGTTAAACATCTGGAGGGCCTCATGGGATCTCACTGATTTCAAACCAAAACTTTTAGTTTTAAGATTTGGATTTTTATTTTTTGGTATAGGGCATTGAACCATAATGCTAAGCATGTGCTCTACCACTTTGATTAAAAAGATTTTAGACATATCTTCCATTCCACAATTATCAAAAATATAAGCAACAGTGTTGGCAAGGATGTGGGGGAAAATGTGCACTCATACATTGCTGGTGGGACTGCAAATTGGTACAACCACTATGGAAAGCAGTATGTAAAGTCCTCAGAAAACTTGGAATGGAACCATCATTTGACCCAGTTATCCAACTCCTTAGTTTATAACCAAAGGACTTAAAATCAGTGTTTTACAGTGACGCAGCCACATCAATGGTTATAGCAGCTCAATTCACAGTAGCTAAACTATGGAACCAACCTAAATGCCCTTCAACAGATGAATGGATAAAGAAAATGTAGTACATATACACAATGGAACTTTACTCAGCCTTAAAGAAGAATGAGATTATGGCATTTGCAGATAAATGGATGGAGCTGGAGAAAGTCACTAAGCAAAATAAGCCAAACCCAAAAAACCAAAGGCCAAATGTTTTCTCTGATAAGCAGATGATAATCCATATGTGGGGGTGAAGGAACTTTGAATTGTGCCGAGGGGAATGAGGGAAGGGGAGGTGGTGTGGGGGTGGGAAAGATGGTGAAATGAGATAGACATTATTACCCTATATACATGTAATGATTACATTACTGGGATGACTCTGCACCATGTTCAGCCAGAGGAAGAAGTTGTGCTTCATTTGTGTAAAAGATTTCAAAATGCATTCTACTGTCATGTAGAACTAATTAGAATAAATTTTAAAATAAAAAAATAAATAAAAAGAAATATCTTCCATTCCAGTTACTATTTTCTTCTCAGAACAAGTTTCTCCCATGAGGCTTCTATGGATACCCTGGTAAATTTAATCCTAAATTATATGCTGATTCATATTATTTTTACTTTATGCTTTATACCAAACAAAAATTAAACATTGATGTTTAGATATTTCTCATTGTCTCTCGGATTTTAACGTTTACTTCATTTACCAATGACTGACAGAACCCCTTTTCAAAATGTTCTTATACTTCACAACAGTTAATACTTCTGTGCTTCTGTGAGCCAGGTACTAAGCCAAGCCTGCTACATGGATTATCTCATTTTAATTCTCACAACAGTCCTGTAAAGTAGGCACTACTGTTGTCCTGATTCTACAAGTGGGCTTATAGATATTCAGTTGAGACATCAGTCAGTTAAAACTGTTCATTTCATATCTCACTTCAGTACCAGTATTGAAACCGTTAGCACAAAATTCAAACTTCCTTTCCTTTTTTCTTCCTCTGTGAGAAGAAATTGAGCTGCCTGGAAAACTGAACAATTTTGCCACAGTATTTTCAGGGATTAAGAAGATTAATGGAGGGGCTGGGGATGTGGCTCAAGTGGTAGCACGCTCGCCTTGCATGCGTGCGGCCCAGGTTCGATCCTCAGCACCACATACCAACAAAGATGTTGTGTCCGCCAAGAACTAAAAAATAAATATTAAAAATTCTCTCTCTCTCTCTCTCTCTCTCTCTCTCTCTCTCTCTCTCTCTCCTCTCCTCTCTCACTCTCTCTTTAAAAAAAAAAAAAAGAAGAAGATTAATGGATTTATAGTCACTGAAACCTGGAGAGCGGTCTTCAGAGGTATTTTGTATAAGTTGTTCACTTCAGGCAATTCTGTGTCGTTTTCATTAGATTATGGAAGGACTCTTCAAGACCACAACAATGACGATTCTTTCAAATTGTCCTGAAGATGTTGAACTCTGTCACAAATTCATAGCTCCTGGATACAAGGTAACTAGTTTTGTAGATAAAGCCTGATAAAGCTGCTCTCTAAGTATCTTAAATTACACATAATGAATATAATTACATTTTGAAATTTTTTTCATTTTTGTCTTTTCTTACCAAGGACAGATTAGAACATATGCTAAAAAACAACTTTTTAATGTAAGTAGACATTATTCTTTTTCTGAACTCTATTTGTACTTTATCATTGAATTTATCACATTGAGTTATAATTTTTTTGTTTATGTATTTGTTTCCCACACTCCCCAAATTTGTGGCAAGACTCAAGTTCTAGTTATGTTTATAGCTCTTATGTCTGGTTTATTTATAGTTGATAATCAGTGTGTCATGAATAAATAAATTAATAAGTCATGCCAAGATAAATGAACATAGTAATTAATGAGCTGTGTTACTACAATTCAACTTAAGTAGTCATTCTTTAGTACCTGTCAAGGATTTCATTGGAGTCTCAATCCAGGACCCCCTATGGATAAAAAAACCCATAGATCTCAAGTTCCTTACATGAAACGGCATAGAATTTACATAAAACCTATGCACATCCTCCTGTATACTTTAGATTACCTCTAGATTACTTATAATGCCTACTATGGAGGCAGGGGGGATACTCTACCATAAGCAACCACCACAGAAATAACATATAGAATGATTAGATCCCCAAGAAATTCTAATAACAATAGTGACAATAGGATGATAAAGTAATATTTTCACATCGTTGGTTGGGGAGAGGATCCTTCATCTTAGAACTAAAATCCTGGACCTTAATATCATGTGACACCATATAGTGAAGTTGAAGTGTGTTAGTTGAAGTGTTAGTGTTAGTGTCCTAGTTGAAGTGTGTTAGTCCTTGTATTATTTGGAAGGAAGGGAAAGATACTGATTAACATAGACTTCTTAAGTCAGACAATACTTTCGCAGTGTTAAGAGTGGGCACAGAAAGCGTAATGGGGTGGTGGCGGTGTGTTGGCAGTGAATATTCCATTAATGTAATGAGCGATGAGATGGGAAGTGGTCTGTATGGCGGTACCCTCCCTACTGCCGTCATCACTCTGGCTGCTTCATGCTCCCCAAGGCATGGATTCTGAAGTTCCTGTACATTTTAGGTATAACTAAATCTACCTGTGACTAATCCTTTAATGTGAGGGAAAAAAGGGGGAGTTGGCAAAACAAAGAAACTTGTCTTTTATGTGATCTACACCATTAATTGTCTAATCCATGCAGACTCCACATGGCCTGTATCATTTTGAATAAATAGAATTCAGTGTATCCTTCAGTGTCTGTTAAAACTGTTCTATATCAAAATGTATCAAGGGACCTGTACAGTGAATTTATCCCCTATGCAGTAGAAGTTCAGGTAGGATTCAGTTCTTTTACATTTCCTTTATACTATTAAAAGATTTCGAAAATATATAGAGTACTTATCTTCTTTATTTGCTCTCAATTTATTTGTCTTTGTGAATTTAAGAAATGTCAGTGAGGATGGGGGGTTATTGGGGATTGAACTCAGGGGCACTCAATCACTGAGCCACATCCCCAGCCCTATCTTGTATTTTATTTAGAGACAGGGTCTCACTGAGTTGCTTAGCACCTTAGTTTTGCTGAGACGAGCCTTGAACTTGGGATCCTCCTGCCTCACTCTCCCGAGCTGCTGGGATTATAAGCATGCACAACTACAGAATGTCAATTTTAATCTCTTTACCTTGGCAGTTTTCCTCTAACAATTTTAGAATAGTGTCTTGTCTTCATTCAACAATGAAAAATTTGAAATATGAAGATAGTTTGATGCTGTGTCATGCTATGTCAAAATGTCTCTTTCTCCTTTCTTCATTAGAAAGCACATTGGAAATGGTCTCTAGAAAGAAGAAATATTTAAAAATAGGGGGCCAGGGTTGTGGCTCAATGGTAGAGCACTTGCCTAGCATGCATGAGGCACTGGATCCAATCCCTGGCACCACATAGAAATAAACAAATAAAATAAAGGTATTGTGTCCATACAACTTAAAAAAAGAAAGAAAGTAAAATAGGGGGCTGGGGTTGTGGTTCAGTGGTAGAACACCTGCCTTGCACATGTGAGGCACTGAGTTCCATCCTCAGCCCCATGTAAAAATAAATAAATAAAGATGTTGTGTTCATCACTAAAAATATTTTTTTTAAAAAAAGGAAAAGAGGGCTGGGGATGTGGCTCAAGTGGTAGCATGCTCGCCTAGCACGCGTGAGGCACTGAGTTCGATTCTCAGCACCACATAAAATAAAAGATATTGTGTCCACCTACAACTAAAAACAAATATTTTTTTTAAAAAATAGTAGAGAGAGTTGAAGGCCACTAAGGAAGTCCATTGTCAGACTATAATTTGAACTTGAATCTTTGCCCTAAATTAAGGTGTTGGAGAAATAAAACAGCAATATTTAGAGTCATTTTGACTTGATAATGGAATAGTAACAATGTTATAAAATCTTACTGCTTCCCATTTTGACTGCTTTTAATATTTCTCAGTGTAATTGGTAGGTCATATAAAGTAATTGATGAAATAGAACAATAGAATGTCTAAGCAGGAAAGAACTCCAGACAAGGTAGTCCAATCTCCTTTTACAAGTATGAATACTTAATTTTTAATGTTTGTATAGCATATTACAAAAATTAATAACATGCTTTCACTGAGTTGAGGTGATTTACATAGCTAGTAAGTGGTAGAATCAGGGGAAGAACTCAATGTGTTGATCAAACATATGAAACTCCAAGTATCTTAGCAGTTGAAAACTTAGATTTTGGAGTTAGGAGATCACTGTATATTACTTACTTTTTATGACTGATGTTTGGCAAGGTACTGATCCTCTCTAAGCTTCATTTTCTTTTCTATAAAGTACTAATTTTTAAATTCTACTAAACACCACCACTGCCATCACCATTATTACCTTAGATATTACCTATTATTTAATATTAAGTTTTAATTTGAATAGAATTTTCATCTTAAAAATAAAACCTATTACTCAAAACATAGCTTTGGGGATTTTATTTATACTATAAAATGAAACTCTTTCCAGTTATTATATTACCTTTGTGTTACTGTGACCAAAATACTTAACAAAACCAACTTAGAAGAGGAAAAGTGTATTTTGGTTCATGGTTCCAGAGATTGAGTCCATGGTCAGCCAAGTCCATTGCTTTGGGCCCAAGGAGATACAGAACATGATGGCAGAAGGGCATGATGGAGGAGTGCAAATCCATTTATGACAGCCAGAAAACAGAGGGAAAGGGGGGAAGGGGCCACTGGGAAGTTGAGCCCTTCTAGGGCACACCCCCAGTGACCCACATCCTCTAGCTTGAGTGTTAACCTTTCTCTGCTTTTATTTGTTTTCCTACAGCATTTCTTACACAGAGGCCATAGAGATCTTACAGCGAGCATCACAGAACTTTACCTTCACTCCAGAGGTAGTATTGTAATGTGTGAATGTGTGTAATATATTTCCCTCTTATTGTGTAGTAATACATGCCTGTAATCCCAGTGGCTCAGGAGCCTGAGGCAGGAGGGTCGCAAGTTCAAGGCCAGCCTCATCAACTTATCAGGACCCTAAGCAATTTAATGCAACCATATCTCAAAAACAAAAAATAAAAAGGGATATGGGATGTGATTTGAAGGTAAAGTGCCCCTGGGTTAAATCTCTGGCACATAAAAGAAAAAAAAATTTCTTCAAAATAAACTATTTCTAATACTAGCAACATATAGTATTCGTTCTTCTATACCTTTGCTGGACCTTGTTAAAATACTTAAGATGAAAAAAATATAAAATTATAAATTGAAATAAAATGGTAGCATTTGAAATAGCAGTGCCTGAAGGATTACAAAGGAGTATACCAAGTTGAGAAACATGAAAATCCTAAAAAAAGAATAATAGTCATATAATATTACTGTGGAAATCAAATGGTTAATTATTTCCCAAAATTTATTCTGAATGATGTTAAAAGGTAACAGATAAAAGAGGTTATATGATGAAATAAGGTTAGTCAACATATTAACCAAGTTTCTTTTTCAGCTGAACTTTATAGACTTAATTTTGAGCCTCTCAAATAGCTCTTTTGGGGGAGGACTGGGGGATACCAGGGATTGGATTGAGGGGTACTCAATCACTGAACCACATCCCCAGCCCTATTTTGTATTTTATTTAGAGACAGGGTCTCCTTGAGTTGCTTAGCACCTTGCTGAGGCTGGCTTTGAACTTACAATCTTCCTGCCTCCCAAGACACTGGGATTACAGGCCAAATAGCTCCTTTTTAAGAACTCCTTCATTTTTAATACTTAATTGCTTCATGTTGTATATATTCAAGGTACACTAGGTGATGATTTGACATGTATGCATGATGTAATGATCACAATCAAGTTAATGAAGATATCCATCATCACCCACACTGTAATTTAGATCCCCAGAATTTGTTCATCTTATAACTGAAAGTTTATACCCTTTGAATGACAACTGTTCATTTCCCTCAGCCCCAAACCCTGGCAACCCCTATTCTATTCTTCATTTCTGTACAGGATCTCCTTTATTCTACTGGCAAAAATATAGGCCCAGAGAGCCCCAGTGTTAGAGGCAGTGTCTTTGTTTCTATTCCAGTCCTTTATTCCTGTACTTTAAATATTACCAGGCAGGTGCATATCCCTCTTCTTCATCTACCACTGCTGCCGCCTTCTACTGCTCCTTGCACTGTTCATGTGCGCCTTTGGTGTGGACCTGGTTCCTCTTTCGTTAAAACAACAACTGAAGAAACTCTGGAACTTGCTATGGCTGACAAAAAGCCCAAGAATGAACTCAAGACTTTAACAATCATGTCAGTTTGAAGGTGGCAGGAGAAGGATGGGTTCCATGGTGTGCAGTTTAAGATTAAGAGGCACAAACCATTTAGAGAACCGGTAAAAGCCTATTGTGGACAGGGTTTTTAATGAGGTAGATCAATTTCCAGTTTCATGAGCAGCAATTAGTGAAACACACCTACACAGCTGGAAATAGAGGATGGAGATACAACTGATGTGCTGCAGCAGCAAGCACAGGTAGTCTATAAGAAGGGAACCTGCTACTTTATTCCGGAACTCTGTTCTTACAGACCAAGAATACATTCTCAATCAGAAAATTGCAATTTGGTTCCAGCATGTCCTGACTACTACAGTATTGTTTTCTCTATTCTATTTTTTCCCCTTTCCATTCCTTTATTGTACATAAAGTACTGGTGTCCTTGAAGGAATACGTTCCTTTTTTTTTTTTTTTTAACTAACTGGACAATAGTATGTTTTGGTTGGCATCAAATGGAAATATGATAGGGAAAAATATTGATTCTGTATTGGTTCTGTGAAAATACCTGCTTTCTCCATTACTGGTATGTTAATTCAACTCTTTATATTTGAGTAAGTTATTTTGCTCTCACTGTTTTCACAGCAACAACATAAAAATCTTTGTATACTTAGCTGGGTATAGTGGTACACACGTGTAATCCCAGCAAATCTGGAGCCTGAGACAGGAGAATCACAAGTTGAAGGTCAGCCTCATTAACTTAGTGAGACACAGTCTCAAAATAAAAAAATAAATAGGTCTGGGTATGCAGCTCAGTCGTAGAGTTGATGCTGGATTTTATCTGCAATACCAAAAGGGGAAAATTTTTTTTTTTACATGCCTTGTTTAATTGTTAGAATTTTAGTGTTTTTTCATTTGTCATCTTAAAATCAAGAAGATTTTTATAACTTTTTAATATGTATTTTTAATATGTAGCTGTTAACATGTAGTACAATTTGTCTTTAGTAGTAAATTGCAATTGAAAAAAAAAAAAAGCCTAGGTAGTTTTACTTTGAAGTCAAGCATGTTATTGTGTAAATAAATTTCTTGTTTAAAGTGAATAAAGAATAAAAGAAAAGTTACTGCCAGACAAGTGGGAATCATAAGGTAATGTTAAAAATGTAATGCCTTTGTCCTCAAATATCCCTTACTCCAGTTCCCTCCCATTGTCAGATGCCTTTGTAAGTTTTAACATAACTGTGCTAGTTTGATTTATAATCACTTAATTCTTTGTATAATTTTAGTTTAAAGTTTATCTCACACCCTAGAAGTTTCACAAAGTCAGGAATTGTAACTATTTTCTTACCACCATATCTAATATCTAGATTTTAATAAGCACATTAGTATTTGCTGAGTAAGTAGATTGAACATGCTATTAAATATTTATCAAAGAGCATCTGATATGAGTTGACGCTTTTATTAAAAAAAAAAAAAATCCCAAGAGAGACCATCTAGCCAAAGCTGGGCTCAATATTAGGAATTTTATCTTCCGTCATTTAATTTCCTGAGACTTAAGAACAGTGACTATGGGAGAAGCTCAAGGCAATATTAATAAAAACTAAAATTCTGAAGTCAGTTTTATTCGTCTACAAAGTGTACTTTGTTTTCTTGCCTGTGCTATTCACCTGCTGAATGCTGCTCCCTGAGACAGACAGAAAGCTTTGTGTTTTTCTGTGGGTTCAGCTTTCATCCCTCCAAGCCTTTGGCTGTTCTTTTTAACAAGTATCTTTCTTTAGTTTAGTCAGCTGTGTAACCTCAGCAGACAGCTCTCTACGCATCACCACGCCTCAAGGAAAAGAAGCCCTTGGAACTGATACAGGTTATTTTCAGGGGCTTTATTGAGTATTTTAGCTCTGCCTTCTCCCATTATCATTCCTTTTTTCTCATTACAGTGGGGTGTTGATCTACAAACTGAACATGAGAAGTACCTGGTGAAGCACTGTGGCAACATACCAGTCTTCGTCATAAACTATCCATTAGCACTCAAGCCTTTCTACATGAGGGATAATGAAGATGGCCCTCAGCACACAGTAAGAAGAGATACTAAATAAATTGGGGTGCATCATCTCAGAGTTTGGGTGTTCCCCTTATTTAATTTCATTTAGCTTTTAGCATATTTTTAAAAATCACTCTTTCAATCTCTCAAAAATGATAGCTTTTCAGACTGGGGCCACAGCGTGTGCCTATATCCTAGTGATTTGGAAGGTCGGGGGCAGGAGGTTCAAGTCAGCAATTTAGACCCTGTCTTAGTATAAAAAATAAAAAGGACTAGGAGTATACCTCAGTGGTAAAGCAACCCTGGGTCCAATCCCCAATACTGCCAAAATTTTTTGGTTTTGTTTTTGTTTTTTAATATTTATTTATTTTTAGTTGTAGTCGGACACAATCCTTTATTTATTTATTTATTTTTATGTGGTGCTGAGGATCGAACCCAGGGCCCCACACATGCTGGGCAAGTGCTCTAGCCCCAGCCGCAGCCCGTTTTTGTTTTATAAAGGCACCTTCTGACAAGCATTTCCAAAGATTTTAGTGTTCTATTAAATAAAAATAAAAAATAAAAAAAAAACTTGTTTCTATCTCAAGGTGTCCTTAGTTTAGCAGATGCAATTGTAGGGGGAGGTTTGTTTTGTTTTGTTTTTGTTTAAGTGACTGAGAAGTGGGCTTAGAACACTGTGTAGTCATGCCAGGTCTGCTGCGGAGTGTGGTACTGATTAAAAGACTCCTGGGAAGAGAAACAGGCTGGGCAACAGATGATATAGCTTTGTGTGATCAGGCAGAGGAGCAGGCAGCTTCACTGGAGTACTTTTGGTCTGGGCTGTAAGAAGAAATAGTGAGGGGTGACTGTGGAGGAATCAAGGAGTTCTAGGCAGGTCCTCCTTGTCCAGATCTCACACATCTCATCTGTGTCTTCTCCATCTGCCTATAGTTCCTCTTGTCTCTGATCTCTACCCTTTCTTATCCTCCGTTCTTTTCACTCTTAATTTTAGTTGCTTTTTATTTTTCTGGTTTACTTTTCCCTTATTTCTTTTATTCTGTCTCTCTTTTTTTTTAATATTTATTTTTTAGACTTCGGCGGACACAACATCTTTGTTTGTATGTGGTGCTAAGGATCGAACCCGGGCCGCACACATGCCAGGCGAGCGTGCTACCACTTGAGCCACATCCCCATCCCTTATTCTGTCTCTTTTCTCTCCTTTACAAAATTAGCTATAATATAAAATAAGAATATATTTTGACTTTTAAAATATTTATTCAATAGGTTATATTTAATACCATTAATTATAAAGGTCTGTGAGACAAATATATTTATTTCAAATTGGGCCCCAAAACTAAAGTTTGCTATCTGATACTTTTTCTGTGCCTGTCAAATACTTGTGGGAAATGAAGGTTAAGCCCCACTAGTAAACAAGATGCCCCATCTTTAGTATACAAGGTTATCTGTTTGAGTATATTTCCTGTTTCTCATATAGTATTAATAAAACAGTTCTAGCTATAATTTCCTAGATTGCTGTGAGTCACGTACTATCATCTCATCTCAAAATCATGAAACAACTAACAACTTTGCCAAGAAACTTAGTTTCCTCCATTTTATAAAAGAAAAACTACAGCACAGAGAGACTGATTGCAGTTCAGCCCTCTACCCTGTACCAACACCCTCTCCCCGCCCTCTCCCTCCCTCCTCTTCCCCTCCCCCTCATGTAATATCCCTAAATGGAGTACTTTAAAACTCAGTTCTGCATCCCTTTAGGTTCTCTGCTTAAGACTTTCCTTCTCTGTAAACACTTTCCTGGGTTACCCAGCCACTCCGAATGTTCCTTTTCTAGATTTCTGCAGTGCTTAAAGAATAAATAAAACTTTGTAGCAATGTATTTTTCATAGTCTCCTTATAAGTTTTTCTCTCTCAAACTAAACTCTCCTTCAGGGTTTTATTTTTTATAAAACTACACTATCTACTGCTCACTACTCATTTCCTCCAATATGGTTTCTGCCTGTATCATGCCACTCACTAAGTGGCCCTTGTTAAGATCAGAAATGATCCCCTGTTAAATCCACAACCTTTTTTTTTTTTTTTTTTTTTTTTTTTTTTGGTACCAGAATTGAACCCTAGGGGCACTAAGCCACATGCCATATCCCTAGACCTTTTTGTATTTTATTTTGAGACAGGGTGTCACTGAGTTGCCTAGGGCCTTGCTAAGTTGCTGAGGCTGACTTTGAACTCTGATCCTCCTGCCTCAGCCTCCCAAGTTGCTGGGATAATAGGCATAAGCCACTGCGCCCAGCCAGAGCTCCTAACTTTTAATCCATCATATCCGTTAATACAATTGTAAGTTTGTGTCTATGTGCATAAATGTTTAATCACTCTTTTCTCTGTCTTGAGGTTTTCTTTTTCACTCACCAATGTATCCTTAGGACCTAGTGTAATGCCTGGGACATAACAGGTAATAATCTATTTGGTAGATGGATGGATGTATTGGTAGATGGATGGATAAATAGAACCAAACACAGTTTTAGACACATAGTGCTAAGGAAATTGGTAGGAAGCTAAAAAAAAAAAAAAAAAAAGCTTCTACTCTAAATATTGTTAGTGATGACAACACAGTATAAAGGAAAACTAATGGCCCTAGACTCAGACACTCTTAGGTTCAATTCCAACTATTTGATCTTAGATAAACTACCTAATCTCTTTGAATT
Source organism: Spermophilus citellus (assembly GCF_964194105.1). NCBI lineage: Eukaryota > Metazoa > Chordata > Mammalia > Rodentia > Sciuridae > Spermophilus > Spermophilus citellus. Next base: position 189,552,950 of record NC_138183.1, read on the forward strand.
TTAGTTTCCTGGCCTGTAAAAATGAAATGATAAAAATATTTTCTGGAGTTCAAAGGATTAAATTAGGTAATATATGAAAAGTACATGTAGCCTAGTGTTTGGATGGTAAGTAATCAGTGAGTGTGAAGTTGTCTGTCATTACCTTCTAAATTGTGCTAAAAGCTTTATTGGAATATTAGCATCATAATGTTTGCATGTGTTGCCATATAACATGTTGCTATATAATGAGAGTTCTTAAAAGGCAGTTCTCTCAGAGTCTGCACTCACACACACTTCTTACCTCAGGAAATACTGTCAGGCCTTCATTATAGCACAATCTTTCTGGTAATGTGGTCTGAAACTATGAAAGCATCACAGTGAACTTTCGTGTGCTTCCACAATTCATATAGTACTATGGCATACAGCTTATCATTGCTAAATTATTCAAATATCATTTAGTTAAACTGTTTATATTAACCTTAGATTATAACATATTAGCCACCTAGATTTCTTATCATTCTACTGGTGTAAAGTGCCTGCTTCTACCCCATGTATTCCATGTTTTTTTTCAGCAATGAATATGTAGACTTTTAGGCAGATGACTAAATTCTGGATTTCTCTTAGTAAGGCTCTAATTACAGGTTGCAGATAGGGTTACAAGGGTTTCTGCAAGAGATGCAATGCAGTCTTAAAAAATAAGAAAGGTGTGTTTCATCAGTGTTTTCTCTAGGAAATCAAAAGAGAAAGCTAGGAAAATATTTAACCTACACATGGAACTCTGGGCTAAGAGGTAATACGTAGTAAAATTGTATATTTCTACAGTTATAGTCTTTCTTCTTCCTTTCCTCCAACCCCTCCAAGAAAAAAGAAAAAAAAAAGAAGATATGCACTGTGGGGTAATGAAAACTACCCCAGATTGAGAGCTGCTAGTTTTAGGTTTGAAATCCAGCTGTTATTACTCAAATGTATTACCGTAGATGAGTCTCTCCAATGGTCCATCTGTTTCTCCTTCTGTAGAATCAGAGGATTTGGTTTGATTTCCTGTAAGGTACTAACCATCTTTAAGATTCTCTGAAATCATGTAGTCTTAAGTTTTTCTTCACTGGCATATATAAGGATATCTTTTAAATTACCAAGCATATTTGATCATTTGAAAAAGACAGATCAGGCCAGGCACAGAGGTGCACTCCTGTAGTCCCAGTGACTTGGGAGGCTGAGGCAGAAGGATCACAAGTTCAAGTCCAGCCTCCAAAACTTAGCAAGATCCTGTCTCAAAATTAAAAAATAAATAAATAAAAATAAAAAATAGGGGCTGGGGTTCTGGCTCAGTGGTAGAGTGCTCGCCTGGCATGTGTGAAGCACTGGGTTCGATCCTCAGCACTGCATAAAAAATAAATAAATAAACAAACAAACAAAATAAAGGTATTGTGTCCATCCACAACTAAGAAAGAAATTCTTTTAAATAAATAGGGCTGGGATGTAGCTCAATGATAAAGCACCCCTGGGTTCAATTTCCAGTACCAATAAATAATAAGAAGAAATATACTTTGAATTATAAAGGTAAGGAATATAAGGAGGAGAAGTATATTTATGTGTAATAGACTTTTACATTTCTTGCTAATCTACTGATATTTGTCTCCATTTCAGTCTTTCCATTGCTTCAGCCAAACAACTGTTTAGTTGAAGCAATCAAGATAAAAGTGAACATAGATGTCTTCTAAGCTTTCTCGTTAAATAAGAGTATTGAGGAAGCTGCAATATATGAAGAAGAGCAAAGAAAAGGAATTCAGACAAGTTGAAATTATTTGTATCATCTTATTTACCTAAAGAGAAACTAACTTTGCAAGATTAGAGAGAAAATGTGTTTATGGTTATAAGAAGAAAATAAAAGAAAAGATGAGCAAAGTAGATTAAACTTGAGATTCCAAATCGGCATGTTAGAGAGTACTTATTATCTGACAAGTATAGTATTGAAGCATTTGAAAGAGGAAAATTTAACATTTGTTGAGCGTATACCATGTGCCTTTAATCCTTTTCTTAAGGAAGAGGCCATTACTTCTTAGCCCTGTGCTTAGTCACTTGTGCACAGTCACAGAGCTAGTAACTGTTGGAGCTGAGATGGAGAGGCAGGGATGTGACATGTTTGATGGCCTTGCCAGAACACTGATATTTTTGGAATATTGTTTGGAGGAGCAAGAAAAGCAGTAGGTTACAGCCAGGAAATTTAGGTTTTGCTCATTTGTCCACCACTTAATCTTTCTTAGTTGCAGTATTCTCAAGGGATGGTATTCCTAGTCTCATTTGTTGACAAGGAAGTGCAAATTAAAACCATAGAAAGGTGCCACTACTTACCAGTTAGAATGGCTAAAATAAAATAGCCCATGGTTCCAATTGTTTGTAACAGTGTTAGAAGATAAAACTTTCATACACTGCTGGTAGAAGTATAAATTGGTCCAATCACTTTGGAAACTCTTTGGCAGTAGCCATTATTAATCAGTTTTGTATTACTGCAATGAAATGCATGAGGTAGCTCTCTTATAAAGAGAAAATGTTTATTTAACTTACAATTTTGAAGGTTTAGAGTCCAAGATCAGGTAGCCTCATTGGTTTGACCTGTAGTGCTACATGGTGTGGCACATCATGGTGGGAGCACATATATGAACTAGTAAGTGGTCACATCTTGAACATAAACAGAAAGCACAGGTGGGGGGGGCTTTACACTAACCTCTCACAAGGATTACCAAAGAGATCTTGCAAGGAATACCTCATTCCCTTAATAACCTTAGGACCTCCCACTGAGCCCCACCTCTCAAAGGTTCCACCACCTTTCAGAAGCATCAGGGGACCAAGCCTTTAATCACAGTGGACCCTTGGAGGACACAAACCATGTTGAAATCATAGAACTATTTTTTTAAAAAAATTTATTCTTTAGTTGTAGGTGGACACAATACCTTTATCTAATTTTTATGTGGTGCTGGGGATCGAACTCAGTGCTTCACGCATGCTAGGCCAGCACTTTTTTTTTTTTTTAAGAGAGCGTGAGAGAGAGAGAATTTTTAATATTTATTTTTCAGTTCTCGGCGGACACAACATCTTTGTTGGTATGTGGTGCTGAGGATCGAACCCGGGTCGCACGCATGCCAGGCGAGCACGCTACCGCTTGAGCCACATCCCCAGCCCCTAGGCCAGCACTTTTCTTCTGAGCCACAACCCCAGCCCCAAATCATAGAACTATTAAAGCTGAATATTTGCATATTCTATGATTCAGCAGTTTCTCTCCTGTTGAAATGTGGACCTATAATTGTTCCACTGTGAGTAGTAGCCTGTGAGAAACTGAGTAAGAAGGCATCCAGTTGTGTATTCAAATGCTCAGGTTGGGGGAAAGAGAAGTAGCAGAGGAAAGGACATGACATGTTTTCCTGCCTTTGACTTAGCATAAAAGAGGTTATGTGATGAGAAAAGGATAGTATTCCCTTCCAAATGTATCAAAAAGATCTTGTTCCTATCTAGCCTATTTGTTGTTGTTGTTGTTGTTGTTGTTTAATTCAAAGGATCTGAGTTTTAGTTTTGGTACACCTTTGTTCACCAAAATACATACAGTTTTATAGCCCCACTCCAAGGAGTGTGTACTATCAGCAGTAGAATAAATAACTCACTTATGGCATATTTATATGATGGAATACAACAGTGAGAGCAAACACTCAACCACAAGGTACCTAATGAATTTCCCTGGGTTGAGGCTGATCTGCATCAAAATAGCTAAGTCTCAAACCAACAGATGCAGTGAGGAAGACCCTTGTCAATAAACTATTGCTACATGTATCCACATGACAAATGTCACAAATACAACTTTCGGTAAAAGAAGCTAAACAAACAGTATACACTGTATGATACTATTTACAGAAAGTTGAAAAATCAGCAACATCACCCTATGATGATATTAGACAGGAAAGAAGTTACTTTTGGTAGATGCAGTAACTGAAAGAGCATGAGAAAGACTTTTTTGGAAGCTCATCTTTTTTTCTTTTTTTTAAATTGCTTTAATTGGTTAAAAAAATTATTGTTCTTTTTAATTATACATGACAATAAAGTTCATTTTGATATTACTATACAAGCATGAAATGTATCTTGTACTGATTAGAAACCCATTCTAATTGATGTACACGATGGTGTATTCATGTATGTACATAGGAAAATTGTTTCAGATTCATTCCATTGCCTTTCCTTTTCCTATCCTCCTCTCCCTTCTCTTCATTCCCCTTTGTCTAATCTATAAAATATCTGTTCTTCCCCTTCCCCCCTTATTGTGGGTTAGCTTACACATATCGGCAAAAATATTCGACCTTTGGCTTTTTGGGACTGGCTTTATTCCCTTAGCGTGATAGTCATCGTGTTCTTTCTTGATGTAGGTGATGATTCATAGTGTGTTCATTTCATAAAAGTCTATAGGATATATACTTGTTATTTTTATGCTTTGTACACTTTATAATGTACGTGTAAATAACTTAAGTAAAGACGTTTACTTTGGAAGGGACTACTATCCTTTTCTCATCACAGGCTTGTTGTGGAGGTAAGATGAACAATGCTTATAAAATTGTTTTGCAAATTAAAACTATAAAAATATTAGAGAGTGAAATTTTGTGATAAAGATGTCTAGACAAGAGGGAACGAATTATGGAGGGGTTGGAATGTTTCGTATAGCCTAGGATCCATCCAGCACAGTAGAAAGGCATTGTATTTCCTTTTTCTTGATGGCAAGATGATAAGATGAAGCTAACAAGTGGTACACAGGAGAGATTGAGGAAGGAGGGGACTCTTAGAATATGGAAAAGGAAAGATAAGATCTTAGACTAAGATGGTGATGACAATGAAAATGAAGAAAGAAGTGAAACTAAAAAAAGATATTTCGGGCCTGGATTGTGACTCAGTGGTAAAGCACTTGCCTAGCACGTGTGATGCACTGAGTTTGCTCCCTGGCACCAAAATACAATAACAAACAAAGTAAAGGTATTGTGTCCATCTACAACTGCAAAAATATTTTTTAAAAAAAGAAAGCTTTTTAAAATAAATAAATAAAGATATTTTCAAGAAGTAATCAGTGAATCAGTGGACTCTGAAATAAACTGGAAGTAGAAAAAAAGTACTACAGGAAGGAATCATAGGTGACTCCCAGAGGTCAGACTTTGATTCTAAGAGTGGTGCTATTTACAGCAATGTTTGTTCTCTCAAGGGGAAGAACTCATGTGCGTTTGTGGCCCCAGCTAATTTTTTTCTGCTGGCTCACTTGGAATTTAGAACTCTCTAAGGAAGAAGGAAATGTGCAATTACCTTGGCCCTGAGGAGAAGGGAGTATGTGTCTAGGGGCAAGGTGAGAATTCTGTTCCTTTGAAGCCATTAATTCTTTGCAGTTTTGCACATTATAAAATGTTTGCCTCTTTCAGGCCACAGAAGTAATACAATTGACTCTCCAGTATGCCTGCCCAAGTCCATCTTCAGTCATTGCTACCTACAGCCCATCTTCATCTTCTCACTGTGGCATCTAGAAGGCTCTTTCCTCATTGTACCCAGTTGTTTTCAGAGGGAAAATAATGTCTATATCAGAAGGTAGAGAAAAGTTCATAGAGTCTGAGACCACAAATGTGTTTCCTTTGGTTTATTTAACATTCTTTTTCTTTTGATAATTGAATGTAATGTTATTCCATCGTGAGTAGTAGCCTATGGGAAACTGAATAAGGAGGCATCCAGTTGTGTTTTCATCAATATTTGTAAGTGCTCAGGTTGGTGGAAAGAGAAATAGCAGTGGAAAGGACATGACACTTTTTCCTGCCTTTGACTTAGCATAAAAGAGGTTATGTATCAAAAAGGTCTTGTTTCTATATAGCCTATTTGTTGTTATTATTGTTTTAATTCAAGATCTGAGTTTTATTTTTGGTACATTGATTGGATTCAAAGAGTCAGAGTCAGAAGGGAGTATCATAAATAGAAACCAGGGTTTGTTCAGATTGAATACCAACAGAAACTATTTCTAGACAGCATGTCACTGCAGCTGTGTGACTTAAGCAGAATCAAAACTCACACCCAAGGGGGAGGATGTGCCAAGAAGCATCCTGGGCCTGAAAGATGTAGCCAAAGTGAAACAGGTTTTGTTTAAGGTATGGGAAATTAGGGGAACGTTTTACTACCTGGGGAGAGTGAAAGGATAGCAGAGCCAATGTCCTTCCATTTATTTCAAGTCTCCCAAGGAGCATAGAAAAACATTAGAGATTTTTAGTTGCAAAAGTGCTCAGATTTGGTCATCTTTAAATTAAGAAGGCATTTCACTATGCAGCTGGTGAATTCTCTGATGACAGAGCTTGCTCTGGTTCCTGTTCCTTATAGCTTATTATTCCCAGTAACCACCAGACCCACAGCTATACTATTCATATTTTCTGATTCTACCTTCTGTTCCCTTTGAATCCTATATTTTTCTTTATTTTTTGGTACTGGGGGTTGAACCCAGGGGTTTCATAAAGTGCTTTACCACTGAAGGAATCCTATATTTTTTCATAAAGTATGGATGGTCTTTAATTCAGAAGAACATTTAAAAATTCAAGGTTGTGGCTGATTTGGGGGTGTGATGTAATAAAGTTCCAGAAACCTCATTAAAGACTAACATAGGAAGATTGAGTTACTTTGCTTTTAAACAGGAATGTAGACATATGCATATATATATATATATATATATATATATATATATATATATATATATATATATATATATAATTTCCTAAAGGAAGTTTCGGACACTTGCAGCTTCATGCCCCAGAGGAAAGATGGCGCTATGACTGGCTTAAGACTTGCCCTAAGAGTGGTATACAACAACCGACTGGGCAGAAAAGGAATGCTAACAGTAGTCCAGTTTTAGAGTCACCTTTGCAGGTGGCTGATTCTCTAAGCACACTAAAATTGCCTAGAAGAATCATGAGTAGTCAATCAGTATCAATATTTTTTGATAGTGGCTATGATCTGTATGATTATTCATCATACTTTATCTGTACATTTCTAGTGGCACTTAATAGCATAACTATGAATCATGGTTTCTGGTTAGTTATGATAAAATCTAATGTCTACTGCAACACTTTTATTCATCCATGAACCTTTCCTACTTTACCTCATCAGAATTAATTCCTCCCATCTGCACTGCCTGGTCAGTATCAGCCTCACTTAAATCTCAGAACTGCCAGCCCATAAAGGCAAATTGTAATCCCCAGCAAGTAGCCAAGCCAGCTTGCTTATTGCCAACCATTTTGTATTCATCCAGCCTCCCAAACACTTGGCAAACCACATCCAGGTTTTTCTTATTACTTCTCCAAGAAATTTGTATGACTCCCTCCACATTTTGCATTTTGTGTATACTTGTATCTTGTGTTGTATTGTATCTGTATGTGCCTTTTATCTCTGCTCAAGCCCTTGGAGAAACAGGTAGTAGATATCAGGAGGAGATACAGGCAGAAGAATCCTACTTGGAATCTCAGTCCTAACTGAAAGATATGGAAATCTGAGGGGATCATTCTAATAATCTTTAGAGAAAGAAGTATTTTTTTATATCATACCAGAAGAAAATGAATCTCTGTATATACAAACTGTGTCTTTATTTGTAGTTGAGAAATATATAAAAGGTCTCAGAAAGTGGAGGCTTCTAGATAGATTGGAAGAGCAAAAAGTATTAGAATATGGTTGAGGGAAAGTAAACTTAAGTAAATGAGGAAAGAAGAATCATATATTAGAAGAAGAGAGGAGAACAAGGCCTTTGTGCATTTTTTTTGCCCCACAAGTAAATCTCTACTTGCTCAAAGAGAAATATTAGTGTTTGGTCATAGAACTTTTGAGGCACTATAAAGGAATGCCTTAATTAAAAGGTACAAATGTATGTATAAAGAGGAAGCAACTTCACTAAGTCATGGAAACATAGAATTTCCTCCACTTGAGTTAGGCATGGTGGTGCATGGCTATAGTCCAGGTAATTTAGAAAGCTGAGGCAGGAGAACCACAAGTTCAAAGCCAGCCTAAGCAACTTAGTGAGACTGTCTCAAAATAAAAAACAAAAGGGGCTGGAGATGTGGCTCAGTGGTTAAGTGCCCCTGGATTCAATCCCTGATCCCCCCCCCCAATTTTTTTTTACCCACTTCAGAATTTTCCGACCATCTAGAAGAAGGACATAGATGATAAATGTGTTTCTCTTACATACCACAAAATTAGTGTCAAGTAAAGCTACAATAGTGATATGGAACTTTTGTCTTCTAAAAATTTTATTCAACTTAAATATTCACTTTGATACGTTACTTCAAACTAATAAGTATCTCCAAGATGATGTGAAAGAAAATAGATAAACTGACATCCTGGTCTTAATTCTAAGGGATAAAGAAGAATTTGCTGGGACAGTAGAAGTAAAAGGATCCAAGTAAATGAGGAAAGAGAAACATGGCAAACTCTTTTGCTGTTCACAAATAGTTTCTACTTGTGCCTCAGAGATTATACTTCCGTGCCCTGTTGACATGCGCTTGCCCTGCTGCATGATGAGCCAAAGTGACAATTGTACATTACTTCTAGATGAATGCTTATAGCATAAAGTCTTCCCTGCTTTTTTTTATGTCTGCCACAAGACTTCAGAAAGAGGCTATTTTGTCAGCTTCAGGCCAGGATGGAAAGGTTAAAAAAAAAAAAAAAAAAGTTCATTGTTGTAAACTATTGATTTTTTTTTTTTTTTTAGAGAGAGAGAGAGAGAGAGAGAGAATGTTAATATTTATTTTTTAGTTTTTGGCGGACACGACATCTTTATTTGTATGTGGTGCTGAGGATCGAACCCGGGCCGCACGCATGCCAGGCAGGCGAGCTACCGCTTGAGCCACATCCCCAGCCCCCAAAACTAGTGATTCTTAATCAGGAATTATTAAGTCTTCCTCTTCCCAGCCTCAGAGGACATTTAGCAATGCCTGGAGACACTTTAGTTCTCATAACTAGAATAGTGCAACTGGCATCTTGTAAATAGAGACCAGTTATATTGTTAAGTATCCCACAGTGGGCCAGACACATACCTGCAATCCCAGCTACTCAGGAGGCCAAGGCAGGAGGATCACAAGTTTGAGGTCAGCTTGGGCAACTTAGACCTTGACTCAAAAAATAAAAGGGCTAGCTGGGTGCAGTGGTGCCCACCTGTAATTCCAGCAGCTCTGGAGATTGAGGCAGGAGGATCAGGAGTTCAAAGCCAGCCTTAGCAAAAGAGACGGGCTAAGCAACTCAGTGAGACCCTGTCTCTAAATAAAATACAAAATAGGTCTGGGGATGTGGCTCAATGGTTAAGTGTCCCTGATTTCAATTCCTGGTAGCCAAATAAATAATAAGGGTTGAGAATGTAGCTCAGTGATAGGGTACCCCTGGGTTCAATCTCCAGTACTGGGGGTGGGGGATAGAATCTCACAGTGCATGGTTCAGGTCTTCACAACAAAGGAGTGTGTAGCCAAAAATGTTATTAATGCTGAGACTGAGAAACTCATGTAAGCTTTAGAGTGGTTTTTGTTATTTGTTTTGTTTTGTTTTTTAGTGAGGAGGGAGTTGTTTTGTTTTTTGATTTGGGTTTTATTTTGTTTGTTTTGGAATAGGTAATTGAACCCAGGGGCACTTTACCACTGAGCTATATCCCCAGTCCTTTTTTATTTTTTGAGATGGAATCTGACTAAGTTGCTGAGGTTAGCCTGAAACTTGTGATCCTTCCAAGTCACTGGGATTATAGGCATGTGCCACTGCACCTGGCACTTTGGAGATTTTGTATGATGACAGTATAACCTAGCCTATGCTGACTAATACAGCAACTGTCACCTTAATTTTAAAATAGCCAAAGCAGAAATAGTTGGATATAACTAGTTATGTACCCTAGTAATCAGGAAGGCATGATAGGAAGAAATTTTTTTAAAATTATGTATAGGTCAGGCTGGGGTTGTAGCTCAGTGGTAGAGTACTTGCCTTGCATGCATTAGGCCCTGGGTTCGATCCTCAGCACCACATAAAAATAAACAAATAAAAATAAAGATATTGTGTCTGTCTACAACTTAATTTAAAAATTTTTTAAAAATATTTATGAGTATCAGTCATACCAGGGCATAAGATTTTGGTATTAACTCAAAAGTTTCAGAAGTTTCCAGTTCTACTCTAGTTGCAAATATTCCAGATAAATAAAAACCAGACAGAAAGCTATAAAACCAGTATAGTTACACAGTGAATTATCCCATAAACCCAAATGTTAAAAGAGATTTGTAATCAAAGAATAATAGATGTCTTTTAAACTTCTTTAAAAATAGCATTTAAAAAACTAAGGTCCAGAATAGCCTAATTTTCTGCCAGAAGTACTAAGATCCCAGAGGAGTTTTTGTTTGTCTTAGTTATATTCTCAGCAAGACCAAGCAAGAAAGGGTTCTCTTGTTTGATGCTGAAGGACTACATAGAAAAAGAAGAACAACTGTCATTCGTCACTTCATCAGTGGTCGTTGGCCTCTTATTTAGCTATGTAGCCATTGGCCTTTTATTTATCCATGTCTCAAAGCAAAATATTAGGAAATAAAGATGCCAGTCTTTCTGTGTTCATAAAAACTCCCTTTGGCCTGGTGCAGTGGTACATGCCTATAATCCCAGCAGCCACAGGAAGATCACCAGTTCAAAGCCAGCCTCAACAAAATCGAGGTGCTAACCAACTCAGACCCTGTCTCTAAATAAAATACAAAATTTGACTATGGTTGTGGCTCAGTGGTCAAGTGCCCCTGAGTTCAATCCCTAGTACCAAAAAAAAAAAAAAAAAAAAAAAAACTTTGGACTTTCTCCTTTTTTCGAAAAATTGGAGGGTCCTAGTAGAGACTAATCATATTAAGTGTGCAGCCCATGAGAATTGTATCACATTAGTCATGCTCTCTTGTCTACCTATCCACAGTGTTGGTTCGATTTAATTACATGTTTATCATGTCTCAGTCACTAAACCCAAATTTTAACAACCTGGATGATCATGTAGATACCCAGGTTAATGGAATTATTGCCCAATATCAACAGGCAGTGCTGCGGCAGAGCAAGGACCTTTTTATACTCTTAGTCCTCAACACCTCATTGAGAGGCAAGAGATTTAGTAAGAGTAGGAACCATTGGTGAATCTTTGTTCTCTCTCCCTGCAATTCAGCCTCACAATGAGAATCATACCTGATGTTTTCTCTTTAATGATAGTAATGAGGATGAGATATACATCATTGGGAGCATATTCTAGAATGATTCTTTATTAATCTCAAATGTCTGTAAAGTATCTCAGTCAACAGTTCTGAAATCAAAGTGGGGTGTGGTCTAATGGTAAAGTGTGACAAAGTTTAAAAAAATAAATTACAGTATCTGTGACATTTAAAGAATGGAATATTTTATGGATTCCTAATCTCATTTGTTGTACTAAACCTTAATGTTACACCTTCAGATTCTTGGACTCTCAAAAGCCCCCGAAGAATTGATAAGTCACAAAGTAATACACATACCAAACTAACATTCTAAAACATTAAATGTTTCTGGTAACTAAGGAAATACAAACTAAAATATCAAGTTGTCGTTTTTCTTTACCAAAAGTTTTTTTGAGGGGCTGGTGTTGTGGATCAGAGGTGGAGCACTTGCCTCACACATGTGAGTCACTGGGTTCAATCCTCAGCACACATAAGATAAATAAATAAAGTAAAGGTATTTGTCTGTCTACAACTAAAAAAAATTTAAAAAGAAAAAAAAAAGTTTGTTTTGAAGTTGGGCACAATGGTGCACACCTGTAATCTACTCAGGAGGCTGAGGCAGAATGATTGCAAGTTCAAAGCTAGGTCAGCAATTTAGTGAGGCCCTAAACAACTTAGCAAGACCCTGTTTCTAAATAAAATATTTAAAAGGGCTGGAGATATGGCACAGTAGTTAAATACCCCTGGGTTTATTCCCTAATACCAAAAAAAGGAAGGAAAGAAACTTTTTTTTAATATTTATTTTTTAGTTGTAGTTGGGCATAATACCTTTATTTTACTTATTTATTTTTATGTGGTGCTGAGGATTGAACCCAGGGCCTCACACATGCTAGGTGAGTACTCTACTGCTGAGCCAAATCCCAGCCCGAAATCCCACAATACTACAATCCCACTGTATCACAGGGGCAACACAATTAAATCATATTATGTACATATCGGTCTTTTTTTGTATCCATGCCTAAAATTTATCTAATAGTCTCCTGTTGGTGTACACATTAATTTTTTATTATTATAAGTAATGCTGTAATAAACACCCTGTGCAGAAATCTTTTTATTCATCTCTGATTATTTTATTAAGACCAGTTCCTAGAATTGCTATTGCTGACTCAAAGCATATTACATTTTTAAGGCTTTTGATTATCTGTTGCCAAGTTGCTAACCAGAAAAGGTTATATAAAGTGCATGAGGGTACTGATTCATCCATTCTCTTATCTATATAATTTATATTGTTTTATCTTTGCTAAGACACTTCAAAATAGTATATCATTATTTTAATTTGTACTTCTTTGATTAATAATGAAAACTTACTATGACCTAATGAAATACTACAAATTAAAGAAATCTCTTAACCAGGCATGGTGGCACATACCTATATTCCCAGTGACTTGGGAGGCTGAGGCAGGAAGATTGCAAGATTTATGGGCAACTTAATGAGATCCTGTCTTAAAATAAAGTGTAAGAAAAACAGGGCTGGATTCATGAGTGAAATACTCCTTGGTTTAATCGTCAGTACCACAAAATAAAAGAAATGTCTTCATTGTAGGGACTAGAGGTATATATCTCAGTGGTGGAGTGTGCGTACTTGGCCTTGATTTTAGTCCCCAGCACCAAAAAAAGAAAAAAAAAGAAGAAAATTCTTTATTGACACACTATTTATGAGAAAACAAATATGTACACACACGTACATAGCAGTTTAAGTAAACTGTGATATTTCTAAACCATTAAACCATATAGCTATGTAACATTAAATATATTTTTCTTGACATAGAGAAAATATTCATTTTATAATATTGGCAAAGCAATTAGAATGGTGAGTTTTTAAATGTAATTTGGTCTCTAACTTACTCTTCTTAAATGTATAAAGAAAAAAATCCTGAAAGGAAGTAGCCAAAATGCAATTGCTTCTTCATAGTGATAACTGATTTTTTTTAATATTTACTTCTTTTAGTTGCACACAATACCTTTGTTTTTATTTATTTATTTTTATGTGGTGCTGAGGATCAAACCCAGGGTCTCACATGCGCTAGAGGAGTGCTCTACCACTGAGCTACAACCCTAGCCCAAAGCTTTTTTTTTTTTTTTTTTTTTAAATACTTGTAGATAGACAGCATGCCTTTATTTGGTGCTAAGGATTGAACCCAGTGCCTCCTCACACATATTAGGCAAGCGCTCTGCCACTGAGCTACAGCCCCAGCCTAATGCAATAGAACAGCTTTTTTTTTTTTTTTTTTTTTTTTGGTGATGGGGATTGAACCTAGGGCCTTGTGCATGCTAGGCAAGCACTGTACCTATTGAGCTATATCCCCAGCCTGATAACTGATTTTTTTAATAATTTATAACTTTAAAAACTTTAATTTTTATAGTGAACAGCACATTTGTGAAGAAAATACACTCTTTTTTTTAATATTTATTTTTTAGTTTTTGGCAGACACTACATCTTTGTTTGTATGTGGTGCTGAGGTTCGAACCCGGGCCGCACGCATGACAGGCAGGCGCGCTACCGCTTGAGCCACATCCCCAGCCCGAAAATACACTCTTGACAGGAGGGGAGAAGAAAAACTGACCACCTGCAACTTGTGTAGCATTGTTTTGTTTTGTGGTACAGGGGTTTCAAACCAGGGGTACTTAACCACTGAGCCTGAGCCAAATCCCAGCCCTATTTTATTTTATTTTATTTTGGGAGAACTGGGGGTTGAACTCAGAGGCATTGACCTCTGAGTTACATCCCCAGACCTATTTTGTATTTTATTTAGAGACAGGGTCTCACGAAGTTGCTTAGCACCTCGCTTTTTGCTGAGCCTGGCTTTGAACTAACGGTCCTCCTGTCTTTGCCTCCCAAGCCACAGGGATTACAGGCATGAATGCCTGGCTCTTCTATAGTATTATTCTAAAGATAATATTAAACATTTTATATTTATGACAGAAATGTGGACAGATGTAAATAAGACACTGGTAAGCAGTAAAATAGCCAGTTATAAGGTTATCTAAAAACACATTCCACTTGCTTGAGTAGCTGTTGCTGGAACCATCTGAAAATGTAATGCTGATTATGACTATTTTTCCTGTTTAGGTAGCTGCTGTTGATCTTCTTGTTCCTGGAGTTGGAGAGCTCTTTGGAGGCAGCCTCAGGGAGGAACGGTATCACTTCTTAAAGCAACAGCTGGCCAGGTATTATTCTGACCTAAAAGAAGCACATGTCAGAAACTGGGATAGAGTTACCCAAAGATAGTTACAGAAAGTACCAGAAACACACATGGGACCTACAGACCTGGATCTCAGAATTCTATTGCCTTAAGTAAGGTGTTTCTAACCTTTCTGAGCTTCACTGTCTTAAAGACCAAACAAGCCCACAGCAGTGTTTGCCTGTACATAGGTGTGGAAAGTAGCCTTTTTAAAAATTAATGAAAGGAAGAGGGATGTTTCCCCCTCAAAGCTTTTCCTACATTTTTCTTTTCCCTTTTTATGTATTTTTAGTTATGAATGGCAGACTCCCATGGGAACATAAAGACAGATCAAACCAGGAAAAGGATAAAGATGGAAAAAGAAAATTACTAAAAATATCTGCAAAGCTAGCACTTGGAATAAGCAGATTTCCCTCCTCAGGTTGTCTCCTCTATATGGATCTTGATTTAGCTATTTGAATAACTTTATTTTAAACTGCTATTGGAGACCTGGGAAAGGGCTCCATAAACACATAGAAAATGTTTTAGAGATGGGAAGTAGGGAATCATATTTCTAATTGAACTACCACTCCTGTATATGCATGGTCTGCCAACAAACCACAGTGACTTCCTAAACTAACCAAGGTTATAAACCTCTGTTTTCCATGATTTCTACTTTGCTCTGGTAACCTTAAAAAAAAAGAAAGAAAGGAAAGACTTTCCCATGTCTGTATGCTAAATCCTTCTTTCCAGATACTACTAGGTTTCTTCACAACCTGGGAAAGCCTTAATTGTTTGAAAATATCCTATTGAATTAGCCATTTTTACGACCTCTACGACCTCTTTTCCAAATGGAGAAATGCTTTAAAAGTTGATGCTTTTCCAAGATCCCAACCTGTAAATCTCTTGGCCAGTGCAGTTCTCTGATTCCTGTCTTCTGAACTGCTCTGCTATGTTAGGTTCCAACAGAAGTGGGGTAAATAGGTTCTGAGAAGACCCTTTATTACCTGTGCCCTCCTTACTCCTACTAAAGCATTAGAAAGTCCTGGGAAAGTTATAGAATTGAAGTGAAGGTCATATTTTTAGATGGAAAGTATTTGAATGTTCACTGAGGTTTTTTTTAATATTTATTTTTTAGTTGTAGTTGGACACAATACCTTTATTTTATTTATTTTTATGAGGTGCTGAGGATTGAACCCAGGGTCTTTCCCGTGCGAGGTGAGTGCTCTTCCGCTGAGCCACAACCCCAATCTCATGAGTTATTTTTTTAAAGCACAATAAAACTCACGTGGCAAGAAACCTCATCTGTTGAAAGATTAATTGGTCTGTTTTTTTTGCTTGCTTCCTTCCTTCAGGAAACCTTTCCTCATAACATTAAATGTTTACCTAATATTTGATACTGTCCAAATTTACCCTTCCTAATGAAGTAGAGATATGTTTCCCTATATCAGGGATCTGTCTGTGGCTGCTGTTCTTATTTTCTATACTTTTGTATATTAAATTTTTCAGCATTCTCATCACTCAGATACCCTGTGGTCCCAAACACCTTTTTAATGATCTAAGATCAACTTTAATGAGCACAAAGAACTTAAAATGTTATCCATTTTTCTCAAGTTAAACAAGAAACAAATTGAAACAATATTATGAAGGCAGCCTCAGAATTATTGTTATTGCTTTAATAATGAGAATGAAGGTTTTGTCCATGTGTCCTTTGTTCATTCAGGTCTGCCGAACACCTTAACTAGTTATAATAGTGTCATGTCATTTTGTTTTGTTTACAGTAAACAGAATTGAACACAGGGGCACTCTACCACTGAGTCACATCCCCAGCCCTTTTTATTTTTTATTCTGAGACAGGGTCTTGCTAAGTTGCCCATGTTGGCCTCAAACTTAAGATCCTCCTGTCTCAGTCTCTGGGATTACAGGCATGTGCCACCAGAATTGGCCTAATTATGACACGGAATAAGAAGTTCATCTCAGATGAATCCCTTCTTTGGGGTTCTATTTTCATTCTGTAGCACCTGTTGTCTGTACCGCTTATTGAATAATACCTTGGGCTATTGATTAACTTACTATAAAGTTTCAGCTTCTTGACTCTGTTGTATAGAGAGCACAGGCTTTGTTGTTTACTTTTTTACAAAGAGCTCTTTATATACAACTCAGAATAAATATTTGACAATAATACATTTATGTATATTTACTTCCATTGCCTAAAACAATTCTGTTATTTTCCTTTTATAGATCAGGACTCACAGAAGCCTACCAATGGTAAGAATGAGACCCTTAATGATTCTTACTCTAGCCACTGAGCTGAGCATTACATAGAAGAGTTTTTATTTGTATTCCCATGACCCTGAACAGGGAACTCAGAGTGTAGTCATTTCCTATTTTATGTGCCTTGTGCAAATAAAATCTGTAACTAATCCCTCAAATTTTGTAGCATCTCTTCTATATCTGGTTACCCTAGAATCAATATAATAATAATCAGACATATATACATATATACATTGGCAAACTTTTTTTCATAGAATTGAATTTTTTATCTATTAATGAAAAAGCAAGAAAAATGTAATAAACTGAATCTCTCTGCTGATTGCAGTTTGCAGACATTCATGTCAGTGGTTAGATATCAATGTATGAGAAATTTAGAGACATCTGAAACTTACTAGACTTCTAAGAGCCATCAGGTCCTAAAGGTATTCATGACAAAGTTTGGTATGCTTTTTATCTCATTTTTTTTTCATAAATCAGAGTATACCCTGTCTCTGTGCCTTGTAAACTTAAAATGAATTCAGCTATCAAACATTTTAATTACTCAGACTGTGTTTCTTTCCTTTATTCCTTATAGTTCTTACCAATCTGGAGTTTATGCTAAATAACCTCTGGCATATTGTTCTTTCACCTGATTTAACTCATCTAGTTACAATTCATCTTTTATTTTAGAGATATAAGTTTTAATCTTAACTTCTTAAAATATCAATACATCCAGCCATTATTATTGATAGTGGAAAATAGATGATAGTCTTTATTCTTAAGGAGACAAATGGCTATCAGCTGTGCTGCTTAAGTTTTATTGTGGAGTTGATTTTACAGATCATTCAGGAAACAATAAACTTAGTTTAATTCATATTATATAGCTCAGTTTTCCCACCAATAATAATAATATTTGTAGTCTTTCTTTTCTTCTCTTCATAAAATAACTTTTTCCATACTGGTATATTGAAATCTGCATTTCAGTCATATTTGTACCATTTTTTAGCCATGCAGTTGTAAGTGGGAATAGAACATGCTAACGTATGGCTATCTGAGGCTGTCTAGCCAACCAGAAAAATGATTTGGGGTGTCTCCGCTGGGCCTGAAGCAAAGAACTAGAAGTTTCTTTTTCTTTCTTTTTTTTTGGGGGGGGGGGGCTTACTGGGGATTGAACCCAGGGACACTTAACCATTGAGCCACATCCCTAGTTCTTTGTATTTTTTATTTTGAGACAGGGTCTTGCTAAATTTCATAGGGCCTCACTAATTTGCCACGGCTAGTCTTGAATTTGCAGTCTTCCTGCCTTAAACCTCACAAGTCACAGGGATTACAGGCAGGCACCACTGCACCCAGCTTAGAAGTTTCTTCTTACTGAAGCCCTCAAGAATATACTTTTGTTCCTTTAAACAATCTTCATGTAGTAAGCATTTACTCTAGAACATTCTCTAAAGATAAAAGGCTGATTAAGACTAGAGCCTGCCTCTGATATAGCATACAGTCTAATCAAGGGCATATCTTTCTGTTATATGTCAGGTAAAACTCTTCATTCTCCTGCATGTATTGAACAATATGATTTGGATGACAGGGAGGAACATTAGCAACCTAACAAGATATGGAAGAGAAATATATTTTTAAGAAAACTAGTAAAGCTATTATAAATTTCCTGCAGCCTCATGAGGCAAGTATTTTGTATATAAGTACATAAGTAATTTAACAAGAAAAAGGAAAACAGGTGACCAAAATCCACAACTACACAACAGGAACTACTGCTGCCTGTCTGGGTAAACTTGTATAGATAGATCACTTTAACTTCTCTGTTTCTGTTATCTCTGTGGAGGGGAAAGACTGGTCTGGTCTACCACAATGATGTGGACAATAACAAATGGTTGCAAAATACTTTTGAAACAAAATTGTAATCATAACATTTGATTTCATATAGTGTTTATAGGTAAAAATTCTTTGTTTTTAAAAACAGGTATTTGGACCTTCGTCGGTTTGGATCTGTGCCACATGGAGGATTTGGGATGGGATTTGAACGCTACCTACAGTGCATCTTAGGAGTTGAAAATATCAAAGATGTTATCCCTTTTCCAAGATTTACTCATTCATGTCTTTTATAGCTGAAAATTTAGTTAAGGAAAAGTACCCTAGGACAGAGGCACAATACTTGAACAAATATGCAAGCAGAGAATACATGTTTGAACTTTAGAAATGTGGATTTCAATATATAATTATTCTGGGTTGGCACAGTGCCACACTCCTGTAATCCCAGCTACTTGGGAGACAGAGGCAGGAGGACCACAAGTTTGAGTCCAGTCTTGGCAACTTTGTGAGACCCTGTCTCAAATTTTTAAAAGATGGGGAGGGGGCTGGAAATGTAGCTCAGTAGTAGAGCACCCTCAGATTTAATCCTCAGTACTGGAAAAATAAATATATAATTATTCTGCCATAAGGTACAAAACGTAAAAAAACAGAAATGATCATGATTTTCTTAGAAAGCTGAGAGCATTTCCTGGAAACACAAGCACACCCAAGAAGGGTTAATTACAGCAAGTGAACTTTCAAATCCATTACCTCAATTAAGAAAAAAGCAAGTCACCTGGATGCTGAGTCAGGAAGATCACTTGAAGCCAGACTGATCAATACAGTGAGACCCTGTCTTAAAAATAAATAAAAGAAGAAAAGAAGAAGCCAGGAGTGGTGGCACAAGCCTGTAATCCCAGCACCTCAGGAGGCTGGCAGATCACAAAGCCAGTTTCAGCAAGGGCGAGGCACTAAACAACTCAAGTGAGACCCTGTCTCTAAATAAAATACAAAATAGGCTGGGGATGTGGCTCAGTGGTTGAATGCCCCTGAGTTCAATCCCTAGTACACCCCCCCCCCCCCGGCAAAAAAAAAGGGGAAGAAATTGAACTAGATGGTCTCAAAGTTATTTTCAAACTCTAAGATGAGAGCATATTTTACTTTAACTTTAATCAGTAGATTACTTCCCTGTGTGACTTTTGAGAAACAACTAGCAGCTAAAAATAAAATGTTGGATCTTTTCTCCCTTGCTGTTTAATCTGTGATAAATGCCTATATTGTTCTCTGTGCTTTTCGGGGGATTCACTTATTTAACAAACTTGCTATTCTGAATTAAAATTTTCTTTCATTGGGTTGGGTAGAAAAAAATCACATCTAATAAATTTGATCTTGCCAGGTATGGTGGCCCATGCCTGTAATCCCAGCTGTTCAGGAGAGTGAGGCAGGAGGATTACAAATTCAAAACAGCCTCAGCAATTTAGTAAGGCCTTAAGCAACTTAATGAGACCCTGTCTCAAAATTTTAAAAAAGGGCTAGTGATATGTCTCAGTGGGTAAGTACCCCTGGCTTCAATCCCTTGTTATTAATTAATTGTTTATTAACTTAATCTTTAAAGAGATATTGCATTAAATTATTTTGATATTGTATTAAAATATTTTATCACCATTCTGATTAGATGTTTATAACTTTCTGATAGTTAATACCCTATCAAAAATTTTATTCTTAAATTCCTCTTGATCCTTTCCCAGTGAAGTTTGGAAGAAAGATCTCTTATATCCAGGATTGGAATAGAAATTTTGCTAAACCTAAAGGATAGGAAATTCTTGGAGTCAAAAAACTGGCCTGGCCTATATGAGACAAGCATTAATTTGGGAGTTTGAAACCTGACAATTCTAGTTCTTTAAATAAGCCACTTACTCTGTATATGCTCAGGCATAATTTTCTTCACAGAGTTGATAGAGTAATCACATGAAAGTGTGTGTGTGTGTTTGTGTGGTGTGTGTGTTTAAAACTGATTTGAGAACTGGGGGTGTAGCTCAGGAGTAGAGAGCACTTGCCTAGCATGTGGGAGAGCCTGGGCTACACACACACATACACACCAAAGAAAAAGCTGCACAGACATTTTTAAGACTCTAGTGTTAGTCTTTTAGTCTTCTTTGAGTTGCATTTTTATGGACCTATAGCAAACTGTATGTTCAGTAGAATGTTTATGTACTAAGTAATTGTAAAAGGGCATGTGTGCCTGAATAATGAATTTTCTAAATCTCATTAGATAACTTAGATTATTTCTTAATGAGTTTGTGTATGTAATTTTTCTTAACCCAATTCAAAATCAAATAGTTGAAAAGAAACAAATTTCAAAACGTTAGGGTGCGAAGACACTTGAGATTGTCGAGATTGACCTGCCTAATGCAGGTACCTATATGTACCTAGGCAACTGGTGGTTTCTGCATCTTTTTGTCAGAACTCAGCATCCTACAAAATTGTTCATTCCATTTCTGAATCTAATTGGTAGATTTTGCTGAGCTAAAAGTCTCAGCAAAATCAACTTCCCTGGAACTTTAATTCCCTGGGCTCACACACCAAGTTAAGGAAAGAATAAAAGGGATAATTAGGGTTTCCCTAAGGCTCGCCTTAACCATAATTATAGAGAGAAATTCATTTGTTTATTCAAAAAATATATTTGAGCTTATTTTATATGCCAAGACTGTACTAGGTACCAGATAAACAGTTATTAACAAAACAGAAATGACCTATCTTCATTGAATTTAGAATGTATTGGAGAAGATACATAATAAGTAAATAAATGTATTATTTCAAAATGTATGCTAGAAAGTTATATTAAAAAAAAAAAACAGGAAAAGCATAGATAAGTGCCAGAGAAGACATCTCTGAAAAAAAAAAAAGCAGTATTTAGCTTTAAGCCTAGAGGATAAAATGCAGAAAACATTTTAAAACATTTGCAACATCAGCCAATATTGATTTGAGATTTAATTCTTACTTGATACTGTTAATTTTATGGAGCAAGGTTCACAGCATTCATGGACTAGGCAGCTGGAGGCACTATAGTTTCTAAGGCCATTAGGAGTCACCTTCCATGACTTTTGAGAAACCAGACAGAATTGTAAACTTCTGAGCATCTAAAATAAAGTGGTGGGAAGAATGCTGAGTTAGACAAACCCCTAGGTTCTAGTCTTTGCACCACCATTAGTTTAGTAATGAAGCCTTAGCCAAGTGAAATAATCCTCGTGACCTCCAATTCTTTCATTTTCACTATAATTTTGAAGTATATAATCTCTAAGGACCCTTCTATTTCTTAATGTTCTATGAATCTATGCTGTACATAGTCCCTAAAAATAATTGATTTAGAGTCTAACCTTTAGACCACATACAATCCCACATAGTAGTACATGCACAGTCTCTGAGAATGTATAATTAAGTTAAATCAATGAAAATTGAACAATAGACTTAAACTTGTTCAATGTATGTGGGATGGGAAAAGATCCTTCTCAAGACATCAATATATTGTGGCTTACCCCTAATGAAGCCTTCAGTATTTCCAAAAACTTCATGTGTATTCATTCATTCTTTGCCTTGACAGTTGATCACACAGTGATCAACTTAAAGTTATCTAGTTAAAGCCAAAACTTGCCACCTATAGCAAGCCTCAGTACTTCTATTTCACCAATAATTTCGAGGGTGGGGGGGCAGAACTGATGTCAGACAAAGATGATCAAAATGAAACTGTTGCAGGCAACATAATAGGAAAACTTTCAAGTGTCCACTCATCAGCTAATTATGAATATCTAAGTTCTAAATGTAAAGAGCTCTGTATAAGTCTTCATATAAACTATGGGTTTAATCAAGGACTGTTTATATTAGTGCTTCATGGTTATTTGAAGGTAAATTAGTTTTTCACTTGGGTGACCAGTTTCCAATAGGATTCTGTTTTCCCAAGATTTCCAGGCATTACCCCAAGATGGTAACCCCAGCAATCCAGGTAAGATTACATTTCAAATCTTAGAAATGTTTTCTCCACCATTAATTCCCATCCCCATTTCACATTTTGTCGTAACTTTCCATCTGGTCTCTTGCTTAGCGGGAAGTTGTGTTGTCATGTTTTTTGGTCTGACAAGAACGTACTTGTATGAATGATCCATTCCAGATCTAGACAACTCTTACCCTCTGACCAAACCCAGAGCCTTCGCCACAGGTCGGCAAAAGAACTGTTTGACCTTTTGTCCCTCTCAGACAGGATCTGCCAGAAGCCTCCCTCTAACAATGTTATGTATTCATATTCTCTAAAAATTGAATCTGAATATTCAAGCATGACTGAACAAGCATGGAAGATGCATTTGGTGAGATGGATTAACTACCCATCTTTAAATCTCTTGCTTCAGATAATTATAAATGAAAGATGCATATTTGGATTAGATTGCTATTTATTCATATATTTATTTAAGTAATTGGTGAGACACGAACAAAAAAATGCAGAGTTGAAAGATTGGCTTGGATTGAAATGATAAGAAATGTGTGAGGTATTTTGGCTTCTGATCAATATTTGTATTCAGTCTGAAATCTAAAGTATGTATAATAAAAGGAAAATAGGTAAGAGTAATATCCAATTGTAATTTCTTCCCATTTTATAGTCCAAATTTTAAAATAGGAAGGACATTCAAGAAAATAGTGCTATGCAACCTTGATTACTCTCTACTAAAATGATTCAATAGAACTTCAATAAAACTGTCTTGCCTAGGAACTGAGGCACATTGGATAAGCGTCTCAAATTAAAAAAAAAAAAAAAGACTAGGGATGTAACTCAGTGGTAAAGTACTTCTGGGTTCAATTCCCAGTACCCCCTCCAAGTCCTTTTAGATCAGGTCAACACCCCTCCTGGAACCAGCTCATTCTAGCATTGCCAGGAGCCCTGTATTTCCCATCTAACCAACAAAGGCTCCATTTAGCTCTTAACACAGCTTGGTTTGGAGTCCAGTGAATCTACAGCCATTATTAGCATGGTGGGTAGTTTCCAGATGATCTTTAGAAAGAAGCTGCCAGAAGTTTAGGTGGTTCCTAAACTCATTCACAGAGCAACTCATTGAATTAACGTAGTTCATGACTCTTCAATAACTTTTGCTTCACCTTTACTGTTTTGTAATTGTTATTAGTAATGTGACTATCACTTGGACATTGCTTTTCAGTTTATAAATGTTTTTCACATATTTTCTTAATTCATAGGACAATGTATTGTGGACCTTGCTCTTTTGTATTTTATTTTATTTTTTGGTACTGGGGGTTGAACCCAGGAGCACTCAACCACTGAATTATATCCCCAGCCCTTTTTTATATTTTTTTTGAGACAGGGTCTCTCTCACTGAGTTGCTTAGGACCTCATTAAGTTGCTAAGGCTGGCTTTGAACTTGATGATCCTCTTGCCTCAGCCTCCCAAGCCACTGGGATTACAGGAGTGAGCCACAGCTCCCGGCCTCTTTTGTATTTTAGTGGGGTTGAAATTCATTTGGTTTAATAAAGACTAGGTTTTGTAAAGAATGGAAATCCCTGATATTGAGAGGAAGTAGACTACAAGTAAAATTCACCTTCCCTCAGCCTCCAGAGAAAATGAAAATTGAACTTTCTCATAAACAAAGAATCTTGCATCCTAAGTCCTAGCATTTACTGGACATATTACATAACACTTTGGCCTCTAAGTTCCTCATTCTTTGTAGGGAAAAGGGACTTAAGAATGTGAAGACAGATGTTGATTGAGCCCAAATACATTCTAGTAATGTGAAACACTAGGAATAAAGATAGCAGTGAATTTAATCATTATGTCTTATTTTTTTGGCCTCAGTTTTTTAATTACCTTTCTCTAAAGGATCACCCAAATATACATAGAACTTGAATGGGACTTATTAACATACTTACCACAGTGATAGACCTTTCGTTTTCAAGATAATACTCCAAGAAAGAAACTTGACGGACCCAAATAGTAAAAGTTTTTATGTTACAAGTACCTAGAACAGTATTTGGCAGAGCCTGAGCCAATCACAGCCATAACTCTACCTTTTCTGCATGATATCTCAACAAGAATTGCTGGTTTGCTATTTTCTTAGAATTCTAGTTTTGAAATTATCTCTTAAAAGAGATAATTTTCAGGCTGGGGATACAGCTCAGTTGATAGAGTGCTTGCCTTGCATGCACACTGCCCTGGGTTCGATCCCCAGCACCACCAATAATAATAATTTTACTTCCTCTACATATAATATATAAACAGTTCCCCTCTCTTTCCCCCAGAGCTTGTGAGTAGGAACTTGCCATCTTTAGAGGGAACTTCTCCATCCTCAGAGAGCTCTAGTGGTTGGGAACTTTTACTGAAAATGACTAGACCTACCCTCTGTAGCATACAAAAGTAGTAAGTTGAAACAGCACTTTTTTCTTTCCAGCCTTCTCTAGTAGAGAACCTCTGCAGCTGCTTAGTTGGACAGTTTGTCCTTGATTTGAAAGGCTGCACCCTTCAGGTTACTCCTTGGGCAGTGTGTCCTTAAAATGCCCCTGTTAGACAGGCCCACACTTGTAGTGCCTTCTACTCGAGAGGCTGAGGCAGGAGGAGAAAAGTTCAAGGCCATCTCAGGCAATACAGCAAGACCCCATCTCAAAAAGAGAACAGAAACTTAAAACAGTCTTTTCTTTTGGCAGGTGAAGCCTTCCTCCCCTGTTCACTCAGCTGCTGCTCAAATGTCCTGTGGTAATTGTTTTGATGTTAGAAGAGCTTTGAAGTCTCCAGTGCCTCCTTCCTATCTGCCTTACCACCTGTGGTGATTGTTCCACTTCCTATAAATACTGCTAAAGAAAGTTAATTACAGTTTCAGAGTGTTCCAGAACAATCCCAACACCCTTGTTAGGATTTAAATGAGTTGTCCCCCCAAAAGCTCATGTGTGAGACATGCGGAGGTGAAATAACTGGGTTATGAGAACTGATGCATCAATCCATTTAAATGGGATTGATGGTAACTATAGGCAGGTGAGGTTTGGCTTCAGGAGGTAGGTCACTGGGGGCATGCTTTGGGGCTTATATTTTGTCCTCGTTAAGGGAAGCTCTCTCTCTTTGTGCTTCCTTGTACCAAGACCTGAGCTGCTTTTCTCCACTGCACCCTTCCACCATAATGTCTGCCTCACCTTGGGTCCAGAGCAATGGAGTTGGCCATCTATGGACTGAGACCTCTGAAACCATGAACCACAAAATAAAATTTTCCTCCTCTAATTGTTCTTGTCTGGTCTTTTGGTCATAGTGGTGGAAAATGCTGACTAAAACACTCCTTCACTTGAGGATTACAGAAACGGGCTTGGGAAATACACAGACAACATAAGATATTATTAAACCATAGTAAGTTCTTTACACTGAAAATTGCCATTAATACCTACATCTTCTTTGCAGTATCCCAAATGGCAAGAGCTGACTCATGTTGTGTTAGGATATGGCTGGCCAATCATCTTTTTAAATGTAAATTTCGTCTGCTGCATTCTGCATTTCAGGATTTTACATCAGGAAGTTGTGAGGTCATATTCCTGCCAGAAAACGTGGTGAGTATTTGGTGTCTTGGAAATGGTACTAGACATAGAAGACCCTAGCTTAAGTCAGACATTCCACTTCCTAGCTGTATTACCCTAGGCAAGTTATTTATTCTCAATCTGTATATCAATTTACAAAATGATGATAGAGCTTCTCCTACAGAGTGTTGTGAGAGGCAACAAAGATTGTGTGAAAGGGTTTCATAAACCAAAAAGCACCGCACAGGTATAAGTTCTCCTAAGGGAGACCCTTTCAAAACTAAAAATTAAAAAAAAAATCTGTGTGAACGAAAATATTTATGCATGTTGAATGAAATAGTTTACAGGTACTAAAAATAAGAGAGCTATTAGGTGCAGTGGCACATGCTTGTAATACAAGCAACTCAGGAGGCTGAGGCAGGAGGGTCCCAAGTGTTGGGGATGCAAATCAAGTCAAGATGGCGCCTGGCACTTTGCCAGGAGGAGTGGTTTGTGAAGCAACACCAGCGAACCATTAAGATGATGAGGATTCCTTATTGGCTGACTGCTGTATCTAGATGATGTTAATTAAGTTAAGCGGTGTGCAATTAGTTAAGTACATATACCTCTGCTGTCTGGCAGAGAAGCGGCTCCTGCTACTTCGCGTGCCCGCTTGAGTTCTCGCTCAGTTCCTGCCCAGTTCACTTGCAATAAAGTAGTTCCCGCTTCAACCTTCAAGTTGCTAGTCACCTCTCAGTTATTTAGCCCAGCCGGACTTCGGCACACAAGTTCCAAGCCAGCTTGGGCAACTTTACAGAACACGGCTTCAAAACATTTAAAAAAAGGGCTGGGAATGTAGCTTAGTGATAGAGTGCCCCTGAGTACAATCTCCACTACCATTAAAAAAGTTGAAAAGTTTAACAAATTTAAATTGCAAATATAACAGTATAAAATCTGTATCATAGATTTGAATATGGAAAAATGAAATCAGCTGTTACTTGTGCAATGGCACAAGTGACTTTCTCATTAAATCTCTTAGCTCTATTCAGATCAGTGAACTTTAATTGGACACCTCACTATGTCACGCCCAGATTCTAGGAATACAGAGAAGTAGGACTTGCCTCCTCATCTTAGGCACTCTCATTTCATACAAACTTTGGCAAGAGTTTGTGTATAAGAATCTGGGTGGAGGTGTGGCTCTATACTTTTATACCCAGCCTATGGGAGGCCCTGGATTTGATCCCTAGCACTGCAACGACAAAAATCACTGGGGAGCTTATTAAATTTTCCAATTACCCTGTTCTCGTCCTAGAAGGTCTGATTCAGTAGATCTGGGATGGAACAGCCCATAATTTGCATTTTTTAAGTAAACAATCACCCCAAGTAACTCTGGTGTAGGCAGTTTAATTCGGCACTGAGAAACCTACAGTGAGGCTAGGATATTTTTTATGGTAAAGTACAGGTAATAGTTACACAAATATCGTGATCCTTGAACAAGATACTGTATTTGATTGCTGTCTGTACTGCTGAGCAGGTTAGGGATAGGGTTGGGAAAGCCAGCATGCAGAGGGATTCCCTTGGGAACTGGTAGTATGCAGAGCCTACCACACTTCTCTTCATTCCCTTTCCTCACTCTCCACTGCAGTGCCCATGTTTCCCTCTCTCTGCATGTTTCTCTCCCCCTCTGGTTCCTCCTCTGCAAAGGTCCAGGTGCTTCCTTCCTTTCTCCACCCTCCCCCAGACAAGTCTATTTTAATGAAAACAACAACAACCTTTCATTTTCTACATACTATCTCAGGCTGGGTAATGTGTCTCAAAGAATAGGAGTGGGCTGTTGGTTGATCAACAATCACCAAAAAAATCCCATGTGGAAACTTTTGTGTATTTATGTTTCACTACCACTGACGTTTTTCCAGTGGGTTAGCAGCCTCAACAGAAAATTTTATAAATTCCCCCGCATAGATTTCTGTCCTGCCTGTAGAGTTGGGGTGTGTCCTGCACCCTGGCTCAGTACTGCTTGTCTCCACATGCTGAGAATGGTCTTGAGTGACTTTCTCAGGCTGCACACCTGTCACCTCTTAGTCATCCAGAATTAAAATGTTAACAGCTCTAATCGCACTGTCTGAGGCTACAGGACTTTATTTCAAGAGTGGTGACACTCCAAAATGCAGCTAGGACATCTATATTTTCACGTTAGTGTTTATGTGATTTGGACTCGGGGAAGCCAAGGATTAGACAATGCCTTCCAGACTCGCTCCTCTCTTACTTTCTTGGCACCTTGGGCTATTCCTAGTAGTCTTATGCTGCCATCTTCTCAGAGGTAGAATGTTCTTGGGTTAAATCCACTGCTCAGCAATAATAATAATAATAATTTTAAAATTAAAAACTTATATAATTTCAGTCCCCACAGAGATGGATAATTTTTCTGATCTCCCTTGATTATACCTCTATTATAGCATTGCCCACATACAACTGGGACACCCACCTACCTACTTGTCTTCCCAGAAAGATCCTGAAATTCTTAAGAAACTCGTCTTATTCATCTTGGCATTTCTGTGCTGCGTTTGAGCTAGTAGGTTCTCGGCAATTCTTTATTGAGAATTGAATAATGTGTACATAAATAAGCATTCCTAAAAACATGTTTTAATATAAACATTTTTATTTGAAAAGATACTTGCAGCTTTTAAGTCTTTTTGAAGTTTTGAGTAATAAATACTCAAAATGTCCTAAACAAAGGAAGATGGGTTTTGTTGTTGTTGTTGTTGTTGTTGTTAATGCCTATTAAAAATGTTTCAAGCTGTCTACTTGTTATCAAACTGAGCTTCCTCTGGGACTTCCCCAACTCTTATCATAGCCAGTGGATCCCAGCAGACATACTGGGGACCTGAGCTTTCTTTGCTGAGTCGACTTGGGTGGACACCTGGAAAACTTAGTTGGAACACACAAGAACTTTTGCGCATCCATGTACTTCAAGAGACAAAGAAAGTATTCTACAAGAGAGAGGGGAGACAGAAGTGAAGGCAAAATGCTCAGAGATGAAAAACCATATGGCCTGAGACACACACAGACACTACAAGCAAACTCATCACCTACCTTTTACCCATGGCTGTCTCCTGGTTACTATCCTTCCTGAGGCTATCAACTTATTCATGGGCTTCATGGGACATACCTCACTTTCTTTCCAAAAAATTCCCCACTTGGGCTTAAGTGAGTTTGAAATGAGTTATCTGCTTTTGCAACTAAAAAAAATATGAATTAGTACACTGACTTACAAAAAGAATTTCATTACTTTTTTTTTTCTTTTTAGTCTTCTAACCTTTTTGTCATACCCTCAAGTTATCCTGGGACATGTTAATCAGGAAATTATTTAGATGGGGAATTGCTGATAAACTAAGGTGCAGTAAGAGGGAGACTTCTTTGCTTTTTTTTTTTTTTAACACCTTAAGACACACACACACACAACACAAGAATGAAGGCTTTATTTACAGCAGGGACTGTGTACGTATCAGAACTTTTTGGAATGATACAGCCGGATTAGAGAGGTTTTGAAAAACTGACACATTGGCAGTTTCCCAAAACATCTACTTTTGAAGATTCTGCTTTTCAGAACTATATTAAGAATGGCCTTTGTCACAGGTCTTAGCAGTGTCTCAGACCAGCCAAAACTAAAAACTGGAAGAGACTAAATAAACAAGTGTGTCCCAAGAGCAGCCCAGACCTTGCTATTGGCCTGGTGTAAACAGTGATGGCCAAACCCATGCAAGCAGGATAAAGACCTTGCTCTTCAGAAACGGTTCCAAAAGTGTGGAGGGCTTTGTGGACCACATTCTTTCAACCCTGGTATGCCACTCCACCAGTTTAGTACTCAACATAATTATTTTTGGAAACAAGCATGGAAAACAGAGGAACTGTTGACAACTCATCTGGATCAGGAAATTTTCAGAGAAAAATCTTCAGGCCTTTTCTAGAATGTTATGAAAATATTAAATTATAATGATTGCTGCCAACCTATTTCTTACCACTCTAGGAAAAGAAAACAACAACAACAACAACAAATACATTTCCAGCTCTCATGAGTCAACCCTGACCCCTGACCCCTGAAGATGCTAGCATACAATTTGACTGCAACCACTTTCCTTTTTTAGTTAATTGTGTTAAATGTGCCTCATAACTTCTAGTCCCAGTGGAGCTGTCATTTAGAAAGGGGCAGAGGGGAAGCTGTTTTAATTCTGGCTTTTGTTTCAGTCACTAAATGTAATGCCACGTGATTGTTGACCCAACAGTAATCCAGTTAAAAAACAGCCTTCAGAGTTACTACATCGTCAAAATTAACCCTGATTACATCAAATTATGTTGAAACAGACCACAGCTGCTTGCCCTGTTGAAGCAACTGCTTGGGAGCTCCTCCCGGAGATACATCTGAGTGTCAGGAAGATACATTTTAGGTTTATTTTTCTCTCTCAACACAGATGTAGAAGGGAAACACCCTGTCCTGCCTGGAATGCTTGGTGGAGACGGAAAAAATCACCTTCATTCCCAAAAAGAGGGAATCCAAGACCTTTTGTACAGTTTTCTATGAAAAGCGTATAAAAAGAAGGAGTTTCAAATCTGTTGAGTATTGCCCTTGTTAGAAAAAAAGGGAACTGACTAGAAATAAGACAGTTGGATTTTCCTCAGTGGAGGGCTTAAGCTGGCTCAGCCCAGCCTGTGAGAATGGAGGGTTCATTGGAGGTATTTTGTAATCTTGTTGTTTAAAATGACATTATTAAAATTAAATTATAATTAAAATGAAAAATAAGTATTGGGGAAGATGTGGACAGATTTGAACTCTCAGATATTGCTGGCAGGAATGTAAAATGGTGCTGCCACTATGGAAAGTTATTCAGCAGTCTCTTAAAAAGTTCAGCATAGTCACTCTTATGACCCAGAAGTTCCACTCCTGGGTATGTACCTGAAGAAAACTAATAACATGTATTCACACGAAAACTTGAACCAAATGCTCACAAGAGCATTCTTAATATTCAAATAGTACAAACAACTGAAATCTCCATCAACTGACAAATGGATAAGCAAAATGTGCCATATCCATTTAATGGAATATTATTCAGTCATAAAAATGAATGAAGAACTGAGAAGTGCTGCAATGTGGATGAAAACATACAAAGTGAAAGAAATCAGACACAAGAGGCCACATGTTGTTTGATTCTGATTATGTTCCATGTACAGAATTGAAAAATTATAGAGACAAAAAGTAGATTAGGGCTGGGGAATGTGGCTCAGTGGTTAAGTGTCCCTGATTCATCTCCAGTACAAAAAAAAAAAAAAAAATAGATTAGTTGTCTGAGGAGGGGATTAGGGGAGTGGGGAGTGAGTGGTCATAGGTACAGAGTTTCTTTTCTTTTGCAGGTGATACAAATATTCTGGAGTTAGATAGGAACCACTGAATTGTATCATTTAACATGATTCCTTATATGGTAGGTCAGTGATAGCTCAAAAATTAAGGCACATAAACTTGCAATTAAGTAGGTTATATTAAAAAGAAAAGGAATAAGCCAAGCATGGTGGCACACGCCTGTAATCCCAGCAGCTCAAGAGGCTGAGGAAGGAGAATCTCGAGTTCAAATCCAGCCTCAGCAAAAGCACAACTCAGTGAGGTCCTGTCTCTAAATAAAATACAAAATAGGGCTGGGGGTGTGACACAGTTGTCAAGTGCCCCTGAGTTCAATTCCCGGTTACCCCCACCCCACCCCCAAATAAATAAATAAGTGGAATAAATACACCAATTTCATCACTTACTAATTATTTTTCACTTAACCATTTTCTCTTCCATAGACATTATTTACATCTGCTGTATCTTTATGTTGGAAATACTAAACAATGGTGTGCTGCTGTGCATCTCCTGACTGTATTCAGTGACATTAAGTTGACAGCTTGAAACTGTCCATTGGGGAGTGCAGTGGGGTGTGTATACCACAAAAACTGGCCTATACTATAAGTCAAGCTACCACCACCACCAGAGAGCCAGTTTTTAACCATTTAACAACACCTGACCCTGGCTGTGGGTCAGGAAATTATCTTCCATAAGGGGTACCTGTGATAGAAACACAGTCAAATGAGATGATCACCTGAGGCCTTTGGATCCCCTGCAAAAAAAAAAAAAAAAGACCAGCAAGTCTGCACAGCCATGTTATAAGCAATTGATGCAGGAGGAAAGGGCATCTGTCAGATGAGATCACTTTGAATTGGGGACATAATTTCTCCAGCTTTGCTAGATATGAGGGATTCAGTGCTAGAGCTGCCATTCAACTGTCACAGTGAAGCCTGATGTTAGAAAAACCACAAAGGTTCTATTCTTGTTCCCAAAGAAGAGAGTATCAGTGTAGGGTTTGGAAATCAAAGGTCAACAGAGTTAGCTCTCCGGAGCCTTAGGATAAAAGTCAAAAGGTCAAAAGAACCAGGTTTTTTTTTTGTTTTTGTTTTTTTTTTTGTTGTTGTTGTTGTTGTTTTGGTACTAGAGACTGAACCCAGGGTCACTTAACCACTGAGCCACATCCCCAGCCTTTTTTATTTTTTGTTTTGAGACAAGGTCTCAGTAAATCACTTAGCATCTCCTTAAGTTACTGAGGCTGGTGCCAAACTTGTGATCCTCCTGCCTCAACCTCCAAAGTTGCTGGAGTTATAGGCATGAGCCTCCAAGCCCTGCAAGAGCCACTGTTTTGGAACTTCCTGAGTGTTACAGCCATCTTTAAAAGTGGTACTACATAGGATTCCCTCCACCTGCTCAGCCTTTCAGTTGGGCCAGTAACTATGTTCTAAACACGCCAATTGTTTATAAGTACCATCACAGATACTGTTCTCTGGTATGGATGACTTAGGGTTCTGGACACTCCAGTGGGCCACAGCCTCATCTATTATCCTTTAAGGGTTGATTCCTTTGTTCTCACAATTAATGATCCTTTATGGTGTGCTTGGCTCCCTTGCTCGAGGCTTTATGGATACAAAAACAAAGAGAACACAGTCCTGCCCTCAAGGAACTCATAGTTTCTAGACAAGAAAACTGAATAATTAAGTAGGAATGGTAAGTTTTAGGGAAAAGGGCATTGACCTACATTTCTAGTCCAATTTAAGCTAGGAGTTCTTTCTACAAGCGAGAGGCCAGAATGCACAGTGTAGTTTGGAGCACGGAGGCACTTTTCCAGGGGCTTTGATAGTCTGTTCTTGGAAGAATATAACAACTGAGTTTGCAGCAGGTTCTGTGCAACAGTGATGTTCTTGCCCTCTCCAGTGTCAGCAGCAATGTCCTGGGAGCCTAATTGCCACAAAGCAATTAGCACTGGTTCTGGTTTTCACAAAGAGAAATTGGGAAAGTGGACTTACTCAAACTTTTTAAGGAAGTTTATTTCCAAAATATTTCCCACTCAGTGTAGTTTCAAGTAGTTCAAGTAGACTATTTGCAGCGACAGACAAGGAGGAACACCAGTTAAGTCTTTAACCACACCTCAAGCCCACTTCCACATCTCATCTTCAGCCTGGTGCCAAGAGTTAACTTGAGTAAGTCCCAAGGTACTTTGATGGAGGGAACAAGTGGTCTCAAAGCAACCAGGAGGCACACACAATATGCCTGAGAGGTGAGTGTCCTGAAAGTCACCAAATGAAATGGATCAGCAGGTCACACTGACTTTGGCAAGCAGCCCTCAGCTCTGAAATTGACCTGTCAACTAGACTGAAAGGGAGAAAAGAAAGAAGGGCTAAGACAGAAACATCCATCCCCACCCCCAGTCCAATCACTGACGTCAGGCCTGGAGTAAATGGTGTTAATCACTCCAGCCTGGTGTGCAGTTGAGGACAGCTCTCTTTCCAGCCCTCCCAGCCCATTTCTGGAGCAGTCCACCAGCCATGCACCTGACACTCACCACAAACCCTCAACTCTGAGACAGGCACGGATGCGGGTTGTTGCTGACGACATTCAAAGCCACACTGCACTCTTTAGAACCTAGGCTTTGTGGAGAAGGGGGAGAGAGGAGTGACTAGGAGCAGGGCAAAAGTGGTACCCATGCTTTCCTCCCAGGAGGGCATTTTCTCTAATCTCCTCAATGCTCTTCCCTGTAAGATGGTCATTTCCTGGGAATTTAATGAGAATATAGAATAAATGGCCCAAAGCACTCTTGGAGCTGGTCATTAATTCCCCCAGGAAATACCAGTGGTCTTTAATCAAAAATTGCCTACATTATAGGCTGGCGATACATGTCCTTACAGATTGTGGGGGGCTGTCACCCCAGATGTTTCCAATAGATGGCGCCCACTCTCATGTAAATAAATCATTCACATAATTTGTTTTCCATTTTTCCAGGGAGGGGAAAAAAAAAAAAAAACAGCAGGGAATGGAGAGGACTTACTAAAGGTCCAGACAGGAACGTTCTGTTCAAGGGCTGTTTCCAGGCCTGACACGCCTCTCCAGCTTAGGAGACTGAGCCACTCCAGCCTATAGCCAGGGACCTCAGCCTACAGCCAGGAACCTCAGCCACAGTCTTTGCTCTCTGTGCAGCCGGAGCAAGGCAGCATAGTGATGAGGAAGGGCAGGTGGAGTGGGGGGCAGAAGAACACCCAGAAGAGTCCCTTTCTCTGACCTTTGGGAAAAGATGGGGGAGAACATACTCTGTAACTGTTGCATTCCAAAAACATTAAACTTTTCTCTTTCCATACAGAATTGGGAATAACAACATAGGGTCTTTTACCAAACAAAATCAGACCCTAAAGAGTTTCTGGCAGAATGCAACCTAACCCCAGCTAACTGTTGCTGAACAGTTTCCCAGTTTGTGTTCTGAATCATATAACTCTCAGAGGATATGAAAAGAAGACTACTCTCCCAGGGAAACACAGGGCATATGTCTGTCTGACTTCCATCACAAACCTTAGCTGCAGCCAAACCATGCAGATTTCTCAGACTGCAATTCTGGAGACTTGGCACCATGACTAAGATGTGAATGAAGTCAGGATTGCTTTATTTTGGTTGGGAGTCACTGCCTCCTCATTAATTTGGAAGACAAAGTATTTTGATGTTGAAGGTCCTTAAAGCCAGAAGTTAGACGTGGCTGTGTTCTGATGGTGGTCCTTTGTGTTTGGTTTAAGGATACCTAAATTAAAAGGTTAAGGGAGCTCTTATTCCAGTCACACCTCGACTGCCATGGGGCAGTGCAAGATGCTGGTTCTCCAACTGATCTGTCTGCAACACAATTCCCTATTGATAATATGTGTTACTGTCCAAGTATAAGAAGTTAGAGGAGGATCAACCTTTATTTTAATGTATTATTTGTGGTACTGGGGATTGAACCCAGAAGCTCTCTCCTTCTGAGCTACATCCCTAATCCTTTTTGAGACAGGGTCTTACTAAGATGCTCAGGTTGGCCTTGAATTTGTGATCCTCCTGCCTCAGCCTCCAGGGTCACTAGGATTACAAGCCTGTGCCACCACACTCTGTAGGACCTACCTTTTAATGCTGCTTGAAAAGGCACTCTGAATTAAAAATGGCTCCTGGGACTGAAAATGTAGCTCAGTGGTAGAGCGCTTGCCTAGCTATGCCTGGGGCCCTAGGTTCATCTCCAGCAGCCCAAAACAAAAAGATCTCCAGCAGCACCAAAAAAAAAAAAAAAAAGCTCCTAGGGGAAAAATATTTTTAACCCTTCCCCTGAAGTACTAATGTTATTAGGTGTTCACTTTCACACACTTTTGAGTTAAACCTCACCACAAAGCAGTGAGAAAGGTATCAGTATATCTCAATTTACATATGAGAAGTCTCATAGGTAGCTTGTGTCCAGGAATTGAAACTCTGGGAATTTTTACTTCAATTTCTTGTTCTACACCGACTTGCCTATGACTTCTCTATGAAATACATTGACTAATTTTTGCTTTGGCTCTGCAAATCATACGAATTTTCTTTTGAATCCTGCTTTCCCAGAGGCAATGGGGACAGAGCCAGCTGGACTTTGTTTCCTGGCTATAAAAGGCTCCCAAGTTATCCGTAGACAGTAAAGCAGTTCTTCACTTTGAAAAGCAGGTGAGCAGGACCCTCCTCCCTTCCCCCACAGGAATTAGAAACTTTGCATTGTATTATCTCTGAGACCTTAGGCTATCTGTAAAATGGGAATAATACTACCTGCCCAATTTGTAGAGGTGTGAAGACAATAAAGTAAACAAGGGATGTAAATACTCCCCATACTTAGTAGGTCGGCTTCCGTTCCTTCTCGAACCACCTTGGTGGGTGCAAGAGTTAATAAACTCTCTGGGAAGCAGGTCACTAATTTCAGCCAGAACCTGACCTTGCTGAAACCTGAAACTATAGGAAGGGATAAGTAACACAAGCAGCGCTCCGAGCCTTTCCCTGAAGACCCTCCCTGTAAAATCGACGTGCGAGGTAGGGTGCACAGCCTTCACACACCCCACCACCATGATCAGGGGCGAGGCGCTTGAGGCTGCCGCTTTGAGGCTTCAGGAAAAAAACAAGACCCAGGGGGCGTGCTGACTGGATTCCCGCCCCTCCCGGCACTCCGGCCTCCCGGGTCCCGCCGGGTGGTTAGCGTTTGAAGGCCTCTCTCGTGGGGGCGCGGCGGGCTGTGGGCGTGGCGAGCGCGCCGGCCTTCCTGCTGGGGCGCCCCCGCCGGGCTGCCTGGGAGTGCGGATCGCGCGCGCGGGGGGGCAGAGCGGGCGCGCGCGGGGCAGTCGGGCCCGCGCCGCGCCGCCTCGTCCTCGCCCGGGGCCGCGGGCCGCCCGGCCCCTCCCCTCCCCCGCGAGCTGCGCACCGCCGGCCGGCTGACCCAGCAGCCTGCGCCCGCGCCCTTGTCCGCGCGACCCGGCGGCGGGCTCCAGTCGGCGGTCAACATGAGCGGCGGCGGCGACGTGGTGTGCACTGGCTGGCTGAGGAAATCGCCCCCTGAGAAGAAGTTGAGGCGCTATGTGAGTGCGGGCGGCGACCGGGCGCGGCCGCCTTGGGGCGGGCGGGGGGCGTCCCGCGGCCTGCCGAGGGACTGGGGGCTCCCGGAGACGCCGCACGCCGCGGACGGGGCGGACCTGGGGCCTCTGGGGGGCGAGGGGCGGCCGGCGCGCCCCGCGGCTCTGGGGCGTGTGGGGCACCTGCACACCTGTCACAGGTGCGCCACCGAGGGGCGGGGCGGCAGGTTAGGGCGGCAGCTCCTCTTGGGCTAGGCGGGTGTGTTGGCGGCACCTCCCCAGCCAGCCTCCCTGTGAACTCAATACTGTATCGAAGTTTGTATTGATTGTTTTTGGAGAACGAGAGAGTTGACTCCCGGGATCGGGGGACCATGGTAGCCCCCAGCGGATTCAGCCTGCAGGATTGGGGGAGTGGGCGGGAAAGGGGGGCGTAGGCTGTGGGGCCGCGCCGCCCAGCCCCACAAAGGGCTAGGCGCCTCACGCCCTCTCCCCTTGCCTTTCTCCGCCCGCCCCTCCCGGGCGGCCGCCTGCTTCCTTCTAGTCCACAGCCGCCGCATCACGGGCAGCGTCAGCGGCATGTGCAGCCCTTGTATTAAGTGACTCATTTGTTTGTCCCCCTTCTTTATTCTGTATGTCTCTCACATACGCCGTCCCCCCCCCCACCCCGCCCCACGATGGTGACACTGCAGTTTGGTCTGTGCTAACTGGCCAGGGTGGGTTTTGTGTTGTGCAGCCCTTGGCTTCTAGGGTCGGGAGAGATCAAGGTTTTCAGTTGCCAGGTGGTGCTAACCGACAGTGTTTACTGAAATTGCTGGGACAGCCTCTCCCCTCTAGGTGAGAAACTGGCAGCATCTGGGGAAGGTGGTACAGACTGGAGCTGAGCGGTGTAGAGTTCTGGCTCGGCACAACCCAGAGGATGTCTCGCCTAGTGAGGTCAAAGTACAAGAGGGTGCCAGTTACTTAGGCTGAAATCGGTCCTGGAGTACTCTGAGGAATTTCGAAATGGAAGAAGGTCGCTAAAAAGTGCAAGGTCTTCCATCTTCTCCTTCCTCGCTTCCGTGAATGCCCTTGCTACACTGACTTGTGGGGCTGTACTCTGGGGATCACCCCCACAGCCTGGAAGTGAGCTTTTGCTTTCCAGCTGCAGTGCATCAAGGGAGCTCTGAATACACCCTGTCCTCTTGTCCCTGCACCAGAGGCTGACCCTGGGGGAGAAGCTCACCAGTTTCCTGTCTTTGCTCCTTAGATCAGAATCAAGGGACTTCTGGCCTCTGGTCTGAGGAAGTGACATTCTGTTTTTCAAAGGAAGTGTTGTTGTTGGGAGTGCTTGTGTCAATGAAATCAGGCTGTTGCTTAGATCATTTGCTGGGGGAAAAAAATAAGGATTTAGCACGTGACTTTTGAAAGGAGGCATAGACTTAACATAGTAGGGTGAGGCGGTGTTTTCTTCAGTTTTAAAGCTGATTTTCTGGGGTGCTGATGTAGCCCAAGTATTATAATTACTAAGAAACTTTTTTTTCTTGTTTAGAGGTGGATCAGATCATTAGGCAAATTTAATTTTTTAAATTAGGGGTAAGAAGGAGTAATTTGGTATTAACATTTTTATAATTTTTTTTTTAAAAAAAACTTCGTTCTAAAGAACTTCCAAAAAGTATCTGTAAAAGTAGATTCCATACTAGCTAGAGGAATAGAGTGTCCAGTTTAAAAAAAAAAAAAAGCCATCCTTAATTCTCAAATTAGAACACTACCCTAAAGAACCTTGAAACTTTGGTTTTGAAACAACTTGCAAACAAGTTGACTCTGTATCTATAATGATGACTGTTTCAACTCTATTACCCAGACTCAATGACCCATTTCTTGGGTATTTATTTTTGCTCAAAAACAACTTTAACTTAAAATAACCAAGTTTAAAGGCTTTTGCGTTAAGCATCTTTTCACCCATTGGAATTACCTGACAGCTGGCGTCATATGATGACCTCAGCCTCTCTCTTTCCCCTCTTTCCTGTGGCTCCCACCCATAAGGCATCTGACCAAACTAGTGATAGCCTTTCTTAAACTGGGATGTGATATGTTCCACTAGTACAACCAGAAGCCTCTTTCACTATGGAGTTCAGTTCCTCTTGTTGGAACAGCCAGTCTGTTTAACCCTAAACTTCTGGGGAGCAGCCTGCCTTTACATTTACCTTTAATAATAATAATAATAACAATAATAATTTATGCACTCTATTGTAAGTTAGAACTCTGCCAGTTTCCTCAGTTTGTTAGAGGCCCAAATTCATTAGACACAAACTTGGAAAGAATTATTTCCCAGCTCTATTGCTTCTGCTTCTGATGTGCATAATAGACATGTGGTATTATAAACTGATAAATAAGTCCATTATAAGAATACCTCAGATACATGAGATTAGGGGGAAAGTAATTTATGAAGTACATTTAAATTATTTTTGAAACCCTACTGCATTTAATTTGGGGAGGAGGTAGGGGTAGAAGGGGAAAGACAATGTGGAAGAAGCTATGCTGTATTAGAGATTGGTTTTTAGGAATTTTATTTCCTCATCATCCTTTTCTAATTAACCAAACATAAGAAAGTGTAAAGGTCTTTGAGGTATTTGCTGTATTCCCTAGGGGAATTACCAAAAAATAAAAAAAGACTGGAAAATGCCGAGTGCAGCCCTTGGGGCATCATGATTTGGTTGCACCAGAAGGCTGGTAGACAAAACAACCCTCTCAGTGTGCCTCAATGTGTGTGTGTGTGGGGGGGGCTCACATGTGTGAATAGGTACAAACATGTACATGTATGCAAAGCTTAAACAGGATTTTCTTAGCAGGAAAACAACATACACTGCAGTATAGTTTTCTGTTAATTTTCACTATCATGGGGGGGTGGTGAGATTTGTGTCAGCACTGCCCCCTAGTGGCGAAATTAAAATTTTTGTATCCTGATGAACACCTGCATGAGGTTAACACTAATTTTTAAAAATTTATTGAATGAATTTATTAAATATGCCTGTACCAGGGACTATATTATGTTGTAGGAATAAATATTAACCCATTTATTTAGAATTAGCTAATACTTTCCTTCTCCTACATAAAGAGCTGAGGTAATCAAGAAATAGCCCACAACACATTATAACTAAATTTCCAAAATTACCTGTGTCTACATGGTTCCTTTCCTTTTCCCCTCTTCTTAGAGCAGATTAGATGCCCCTTCTCTCTGAGCTAATCCTGCTACCTGTACTTGGAATCATATTCGCTCCTCCCTACTTAAATAATTCTCACACTTTCTGTCATGAATCTAACTTCTCCCCTTCACCTATTCATTTACATTATCATTTAAGCTTAGCTTCTTTTAACAGAATTCTCTCTTTGCATTCCACCCCTTCCTACTCAGCTTGCTTTCTGTTTCAGGGCTAAACTTGTTAATGGTTGTTTAAACTGTCTTCATTTCTCCCACCTCCCTCTCAGCCAGCTCTAATCCAAACCTATTTGTCATTTCACCAAAGCTATTCTCAAAAAGGCACCAGTGAAAACACCAGGTCACTATATTCAGAGGATGATGATTCATTGCTCATTCTAATTAATCTCTTCAGTGCTTGGTTGCAGTTGACCACTCACTCTTGAAACATCTTCCTCTGGTCTTGAGCAACACCATTTTTGTCTGATTTTTCTCCTTTTCTGGCTGTTCTCCATCTCCTATGCTAGACTGATCTCCTTTAGCCAGGTTGGAACTCCTTTACAGTAACAGTAGCTTTGTGGTTTATGCCCTTGTCAATCTTGTCCATTGTTCTGCCTTCCACTATCATTTGCATTCTGGTCATTATCAAGTTAAATTTCCATCCCAGAGTTTTGTTCTGAACTCCAGACTTGAATATCCAACAGTTAACTGGGCTTTTCTATCTGAGTATCTCCCAGTTAATGCAAGTTCACCACACCCAAAACTCCGTTTCCCTCTTCTTCACTTTACTTCACTTCTGCTTAGTAAATGGTGCCACTGATGATGCTTGCTCAAATGAGAAACTTAAGAATCATCCTTGATTCTCTGTCAACCCACTGTTCCACATCTAATCCTTCACCAAAATCTATTAGTGCTATCATCTAAATATATTTTGCTTTATACTTCTCCATCCCCATTGTCAAGACTCTTAAGATAAGCATTTTATTAGCTATTTGTTGGACCATATTCTGTGCCATGCACTATATCTAGACCATTATTTCTTTTTTTAATTTTTTTTAAATTTAGAGATAGGTTCTTGCTAAGTTGCTGATGCTGGCCTTGAACTTGTGATCTTCCTGCCTTGGCCTCCCAAGTAGCTGGGATTACAGTGCCCCAGCCTAGACCATCGATTTCTTAATTTAATTCTTTTAGCCCTGTGAGAAGGGAAGTGACTTGCCCAAAGTTGTCCAACTTTGTCTCAAAGACTAAGGTTTTTTAAGAAACATTTTATTTTTAGGTAATTATAGATAAACATCTGGTTATAAGAAATAGTAAAGAAAGATCCATATACCTTTTACCTAGTTTTTCCTAATGGTAATATCTTACAAAAATCTTAGAGAATATCACAATCAGGATATTGACAATGATTCAGTTGAAATATAGAACATATCTATCATTGTAGGATCCCTTGCACTTCTGTTCTTTGTTTTTTTTGTTTTTTGTTTTTTGTTTTTTGTTTTTTGATACTGATGATTGAACCAGGGGTGCTTTACCACTGGGCTACATCACCAGTCCTTTTTATTTCGAGACAGTGTTTTCATAAGATGCTAAGGGTTTTGCTAAGTTGCTGAGGTTGGCCTCAAACTTTCAGTCCTCCTGCCTTAGCCTCCCAAGTCACTGGGATTGCTGTCATGGCCACAGTGTCCAGCATCCTTATGTTGGACTTTTTATAGTCACATCCATTATTATCCCCTTCCCACCACATTCTTAGCCCATGACAACCACTGGTCTGCTTTCCATTTTTATAATTTTATCATTTGTGAGTAACATATAGGTAAACAGATCCATGCAGTATATAACATTTGGGAATTGTCTTTTTAAAAAAATTTCATTATAATTCTTTGGAGATTCATCCAAGTTGTTGCATATATCAACAATTTTTTATTGCTAAGTAGTATTCCATGGCATAGATATATCACAGTTTATTTAACTACTTTTTCATTAGTTTTAATCTATATTTCCCTTATAGGCAATGATGTTGAACATCTTTTCATATGATTATTTGCCATCTGTGTATCTTCTTTGGTAAAAATTGCTCTTCTTTTGTCCATTATTTTTATATGGATTGTTTTTTAATACTATTGAGGTTTTTTTTTTTTTCCCCTAGTGGTACCAGGGATTGAACTCAGGGGCACTTAACCACTGAGCCACATCCCCAGCCCTATTTTGTACTTTATTTAGAGACAGGGTCTTAGTCTTAGTGCCTCACGATCCTCCCGCCTCAATCTCCCAAGCCACTGGTATTACAGGTGTGCACGACCATGAGTTTTGAGTTATTTTTATGTTCAAAATACTAGTCCTTTTTTTGAATACATGGTGCATATAGTTTCTCCCAGTCTATAGCTGTCTTTGTATCTAATCATTAGGATCTTTTGAAGTTTTTTATTTGAATGAAGTCTGGCTTATCAATTTTTTCTGTGTGTGTTCACACATACATTTTACCAGGGATGGAGTCCAGGGCCTTGTCCATGCTATGCAAGCACTCTTATCACTGAGCTACATCCCCGCCCTTTAAAATTTTTTAAAATTGGGCTGGGGATGTGGCTCAAGCGATAGTGCATTCGCCTGGCATGCATGCGGCCCGGGTTCGATCCTCAGCACCACATACAAACAAAGATGTTGTGTCTGCCGAAAACTTAAAAAAAAAAAATTAAAATTCTCTCTCTCTCACTCAAAAAAAATTTTTTAAATCTCTTTTTCTCTTTTGACAAAGGGCTTTGAGCTTGCACTCCTTCTACTTCAGCCTCCCAAGTATCTGAGTGTGTGCCACCATGCCCAGCTCTTCTGTTTTTTTCCTGAATGTTTTATACTTTTCCTTTAAACCCATGATCTGCTTTGAGTTAATTCTTATATAAGATGTGAGATTTGGAATAGAGGTGTTTGGTTTTATTGGCTAATGGATGCCCAAACATTCTATCACCACAAAGGTCATTCTTCTTCCATTGGATTGGTTTTTCACCTTTGTCAAAAATCAGTTGGCCATGTTTGTGTGGGTCTGTTTTTTCTAACTTAGCTATATGCTAGGTCTTGGAATCTACTGGACTAGATGTACTTTATTCTCTCTGTCTGTCTCTCTTTCTCTCTCTCTTGTTTTTCCCCCCAGTG
Source organism: Spermophilus citellus (assembly GCF_964194105.1). NCBI lineage: Eukaryota > Metazoa > Chordata > Mammalia > Rodentia > Sciuridae > Spermophilus > Spermophilus citellus. The sequence goes on from NC_138183.1 coordinate 189,596,215, forward strand.
CTGGGGATTGAACTCAGGACCTCACATATGCTAGTCAAGTGCTCTATTGAGCTACATCCCTAGCCATTTAAAATTTTATTTTGAGATAGAGTCTTGCTAAATTGCCCAGACTGGCCCCAAATTTGCTATCCACCTGCCTCAACCTCTCAAATCACTGTAATTACAGGTGTGTACCATAATGCCTGGCTCCCTAATGTTTTTTTAATTGACACATAGAAATCACATACATATATGGAGTACCATGTGTTTTTTTAAATTCATGTATACATTGTATAATATTCAAGTCAGGGTAAATAAACATATCTAAATCCTCAAATAATTATCATTTCTTTTTTTAGGGGTATACTGGGGATTGAACTCAATCTGGGTACTTTGAACTCAAAAGTGGGCACTCAACTTCTGAGCCACATCCCCAGCCCTATTTTTAAATTTTATTTAGAGAATGGGCCTCACTCAGTTCCTTAGTGCCTTGCTCTTGCTGAGCTGGATTTGAATTTGCAGTCCTCTTGCCTCAGCCTCCTGAGCCACTGGGATTAGAGGCCAGTGCCACTGTACCTGGCTAATTACCATTTCTTTTTGATTAAAACATTCACAATCCTTTCTTCTAGCTTTTTAAAAGTATACACTACATTATCATTACCTATAGTCATACTACTGTGCAATAGAACACTTAATTTTTTTTTTTTTGAGAGAGAGAGAGAGAGAATTTTATATTTATTTTTCAGTTTTCGGCAGACACAACATCTTTGTATGTGGTGCTAAGGATCGAACCCGGGCCGCACACATGCCAGGTGAACGCGCTACCACTTGAGCCACATCCCCAGCCCAGAACACTTAATTTTTTTCAAAGTATTTTTACTATTCTGCACCTTTTGCCTTTAATATACATTTTAAATAATCTTGTTTATGTCTAAAAGAAAGTCTTTCTGGGATTTTGATAGGAATTGCACTAAAACTATCAGTTTCGTAGGAAATGACATCCTTACTATGTTAAGATTTCTAATTCAAGAATTTACATTTATATCTTCCTTGACTTCTTCATCAGTCTTGTATGAGTTAAAACATATAAATCCTATATATGTTTTCATATTTTGCTATATTTCCATCTAAGAATTTCTCTGTCTCTTCGGTACTGGGGATTGAACTCAGGGGTACTGGACAAATGAGCCACATCCCAGCCCTATTTTGCATTTTATTTAGAGACAGGGTCTCGCTGAGTTGCTTAGCACCTTTCTTTTGCTGAGGCTACCTTTGAACTCCCAATCCTCTTGTCTCACCCTGCTGAGCTTCTAGGATTAAGGGCATGCACCACTGTATTTCTCTTTTTTAAAGCAGCCATAAAGGAATTTTTTCTTTGTATTTTTAATTTTATTGTTTATATGTCCATGCTAAGATATGGAACTATAATTGATTTGGGGGTTTTCATTTTCTATCTTATGATCTGAATTATTCTAGGATTTTTTGTTTCAGGGGGATTCATTGGGATTGTTCTGTATAGATTGAATTAAATCAGCTTTCTATTATTATAACAAATACCTGAGATAATCACTTTATAAAGAGAAAAGTTTTGTCTTAATTCAGTGTGTTGTTAGTTGGCCTCATTGCTTTGGGCCTGTGGTGATGCAGCACATCATGTCCAGAGCACGTGATGGAGGAATCCCATTCACTTCATGGCCTGGAATGAAAAAAGTAAGAGGAAAGATCTGAAGTCTCAATATTCCCTTCAAGGACACATACCCACAATGACCAGACTTCCCAGTAGGCCCCCCTTCTAAAAATTTCCAGCGTCTCCCAATCATGCCAACCTGGGGACTAAGCCTTTAATACATGGACTGTTAGGGAACCTTTGAGATCCAAACTATAGCCTAGATAATCTTTCATTTGCAAATGAGGGCAGTCTATCTGTCTTTCCAGTTTTTATAACTTTTGTTTTCTTGTCTATTGTACTGGCTAGATCTTCCATTACAATGTTGAGTAACTGTTGAGAGTAGGAATCCTTGCCTCAATCCCAGTCTCAGGAGGAAATCATTTAGTCTTTTACCATTAAGTACAACATTAGCTGTAGGGTTTTTGTAAATGCTGTTTATCAGTTGCAGAAGTTACCCCTCTATTTTTCTGAGAGTCTTTGTCATCAGTAGGTGTAGAATTTTGTCAAGTACTTGTTTTCTATCAATTGATATGATCAAGCAATATTTATGTCTGTTAATATGGTGATATGCACTGATAGAGTTTGAAATATTCAAACAATTAAATATCTGGAATGAGCTCTAGTTGTTTGTAGTGTATAGTTATTTTTATACATTGCTGAATTGTTTGCTAATATTTTGTTAACATTTTTTCCTATTATTTAAGATTTTTGTATCTCTAGTCATGATATTATCCTATGGATTTCTTTGTCATCATCTTCTTCCTCCTCTTCTTTCTCCTCCTCCTCCTCTTCTTCCCCCTCCTCTTCTTCTTCTTCCTCTTCTACCTCCTACTCCTCCTCCTCTTCCTCTTCTTCTTTTTTTTTTTTTTGATTTAAACCCAGAAATACTTTACCACTGAGCTATATCCCCTCCAGCCCTTTTTATTTTTTATTTTGAGGCAGGGTCTCACTAAGTTGCTGGCCTCAAACTTGTAATCCTCCTACCTTGGTCTCCCAAGTCACTGGGATTACAGGCATGCACCACATACCTGGCTTACAAACCATTTTTAATGTCTCTGCACACACTGTATAGGTCCTTGCCACCTAGTCTCCACTTAATGCTTCCTTTGCCTGGAAAGCCTTCCTCTTTTGGCTTATTTCTTTTTAGTCAGAGGCCACCTTTCCATTACGTGTTTTATTTTTCTTTCTTGTAGTCCCAGAACTTGGGTACTAGATACATGATTATTTGATAAATTATTGAACTAAATTATATTTTTATCTTCACATTCTCCATTAAATTAACATTCAATGTTAATTAATTACCTATAATGGAATTATAGGTAATTTTTATTTAAACCTTTATAATGTCCAGATTTTCTTATGATGAGCAGACTTTTAAAATTTACTAATTTTTCTAAGTTTTAGAAATTTTAATGAGTAACCTGATTGCAATGGATTAAGGTTTTTTGTCTACCTCCCTCCCCAAAATTCAGATGTTGTTATCCTAATCTCAAAGTTATGATGTGAGGGCATTGGGCCTTTGGGAAGTGACTAGGTCATGAGGTTAGAGTTCTCACAGATGAAATTAGTGCCTTTATAAAAGAGGTCCCTGTAAAAACCATTTGGAGTTGACTGGGCCATCAGCAGGTTGACAGGAGGAGTGGGCTCTAAAGCTGGTAAGAACACCCGGATTGATAAGAGAGGCAGAAACCAGAGTGTGTTTGAAGTTGTTTGTAGACCATCTGGTATCAATTCCTGGTACAGATAAACAAATGGAAATTTCTTTTAGCAGCTTTCTGTTCTGTGGTCCTAATCTCTGGACTGACTCCTTGATTGTGTTCACACGTTAAAGAGATTACTTTAACCCTGTGCCATTCTCCTGAGCTTTTTGTCACTAACATTTGATCATAACTCTTCATTTGAGCTGTGCATGGACTCCTGTAATCCCAGAAACATGGGAGGCTGAGATAGGAGGATGGCAAATTTGAGGCTAGCCTCACTGGGACCCTGTCTCAAAATTAAAAAAAAAAAAAAAAAAAAAGAGGATGTTGGGAATGGATAAGTGCCCCTGGGTTCAATACCCAGTATCCTGTAATCTCATTTGAAAAGCAACCCACATATTCACCAGTAGATGAATGTATAAACAAAATGTGATATTTACATTCAATAGAATATTATTCAGCTTTTAAAGAAAAGAAATTGTCACCAGGCTTGGTGGCACACCCCTGTAATCCTAGCTACTCAGAGGACTGAGGCAGGAAGATTATAAGTTCAAGGCCAACTGGGGCTATGGCACTCAAAATTAAAAATAAAGGGTTGGATATGTAGCTCAGTGATAGAGCATATCTGGGTTCAATCCCTGGTACTTCCAAAGAAAAGGATGAAGAAAACATTGATATATGGACATGCTACAACATAAACCTTGATGATATTATGCTAAGTAAAATAAGCCAGTTCACAAAAGGACAACTAGTGTATGTTTCCACTCTTCTGAGACATCTAGAGTAGTCTAATTCATAGAAACAGAAGTTAGAATGGGGATTATTAGGGACTGAGGATAAGGGGCAGTGGGGAACTATTGTCCAGTGGGTACAGAGTTTCAGTTTTGCAAGATGAAAGTTCTGGCTATGGATGATTGTGGTGGTGGCAGAACATTGCAAATGAACTTAGTACCGCTGAACTATACACTTAAAAATGGTTAAAATGGTAAATTTTATATCCTTAGTATTTTACCACTATTTTTTTTTAAATCTCTTTATTTAGTAAAGGTCAGTAATCAGTCTTGCTAATAAGTCCAACCTAAGAGAAAAGACAGATGGAATCTCCACAGCCTTGCATGATTGTGGAAAATCTCTTAGCAATGTCAAAGGACCAAAGGCACTGAAGTCACACAAATCAAAAAAGCATGCCTGCTACTTCACTTAATGAAACAACTCTGGTGTTTCTATCTTTGGCTGAACTTTCTTTAGCTAGAAGGGGATAGTGGAATATTGTGACCTGCAGTTTATGAGAAGTGCAAGTTCCCAAGTGGGCTTTTGCCTGCATCCACATTAATTTTGTGAGGTTTTTCTAGAGAATGTATTGTATCTTTTCCCTTCCTAAAGGAATAAGTCTATACTCAAGAAATTTACAGACTAGGGAGATTAGCAGTGCACATGTGAAAGAAAATAACACCCTTATATGGAGTTATGTGATCTAGGCAGTGAGTTGTGTGAAGGCCAGAGCTCTGTGTATGGAAGAAGATAGAGAAGCTTCCTGGAATAGGAGGTGGGGACCTGAACTGGACTCAGAAGATTAGTACTATGGCATGTGGAGTGGGAAAGAAGTGGTGCACAGGGGATGTGGAGGGATAGTAAACATACAATGGAGGAGCCTAGAGTAGAAAGCTGAAAGAACTTTGAGAGATAAGTAGAGAGCTGAGGGGACAGTCCACAAAAGGCCTTGGAAAGTAGGATTACATTTACTGATGAAGAGCATCACTCACCAAGTCTTTGCCTCACAGATTGCCACTCCTTCAACAGGAAACGTCAGTGTTATGTTGACAGTGTTTATCTTCAGAAGACCTCTCTCTTTGTTTCAAGGGCTTTTGGGTTCCTTGAGCCAAATGCTTAATTCTCTGATCTTTCTTGACTGTTAAAGTGAAATAATGCTTATTTCACTGAATTTGAAAATTTACTAGGATAGTGTATGAAATAAATCATGGTACAATATCCAGCTCAGGCTAAGTATTTAGTATTGGGGAAGGTGGCAAGAGAGTTGATTTATGCTTTTTAAACCTTTAACAGGAACTCTGAACAGGAACATGGGTGTCTTTGCATTCTTTCAATTTTGGGCCAGTCTAGAGTTTACAATGCCAGAATGTAAGTGAAATTCCCAAGCTAGATAATACATTAAGCTCTAGAGTTAAGTTTTCCTGAAAGGAACATCTCAATGTCCTCTGATCTCAGGGAAAGGAAATTAAGCTGCACAGTGATTTGTCTGAAGCTATGACTTTGGCCAGTCAATGGGAAATTTATGTGTGCTGGGAGATGTCAAGATCAGTGAGTGAGATCCTGGGCCCGTGTTTGAGAGTGGTTTAAAATGCAAAAACTTCCCTGAAAGTGGTAACTCTTCAAACTCAGCTCAGAGATCCTCCCCTATAGCCCCTCCAATGAGAGCCCGCATCTGGACTTGCTTCTATGGCACTTTTCTTTCTTTTTAAAATATTTTTTAGTTGTAGTGTAAGGGTCCGGCGAAACGTTGGAGAAGGAAAGACCACACGAGACTAGCTTCATGCAATGGCAAGGGGGATTTTTATTAGGGATCCGTTCCAACGCGTTGGGACTCTGTGCTCACTCAAGAAGGGAGAGCAGCCCAGAGCCCAGAGCAGAGGTCAAGCAGAGCTTAAGTACACTTTTTGGAGAGGGTGGGGGGTTTTGCATACATCAGAACAAATCATCATGAGGCGCGGGGACATTGAACAACAATTCTGATACATGATTAGTCCATTCATTGGCGGGAACAGTTTGGGCAGGGGTGATTGGTCACTTCCAAGTGGGGCACACATTCAAACTGATTGGTCCTGGGGCCTGGATGCCTACATGCCATGTTACCTGGAGCCCTTAGCTATTAAACAACCAGGGAATCAATGGAGATATTTACTGAGCAGGTCCTGCATTGTCCTAACAAGTTTACAGACATTACAGGTTCCGGGGATAGCAGGGGAATTGTAACAATAAACTTTTACCTTTTAGCCCAGGCCTTGTAATCTAGAAGCTTTACAATGCCCTAGTCTTTTACACTTTAACTCAGACTTTTGCAGCTTAGAATCAGCTTAGAAATTTTACCCTTACAGTAGATGGACACAATATCTTCATTTTGCTTAATTTTTTTATTTAGTACTAGAAATCAAACCCAATGCCTCATGTGTGCTAAGCAAGCACTCTACCACTGAGCCACAATCTCAGCCCTCCATGGCACTTTTTTTTTTTTCTGCCTCTAGTTTGGCATTCTCACACTGGATTTGTTAGTTCCCCTTTGCTAGATTCTGAGCACTTTTCACAGGAGTGTAAGCATCTCACTTAGAGCTTGGTGCAAGTCTGATGCCACTGGTCAGGTACCAGCTGTAAGCAAGATACTTTGCAAGTCATTGTTGTTTCTTTTCTTTTTTTAATATTTATTTAGTTGTAGATGGACACAATATCTTTATTCATTTTTATGTGATGCTCAGAGTTGAACCCAGGGCCTCACACATACAAAGCAGGTGCTCTACCACTGAGCTACAGCCCTAGCCCCACTGTTGTTTCTTTATTGTAACTAACTCTCCTCCCTCTTGGTTATTGTTTTTTGTTGTTGTTTTGTTTTTTGTTTTCTGCAGGGGGCATACTAGGATTGAACCCAGGGGTACTCTGCCACTGAGCTACGTCCTAGCCCTCCTCCCACTTTTGTGTTTGCTTCTTTTTATTTACTACTTAAAATGTATCAAAGTGATTAATTAGGGTATTTTTGAGTAATGTGAACTCATATATTTAAACATTTTCACTGTTTTTTTTTAATATTTGCTTTCCTTATTATAGTTCAAATTGTCCTATTTTTAGCCAATGAGAGAGAATACAAGCTGGTGTTTAGATCTATCCTATTGACATGGCACTGCTAGTCTTGATAGCTTCTTTACTATGTGGTATGACAAGATGTACCAGGTTTATCTTGTACATTTCCTGATCCAGACCTGGAATTAGCCATTTCCTCAAATAGTCCTGGTTTCTTTCAATAAAAATTGTATAGAAATCCATTAAGGGCACTAAGGGCTAATTTGCTGTTGGGTTGGTCACACATTTATTATTTACATAATTATAATCAACATGAACTGTTGTTTTATAATGTGCTTCTTTTTCCATAAACTGTCATTATGAATATTTTCATTTACTTTCATGTAATATTTTTCCAATTTTTAATTTAAAATTTTTGAAGATAAAGAAGAATAAGAAAAGTAAAGAAAATGATATAACAAATAATAGATGTGCTTGGTTTCAAACATTATCAAGATTTTATCACATTTGTTTTTCTTTTTTTCCTCTTTGCTGGAATATTTTAAAGCAAATCCTAGACATGTACATAAGTCTTATAAGTATCATTTGAATGACTGTGCTATTCCTTATGTTAACATCCCCCAGGTTAGATAAGACACCTATATTATTTCCAGTTATTCAATACATGTCTAGTGTGTCATACAGGTGGCACATCTTCTGAACTTCACCCAAACTGATGAGCCATAACATGTAGGTTTCCTTATACCGTTTAAATTTCTTTTTTATTTTAAGGCAATTTCTCACTGAGTTATTGAGACTGGCCTCAGACTTGTGATCCTTCTGCCTCAGCTTCCTGAGTCAGTGGGGTTATAGGCATGTGCCACTGCACCCAGCTTGTTGCTTTGATCTTTTCAATATAACTTTCTACAGAAAAAAAATGAGTATAGGTTAATGCATTTATACTTTTTTGGGGATACAAACAGAGGCTACAATATGTTGAAGTTAAAACCTGTTAGAAATCTACCTAAAGATACTGTTATTAACAAATGGTAAGAGTTTATCACATACATGGTATTCCACTCAGCATTTCTAGTCTTATTGGGGAAGCAGCTTGAATCATAATGCTAGCAATATACACCACACAGATGGCAAAGACCATAGTGGGAGTCCAGCTGGGATGGGTCTAGTGTAGTCAATGAGTACAAAGTCATAAGACCTTTGTTTGAATTTTACTTACTTTCATTTCACCTTTCTGTACTCATTTGCTCATAAGCTCTTGGGACTCAGTTGTTTGTTACCTTGTGGTAGCCTTTCTGGTCCTACCCATCAGAATGAGTTATGGAAATGCTTGAATCTCTTGTGTTACTGTTTTGCCTTGATGTCACTCAGTAACTGTTGGCTTGTGCTTCCCTCTGGACCAGGAGATTCTAGAGTGCATGGGGTTCTTTGTTCAGGTATGTGAAACAGAAAGTTATTGATTGACTAGTACTTTATATACTTTTAAGTATTAAACAAGGATTGGTTTTATTTCCTTGGAGAAGAAAGAGCATGAGCTAAAATTGAGTTGAAAAGCTTACTGTTTTAAGCTTTTCAACTCAAGGTTTTGGGACCCTTCATAGTTTAAATTTCATTCCTGTAATAAGGCTACTGGGAACACAGAAGATCACAAAAAAGCAAACGACAGTATTAAAATGCTGAGAGGAATACCATGTATGTGATAGACTCTTACCATTTGTTAGTAACTGTATCTTCAGGTAGATTTCTAACAGGTTTTAACTTCAACATATTGTAGCCTCTGTTGGTATCCAAAAAAAAGTATAAATGCATTAACCTAAACTCAATAAACAGCATGGCTACCAAGGCACATGAACATTGTGGTGTATTTCCTACTCTTGTTTTTCTGTAGCTATATGTGCTATACAGAATGAGACTGTACCACCCTTTGTATACCTTTTTTTAAATTTTTATCTATTTGGTACTGGGAATTGAGTCCAGAGGCACTGTACCATTGAGCTATATTTCCAGCCCTTTTATTTTTTATTTTGAGAAAGAGTCCTGCCAATTTGCCCAGATAGCTTTTGAACTTGAAATCTTCATGCCTCAGCCTCCCAAGTCTCTGGGATTACAGGTATGCACCACCATGCCAATCACCCTTTGTATCTTAAGTTTATATATGGAGAATATTTCCTTGTGTTACAAAATATTCTTCTAAGATGTGGCTTTTAATGATTACTTAAGGGATTGGTATAACACAAAGCTTCTCAAGTATGTGTAATGCAAGAATACTTTAGACATTTTCACAAGTTCTTGATTTTTATTATTTTACCAAAATATGTATAAGCAAAAATTATGAGTTGTAAATAAGTAAGACAACTGTAGATTTACAAATTAAATATAAAACTTCAAAACCAATGTAATTTACATTAACACAAGATATTTTGCTGAAACTAAATTGGTGCTTAAAATGTGAATATGGCACTTATTCTTTTGGGACCTGTTTGTTCTCTCTGTCCCATTCTTCTTGTTTGAACTGCAGTGAAACATAGATTTCTGTAGCAAGCCATTTGGTTTTTAATTAGTATGCCTATGGTAATTATACATTGTGTCTTTTCTCACTAGTTTTTGTGCATGAAAATTAAAGAACTTGGTACTTGGTATCAGTAAAATTTAAAATGCAGTGCTGGCAATCAAGGAACAGCATTCACTTCTAAGGTGATCATTCACATACTCAAATATTCCTTATAAATTTTAAAATTCACCCTTAAGATGAAGACTTCAAGACTGAAAAAAAAATATGAAGTGGATTTGCAGATCCCTGAGGATATGTTCTCTGGATCCTATTTTGAAAAAAACCCAAATATCTGTAAAAATCATAGGCTCTGAGGTTAGCCCTGGATTGGAATTCAAATTAATCCTCCCATGTGCTTTGTGGGCTTGAACAAGTTAATCTCTCTGAGCTTTAAATTCCTATTTTGTAAGATGGAGATAATGGTCATTTTAATCAGTTAATTGAATAGTTGTAGCTTAAAGGGATATAAACATGAATCATTTTGTTTTTCTCCAGTCAGAATTTGCAACTATGCTTTCTGAAAGTCTCTCTTCTCCTATAGAGGATAGATCCTTTGATGATACCTTGGGCAGAGTCTGTAACCATCTGGTCACTCTGGGTTATTGAGAGTCCACCTTTTAAAATTTTGTCTCATCAGGCATGCTGGCACCTGGACACAAGAGAATCGCAAATTGAAGGCCAGCCTCAGCAATTTACTGAGGCTCAAAATAAGAAATGAAGAGGACTGAGGATATAGCTCAGTGGTAGAGCACCTTTGGGTTTAATCCCCAGTACCAACAAAATAAGTAAAAATAAAAATTTCAGTGTATCCTGTTTCTGGCCAGACTAGTGATTCTGGGGATACGAAACATAGTCTCTCCCTGGTATTTTTTCCCTGTACCTTTCTAGGTTCCGGTTGTTCAGGTGTGTACGGTTGGGCAAAAGGGTAAGGAACAAGAATAAATGTCACTTAACTGGCTGCTGTTGAGGTCTTCTTGATAGCGTTTACTGGTTGTCTGACCAGCACTGCCTGTATGTATACACTCCTAACATTTCTAAGTTGTTGTCTTCCTCTTCCTCCTTTTCCTCCTCCTACCAGGAATTGAACCCATTGAGCCACATCCCCAGCTCCTTTTAATTTTTTTTATTTTGAGACAGGGTCTCACTGAGTTGCTTAGGGCCTCACTAAGTTTCTGAGGCTGGTCTTGAATTTGTGATTCTCCTGCCTCAGCCTCCCAAGTTGTTGAAGTTACCGGCATGCGCCACCATGCCTAGCTTCTAAATTCTTTTGAGGATGGGCTTCTCACTGAGTGGTCTACTGTCCTGGAGAAAAAAATTGGAATTAAGTTCTTTCAGTCTCTTTCAGGCTGTCCCTTCCCTAATTTACTTCCCTCCTCCTCCAGCTAGGGTACCTTTGCTTATTGTACAGTCCTCTGGTGGGAAACTAGCGAGAGAGCTTAAGGCCAGCACTTTCCATGGGAGTGTTTGACCCAGGGGACTCATATGCATGTCAGACAGTGGGGTAACTGCATTGCTGCCACATCTTGCTTATTTCCCCTTCCTCTGTCCAGATTGGTACAGGGTGTCTCTAAGTCAGCCGCCTAAGTGGATATTTACCAGGTATTACAGTCTTTAAAAGTTCTTGCCTCAATCCTTTGCTTCCTTTCTTCTTTTTTTCTTTTATTTTTTTCACCCCTAATCTCTGTAACCAATTATCTTAGAATCCACTAAGTCAAGTGGTCCAAGATTCCCACTCCCCATCCTTTCCTTTTGTAGACTGTGGCTGGAGAAGACCACACAGGGACACATATGGTGGTTTAGTTAGAAGACCTTATAGTATAACTTCTTTAAAAGTCCTTGAATTAGCCTGGATCCACTTACTGATTGTTCTCTTTACCTTGTGGGAACTCACCTCTGCTCTGTCTTTATCTGTGGGTTCTATTTACCAATTGTGGGGCAACTGTGAAAGTCACACTCAGTTCACTCTAGCATAATTACCTTGTAGGTTGCTTTGGTATCACACATCATAATGGCAGGCATGTAGGAAGCAACTTAAAGTTATTGCAGTGCCAACTTTATTTGACTCTTCTTTGTTCTTGAATATTTAGGTATTTCACTATCTTGGGCCTCATACATACTAAGCACGAGCTCTACTACTGAGCTATACCTCTAGCCCTCCACAATTTTAAATAATGTTGTCATGATCTTTGGAGCAAAGACTTTTATCCTTAGGATGATTTTTTAATCCTAAGGGTACACTTATTCATAAGGCTTTTGATATATCATACCAAAATTGACTCTCAGAAAATATAGATTTGATTTCCATGATTATTCTTTGATACGAGACATTATAACTTTTAAAAATACTTGACAATTTGATGTGGATTTCTGTGATTGCCACTGAGTTTGAATACATTTTCATGTATTATGTACTCATATTTTTAAACGAATTCCTTGTTCAAATGTTAGCTACTTTACGATATAAATAGCTAAAGTAGTTGGAAAGACTGAGTAGCTTCAGGTGTTGTAAAAAGAAGACTTGGAACCAGTAGGGATGATGACTGACCTGGCCAGATGTTCCTGTTACTTTAGTGGTTCTCTTTTGAAACCTTTTCAGTCGTGATTCCTAAGTTTTCCCCCATGCAGCATCTTAGTTTAGTTTCAGGGCCTACCTCAAATGTCACCTGCTTTGTGGTGCCTCCTGATTTCTCCTGAGGCAGATCTGTCCTCCTATAATATCCTGCCAGGCCTCTGTAAAGATCTTATGATACTGCAGTATGACTGTTTTTAGAGGTCTCTCCCTGTAGTTACATGGATTCCTCAAGGATACCAGTTTTTCTTTTCTGACCTAGTGTGTGGCACCTAAGGAGATAGGCACTTCAAGCAGGAGATAAGGTTGTGGCAAGTGTTGCAAGCAAGTGGTATTGAGTGATTAATTCCACCTAGAGTGGGGCACTGTTGGACTGGGGGGAAGCTCCTTTGAACATGACAACTGGGCTGGAGAGAGTTTCATCAATAAATGGGAAGAGACTGTTTGGAATAATGAGAACAGCTTAACTAAAGGCCTAAAGGTGTGGGCACACAAATGTCAAGCAAAATGAGTATGAATGGACAGTGAGCCTCAGGCAACACCCTTTGGTTTCCCCAGGACTGGCTTCATTACCTCTGTTTACCATAATCCCTTTGCTTTGTCTGAAATATCTTCTTTCTCCCTGACTGCTTTTACCCTATTAGTTACTCCCAAAATACATGTGCACCAAGAGAAAAAAAGCAAAAAGATGGGTTCATGAATAACTCCAAGTGGCATCATGAGAGTGTTAGTTCCACACTGAAAAGCTAGGCTAGGGAATAATGCCTTATTCAAATTCCTTTTGGAGTACTCCAGTTCTTCCTAAGATCTGAAGCATTTTCTATTATAGCATTTGTAGATAAAATAGATATTACCAACAACCAGAAATGCTACAATGTATTTAGTCACCTGTGATGGGATAACGGTTTCTTTCAAACCAGGATTAGCCAAAGAAAATAATTTTATATTTTTCTATAACTGATCTACTACTTCTTTCTCAGTTCTCATCTGCTATCCTAGTTATTTTTGCTTCATGATAAATCTTTGGGCATGATAAAACATACTTGAAACTTAGTGGCATAAAACAACTATTTTGCTCACAGATTCTGTGGGTCAGGAGTTCGGACAGAGCATCACAGGAATGTAATCATGCTCCCCAGTGTCTGGTGCCTAACTGGAAAGGCTTGAATGACTTGGGTTGACTTGACTGCTAGGAGCTGGAATCTTCTTTCTTTACTCATAACCTGTCAACAGAGGTGAGGTGGTTCAAGGGCTATGCTCCCTGGGGCTGTCAAATGGAGTACCTATAAATAGCCTCACATACAGCCTAGACTCTCTCAAAATTTGCAGTCTCTAATCAGACAGCCTTCCTTCATGGAGGCTCAGGGGCTCCAAGGGTGAATAGTGGCTAGGATGGAAGCTTCATGGCATTTCAAAATTACCTGGGCTTAGAAGTCACATATTGTTACTTTTGCCACACGTTTTTGGATAAAGGAGTCACAGATCTACTTGGATTAAAGGGAGTCTAGACTTCCAACCTCTTGGTAGGTTGTCAAAGAATTTGTGGGCTTTTTAAAAGAACTTCTACAATATTTATTTTTCAGGATAAACAGTCTATTTTGGGGGGGAGCGGGTACTGGAGATTGAACCCAGTGGCATTCTGTCACTGTTTTACATCCCCATCCTTTTATTTTTATTTTGATATAGTGTCTTGCTAACTTTCCTAATCTGGCCTCAAACTTGTGATTCTCCTGCCTCAGCCTTCACACCCATAGTGAGTTTCCTCTAAATCATTTTAAAGTTCAACTTCGTAATCAGGCTTTTTGAGAAAATATTTTATCTTTCGGAGTTCTGCCCACTTCCCTCTCTTTACCTCCAAATATTCTTTGGTTGGGGCAAGGATTTTTGTCTGCATTATTTATCTCCAAATCCTCATCAACCAAGAACAGTATCTGGCAGACAACCGATGCTTAATACCATCTTAGTGGCTGCTAGAGGAGAGTGCTGCTGTGTCTTTGTGTGAGTTAGAAGGAAGAGGACATCTGTGTGTATCTATGTGATATCTACGTGACATCCTGTACTTTATTATCTAATTTAGAATATATCCCTAAGTCATCTCTTGTGTCATAACTAATTTTTTGTCTTTGGGAGTCATGGGCAGGAGTCCACCATGAAGGTTATAGTACTGGATATTTACCTCTAAGGCTGAACACACTTGAGAACTCTCATTCCAACCACAGGCCTCTGCTGGTTCACCCATCTCTTAGCAACTTCTAGATGCCCTGCATGCTGTACTCAAGCTGTGGAGAGCGAGCAGCGTTGCCCCAAGCTCATCTTTTTGGACTCCTCCATCTGTGTCCAAGCACTTGCTCTCATACCACATATTGGTACAGAATGAATCAAAGAATGAACTTCAGTAGCCTACTGCCCACTCTCATGTTATGTGAAACATGGAGTCTCAACATTTCTAAAGCTCTCTTGCTTTCTGAGCTGAACCTGCTCTGATGAAAAGGAAGAGTACATGTGAAGAGAGGATATATGAATGAGGACCCTGTCTTTATTCTACCTCCTTCCTGTTCCCATAGGGCCACAGGGGTAGGCTTCTCTTTTACTTGTTCCTGAATGGCCAAGTTTTCTAGGCAGTATTCTCCTTTCCAGCTCCAACTCAACTTCAAATAAGGAGGCACTTCATATGTGGACTACATAAAGAGAAACTGTCCTGTAATATAAGGGCACAAATTAGGAAGACTTTCAGAAATATTTTAGCAGTTATTCTCCATTTTTATCAAGGCCCAGAGTAAAATGACTGAATCTATGGTAAGAGGGTAATTATATACTAGCTTCTGTCTAGCAAACCACAATTCCAGCACCATAAGGGAGTTTGAAAAATGTGCGCAGGAAGATGTAGGGCATCACCAGGACTCAAGTGCTGGTGTTTCCTTGTTGCTGACTTTTAGGAGTAAATCCTTGAGCCTTGGTTTTCTTTTCAGTAAAGTTAGGATATGCTACCGGTCTTTTGACTGGCAGTTATTACAAGTTTAACATGATTGTTAAGAGTATGCTTGGATGATTTGCGTGGAAACTCATGCAAAACCCAGTTTCACATTCCATTTCTAAATGTTCCTAACATAAAATGTTTCCAAATGACCTGGTGAGCTTTTAAAGACACAAATGTCACCCTTACTTTCATCTAAGTAAATCAGAACCTTTGAGAGATGGGCCTCAGGGATATGTATCACTAAAACATTCTTCATGTGACTCTGATTAAAAACTCTGAAAAACAAAAGAAAAGTACTGGAAATACAATTTGTGGTGTTTGGGGAACAAGACTTTTTAAGAGACTATCTAAGACCTCTGTTTAAGTTGAACTTGACCAAGTTAGAAAGTCCTTGTTTATAGCTTGCTCTTGTTGGCTCTAAAAGAATAGATTTTCCAAGTCCTTTATTGTAAATCCTTTATATACTAAGGGACAGATTCAAAGTATCTCCTTATTTGCATGAATTTCCATATCAAGGTTTTCTATTAACTGGATTTGTGGTTGGGGAGCTTTAAGCCAGTAAGTCCTGTGTTCTTTTGTTACTGCACATGGTATATGTGGTGTTAACCTAAACTGTACCTTTAAAGCTGCCTTGTCTGAACTACTGAATTTGTGTTATGGTGAATATAAAAGAATCTATATCATCCTGAAAAGAACAAAGCAGTATTATCTTATATTTGTACAAAACTATTATGCAACAAATGCCTAACGTGCTTATTGTATGCAAGAACCTGGGCTAGGCATTGTGAGAAATAAGGTCTTTTAACAAGGAGTCAGACTAAATGGGTAACATTGATGACCCTAGGGACTGAGGTGGGTCAAAGGGGCTTCAACTTTATAGTGTCTCAGTTCTTTTTAAAAAAATAAAAGTTTTATTGAGATATAATTCATATATCATAAATTTCACCATTTGAAAATGTGCAGTGTCTTCAGTATATTCATAAAGTTGTATAACCAGCACCATTAATTCCAGAATATTCTCACTGTAAAAGGAAACTCCCTACCCAGTCAGTCTCCATTTTCCCAGTCCCTGGCAACCACTCTGCTGCTTTCTGTCTCTGTGGCATTTTCTATAAATGGAATCAGGTAGTATGTGGCTTCTTTCACTTAGTGCAGTGTTGTCACGGATTGTCTCTGTTGTAGTGTGTTTCAGTACTTCATTCCTTTTTGATTGAATCCCCTGTGTGGATATGTCACATTTTGCTTAATCACTCATTGATTGATGGACATTTAGATTGTTTTCACTTTTTGGCTGTTATGAAGAGTGGTGCTATGAGCATTCATGTATAATTTTTTGCATGGGTATGCTTTCAGTTCTCTTGGTTATATGCCTAGTAGTGGAGTTTCTGGGTCATATGGTAACTCTTTGAGGAACTATCAAACTATTTTATCTCAGGATGTGTGTGTAAGAGAGAGAGAGAGAGAGAGAGAGAGAGAGAGAGAGAGATCCACATACTATTTTGTACTTTAAAATCAATTTTAAGTACTTTAAAAATAGCACAGAAAGTATTATAGGGGATGCTAAGAAGAATCTAAATTTATATTTGATTGTATTTTTTTAAAACGTGCCAAGTTGTGTTTGCTCTTAATTTTTTTTTTTTTTTTTTTTTTTTTTGGCGGGAGGAGCAATACTAGAGATTGAACTCAAGGGCACTCAACCACTGAGCCATCTCCCCAGCCCTTTTTTTAAATTTTATTTAGAGACCGGGTCTCACTGAGTTGCTTAGCATCTCACTGTTAATGAGACTGGCTTTAAACCTGCAATCTTTCTGCCTCAGCCTCCCAAGCCACTGGGAATACAGGCATGTATCACTGCACTTGGCTGCTCTTAATTTTTTTAAATATTTTTTTTAGTTGTTGATAGACTTTTATTTTATTTTTTTATTTACATGTGGTGCTGAGACTCAAACCCAGTGCCTCACACTTGCGAGGCTAGTGCTCTACCCTGAGCTACATCCCCAGCCCTTAATTTTTATACAGTCACTTATGTTTCTCCAAAGTTTGAAAATGTACATTCCCTGTTCTGACCTCAGAGCCTGAGAATGGGAATTCTCTTATGGCATTTAACACCTTCTGCAGAGGAATTAGTAGCATGCATACCTCTTTAATGCTAGATTCTGAGGACCCTGAAAGCAAATTTGTACCACCTATAGAACAAATGCTTAGTTTATACTCTTCAAATATCAGTTTGACCAATGTTAGTACATTCTTAGACTTTTCAAGTTGGTTTTAAAAGAAAAAATATTTTTTGACCAAGGCATCCTTAGTTCACTTATCTCTAGGTAGAGTTTCTCATTCTTCTGTTTCTACCTAAATGTGTTGGTCAGCATTTTGTCACTGACCAAAGTACCTGACAAGAACAACTTAGAGGAGAAGTTATTTTGGCCCACAATTTCAGAGGTTCTGTCCATGTTCAGCCAGTGTCATCATTCTGGCCTGAGGTAAGGTCAAGCCTCGTGGTCCAAGGGTGCAGTGGAAGAGAGCTACTCAGCTTATGGAGTCCAGGAAGCAGAAGAAGAGAGTGGAAAGAGCCAGGGGGTCAAGATATAGTCCCCAAGAGCACACCCCAGAGACCCACCTCCTCCAGCCCAGAGTTACCATTCAATACAAAAGTCCTTTCAAATTATCAATCCATCAAATGGATCAATCCACTGATTAGGTTCAGGTCTCATAATCAAATTATTTCACCTCTGAATATTTCTGCATTAACACATTTGGGGGTACTTCATATCCAAATCATAACACCAACATTCTTCTTCCAATATCTGGCTGGTCTCTGTTTATAAAATGAACATTTGTTTGAGTCAGACAGATCTGAGTTTGAATCCTGCTTCTACTATTCAATAGAAACATGACTTACGACAAGTTTATTTTTCTGAGCCTCACTTTCTGTCTGGAAGTATTTGGCAAAATGTGAATAAAGTTCCTTACTCCATTTTAATCCCCATCTTCTTTGTGGATTTTTCTTTGCTAACATTGACAGTGGCAGGAAATTAGAGTGATGGCAGATTTCGGCTCCAGTCATGTGCTGTGTAATGTCTTGGTCAGTAGTGAAACACATGTGGGAGGGTCCCTTAAGGTTATAATGGTGCCACATAATTCCTATGACATAGTCTTTTCAACTTTTCTGTGTTTAGGTACACAAATAATTGATATTGTGCTTTAGTTGCCTGCTTAATTCAGCACAGTAGTATGCTATACAGATTTGTAGCCTGGTGTACTGGGCTAAACCAAATGGCTGAAGCGTGAGGTAGGCTATACCATCTAGGTTTATGTATGTATAAGTGATGTTCACTCAAGGATGAAATCACCTAGCAGTGAATTTTTCAAAACAAGCCACCCTCATTAAGTGACATATGATTGACTGGATTTGGGGGGCATTTGATTATGTAACAAGCTATTCAACACATCTACTACTAGGCACATTGATAACTTTGTTCTTTCAACCCACTGAGGGAGCACTGTTAAAGGGAACCTAATTCTGACTCAGTGGGAAAGATTGGGTAATCTAATGAGAACTTGAGTTTGTAGCATCAGTTTAGTTTGCTTGCAGTGAAAAGAGAAAGTATTGTACTGTAGGCTTAAGAATGCATATTTCAGAAAATATGTATTTTAAAACCTTGACCAATGTTAGTACATCTAGAGAAGATGCCAGCCTAAGAAGTCATGTGGAACCACATCAAATAAGGAGTAGTTGGCACCTCAGAGTGTATTGGTGTGAGAGAAAGAAGAGTTTTTGTTTCTTTTTTAACACTCATTTATTTCTTATGCCTGAGTATTTGAATTAATTATGTATGTCTACTCCCTGTGGAAATGGTAGTATTTGCTATTTGCCAGGCATGACTTTACTATCTTTTCTAGAAGACTATTTTTAAAGTTAGATCAAAGTTATACTAAGTGTATTTACTGAGAAATATTAGTCCAGAGAATCTGAGGCCAGAAACATTGACTCTGAGAAGGTCATGGCTCATAACCACTTAGGTTTGATTTGGAGAGAAAGTGTACTGGGGGATTGAACCCAAGGGGTGCTTTGGCACTGAGCCACATCCCCAGCTCTTAATTTTTTATTTTAAGGTAGTGTCTTACAAAGTTACTGAGAGTCTTGCTAAATTACTGTGGCTGCCCTCTAATTAACAATCTTCACTTCTTAGCCCCCTGAGTTGCTGAAGTTAAGGATTGTGCCATCATGCCCAGCACATAACCACTGGCTTTATTTTTTTTAACCCACTGGTTTAAAAAAAATTTTTTTTTAGTTATAGTTGGGCACAATACCTTCATTTTGCTTATTTATTTTTATGTGGTGCTGAGGATTGAACCCAGGGCCTCGTATGTGCTAGGCAAGCACTCTACCACTGAGTTACAACCCCAGCCCTACCCGCTAGTTTTGATCTCATATTATTAATCAATTGGAGTTCCTTATTATTAGTAGACACAAACAAAATACATGTATTCTGCTCCCAAACCTACAGGGACTTTATTAGAATTGGAGGAACAATATTTTTTCTTTGAGTAGTTAGGAAAATAGGCTTTGTCATTGACAAATCTAAAGGAGCTTGTGATTACAATTGACTTTGGAAAGGAAAGAACAAATTGTTTCCCATTGATGGTGACTTAACTTGGTGTAGGGGATTCTGCAATACATGCAGACTTACATAATTACTGTTCCTGGAAGGTCCATTAGGTATAAAGATGTAATTATCCCTTGTTAATTATGCTAGAAAAAAAGCATAACTTGAATCTTACCTTGAGGAACCAGGAAAGCTATGTTTGGAAATTCTGTGTCCCCAGCAGAACCGGGTGTGGTAAAGATAGACTATTACTGCATGCATATAGGATGCCTCCCTCTCACTGGGGATGTAAGTGATAATATGGTCCTTAGCTTTCAGGACCCTGGGCTAGAAGGGAATCCATCAATCAATATGTAATGGAGAGCCACAGTGAAAAGTGCTGCAGTGCAGATGTAGAGAGCACAGGGGAGAATACAGACAACTGACTGGGGATGCCCAACTGAAGAAGGCTTCAGCGAGGTGTCACATGAACTAGGTCTGGAAGGACCAGAAAGTTGGACTCCAGGGAAAGAAGAAAGGTATTTCTGTCAGAAAGATATACCTGTGGGCTGGGGACGTGGCTCAAGCGGTAGCGCGCTCACCTGGCATGCGTGTGGCGCCAGGTTCGATCCTCAGCACCACATACAAACAAAGGTGTGTCTGCCGAAAACTAAAAAAAAAAAATTAAAAAATTCTCTCTCTCTCCCTCTCCCTCCCTCCCCCCCCTCTTAAAAAAAAAAAAAAGAAAGAAAGAAAAAAAAAGAAAGATATACCTGTGAAACTGGCCCCTGACACGGTGAATGGTCAGGATGGAGCTGACACATGGGTGGAGTGGTAGGATTTGCAAGGTAAATGGGTTATAAACACTCTTATATGTTATGTTAAGGAGTTTTTAACTTTTATTATTTAGAGATCAGGAAAGTGGAGTTATGGCTTGACATGGCACATCTGTATTGCAACCTCTAGTTTTATAATTAAATAACTTGGGAAACATTCTATATTTCTTTTTCTTGGAGGCCTTATATGTATATAACTGCCTTGAAGGTTCTGGAATGATAAACCCATTTGTTTAATACATGGTCTCTCTTACCTTTTTAAAATTTTTTTTAATTCTATTTTGTTATATATGATAGCAGAATGCATTATAATTCATATTACACATATAGAGCACATTTTTTCTTATCTCTGGTTGTATACAAAGTATATTCACACTATTTGTGTCTTTATACATGTACTTTGGGTAATGATGTCCATCTCATTCCACCATCTTTTTTTATACCCCTTGCCCCTTCCCTTCCTACCCCTCTACCTATCTAGAATTCATCTAATCTTCCCATGCTCCTTCTCCCAATCCCAGTATGAATCAGCCTCCTTATATTAGAGAAAACATTTGGCATTTGTTTTTGGGGGGATTGGATAACTTCACTTAGCATCATATTCTCCAACTCATCCATTTACCTGAAAATGTCATGATTTTACTCTCTTTTATTGCTGAGTAATATTCCATTGTGTATATATGCCACATTTTCTTTATCCATTCATCTACTGACGGGCATCTAGGTTGGTTCCACAGTTTAGCTATTGTGAATTGTGCTGCAGTTAACATTGATGTGGCTGTGTCCCTATAGTATGTTTAGGCATACGATTTAGGGGAAGGAGGCAGGAGAGACAGGTTTCTAAGAAAATTTTAAAAAGAGCCTTTCTCACCAATCTATCAGTATTAGTTAGGGACTAGAGGTGGAACCTTTCATAAACCTAAAGACAGCCTGGTACTGGGGGTGAGGAAGTTGAGGCTCTTATTCTGTCTTTACTGTTAAATGAGTTTTGTGCCCTTGGCCAATTCACCATGTTTTTGAGATTGACTCATCCTCAAGACCCAGATAATACTGCCTGACCATTCCATGTTAAACACTTAACATATATTAGCTCATTAAGTCCTCAAATTAAACCTGAAGTTAGATTCTCATTTCAGAAATAAGAAAACTGAGAAACTGAAAGATTAAAGAAATCATTCAGGACCACCTTCTAGTAGTAGATGGAGGTGCTGACAGACAAGGATGGGCTGTGTTCAGGAGAAAGAATAGTTTGGAGGCACACAAATGAACAGGGGCAGGTAATCTTCAAGGAATCACAGTACAATCTGGTATGTAGAAGATAAGAATGGAAAAGGTAGGTTTAAACCAGGTTGTAGAGGGTCTTTGAATGCTGTTGCATTTGCATTTTATTCTGTAGCCATTAGGAGTCACTACCCCAATTTCAAGTGAGGCATTAGAAATGTTCTCATTCAATGTTCATTAAATCAAAAAATATATATATTTAAACATACACCATTGTTTTATGTACCATAAGCAAGAAAAAAAATCCACATCATCTTATTGAAAGAGGATTTTTAGACTTACTTGGTCATGAATTTCTGGTCTGTTACTTTTCTGCATGCATAAAAGGGAAAATGTAAGTAAAATTTACTGGTAAAGGATTCCTAAAACCCCTTCATATCCAATTCCAACTTTGAATCATTTTGATTCATCATATTTATTTATGTAACAACCATCCTATTGCCTTCAGGAGCATTGATAGTGCAACATTTCTTAAAAATGCCTCATCGTTGTCTTCAAATTTTTCTTTCGAGTCAATGAAACATTCTGTGAATTCCAATACTGGTACTCTTTAAGATTTTTTTTTTTTTTTTTTTTGTACTGGTGATTGAACCCAGGAGTGGTCAACCACTGAACCAGTCCTTTTTATTTCTTTTGTTTGTTTATTCTTTTGGACACAATACATTTATTTATTTATTTATTTATTTATTTATTTATTTATTTGTGGTGCTGAGGACCAAACCCAGTGCTTTACAAACATGCTAGGCAAGCACGCTACCACTGAGCCATGACCATAGCTCTTATTTATTTTATTTTGAGACAGGGTCTCACTAATTTGCTTAGGGCTGCTAAATTGCTAAGGCTGGCTTTGAGCTTGCAATCCTCCTGCCTCAGCCTCTGGAGCTGCTGGGATTACAGGTATGTGCCATTACACCTGGCTGACTAGAAGATTTGATTTTTTTTAATATTTATTTTTTAGTTGTAGTTGGACACAATACCTTTATTTTATTGATTTATATGTGGTACTGAGGACTGAACCCAGGGCCCCGCATAAGCGAGGCAAGCACTCTACTGCTAAGTCACAACCCCAGCCCCCTGACTAGAAGATTTTAACAAAAATGTTCATATTTCTTCCCAAAATAGCCTTTGAATTATTTGTTCAGTCACACTACCAGATGATTATTAACACCAGATGGTGTTATTTAGTCACACCACCAGATGATAGTCAGGTGAATCCTCATGCAGGCAATGATGGGTGTGTCCTGACTGCAGTTTAACAGAAGTTGCTGTCAATAGCAAGAAACTTTCTCTCTTTCTTTTTTTTTTTTAATTTTTATTTTGGGCAGGGTGAGGGTTACTGGGGATTGAACTCAGGGGCACTCAACCACTGAGCCACATCCCCAGCCCTACTTTGTATTTTATTTAGAGACAGGGTCTCACTGAGTTGCTTAGTGCCTCCCTTTTTGCTGAGGCTGGCTTTAAACTCCCAATCCTCAATCCTCCTACATCAGCCCCCTGAGGCACTGGGATTACAGGCATGTGCCACCATGCCCAGCCAAAACTTTCTCATTTTGATGCTAAAATTTTTGTTTATTTATTTATTTGAGGTACTGGGGATTGAACCCAGGGGCACTCTAACACTGAGTTACATCCCCAGTCCTTTGTATTTTTTGAGACAGGGTCCGCTAAACTGCCCAAGATGGCCTGGAATCCCTGAGTTACTGGGATTACAGATGTGGACCAACATGCCTGGCTTGATGCCTGGCTTAAATTAAATATAATGGCCTGCAGAAGGTCGCACAGGGGTAAAATTATCAGGACCAGAATTTAAAAGTAAGGAGTATGGTTCCTGGAACTAGACTGCTTAGCTTCCAGTCCTAGCTCCTCCACTTAAAAGCTTTGTGACTTTGGGTAAGTTTCTTCACATCTCTGAATCTGTAAAATTGAGATAGTAATACTAGCTTTATAGAGTAGTTGAGAAGAATAACTACAAAATACTTAGAATAGTGCTTGGCACCTATTAATCTTCCCTCCCCTATACAGAATCAGCTTCTGAAGAGGACTATTTAATATAAACTTGAGGCTCAAAGAGCCCAATTTTTTCATAGTGTCATAGCTGCTCAGCAACAAAGTCCCTTGGGACTTCAGCTCTTTCCATTGTTCTGCATCATCTGCTCTACTGGTTTTACCGGAAGCATGGATACAGGAATGTGAATAGTGGTCTCCGGTCACTATTGCCTCTTCCCTTGCAATCCTGGGAGAGTTATCTCTCTGATTGCTGGATGTGTGTTTTTATTTAAGGTATTTCTAGATGTTGTAGGATGTCAGAATAATTATGGCCCCAGTACTATCTATCAAAGATTGGGCATGCTTTATGTTTTCCTAGGATTGTTAGCTTTCTGAAATGAGGTTAATGTGCAGGCTTCATTCACCTGGTGTGAATGTTTATTATTAATACTAAAAATATAGCAGAGAAGTTATCATAAGCAAAATATAGCAGGAAAACTAGCATTCCATATCCATAGTTGGATGGACCTCTGACCTGAAGAATGGGGTATCTCACTGAGGAGGCTACCATAGTATGCTCCTTGTCATACATGTCTAAGGGCTTCTATATCACCAGGGGATACCTGGTTGACTCTATCAGTATTTCCTAGCAGAGCTAGGAAAAGATGGAAGAAGTCAAGACAAAGTCCCTGAAAAGCATGATTCAGAGAAGAGCCTCTTCTTTCCTATTCCTTAGTCCCAGGCATAGGCTTAGCTCTTGCAAGAGGCTTTTTCAGAATAAGCTGTTTCTGTAGCCATCTTTCCTTTTCTCTGCATCCCTAGATATGAGGTATAATTCTTTATTGGGGATCGAGTCTTCCTCCATTGTTACTTTACTCTCTTCCTTGTCCCTTTTTACCAGGATCCATTATTGCGAGACTGTACTTTTTCCCCATTCAGAGAAAGAAGGTACAGGCCAACATAGGATACCAGGGCTCAGTTGAGGACCTGAAAAGAGTCTTCCTCAGCAAAAACAAATGATAACAAACATATTGACCCAAGTCTAAAATGTAGATTCATTTTCAGAGCCAAAGGACTAAACACAACACAGACAAGAAGTAAACAAGAAACTGATTTACTGGGACAAAGCCAAGCACAAAGACAAGGTAGTCCTGATTTAAGATCCCACAGCATGGAACATTTCTCTCCAAGCTGCATTCCTCAGCAGAATCACTCAGACACTTAGGTGCATCTTCTTTTTATAGCCACGTGCCTCTAGGAAGGTGGAGGCTGTTCTTGGGTAATGATTATTTTTAGCTTGACTCAATGCCATGTGTGGCTATGGCCTGAGATTTAGAGTCATGCCCACCTGGTTTGAACCCTGGCTCTTCTACTTAATTGGTATGTATCATAAAGCAAATTTACTTAGTCTCTTTAAGCCTCACTTTCCACAACTACAAAGTTGGGAGGGAAATAATACATATTAAAGGACTCTTGTATTAAGAAATTATATAATGTAGGGTCAGTATAAGGCATTTAGTTCAGCCCCTGATACACCATAAATAATCCGATAAACTACTTGATGAGGCCTGTAGTGCCTCCCAAATTCATTCTCATACCACTCTCTGATGGTCAACTACCGTTGAGCCACACTGGCTCTTCTGTTCTTCAAAAGACCCAAGTTCTTCCTCAATTAAGGCCTTTGTGCTTGCTTTTCTTTCTGTCTAGAATATATCACCTCCCCCACAACTTCCACATATCTGGCTTCCTCTCATCCTTCTGATATCAGCTAGTTCCTTCAAACAACGTAAGTAGCTATGAGCATGGACTCTGAATTAGCTCTACCACTTATTGGCTCTGTGGCCTTGAACTTGTTACTTCTTTATTTTTTTATTTTTGATCCTGGGGATTGAACCTAGAGGCATTTTACCACTGAGCCACATCCCTGACCAATTTTATTTTCAAACAGGGTCTCACTAAATTGCTTTAGCCCTTGCTAAGTTGCTGAGCCTGGCTTTCAACTTGCAATCCTCCTGCCTCAGCCTCCTGAGCTGCTGGGACTACAGGTATGCCCCAGTGCCAGCTCATGTTACTTTGTATTCTGATTTTTTTATATAGGGTAACAATGTCTCTTTCATTAGACTGCTGTGAGAATTAAGTAATTCATACATATAAAGCATCTAGAATGGTGCTTAGCATGATGTAGTGACCCTCTGTAAAAGTTATTGCTGTTTGCTGGGTGTTATGGCATACACCTGTAATCCCATGGCTTGGGCAGCTGAGGCAGGATCATGAGTTCAAATATGGCCTCAGCCATGATAAGGCACTAAACAACACAGTGAGACCCTGTCTCTAAATGAGATACAAAATAGGGCTGGGGATGTGGCTCAGTGGTTGAGTGCCCCTGAGTTCAGTCCCCAGTACTGCCCCCCAAAAGTGATTGCTGTTGTAATAAAATGTCAGAATCTTGTGGAGAGCCTCCTCAACCACTTTATTTAGCAATCTCCCCCAAACTGATGTGATTATTTACAAATTTAGGTATATTCCTACCATCTTGTTTCATGCTATTTATCCTGCTTTCTCTCCTTCAATTAGATTTATCTGTGTTTTTTTTTTCCTCTTCCTCCCATGGTTTGGAATTCACATATTCTACTTCTATTATTTTAATGATTTGCTTTATCTCTTTTTTTAACCCAAATTCTTTATTTGCAATCTCATTTGGGTGGGGGGGCAGTACTGGGGACTGAACCCAGGAGTATTTAACCATAGATCCACATCCCCACCCTTTTAATTTTTTTAATATTTATTTTTTAGTTTTAGGTGGACACAATATCTTTATTTTACTTCTCTGTGGTGCTGAGGATCGAACCTAGTGCCTCATGCATGCTAGGCAAGCACTCTACCACTGAGCCACAATCCCAGCCCCCTTTTAATTTTTTTGAGACAGGATCTTGCTGAGTTTTTAGGGCCTCACTAAGTTGCTGAGGCTGGTTTTCAGCTTGCAATCCTCCTGCTTCAGCCACCTGAGTCACTGGGATTGTAGGTGTGTGCCACTGGGCCAGCTTCCTTATTTGGAATCTAAAGTAAAACACCACCTCTCTGCTATTTAGAATTCAAGATCTTTAGAAAGTTCTGCTTTAGAACACTATTATACTGTTGGTGGGATTGTACCTTGGTACAGCACTATGGAAATCAGAAGGAGGTTCCTCCAAAGATTAGGCATGGAACCACCATAGGACTCAGCTATCACACACCCTCAGTATTTGTCCTAAAGAATTTAAATCATCATGCTGTAGTGACATATGCATATCCATGTTTATAGCAGCACAGTTCACAATAGACAAACTATGGAACCAGCCTAGGTGTCCATCAATGGACGAATAGATAAAGAAAATTCAGTATATATACACAATGGAGTTTTATTCAACCATAAAGAAAAATGTAATTGTCATTTGCAGGAAAAAGGATGAATCTAGAGATCATTATATTCAGGGAAGTAAGTCAAACTCAGAAGGTAAGGAAGGTATGTTTTTTCTCATATGCAGATGCTAGAGAGGAAAAAGTAAAAGAAAGGTGGGGTCAGATCTCAAAGAGATCAAAGGGAAGTCAGTAAAGAAAAAGGGCCAAGAGATAGGGAGGGAGGGAAAAACTGGCATTTGAGTGGAAACTGAAAAGAGGAGGAGAACAATTGGGGAGTGATATTGGCCAAATTATATTGTTATATTGTGTGCATCTACAGATATGTAACAACAAATCTCATCATTTATGTACAACTATAATGCACCAATAAAAAAGGTGAAAAATAGAGCAAGTTCTGCTTTAATTCTGTTATTTCCTCTACATTGGTCTTTATTGTTGTCTAATCTTTTGATTCCAATTTGTTTTCCACCCTCTCTTCCCAATTTAGCTGTCATTACTATTTTATACTGTCAGTGCCTTGGAAACCCACATGTTCACCAATTTCTTTCACTACATTAGATATGCATGTTGGTTGGAAGGATAAATGACCACAGAAGTTAAAAGAGTGAACCAAGAATGCAGTATAGCATAGCAAGACATCTATAATAAATGCCACTAGCAAAAGTGGAAACATCATAAGATTTACCTGATCATTACTTAGTATTTAAGTACTGTCTTGTATCTAATCATATTTAGCTAATTCAGTTGATGTTTATGCCCCTACTTAGTGTATAGCCTCAATAGATTACACCAACGAGGCAATAGAGGAAAAGAAGATTCTGGCCTTTGGAAAATCCTATATGTTATAAGTGAATAATAAAAGCTAGTGCTTCTTCATTACAGTATCTAGTAAGCACCTACTATATATGAAATTATGTATTAGTCAGTGGGAATGACACTAAGACAAAGAAACTGATACTGGTGTTTCCATTCTAGTGGGTGAGGTGAAGGAAGGGAAAGCCAAATTAAAATCAGTTAGCAGGAGTTATTTAAATAATAAATGTTGTGCACACCTATAATTCCAGCAGTTTGGGAGCCTGAGGCAGGAGGATCATAAGTTCAAGGCAGCCTCAGTAACTTAGCAAGACCCTGACTCAAAAAAAAAAAAACACAAAGAGGGCTTGGGTTGTGGCTCAGAGGTAGAGTGCTTACCTACCATGCGTGAGGGACTGGGTTCGATCCTCAGCACCATAAAAAATAAAATAAAGATATTGAAAAAAAATATTTGAAGTCATAAACTACAGTAAAATAAATGAAGCTACTGATGCACATATATTAGATGTGCAACAAGAATGTGTGTATATATTCACCAAGAGCAAATAAAAGAGAATGTCCAAAGCATCACTATTTGCAATGCAAAAAAAAAAAAAAGATATTGCATCCATCTATAACTAAAAAATAAATATTAAAAAAATACAAAAACAGCTAGGGATGCAGTTCAGTGGTAGGGCATCCCTGGGTTCTATCTCAGTACTACCAAAAAAATTTTTTTTTTTTTTTTTTACTGATCACCCACCAAGTCAGAGTTAGCTATAGTAGATGCTAGGAATACACCACAGAATGAAAACAAAAGTCCCTGTCTTCATGGAGTTTACAGTCCTTTGTGGGAAAGACTGACTATAAGAAAATATAAGATGCTATGGAGAAAGAAATGCAGGAGTAGAAAGTGTATGTGTGTAAGGTACAGTTTTAAGCAAGGTAAGGAAGGCCTCTAAAAATTTGACATTTAAGTGGAAACTGAAAAGAGGAGGAGAAGAACCATGTGGCTTCTGGAATAAGAATGTCACGAAGAACTGCTAGGACAAAAGCTCTGAGTCACAAAGCACTTGGATAGCCCCACTATGGGGATTGTGATAGGAGGTGAAGTCATAGATTACAGGAGAACAGAAAACTTGGGCCATTTTGAGAAATGTCATATTGTCTGAGTGAAATAACATTAGGAAAAAATTAAATGTTAAAATGATTAAATAAAATATGGGTTGAATTATATGTCTGAAGCCAGCTGGGCAGCATACACTTTATATCAAAGAGAGGAGGGGGGATAGAGAAGAGGCATGAATACCCCAAACACTTTTCCTTGTGCTATTTTGTTTTTATCCATGTCTCAACTAAAGGTGATTTATCTTACATGATTTTGGAGTTTTTCCTCCCAAATTTTGAGGTATGAGAAGTTTTCAATTCCAGTAACAGTAGAATAGCTTATATTAGATCAAATCTTGTACAGGAAAAAAATTATAAACTTAAAATATGTAAAATAAGTGTCTGAAATCACCAAAGAACAACCAGACAGAGTAGGTAAAAACTAGAGAAATTTTGATTTTTAAAATACAGGAAAGATATGTATCATATCTTGCCTTCTGAAGGTATCTTCCAGTGTACACAGGGAACAGTAGTAATTAGAAGCCAAGCAGAAAGTTGTACATTTGGCCTAAAGAGTTTGAGATCTACAGAGCAACTAGAAATTGAACAGAAAAATCCTGGAAGTCGGGAACAACAAAAAATCTGTGACTAAACACAACTGATAATGGTACAGCTACTTGTATGGTATGCACAAGGCCCTGGGTTCAAGGCTCAGTCCCTAGCACTGCAAGAACAAAAAGATTTAGTTGACCCTTGTACTCTGATGAGTAAGACTTTCAGGACCCAAGGAGGAAACAAGGAAGGAGAAACTGCTGAACTTTCAGCTGCTACCCACCACCAGGAGACATGTTGCAGTTTGAGACCTGCCAAATTAGAACAGCTTGGTCACACCTTGAACTTTCCATTGAAATCTAGAGGAGTACAACCTAGAATAAAAATTGTGTCCCCACACTTAGGGAATGACCATAGGACTGGGCACCATACCAAAATAGATCTGTTTCAAGAAAAGTGTAGATTAATCCTCCATAAATTCAAAGTTATCCTTCAGAAAATGCCTGCTAAAACAGAAATCACTCTGCAGAGAAAGATAACAGGACCAGAATCTCCTCGATGTATCATGCTCAACATTTGAAGAAGCACTTCCAGCTGGGCCCAGCGTCACACATCTATAATCCCAGTGACTTTCACGGTGGAGGCAGGAGGATCACAACTTGAGGATAGCCCCTGCAGTTCAACAAGATCCTTGCTAAATTGCATAAGCTAGCCTCAAAAGAAAGAAAGAAAGAAATAGATAAATAAGGACTAGAATGTAATGCAGTGGTAGAGCCCCTGGGTTCAAGCCTCAGTACCACAAAAACATTTTTTTAAATGAAACTTTTCCAGTATGTCTTTTTATATGCAAGAGAAAAATCAGTTTTTAGAGACCCTCTAACAACCCACATGTTGAAATTAGCAAAGACTTTTAAAAACTATGATAAACACGTTAGGGTCTACAGTTAAAAAAAAAATGGATGTAATAGGTGAACAGATGGGAAATTTCTGAAGAGATTTGGAAATTGAGGGCTGTAAAACAATAGAAACTTTGGAATTAAAAGTTATAGTATTCAGTAAACTAATTGGTGAGAAGAATAGAAGACAGAATGAGGGAATGTGATAGACCAAGATAAATCATTCAAACCAAAGAACAGAGAAAAAGATTGGGAGGAAAAAAACACCAAAGCTCAGTGATTTATGGACTAGTGTCAGGAAATCTAACTTGTAGTGGAGTTCCAGAAGGGGTAGGGGAAAGGGAGAAAAATACTTGAAGAAATATTAACTAAATTATTCCAAATTTTATCATAAATAGCAACCCACAGATCCTGGAATTTCAGTTAATTTCAAATAGGATCAACACAAAAACATACCCAAGCTCATTATCATCAAGGTGCTAAAAACAAAGATACAGAAAATATCTTCAAAGTAGTTAAGAGAAGAAACACACACACACACACACACACACACACAACACACACACACACACAGTTTCTTCCAAGGTGATAGCTGCTTTTATCTGAAATAATGGAGACTACAAGATGATGTAGTGACTGTATCTCTACAGTCCTAAAAGGAAAAAAAAAAAAAGAAAAACTATTATCCTAGTTTCTATACCCAGTGAAAATTTCTCTTTTTTTCTTAAATATAAAGGCAAAATAAAATTGTCATTTTTTTTAAAACTGAGAATGTGTTACCAGACAACTCAGAATATAAGAAATACTACAGGCCCCTTGAGACCAGGAACTGTGGCTGTCATCCTACGTACTTCTGCC